>NW_028263379.1:16762759-17972759 GCF_051168715.1 Poecilia mexicana
CATAGTTGACGTAAAAATGACGATTTTCTTTCTGTTTGTTTTTGTTAATTGTCACTACGGAGAAAAATGTAGTTTTTTATTGAAACATCGTAGGAGGGGTTTCCGGATGTTTGCCTCCTATATCCACGTCTTGTTAAGGATGTGCTATAGCAACTTTTAACAATTGCCACGAAAGCAATATAAATTTCATTCATTTGTTACGTCATTGATCACGTGGTAAAGCTAACCTGTTGAAGAAACCTTCAAATTATTTATTTTTCTGTTTTCTCGTGAAATAGATTGTATGGGACTCCAACTGTGCAAAAAACAAGCAAACATTTGACCATACATGTGAAGTAACATTTGTGTATGCCTGTCCAACACCCAACAGTGGTGAAACATATTTTTTACCTTTAGGATGGTTTTAAGCGTCTAATTTATTTATAAAGTCAGACAATATTGTCTTCAGTGCGGCTATAAGAAATGGTGTTCCTCAATGCTGCAGTATTTGACTAATACTATGGCTATGATTTAACTTTTTTTTACAATTTATTACACGATTATTCAGCATCTATACAAGTTTTTGTGTCGGTTTTTAAATATGTGGATTTGTTTTCATTGTCAAATACACATTTTCACTTGGAAGACATTTCTCTTAAAGTGCACCTCATTAAGTATATAGTTGGTGCTGATTGTTTCTTTCTCATTTCGTATTGTGGTGGGTATGGTTATTTTACACCAAGCTTTTTCAGGCTTACATCTGGTACCAATTAGGCATCAATTTTTACCCTCCAAGTTTCATTTGCTCTTTGACAACCTATTAAATAAACAAATTTTCCTTAATCAGCTCCTAGTTTCCAATAAAACATGTGCTTATATTACTTGAATAAACGTTACCTCCCGGAAAAATACATTGCCATTAATTGGTGTTGTCTAATGTCATTTTTTGGCACATCAGTATCAGTCCAATGTGGTCATTTAGTCACAGTGTTAAGTAGTAGGACAACATTATTTAATAGCAGTTATTGGCCACAACATCAATATTTATGTCAGAAATTGATATTGGCAGATATTTTCATAGTTATTTTGGTTTGATCAGAGGTTCTGATGCGTTTTTTTGTTGTTCATAAAAGGGGCCCAAATGCAGATCAGAATTACAAACTCTGGAAAACAGCTGCAACACATAGTTATCAGAATATTTAGGCATTTTTATTATGTTTATTTTCAATTTGTAGTTACACTTTCATATGTCATGGATGTAAACACATCACTTTTTAAATATTTAAGTATTTCTAATGGTTAGTCTCTCAGGCCTCATGTGTATTTCAGTTTAATAATGTATTTTGGAGACTATACACTTTGTGTTATTCCTTATTTTTGTTTATTTTAATTCCTTATCAGGCAAATGACTCTTATGAAATACGACTGATAAGTTTCCCTTATTGAACCAACATAAATCAAAGCTTTCTCCTGATGGTGGATGTTATTTATCATGGTCATATAACCACATTTCATGAGAAAGTGACTTTAAAATTGCTGCTTGTCAAAGCTAATGTACCACAATATGCTAAAACCTCCAACTTTTGTCTGTTTTGCAGCTGTGTGGAATCATGCTCATAACTTTTAGCAGACATATCCACTGACAGAGATGTTACTGTGTTTAATAAAAATCTCTCACCTAATCCTGATCTCCGACCGTGATTGTGAAACACCAGGTGCAACAATGGACTTAAGTTCATGATTAAATCTGTTTCTGAGCTGCAGCAATTAGTTGATGAAAGAAAAGTAATTGGTAACAGCGAACAAAGCAGAATAATTAAAGCTTCAAACTCAGCTACTCTTTATGTGCCTACACTGTATTTTTTACCACCACAATGATTTGCATACATTTGTTAATACGCAGTAGATTTATTTGTCATAAAATAAAATAAAACAATACTTGAAAGGATTAAGAAACAAGTTTTAACACAGCGAAGATGATTACGCGTCGTTGAATCATCTGGAAGCATGATTGTAAATCCTGGTTATGTGCGCTCTTTGACGGCTTCTTGCTTGCCTTCTGTCTGTTTGCAGGGAAACGGGTAAACAATGACAGCAGCACTGAGCTATGACACAAACTGAGTGCAGCTCGAGTCCTGATGCTACGCCTCCAGGCTGCAGTACATGTCAAAACTGAGCTTAGCTTTATCTGTCATTTTCAGTCAGGCTTTTCTTCATTCCACTGCTCTCACTTTCAACTGTCCTTATTTAGAGCAACGCGCACTGTTTACCTGCACGCACTGACTTCCAGTCAATGCCTTTGAAACCCGCTGAACTTGAAACCTCCTGCGCTTGAAGCGAGTGTTTTATGAGAAATTATCTCTGCTCATGCCGAAGTATGGGAAAGTTGGGATTTATTTTCATCTGGCAGGCAGTGCTGCTGGAACAGTTTGTGTTTGTGTAGGAAAATATTGAGTCACAGCTGCCCAGCTGTGACAACCAGTGTCCCTCTGAGGCAGCAAAGCCTTAGCAACAAACGCAAGAGTCGTAGAGAAAAGCAGATTCAGAGAGGATTAAGACATGTATTATGTTTGAACACAATGCAACAAGAGTTGTATGCGCCTTATTTATTTTTTACAGCCTGGATTTCCTCATAGCTCTAATATTATGATCTGTTTTCTCAGACAAAATAATTAGTCAGAAGGAGTTATTTTAATTTTATGAAACACATTTGTTTAGTTTTTTACTCATTCAGCAATAAGTGAGATCTTTGTAGAAAATGAATCTAATCACTGTAAAATTAAAACATGAAGGGTGTCATAGGTCTGCTTTATTTCAAAATAAAAGCATGCATTTCCCTAATATTTGAACATTGTCTATTATAATCAACTAGAATTAGTTATTTTACTACCTTTAATGAATGGATGTGCCCAAATCTTTATTTTAGTAAACGTCTCGGGATGTTTGTGGTCTGACTTTAAATAAGAGCAAAATAAGGAAGAAATATTGCAAATAAAATAATTTTGTACTGTATGGAACTTTTTTTTGAAAAGGACTACAAATGGCCCCAGTGCCACACGTTTGACCCCCGACTCTAGAAGTTTTGAGTCTAACAAATTCTAGTAGATGAAATAAAGTTTATTTGGGCATTTCATGTATGGGATGATGTTCTGTTGTTTTTATCAAAATGTTCCGGTGTTGATTTATTGATGGTGTCAGGCCCAGACGGACAGAGATGAGCTGGGCTGAGGAGGACTGGACGGTGGGCCTCTCTGGGAGGGTCCTGCAGAAGGTGAAGGAGCTGCAGGTGTTTAAAGAGCGACTGTCCAGAGAGAACAAGCAGAAGCAGCTGCAGCTGGACAACATTCATACCAGCCTTGAAAAACAAACAGCGAAGGTAAACACAGACGTGCTTTGTGAATAGCTCTCGGTTTCAGGCTACAAGAGAATCAATAAGACCAGTAACTTATTAGTAAAGTCATAAATGCTACTGTCAGCATTAGCGGTGTGCTTTTAAACAGGAATATTTTAACCTTTCATTCTCGCGATGTTAATTTGTGTTTTACTAAAATACAATGTGCCGTATAACCTTTAAACTCCATGAAATCCCTCCTGCTCTTCTTTTCCTCCTGCTTTCTTCCAAGTATGAGGCGGTCCGTGGGGAGCTGCAGTTTGTTCAGAGAGATCTGCAAAGCGTTCGGGAGGAGGCCGAGGCGGCCGTGACCGCCAGAGAGCGCCTCACCCAGGAACTTCACACCAAGCAGGCCCAGGTCTGCTCTCTGGAGGGGCAGCTCGACGCGGCTCGTAACCAGAACAACCACCTCAGCCAAGAAATCAAGAGGTCAGCAGGAGTCAGCTATGAAGACACAACTGCTATGTCACTGATGTTTAGCTTTCCTGCCACCATGTTGTTTTATGCAATCATTAAGCACAATAGAGTTATGTACATATTATTAAGTATGTTTTAATTTCCAAATTAAAACATAAATTTAATTTCTAAATTAAAACATCAAACATTTCATTTGCTAGGATGTCTCCAAACTGCATGCAGTTTCTTGCTAAATGTTTTCAAATTTTGTCTCACTGCAAATATAAATATCAATGTATTCCAATGGGATTTCAACATGGCAGCTAGACCTGTCACAATAACAATTTTATTAGGTGATAAATTGTCCCAGATAAATAATAATTGTTTTGAGACTGATGTCAAGTAATATTTTGATAGTGGCAAGTTTGCCCTCTCAAAAATGAACAAATCTTCATTTCAATCGATCATTTAGTGCTGGAACTGGAAGATATTTTAAATATCCGAAATAAAACATGACAACCAAAAACAATAAATGAAACATGAATTATAAAGACTGCAAACAAAATTGCCCTCTAAAAACTATTATTCATCAGAATGAAATTTTTTTAGCTCATTTTAATTTAATGAATTGCTTATTGTGACAGACTTAGTGGTAACTCCGTATATATTTGTCGAGAGGGCAGCGTTTCTTCCAATTTACAATCTGGGAAGATTCAGTTGCATTGAATCTTTTCTCTCGGTTGATGCATTGTAGAAATGCCTTTTGCTACTTTACCGCTGCACATGCAGTGTTTGATCTCGTCGGATTGTATCATTTTTCCATTTATTTGCTGTGCTCCCTTGCTTGTTGCAAACTGTAACTGGACTGGATGGTTTGTTCCAACAGTGGCATTCCTCTTTTCATCCTTTTATGTTTTCCCATTGACAGATTTTTCCTTATTGGCCCTTATTAGTCATTTTTTCTTCCACTTCATTGTTTTACGAATTGCCTTTAAAACACTCTGTCATTTGTGGTCGTAATGCGACACAATGTAATGCTTTAAAGCCTTTTGCAAAGGCCTGGACGTATGTTTCAAATTACGCTGCTGAGTCAACACTGGTTTTATTCTGACTCCATTAGTTTCCTGCATCAGGATCACATTTGTTATCAGAGGTTTTTCTGTTTTCCTGCCCTCTGTTTCACCATCGGTCGTCTCTCTGTGGCAGGTTGGAAGCTGAGCTGGAAAAGCTGCAGAACAGCAGCCGGCGCACAGACACCACTCTGTTTTCCACACCCTGCTGGACTGCATCCTCTCCCTGGGAGCACAATGGTACAGTGTCTGAATTTAAGACTCCTTTGTTTGTTCTCTTTAGCAGATCCTGTCTTATCCTTTCTTTAAATTAATTCCCCTGTATAATTTAGCTAATTAAACAGTAAAACCACAGAGATTATAAATAAAGTCCTTCGGCTCTGCAGCTTTCCCAGCCTATCGCTCCCTGGGGGCTGCTGTGTTTATCTTTCCGCTGTTTGGATATTCGCAGCTGTTGTTCATGTTCAGCTTTGTCGATACGTTTGAGGCTCTGACTTCAGTCGCCATGTTGTGTTTCTGCCCTGCAGGGAGCAGACAGGAAGACAGACCCGGGCAGCGGGACGAAGGACAGAGCGGGGGGCATCACATCAGAGTAAGTACCAGCTTATTCTTCCACTGAGCTGTCTTCAAACTCCTGTGTAGTTTGAGAGGATTTAGCTCCTTTCATGCCAGAGAAACAGAACTAACATCCGTCTTTGTTCTTCCACTCTATCCTCAACTTACAGACTTAGTTTTATTCCACCTAAATGGACCACATGGATTTGTCTGCAATTAATGTTTGACCTGCTTTTGCCGTTTAAACACATTTAGTAAACATTTCACTCCCTCTGAGGAGCAGGTAACGAGACCTTCCTTTATTAGGAAGAAATTATTTTTTCTATTTACCATTTTGGCCTTTTATATTGAAACAGAGACGTTAATTTAGAGAAAAAGATTATATGTGAATGCTATTATTTTTATTAAAAATTCTTAACAAAATGTTCCCCTTTTTATCAGTCAAGTTTGATTGTTGAGAAAAAAACATATTGACAAGACCAAATCTAACATAAATGTAAAGAAATTGATTTGATTTGTTTAAACAGGTTTTTAAAAACAAGAAAACAAGCAATCAGTACCACAGAGAAAACATGCGGATACACAGCCAAGAACAAAATAATTCAACACTACTTTTCTGTTTCAAAAGGAGTAGGAAGAAGTGAACACTTATTTAATCAGCTGCTTGCATTAAAAATACAGAAAATGCAAAACATTTCAGAGTTTTATAGTAAAAAAGGAAGTGGGTTTTAAGGATTTGGCATGTAAACACTGGAAAACTGCATTTTTAAGTCAAATTTTGCTGCAGCGATCAGTTTCTCTTTTCCTCTTGAAGACCTTTTTTTAAGTCACATTTTAGTGCATATTAAACAAACATTACAGACTAACAAACTCAGGTACTGATCTTCAAAACGACCATTTAGATAAGCAAAGAGACCAAACAACAACATAAAAGAATGACAAACAAAAATTCAAATACCAATTTAGCTATGGGGCATTCACCATTCAGAAATAAATCTGATTTTTGAGCTAAAGTTCATCAGATTCCCCTCCCCACCTGTTTCTTGGTGGATTTCTCTTGAAAAGCGTTTGAACAACAGATATGAACTAGATTGCTAAAACTGTTTACTCACCAGCCTGCTTTCCACAGGTTGGTGTTCATGGGTATCTATTTTCAGAAGTGCATTTGTAAGGTCACTGATGTTGGATGAAAAGTCCTGGCTCTCAGTCTTTTCTCTAATTCATCCTGTTTGTATTCTGCCAGGTTAGAGTCTGGACTCTGTGCAGGCCAGCCAAGTTCTTCCACTCCAAACTTACTGCATTTATATTTTTATAAGCCTTGTTGGTCTGGAACAGGAGAAACGTGTGTCTAAACTTTTTTTGTAGGATGAGACAAATGTGGAATATCACATCTTGATTTTTATGTTTTTTCTGACATTATCTAATAACTGTGACCTTTGTGTGCAAAATAAATCAGCTTAACGATGCATTTTAAAAGACGTATGTTCTTAGTTAAACTGGAAAAACTTTAATTCTGCGCCTTCAATCTTTCTCTGCAGCAGCGGCTCCAGTTTTCAGAAGCGTCCGCAGCTTCGCTGCCTCGACAGCAGCACAAGAGCACACCGCTCCGCCACCCGTCTGACCAGTCGGATGTCTTTTCCACGCCCTCGGCGGTGTTTCCATGGGAACGAGATGACTCTGGACCTGCATCCAGAAGACGACCTGCGTCTTCTCCTCAGGCGCCGAGTCCTGAGGTCCTGAATCAAGGCCGACTGGACCGGAGTTCTGAAGAAAAGGTCCACAAGACGGAAACAGACAGTAAGTAAGATTGTTTGTTGACTTCATTCAAATGCATCCTGCTCAGATTGCAGTATTTATCCCAAAGATTAAAAGTAACCTGGATTACTACAAAGATTATGCTCAGCATGATCATGCTTTTATCCACTTATCCATTTACATTTTCTAATCCTGAACTTCCAGACAGAGTGGATCAGATTTGGATTAGATGTTGAGTTTTATCTTAACACATCAGTTTATGTTCTGCTTAAATTAGCCAATATGTCTAATAGGTGCTCCGCATAAACCCACCAAAAGTTGTTGCGTAAGAGTTTGTGTAGCAATCTCTGCCTCAGCCAGACATTCCTATCCCTGCTCTAAAAGCAGCTTCATTGAAGTCTTGCAACACTTCATGACGTAAGACGTTCCTTAGTTTCAGCTGCAAAGTGTTTGTGTTTGTTCAGAGGAAGAAGAGACGGATAAACGTGAAACTATGAAGGGGCATCAGGAGCATCGTTTTTACTCTGCTTCCCTCCACTTCCACTAGTTATTGTAGAATATTCATTACAGAGAATCAGAGTAGACTTTCATTAATCATTACAGCTTTCTATGGCATGAGATAATGAATATCTTGTGAGTATTACACAAAATCAAAAAATAGATTGCAACAAATTACAGAAATACATTGTTAGTTAACAAAGTAAAATGTTTTTTACCTTGTGGACTGACTTGGTTAATTCTTCTTTTGACAGTAACCCCAGCTGTGTGTTTATTATTGAACCAGTCTGTATGGATTGACCCCGTTTATGAAGAGCCCACAGTGTTCTGCTGCTTTGTTTTTGAGCTACTGACTCCATAAATCCAGGATAAATCCAGGTGTTTCTGCTCAAAAAAATAGAAATTACAAATATATATATTTTTATTTTCTAGTTTTTCCAGTCATCTGTTATGTTTGGTTGTCCTTCATTCATCCTTTTAAGACAGTAATATTTCTGAGCAGATCCATATTTCCTGACACTTTGTCTTGCGGTTAATGGCATAAAACCTAAACAAGTTTTAATACAATGAGTTGATGTTGTAAAATCTGACCTAATATAGCTGAGACTTTCTCCAACCAGCTAAAGATTACATTAGCATGGAAAATGCAGCACTTGGAAAACGTTAGCCAACAATTATTGCTCTCTGAACTGTCTTTTGCAATATGAATATTGGACATATTTTGACGCTGATATTCTCATATTCTTGTCTCTGTCTGGTCCGTCTACCCATGTATTCAAACTGCAGTCACTCCTTGAGTTTTTAATTTTGGTATTTATAATGTGAAAACTGGTGAAAAACTGAAAACTTTCCTAAAGTGAGTCTAAAGATGAGCTTATTGGCATAGATCAAACTTTTGATGAATTAAATTGCTTAAATCTGCACTTCACTGGTTGCCACTGGTAAAATGTTATTTTTATCAGAACTCAGTCCTTAACGATGGGATCTGTGTTTGGTCGACCCACCAGTATCTTCGTCAGAGCTGCAGAGTCGTCTCTCGGCTCTGGAGGTCCAGCTGTCTGAGAAGGTCGGGAATCTGAAGACGGTCCAGAATGAAATGGGGCTGATGAAGAAGGAGCTCGCTGCTAAAGAGCTGGACCTGCAAAAAACCCAGGAGGAGCTCAGCAAGGCGCACACACGGGCGGCTCAGGACAAAGAAAGGGTAAAAGCACGAGCCTCACCGCTACTACAAAACCTGCTGGACCATAAATTGTCCCAGAAGTTTTTGCGATAAATGGAAATATTATCACTTTGAGACCATTTTCAAAGTTATAATGGCATAATAATTCAAGTCAAAGTGTAATGAACTTTAATTTCTAATGAACATTTAGCATTGGAACTGGAAGAGATTTCAAATATCTGAGATAAATAAACAAAACAACTTAAACAACAAATAAAATGTGTACTGAATGTTCTGTAAACAAAATTATCCTTCAAAAGGAGCGTAGCTGAGACCAGTCCACCCGACTGAAGCCTTTTGTCATCCAGTCTTTGCCAGAAAGAGAGAGAAAAACAAACGCTCATGAAATGGAAAAAAAATTTTGAAGAAAAACATCTATACAATCTTTTTTTTTTTATTTCAGGCATCAGAAGCCGAGCACAAGCTGAAGCAGCTTCAAGAGGAGCTCAAGTGCCAGAGGCAGAATGCAGAGAGCAGTCGGCTGCAGCACCAGCAGCGCACCAAGGAGCTGGAGAAAGTGCATCAGAAGGTCAGTCCGACGCCTGCAGGAGAGGCGGAAAGCAGTTGGATCTCTGTGCTCTCTGCTTCAGACTGTGGCGTTCGTGTTCTGGCTGCAGGACTTGGCGGAGCTGCAGAAGGAGAGGCAGTGTGCGGAGAAGCAGCACCAGCAGGAGGTGAATAAGCTGAACCAGGAGCTGCAGCAGGCCAGGTCGCTCCACAACGCTCTGCAGGCCCAGGCTGACAAGGTGAAGGCAAACATGCAGCACAGAATGAAACGCATCCACAACACGCGGCCGTCCTCTGAAATAACACGGCCACGTTTGATAAAATAAAGTCCGCATCAACAGTGGAAACGGCAGAGCAGCATGAGGCTCTGCTTCATCAAGCTGTCTTGTTTTATCAGCCATTTCCCCCCTTTACCTTCTTTAGCCGACCTTCTCTTCCTCCCCCTTTAACTTGTGCAGTTGTTTGTATTTATTTGTTCTGAAGATCAATAAATGTAACTTTTTCTTCTCCCAAACTTTCTTCTTTTCTTTGTTTCCTGCCTTTCTCTCTTTCGCTGTCTGGCTTTTTGTACTTCTATCCCCCACATCCTGCTCCCACTCTGCTCCGTCCTCCTCTTCTCTCCTCTCGGTTTGTCCCGGTGGAAAACGTTAAGCAGCAAAGGTAACAACTGTGACTGTGACCCATGACCTTTAAAAGCTCACCTAATAGAGACAGGACGCAATGTGAGGAGTATGTTCATAGGATTTGTTTGCAGCAAGATCAGTTTAGACAGATGATCTGCTAACACGAGATTTGTTAGTCAAGTTAATTTAAAAAGTAGAATAAATTCAGTCGTTTTTAAAGTAGGTCTCGACTGTTTGGGCTACAATTTTCACACAAAATCAGCAGCAGTTGAAGTGTGATGAATGGTGTTATAGTGAGTAGATCACACTTGCTGCATTTGACAGTTTGTTTGCACATGCTTGGAGTTTGACCCATAACAAAACCCATCAGAGTCTGCGTCATATTATAGCATCTGAATTCATTAAAGATTAAAATGAGACTTTGTGCACCGAGCCGGCTGGTTTGCTTTAGTCTGCAGAGCTTTGCAAACATTTGCATTAATAATACAAGAGTCAAATGTCCGTGATTCCTCTGATATCTGATTCATCTTAATGATTCATTTAAAGTAGAGTCGAGTTGTTGTAGAAAAAGTCCCTGCTGCTGCAGTCAGTAGAAATTAGGAAATGTAGTTTCACTCCCGATTAGGCCAACACTAAATAATAGTCGCTGTAAAGCCGTGAAATTATTTTTTTCAGCAGGAACACTCAGTCTCTGTCACGCTCTACTGCTATTTCTTATTTAATTAGCTCTTTACTACACATGTTGAAATGTTCTGCATGACAACAACAAAGCATGAAACAAGAATAACAAACATAATTTAGTGCAAAACTAACAATATTGAGATTACTGAAGGAAGTGTGTTTGTGGACAGTGGATTAGTTCCCATTTATTTCTTTATATTCTTCTTTACGGGAGTCAGATTATCTTATTATTTCTTCATATAACTTGCCAAGTTGTTTTGTCCATTTGCTATGTATTTATTTGCAAATAAATACATTTGCAAGTACATTTTGAATGTTTTTTAATACCTTGATAAATATCTTTGGATGATTTAAAGCATCTCCATTTTAAAAAGTTGACAAAGCTGAATAAGTGAAGGATGAAAAAGGAAGTCATAAATCATGAATCTATTTAAAGCGGAGGAAGATTGTCTCAAAGGGAAGTTTTGAAGAAGTAGGAAAGAATCCGTCGTTCTAAGAGCTGCATCATCGGTCTCAGTCTGTTTTTTTAAGCTCATAACTCTTTACAGCAGCTTCTTGTTGTTATCAAACTGTTATTCATACTTTGTAAATTCAGTTAAACACGTTGGGACATTTCGACAGGCTGCAAGTAATCTAATACCTAAAGCTCAAATTCATTTTTAATTTAAATTTTTTGTTAAGTTGCCTGTTATGACTTGACTCTAAACATATTTATCCTTGACCTTAAGAGCCTTTTTAGGCCTGAAGGAAGTGCTGTTGGTCAAAGCTCTGTTCAAACTTTAAGATGCTCTGGCTCAAGGCTTTTCCACAGCACTATGATGCACACCTAGAATTATAAAATTGTTTCTATGTGTAAAAAAGCAGGAAGCTGCATAAAACCTTACATTAGAGCTGCTGACGTCTCCTGCAGAGCTTCAGTGACCAACATATGTTGGAGTTTAATTATGAAGGTCAAGGAAAAGGATTTATTTGCTTCAACATTTGTCGCATATATAAAACTGAAAAGTGTGGTGTGTATTTGCTGCCCTGAGTCAGCACTTTGTAGAAACAGGTTTTATGTTGATGGATTTGCACATCTGCAGACATTTTTACTTATTATTATTAGCAAAATCACTCAATTTCAGTTGGATTGAATGGAGAGCATCTTTACACATTAATTTTCACAGATTCTTAGTTTGAACTTTGACTAGGCTGTTCTACCAGATGAATATGCTTTAATGTAAGCCATCCTAATGTAGCTTTGGCTGCTTCTCTGCAGTGGTTATGCATTCCCTCTGCAGTTTCTTGTTTTTGTCTGTCACATAATTTTCTAATAAAATACATTAAAGTTTCTATCTACTCAAAAGGAATGAATACTTTCGTAGTAAGTTTCTTCAAACTGTAACGCTGACTTATCTTTATTATCACTGCTTTCTGTTTCCTTCTCTCATCTTGACGAATGCACCTAACACAAGAGTCTTTTGTTTTTTTTTAAGTTAATTTCAATCTTTGTTTTCTTTCATAAATAAATCACCAAGTCTTTAAACTGAGGTCCATATTCCTACCAGCTAACGCCTCATTTGTTTTCGCCACCAGCTGACTCTGCAGAAGCAGGCGTTGGACAAAGAGCTGGACTCTCTGAAGGAGAAGCTGAAGTGGACAGAGGAGCAGCTGAAGGAGAGCCAGAAGAAAGAGACTCAGACACAAGCCAAGCTGACGGTAACACACACACAGACACACACACACAGATGTGGTCCAAAGTCTTGTTTTTCTGCATCTGCACAGCTCAGTTATTCATTACCTAGGTGTTGAGTTTAGCGAGGAAGACATACATTTTTAAACAGCGTGCTGCATGTCAGCCGGCTGACTGGGCTGAAGATGAAACATGAATAAATTATAAGAGAGCTCTGTCTTCTTCTGTCTCCATGTGGATAAATATTTTATCATTTGAAAAGGTTTATTAGAATCATATAAACTATTTACTATCTAATATACAAGTAAAAAAATAAAATGAAAGTTTGTTTTGTTTTGTTTTTTCAGCCGTAAAACGACTTAACTTGGCTGTTAAATTGCTCCATTCAATAAACGTTTGCTGGTTAAAAACTGCACAGACACAGTGCAGCACTGGGACACATTTCTGCTCGTGTTACGTTTTGTAACTTGCTTGATCAGGTTTTTCTATTCTTGTGAAACTGAGACGGTTTATAGTTCTGTGTTCCTCTCTTATCTGAAAAATGCCTTCAAATGTGTTTGAAGTTATTGTTGTCTTTTTTAGAGACATAATGTGTCTGAGAATCAAATGCATTGATTTAAGAAATAATTTCTTTACTCCTATTTGAATATTGAAACAAATTAAACCCTCTCAGTAGATTTGACAGATCAGTTTGTTTGACTGGATTTAATGCTCTTCCTCCTTCTCTTGTTCCTCGTCCTCCTCCTCCTCCTCCTTTGTGTTTTCTTGTTTCCAAACCGCACTTTAGGAAGCCGTACGTGAGGCGGAGGGTGTGGCGGTAACCCTGGAGCAAAGCAGGAAGAGAGAGCGAGCTCTGGAGGAAGAGGGGAGGAGGCTGCAGGAGGAGCAGGCTGACACCCTGCGCCTCCTCAGAGAACTGCAGGGTGAGGAGAGAGAGAGCTATGAATGAATCCCTCTCATGGATTTATCACATAGTGGCCGACTGTGTGTTCAGGAGTTCTTGAATGATTTACACAGTGACGTCCAAAAGTGTCCCCAGCTGCAGACTTCAGTGTTTTGTTTTTTTTGTTTGGTTTTACATGATAAAGCAGCAGAGAATGAAGGAAACTTGAGCTGCGCAAGAAAATAATACATGTTTTAGGTTTCTCCACAAAGAAAATAAGCAAAGGCCTGTTATGTGTTCACCCCGTTTAATTTCACACCCATAAATAAAATTAGGTGCAAACTTCAGTGCAGCTAAAATTATTATTTATATTCTTAGGTTTTAAAATAAAACAGAAACCTCTATAAAATGTTATTTGTGGAAAATTATGAAAAAACAACAACAAAAAAACAAAGCAATAACCATAAAAACTTTTATGTAACGAGACCATTTAGTCCAGATTGTGAAAAATGTTTCCTTTTGCATCCTGAGGGAAAAAGATTACTTTTTCCATGATGTGTACTGTGTATTACATTGATCCAGTCATTGTTAGTTGTTAGTTTTTTCTTAGCCAGAGTTATAAAGAGCCATTGTGGAAGATTTAAAGAGTCACTTGCGGCCTAGGAACCCATCTCATAAAATCCCAGTAATTTATAAAATCAAGCTTGTAAAGTGAGAGATGGAGAAAACAGTCATACTTCTGGATGGCTCTGGATTTATTGTGTTCCTCCCAAAGGCTAAAAAATAGTTGAGTTGAATGCATTTATATCAATTCTGGTAGAATAACAGGGAAGATTATGATACCAATCAGCTCACACAGATTAAAGCTGAAATAATTCATGTTTCCATTTCACCACCTTTGAATTCTGCATTAGGAGCTGCATTCCCAGCATAAACTACTTAACTACTGGTTAGTTTAAGAGTAAAATATGAAGAATAACCTTGATAAATGTCTTTTATTACCTCAGAACAAAAAGCTCCTGCAGCATCGACTCAGCCTGCGCCGTTTGGACCCGTTGGACAGAGTTTCTCCTCTCCGTCTCGAGCCGCAGCCCACAGCAGGAGGACCGCAGCTTCCCAGTCAGAGCAGAGCAGGGATGGGAGCAGGTCAGAGGTCACGGCAGCCAGAGAGCCAGGGGAGGGAATCGACGCCGAGCAGATCAGCATCACAAACTCTGAGCGACAACAGAAAGTGGGACAAAGAGAAGAAGCTGATAAAGACGGAGAGAGCCGGAGAAACGCTGCAGACGTCGATAGAGCAACAACTGCTGAACACCCACCGGCGGCAGGAGGCCTGAAGATCGAACATGCGCAACTTCCTAAATCCGATGAACCCGCTTCGTCTCAGGACCTCAAGAGGGAGAACGACAGCCTCCGCTCGGAGCTCCGCGATGTCCGTGAAGAACTCCAGAGACGGCTGGAGGACCTGGAGGCCCAGCGGCGGGCCGAGACGGAAGCGAGGACCCGCCTCAAACAGCTCAGCCGCAAGCAGTCCACCCAGGCGGCGGAGAGGGAGGAGAGAGAGAAGGACCTGAAGGTAAAGCTGGAGAATGAGAAGGCTGAGACGGAAAGGCTGAAGAGGAGCCTTGCTGCTTTGGAGGCAGAGAGAAGCAGAGAGGAGGCAGAAAACGAGGAGAAGCAGGAACAGGAGACGAGCACCACTCAAAACGACAGAGAGAGCGAGCTGATCGAGCTGAACATGCAGCTGAAAAATCAGCTGGCAATGGTGAAAGCTCAGCTGGCTTTGGAACGAGAGGAACGAAAGACGGAGGAAGAGGAGAGAAACCGAAGGATGAACACAGATTCTGACGTGAACACAGAGCTGAGCTTGAAGCTCGCAGAGATCATGGCCGACGTCGAGGAGCTGAAGCACCGACGAGAAGAAGACTCGGTAGAAGACGAGAAGCTTTCCACCTCCAGCAGCCCCCTGCCCAGCCTTCCTGACGACGAGCTCACCTCCAATACCGGTTGCTCTGACAACAGCCTCCTCTCCTCCCCAGAGGAGCACCTCCTCTTCTGCGAGTCCACCAACCAACGCAACGCTCTCCTGTCCACAGAAGCTGAAGACATTCTCCGTCTCGGTGGTCAAACAACCAAAGAGACCTCAGATGAGATCAAGCTTTCTTCATCAGACCTCCAGCGGGATCAGTGCCCGACCTCTGACCTCACTAAGGTGGTGGAGGTCCTGCAGAAAAAGTGTGCAAAGGAGTCAGAGCGGGCCAAAAAGTACAGAGATAAATTTGAGGCCCTGCAGATCCAGGTAAATCTTAATGATCTTGAATAAAATACAGAAAGATGATTATATGTTCCAAATAATCTTTTTAGGGTTTTTGCTAAAAAGAACTTTAATTCAGGTCCAGAGCTGTTTCAGATTATGATTTTATTCACAGCCTTATTTACATTGTTGGGTTCAAAAGGAAGTGGCATCACAATCATTTCTAATTGAGACATTCTTATATAAATCTGGCTTCCTACACAATCTGGAAAAGTAGGAAACTTGGCCTTGAAGGATTTTTTTCCCATGTAAATTTAAGAAAAAGTATGAAAAAAAAAAAATCTGGACTCATCCAGCCATCCATTTTGTTTTTTGTTTGGCGAATTCATGTGAAATTTTCTACAAAAAGGGGGGGGACTGCATTTATATAACTGCTAAGAATTTTATCTAGAAAACTATGACATAAAATTAAACCTGGTCAAACTGCATTGTTTTAAAACTCTGTAGTCGATGGAGATTCCTATCATCTTTTATTTTTTTTACCTGTTTCTTATCTAATATTGAGATGTGAAAAAAAAAATAGATACATTTGATGCACATTAGTTAAACTGTGTTTGATTAAATTATTCACATTTACTCCACTTAACTTCTGAAACTACCTAAAAGTTTAGTTTAAATGCCGTGTGGCCAATTGACCAGATGTTTGCCGCTGACAGATTTTGTGCTGTTTGCTCTTTTCTTTTCTGTTTTTCTGTCTGCTCAGGTAACGCGTCAGACCAAAGAGCTGACCACTGCCTTCGAAAAGCAGAGTCAGCACATCCTGGGCCTTCTTGCTGAGCTGCAGGAGAAAGAGGGCGCCCTCTTGAGCCAGGAGGAGGAATTGAAGCAATGCAAGCAAGAGTTGAACCAACTAAAGCTGGAAGAAAACAATGTGGCAACACTGACGGCTAACAGAGAGACCGAAGAGAGAAACAGAGATGAAGAGCTTACAGAGAAATCAGAACTTAAACAAGAAGAAGAGGCTGTTGCTCCTCTTCCCTTGTCAGACTTAAATATTCAAAAAGAAACAATTCAGCCCAACGTTGAGGAGTGTGAAGCTGAAATGCCTCCACCTGTTGGTGGTGAAGGCGAAAGTGCAGCAGTAACTTCTGGAGAGAGGTCTGCAGTCGGTCCATGTGACTCTGTAGGTGAGGTGGAAGAGATTCAGCTCAGCCAACATGGAGAGAGAGTCGACACGTTAGCAGAACTTCATGTTCTCAGGCAGGAAAAGCAGCTGCTGCAGCAGAGAGTCAGGGATTTGACCAACATGGACACCAGAGACCAAACTTCACAGACTGACAGCGAGAATCAGGACAACACAGAAAACACGGCCTGCTTGGCAGGGGACGGTCTGCTCAAGGAAGAGGCAGCGACAGACCAGCAGCTGCTAATAAATCTGAAGAGGAGGGATGATGAAGGTCAAGATTTGGAAGGAGAAAACACAAGCAGCATGAGCGGTGAAAGAAATGCAGAGGACATGACTGAGATCCAGATAAACCGCCTGCAGGAACAGGTACTGAGCACAAACTCAACACTTTTTACTGATTCTTGTGCCAAGTTAAAATGAGAGAAGCAGAAAAATCTTTTGAAAGTCATTTTACGTTCCCTGAACATGAAATGAAAAGTCAAAGTGAAAAAGATGTTAGAATTGTTCTGAAGAACCTTCTGAAACGTACCCATGTTGTCCAGGTGGAGGCGCTGCTGAGACGAGTCAGGACTCTCACAGAGGAGACGGAGGTCCAGGCCCAGGAGCTCGTCTTATGGAGACTAGCGTCGCAGCCCGCCTCTGCAGTCCAACACTTACTCACCGACGCAGACGATGAGAGCGAAACGCTGCGACGGATTCCTGCTGCCAGTCGGTCTGAACTCGCTCAGACCGGCCACAGCCAGGTCCAGAAGAACCCGGACGCCGTCACGGTCATCAGGGAGGATGAAGTATCGCTCTGCTGCTCCTCTAGAAAGCTGCAGGGTCGCCTGCTGTTCTCCAGGTAAACCAAACTCCCCCGGCCTGCTTTCAGCCATCTTTTGACGTACTAATTTTTTATAAAATTAAAGTTTTTATGTTTTTTTATTAACTATAAGACTCCAGAACAGCAGCCTTCCTGAACCAAAGAGCCTCCGTTCGCCTAAGAAGTCTCTTCAGGGACAGACCCGGAGCGGTGCAGAGTTCGACCCGGTGATTGTTTCAGGCTCTCGCTCACAGCGACGCGGAAAGTTTTTCAGAACTCTTGAACCTTTTCACATCTTACAAAGTTGTGACCACAAACCTTGATGTATGACAGAGCAGCACACAGCTGCAGGCCCAAAAGGATTCACAGTTCTCATTTCTTCCAAATCTGAAAAGTGCGGCCTTCATTTGTATTCAACCTCTGAAGTCAATGCTTTGTAGCGCCACCTCCCAGTCGCAGCTGGAATGTTTCTATCTAAAGGTGGACATTTCACTGCAAAAACACAAAAAAAGTATTTTTCTCTAGTTTCTAGTGTAAATATGTTACTACACTTGAAATAAGTGTTTACAAGTTGTTTTTCAGAAAGATCTAGTAGATTTCTTTAAGTCAATAATTCCTTAATATTGATTGGAAAGTATGAATTTTGCTTGAAGATTGTATGACTTATGGGTAAAATGTCTCATTATAAGTGAAATAATCTGCCTGTAGTAACGATACTACTTAACTTACTAGTAATGGCTAGTTTTGTCAATATTAAGAAATTGACTTAAAACAAGCTGCTGTATCTTGCTGAAAAGTTTTTTGTAAGTTAGTTTTGTCTTATTTCAGGTGAACTGAGATCTTTGCGCTAGGAACTAAACTACAATACTTGGTAAAGTTTTGTGTTTTTGCAGTGTTCTACCAATTCTGCTTTACAAAGTAATTTAAACTCAGTCAGATTAGACAGAGCTCATCTGTGAAACATCACTTTTATTAGAATTGCCACAGTTTGGACTTTGACTAGGTCATTTGATCTAAATCTTTCCACTGTATCTGTGGCTATATGTTTGGGGTCTCTTCTAAATTATCAATAGTTTTGCAGATTCTGGCAGGTTTTCTCCCAGGACCTTTGCTATTTTTAACTCCATCTGTCCCCTATCAACTCTAAACACATTGCCTATCCATGATGAAGAAAACCAGCTGCATACTGTGATGCTGCCACTGCCAGGTTTCACAGTCGTTTTGCCATAATTTGTTTTGCACATGAACTAAAATATTCAATTTTGATTTTTTTTTTATGACAGAAAAATGGCTGGATTTGTGGTTGTACTAGATTTTATTTGGGGATATCAAAGTAAAGAGAGCTGAATACATCTAAAGTTGCACAGATAAGCTGAAAAACATTGAATTAGTTTTCTCTCACTTCACAATTACCTTCTACTTGTTTAATTTTGACAAAATGTGAAAAGGTTAATGGCGTATGCATACTTTTGCATGGTTCTGTACACACTAGATTCATAAGTGCGCCCTGCAGACGGTTTTTCTCTTTAATGAACCATTATGTAGTTAAATAAATATAGTCCATTTAGGAGGAATGGGAACACTTTGTTTTCCTTGTTAATTTGAAGCAGTTGTGCAATTTTCCTCAAATACTAGAAAAATAAAGTGTTTTTCAAATTGTTAAACTAACACATTAAACATTACAGATTAATATAAGTGGAGCCTAATTTAGTTCTCAGTAACTTATTAAAAATACAAATAGTTTCCAGTAGGAGAGCACTTTTCAGTAATAAGTTGTTGTTTTTATCTTTCTCCAGGAAACATTAAGCACGTGTACATGAAGACGTCAATATTCGTCGCTTTCATTTACAAAAGAAATGCAGATATTAGCTCATGTCAATAAACTGTTGCCTGGTTTGTTTTTAATTACTGCTTTTTTGTTGTTGTTTTTTTAATCAGGAATCTGAAAAAGAAAACCAGGAGATAAACTTGCATTGGTCAGAAAGTTATCCAGAACAAAACAAAGTGAAGAAAGACGCTAAGCTCATCCAAGTGTCGTCGCAGACGATTGCTCAACACCATGGAGCCAGAGATCTCAGCCTCTCAGGATCGAGTCTAAGCAAACTGCAACATTTCCACACAGAAACTCACCAGACCAAACTGGACTCCTTCAGAGGAGCCGGTGACTTTGAAACACCGATTTACCCCAGTGACAGTAACGTGAAGGTAGAGGCTGTGAGTGTCGGCAGTCAAACTGAGGGCCGTTTGCTTCCTCGTGGATTTTCCACTGCGTCTGCAGCCACTCAGACCGAGCAGGACTTCAGTGATGAGGAAGAGTCAGTCGGATCTCCTCCCGTTTCTCCCGTTTCTTCAGCGGAGAAGACGGAAGCAGGGGACAAAATGTTGCTCTCAGGTTCTTTTCCCATCCCGGCCGATCCGGCTCGTCTCGCTGAGAGGATCCGCCGCAACAGGGCGCAGCTGTCGGCCGCCTTCGATGACACGGAGTACGAGCCGTACGGCCTGCCAGAGGTCGTCATGAAAGGTAGGGTTCTTTAAAAAAAAATCACGTTTTAAATAAATTCATAATGCTCTGCCATACAACATTATGGCATCAGTCAGTCATACTGTAATAATTTGTACATGCTTTTAACATATAATTAACTTAAATACGTGACTTTTTTTTATAAATAAATGAAGCAAATAACTTTAGATGAATCTGTTCTTTTAGTATTTGATATTTATTTTCCATTTTCTTTAAATTTCCCCCTTTACAGATATTTTCTGAAGGACTTGTTTGTTTATTGAATTGTGTTCACTGTTGGTTCACCATTTGTGCTCTTTACTGCCCCCAAGTGGCCAATGTCTGTAGAAGAAAATAAAAGTTCTTGGTCTGTTCCCTCACATCCTTTAGGTTTTGCTGACATTCCCACCGGCCCGTCATGCCCATACATTGTGAGAAGAGGTTTGTTAGGAACAGTTCAACCTTTGTCTAAGAAAGAACCACAAGGAGACGAGGAGACGGACTAAAGCATCAGGTATGGGCGCGAAAATGTCTGTCATTTTTTGCTTTATTTGAACACCAAGACTAAAGACGGGCAGTAATCCTGTTAATGAAGTGAATGCTGGGGCATTCTGATTAAGTTTTTGGACTTTCACTGGTAAATTTAATGCTTCAGATGACATGAAGCAGGGATAGCTCAGTCGAAGAGATGCTGGAAATCTCAGCTGTAAACTTTTAGCCACTAAAACGATGTCAGTGGGTTTTGCTCATAACCAAATGCAAGACTCTCCACATTTGTTGGCACTCTCACGTATAACATCTTTTAAAAGTTGCATCTTTTTATTTAATAAATAGATACATTTAACCTTTTAATATAAATACATTTATTATGGGGGTAAAAATGATATTACGGTATTTTAGGATCATTTTTAACTTGTTTTTAGCTAATCTTTTACGAGCTAATTTAAAAAATAGATCTTTTTTTAATTGTTTTAAATCCTAAAAAATATAACATTAAAATTTACCAAAAAGCAAAGAAATGTCATATTCTAGTCTTTGTTTATTTAATCGTTAATGTACATGTATTAAATAAATGCAAATTGATTAACATTTAATTATTTAATGTATTGTTTCAATTTTTAATTAACCAACTATTACTTTTGGTTTTTGGAGGGCTATGTAGGTTTTGTGGTTTATGATAAATTGTGCATCTTGAAGGGTGAGGGTAAAAATGGCCTCTCTGGAGAGAAACTAATATCTGCTCTCAACCCAAATCCTTTAGAAAACATGTGGAGCGAGTCGGAGGCGCCGTAAGGGAGAATCTAGTGTGTAAAGGAGAATATTCAAGGATTATCTTCGTTCCCCATCCTTGCGAAATGTTCTGGCAGAACAAAAAGTGCTGTCCTGTTGGCTAAAGATCGCTGTACAAAGTGTTAGCAGCAATAAATGTGGCGCTGACGGTTTCCTTGAAGCAGTTATTCCCACAAACTCACTCTATGTCCTCAATTTAAAGGTTGAGTTTTACTAATCTTTGTAGGATAAAAGCTATGCAGCTGCAATGAATATAAAAATAAGACTTTATGTATATATTGAGCAAATGCGTCTTTAAATGTGCTGTGTCTGTTTCCTGTTGGTTTTGGATGAACTGATAATATGTTCTGTTTTATGCAGATCTAGCAAGAGGATCTGGTCACTTTAGGAGGATTCTCTGCTCTGTTCGTCAGCCTGCAGGTAACTGGGTCTGACGAGCTGCACTCCTCCGCCTCGGTTCTGAACGGCTTTAATTGTCCCAAGTTCACCCTGAAGTCGCTGTGCAGAGACTCTGCCGCTAATCCACACCCACCTGTGTAATCAGACTGTAGGTTTGGGATTTAGTGACGCCTGTTTCTGTTCTTGAACCTCTCTTCCAAAGGGATTGTTTTGTTTTCCTCTCACTCCTGCGTCGGGGGGCCTCGGCTCACCTTGAATTAAACAGTGCCTCGTCGACGTTTTTCTAAACCTGTCCAGATGAGTTTGACTTGTTTTCCAAGAGGGTCGATCCAGTAGTGAGAACACGTTTTAAATTTTCCTGTTTTAACTTTGTAAGCTTTTTTTTATTTATGGACACTTGAATGTGTTTTATTAGTGAGTGGGAGGGATGAACGTTTACAGAAGTGTGTGTGAAAAACATTAGCTGTGAAAATGAACATGTGTGTCCTCATCTTGATGTCACTGTTTGTATATAAGTGTGTGTGTGTGTGTGTGTGTGTGTGTGTGTGTGTGTGTGTGTGTGTGTGTGTGTGTGTGTGTGTGTGTGTGTGTGTGTGTGTGTGTGTGTGTGTGTGTGTGTGTGTGCGCGCGCGTGTTGGGTGAGCACACGTCTATGAGTCAGTGTAACCTGCACTGGTTTCCGCTCCATGTATGGAGATAGACACTGAGCTCCTTCTCTCAACTCTGTCCTGCTATGCTTCCCCGTCCTACACTAACAAACACTCTAACACTAGCTGGCTTTAAAGCCACTTAAAAAAAAAAAAGAAAACTGAAGTTTAATTTTGTGGGATCCTGCAGAGTCTGGAGAGGTATGAGAAAACATCTGGTCTTCCTGGTTGTGGAATGTGAAACTAGAAAGATCTTTTTGGTTTTCTACAGCATAAAAACTCAAGAGTATCTGTGCCTGTTTCTCTGTTACCTAGAAATGGGAACACAGTTTTACAGAGTGAACTTAAACATCACACTTTAATGAGGGAAACCTCAGTGATGTCATTAGAAATAATAAGCTGATTGATCCACATAGACGCAGCAATCATTTCCCTGTGAACTTTTCCCAGTTTTTCTCATTAGAAGCACAAACATATTTGGAAAAAGTTACCTGATCAAAGTTTGTTCTTCCACATGATTTTCTCTGTCTGTTGTGTTGCTTATGGGGAACTTTAAACCAGGGGTCATTTGTGGCCCCTGATCTGATTTTGTGCAGCCACTTTATGATGCAGATATCTCCACCAGTGCAGGTGATTGATGCAGACGGAGAGGGTTTTTTTTTTTTTTTTTTTTTCAATTAGGAAAAAAATGACCCACATTATGTTTTTATAGAAGAGAATAGACTTGGTCTTTTTTGGTTTTATTCAGTTGACCCCAAAATAAATGACTGAAGTAGCTTTATTTTATTTTAAGGTTTCAGAATAAAGAGATTAAATATGAATGCAAACACAATAGTTAAAAAAAAAAAAGAAATAAGAAAACCATGTTAGATGTGTTGTTTTCTGTTGCCTTGCAGCAAAATCGTTCAAATTCCAGACTTGGGTTTTTTTGTTTTGTTTTGCGCTTACATGTTCTCCACTTCAATAGGTTTTTGCATTTTCTCCGGCTTCCTCCCATGTGATGGACAGGCGACCAATGACTGCTGGAGGCCCTGCAGGAATAAGTGGGTATAGACAATGGATGGATTGTTTTCCTTCCACTTAACGATTACGTTCTACTTGCATCTAAGTCATAAAATCCCAGTAAATTCCTCAGATGTTTGAGGTTGTATCAGGAAAATGAAAAATCAGAAAAACCACCATCATACAAGCATTTACTATGACTTATATGTAATTGTACATTACTAAGTTTCCAAGATAAAAATGTGTTTTTGAAACAAAAAATACGATTAAATAAGTGAGGTCCCAAAATAAGTTATTTCAGTCTGACACCTACATGCAGACTTGGAGACGTTCGGATAAAAGCAACGTTGACACCTTTAAGTAGCTTTTCGTTCAGGAAAAAACTGACACAATTCATGTCCAAATATATCGAATTGAGTTGGCTTTAAATCTGATTTATTCCAGTTATTAATCAAGTTCAGATCAAACATGCTGACTTAGTCCTGACAACACATTCAGACTCAGCTGATCACATAATGCCGATTGGTGGCCTTAATTTTTCCAGCAATCTCTCATCTCCAGTGGCAACGGTGGAGAGAAACAGTCAGAACTGGACTTCTTTAATATTTTTGTTATAAAACAAACAGAATTCTTATTGTTTCTTTTAACTAGATGGATCTTTTTGAGGTTATTAACCCTTATGAGTCCTCTAGGAAATATGACTTTTAATCGACTTGAGCTCTGGTTTATATTGAGCCAAGATCATCTGGTTTCAGTCGCTTTAACACAATTATGATGTGGGAGTAACTTGTTACGTTTTATTTACAAATCCAGTTACATTTTGAAACACAAATAATCAAAATCTGCAAATTATTGAGCATTTTCTGTTTGGTTTCCTCATGTTGAGTCTCATGCCTTTCTGTCATCTTGTAAAATGTTCTGATAAAGGGAAACAACAATATCACTGTTTTTTTTATTGTTAAAAAGGATCAACTTGTCTGAAGATAAAGCAAGTATTTCTTTATATTTCAGTCAGAATTAAATGGCCTTCATAGATAAACTCAAGTGATGACGCTCGGAGCTGCAGGCTCCTCTGTCATGCTGCTGCTGGAACGTCATGCTTTCCTTTGTCTTTTTAGTTACACGAACGCAGGTGAAAACTGTTGGATTTGCTTTTATTAGGCCACTTTTCATCAACTTGAACATACTTTAGACTGTTTTTATTAAAATCTTGTAGTTTAGAATATTTTTAAATGATCTTGAATTGTTTGAATGTGCGTATGAGTGCTTCAGTTGCGTTTTGAGGTGGAATTAGTGAAGCTACATTTTAGAAATGTTTTTTTTTTATTTCACATTTTCTGCCTTTTGTTTTTTAATTTAAATGCTGCCGTTCTCTCCTGGCATTACCTGCTGACTCCACCTGAGCTGTTCAGCCTTTGTCTGACTGTGAGCAGGGAAACTGTTACCTTCCTTCTCTGTGGATGTGTCTGTGTTTTTTCAATTTCAATAAAACTTTTGCTCCTGTTTTAATTGTTTTTCTTTAAGTGCCTTCCACTCATTGTCTGTTTTGTTCATCATACATGAAGGGATGTTTTTTTTGTTTTTTCCAGTTAAGACTTAACTGGTGTGGTCAAATGAAGACAGCCTCAAAGTGTTTTTAGGTGGAATATCTTGGTTAAATCACATAAGTGTTTCCGCAATTATCAACGTCCCTCTGCCTTTGCCTCTTGGTCACAAACACATTATTAGAAGTTGCTGAAGAGCTCTGCGGCTTTTTCAGCCTGCTTTCTTTCACAATGCACATTTTTCTCAAGTGCTTCAAAAACTGTGGACCGTAATTCTGGTTTTGAAGAAACAAATGTCTCTTCTGACTTCCCGAATCGACAGAACCCAGACAAGCGATGGATTTAGAGAGAGCCGAGACACACACACACAGACATTCACACACACACCCTGATGTCCAGCTCAGGAAACTCCAGGCCCTCTGCTCTTCCTTTTGCTGTGACGCCACTCCATCAAACATTCACACACACACACACAGAGCGCTGTAATAGCCTTCTCATGCACTCCGCCTCATCTTTTCCTTCATCTCCTCCTACCCTCATATGATCCGCTCCCCTCTGCCCGAGTGATGCGGGGTCACGAGAACGGGGGAAACACCTTCCAAGGAGAAAACACACACATGCACTCATGCATCCGCACAACACACACGCTGAGCTCATCGCTCACTCCTGAATGGTGGGAGAAGAAGAAGAGTTTGTGCATAAAGTAAAGTTGGATACCAACGTTTGCCAAAACTCAAGGTAAGAATCGTCTTTTAGAGTTTTCGGTTTTTTCTGTCTTGATAAGGATAAGTGTTTCTATCGTGTCTGCTGCTCTGAGGCCTCTGCTACAAATTTTGTCAGAATGTATAAAAACACAGTTTATTAATGTGCTGATCTAGCATGGGCTCTATAAGCAAAGTAACCTCACTGCAAAAAATGCACTTCTCAAAACAAGTAGAAAAAAATATGGAAAATTAGACATTTTCCCCATGTTTAAATGAACAAATCTGCTGGTGGGACCAGTAGTTTTCATTAATAGTCAAGGCTTAGAACAATTTCCTACATCTTGCTGAAAAGTTGCTTGTATGTTTTGTCTTGTTTTAACACAAAACATACTAAAGACTATACAAAAACACTTAGTAAGATTTTGTGTTTTTGCAGCGTTAACACAGGCTTGTTTTTTGACAGATTTATCCACATGTTTATTTGTCAGCCGGAGTATTGTCTCCGCTTTTACTGCACCCCAAAAACATTCTGTCATTTTGTTCCCAGAGCATGAAACCAGAACTGAAACCTGTGATCTCCTCCTGACGTCAGGGTTGGCTCTGTTGAATACTTTCAGGCCAGATTATGACTGAAGGCCCTTTATTTTTGACCTTCGTGGTAAATTCTTGCATAAGAGACTACATTTTCTCCCACAGTCGGTCATCTCGGTCTTTGATGGTTTGTCTGAAGTTTCTACAACAGCCGTGCCACTAAAATTCTTTCAAGTCTGCAAATTTTAGTTTGGGTTTCTTCTTTGTTTTTGGCTTTAGCAGTTTATTCGTGTTTTTTTTTTTTGTTTGTTTGTTTTTTCATTTATGTAATACTGTAAATGCCATCTGTTTCCGTTTTGTATTATCATTCAAAATGTTTTTCCTGCAGAGGTCTTAACTCCCCCTGAGGCCTGAAATCTCACGAGATATTATTAAACTGCACGAAACTCCCTAATATGGCTGCTTGGGGATTTATAGTGCTTTGTCTAAATATTTATTTTAATGGCTTAAAGTCATTTTAAATGACTATAGTAAACAGAAAATCTTCTAAGACAAAATGTATCTTTTCTTAGAAAAATCGTGTTTATTAAAGTGCTCTTAGATTCTTGAAAACCTTTGAGAATAAACTTTATTTGTGGTTTTTACTTTCCCCCCTTACATTGTATATGGGTAATAAAATAGGAGCATCTTCCCACAGTCGTCCTTATGCCTTGCAAAAGTATTCATATCCACTAACATGTCCACATATTGTCCCATTACATGCACAAACGTCAGTGTGCCTTGTTGGGATTTCATGTGATAGACAAACACAAAACATCACATCAGATTAAGATAAAAACTAAACATTTTGGTCCATGTCTGGAGGGAAACCAGCACTGCAGCATCATGCTGTGGGGATATTTTCGTTCCGCTGTAGCAGGGAATCTGGTCAGAGATGATGGGAAGCGGGTGGGAGCTAAAAAAAAAAGTCATCCTGGAAGAAAACCTGTTGGAGGCTGAAAGAATACAACAGAGCTTCAGCTTCCAGCAGGATAAACAATCCTGAATTTACAGCCAGAGCAACACTGGAAGGGTTTAGATTACAGTGTTTTCATGTACAAAAATGGCATAGTCCAAGGCCAGACATAAATCCAATTGGGAATCTGTCGCAAGACCTGAAAATTGATGTTCAGAGACACAGATGCACTCCAGTTTACTTTCTCTTTCCACATTACCTTGCTGCTCTAGCTCATAAAATAATCAAGGTGTGTGGAGGCACAGTGGCAAGATGTGGAAATGTTGTACAAGTATCAATGCACTGTGTATACACCGCAAAAACACAAAATCTTAACAAGTATTTTCAGCCTGGTTTCTTGTGCAAATATCTTTGTGCATTTGAAATAAGACAAAACCAACTTGCAAGTAACTTTTCAGCAACATATGAAGCCAAAAATTCCTTAATATTGATGAAAAAGTACTAGGCAGATTATTTCATTTATAACATGGGGAAAATGTATTTTTATAAGTGAAATAATCTGCCAGTGGAAGTAGTACTTTTCAATCAGTACTAAGGAATTATTTACTTAAATCACGCTCCGATATATTGCTGAAAAGTTATTTGTAAGTTAGTTTTGTCTTATTTGTGCAGTGGCACAAACCGAGCTTATCTTCCTCCAGTCCACCACAGTTTGGTAAGATTTGTCCCGTTGTAAATGTAAACCTAAGAATACCTCTTTTATAACTGGTCCTGCCTTCATGCTTCTTTCCAAACAGCTAAGCTCCTGATTTATTATCCCACCTGCGCTGATGTTTACCTCAAGATTAGATCTCAGTTTGTCGGCCTCCTTTCTCCAACCTAATAGCTCAGCACAATATCAAAATGTGCCAGCGAAGGTTTAGACAGTGATATAACCAAAAACATCTGTCAGGACTGGTTAGCAGGACTCCCCACGCAAAACAGAGGCAGCAGTCCATTAGAGCAGAATGCTAACAATTGGCCTGGCTCTGGGAAATCTCAGAACACTGTCAGAGTCCACGTGGTGGCGACCGGGTCTGCTCGACCCGGGCCGAGCAGCACCTAAATCCCAGCCCTGTTTGTCTGAGCGCCTGTGTCTGAGGTAAACGCGGCTCAAAGAAAAGCACGAGGAGCCAAGTGAAGATAAGAGATAAACCTGGTTTTTGATTAATGCTGTGTGATGTTTCTCTGGAAGCTTGGCAGAGTCCAATCATCTTAGAGGCCGCTGGCAGGGTGGCCTGCATTTTGTCACTTTTGTACCGGTTTTCGTGATAAATTCCCTCCAGCAGTGTTCAATGGAAGAGCTTTGAGAGAAGCTGGGAAGTGTTTGTGTACTGACGCGTACGTTTGTGTGTCCACAAGTGTTTAAATGGCTTGAATGGAGCAGAGATGGAGCCACACTTCTCCTCTTCTGAGCGCTGAAGATACAACCAGGAAAGAGGAAAAGATTATTTTTCTCCAAATGATCTCTGGGGGTTTAACATGGGATGAGCCTGCCATCAGTTCAGTAAGGTACAGACTCACTTTCCTGTTTTGTTATCAAGTTTTCTTATTGGCAACGTTTGGTAGTAACTAGCTACATTTACCAAGTCACTTTTACTTGAGTTGCTTTTTGGAAAAAAATACTTACTATGCTGTATTTTTTTTACTTGAGTAATTTTATAATGAAGTATTAGTACTTTAATTTGAGTAAAATTTCTAGGTACTCTGAGTAACTTCACTAAATGAAAAACAAGCTTGTTTTAACCAAAGTACCACCAGACACACCTACAGTTTTTATTCAAGTTTCATTAGTTTTATTTTAAAAGAAAATGATTTGGAAAACATTTTAAATTAATATTATAAACATTCATTAATGTTTAATTAATGTTATTAATGTTATATTGGAATTATTTTAACGTTTGTTCCACATAACTTTATAATTTGGTCTGTCTGATGTGATTTTTAAATTAAATGACTGATGTTCCTCAGTATTTGAAATGCCTTTTTATCAAATACTGATTTACTCTTACTTGAGTAATTGAGTAAAACATGTTAAAGTAGTGCTACTCTGACTTGAGTACAATTTGTTGGTACTCTACCCACTTCTGAGAACAGGAAATGCTTGAACATTGGAAAATAGAAATTAACCTTTTCTGATTTAATTTCCTTTTTGGCACTTTATTGTTTCAGATAGTCAAAAAAAATGTCTATTTTAAAGTTAACCTGAGTGAATACAAAATGGAGGATAGGGTTTTTGTCACTTTTGTTCTTCCACTTTTTAAATTTTAAGGACTCTCTCTAACATGCTTTCATGGTCAGGCAAAGGACAGGACAGAAAATTAAGGAAAATTTAAGAAGTCACTGATGGAGATTATTTCACAGAGATTACCAAGAAAATCTGACTTCTTGAAGAAAAATGTAGAGAAATTAGAATCTGTTTAAACCTTTAGCACAGTGCTGTACTTGTACTATGAAAGAAGCAATAAAGGGATCATTAAGATATTCATTTTACACCATGGTACATTATCTCTCTCCTAAATTGAGTCAATGACGATACAAGCTGAAAACAGCCCCAAATGTGCTACAATCTCACATGTTTTCGGCAATAAACACTGGAGCCTTGGTGTCCAACACAATTTATGTAGCAACAACTTTAAAGGAAACCTATTGTCTTCTTTAAAGCATTGCTTGTTCATTTAAAACAGGACGAAATTGTTCTCCATCGTCAATGTCTTTCTGTCTTTAATCTCATAAAACTTCACGCGGTATTAAGAAGTAGATGGAAAAGTCATAATCTTCCTTTCATACAAAATGGAAAAACGATTAAAAAAGAGCTTCAAAAATGTAATTTATTATTAAATAAAATTATAAATTACAAATACACTTAGGGGGAAAAATGGGAGCTATTTAATACAGTAAGTACTAACAAAAATTTACCCATGTGACATTATCTGATTACAGTTTGACCCACAGACGTAAGAAGGGTCTTTGTTTCTTCCCAGAACACTTGTCCACCTTGTTTGTATATATCTGCACTCATGCATACAGTGCTTGTCTAAAGGAACTTCCTGTTTGTGGCCAGCTGCATCCTGGTGCATCCTGACTGAGACCCCGGACCAGCCCCCAGACCCTGGAGGGGTAGGGGTGACGAGGAGGAGAAAAATGCGATGCACCACCCTCACCACCTTGCTGACGGGGGTCATGCTGTACCTGGGCATGGGAGCGCTCGTTTTTGTCACCCTGGAGACGCCAAAGGAGAGCAAGGCACATGTAAATCTGCTCAAGGCCAAGCAGGACTTCCTCAGTAACAACTCCTGCGTCACTGAGGTTAATTTCCAAGAGCTTGTGAAGGTATCGTCAGACACATGAAGAAAATATTTCTCCTGAGTTTCCTGTTCTTTATTGCACTAATTTATGGCGCAAATTATATATATATGTTTTTTTAAATATGATTAATCTTTGATCTTTTTCCACATTTCTTCATGTTACAACCACATGCTAAAATGTATTTTATTGGGATTTTTTCACATATTTTTAGAAGGAAAATAATAAGACATTGACTAATTTGGTGCTCCATTGGACCCAGGTCCTTTGGGTAAACATTTTGTAAAACCACCTTTAAATGTATAAACCTCTTATGTTTGACTTAGCTCCAGTAGGTTGTCTTTACAACAGACACTCACAGGTTCTTTTTTGTTTATTCTAACAAAAAAGAAAATTAAGTTGGTGGTTAGCATCAGTCCAGCAGCTTCTGCTCCACAGTAACGGACAGCAACAGAAAAAGGGGCAGATTGTGACCGTATAGTGGTATTTAACATAAATTTACATCATTTACCCAAATAACCAATCTCATCTTTAACATAAATAATATATATAACAATATGTTTTTAGTACAGGAAATAAAATCACACTTGTAACACTCAAAGACTATCACACAAATGAAACATTACTTTGAATCAAAAATTAAAACACACACAAGAAAAGAGAAAATGAAGTTGGTGGTTAACATCAGTCCAGCAGCTTCTGCTCCTATACATCAAATAAAATGCAATAAATAACCCTAAAGCTACAGAGCAATAGCTCCCAATGAGCAGTTAGCAGCAGTTAGCAACTGTAAAATTAAATCTAGCTAAACTGCACAACATTAATAATGATAGCTAAAAACTTATACAAAACATAGCAAAATTACTAATGAAACAATGTATATGATTAGATTTGTCTAAAATATATGCCAATATACGTCACTTGTAAAGAAAATACAGAGCTGATCCTAATACATACCACATTTACAGATCGGCAACAGAACAAAAGGCGGAGGAGCTGTCAGTTACTGGTTGCTATGGTAACCACCAACCGTTAAAAGCGGCATAACAGAACGTAAAACATCAATAAATGTCCGAAGAAAATGTCCGAAGAACCGACTTGTATCACTGTGGCTATATTTAATGTCCTTTATATAACATAATAAAATAATGACCACCTCATCACATGACTGCGCCCACATGCTATGAAGCATTCTCACATGTTTCTCTCTTTGAATGTTATCAAAATTAAAGCAGACGGTGTTTGCCTGCAGCCTAAAAGTTTTTCATCACATTCTTTCAAAACAGTAGGACAGCATAACTTTCACCAAACGATTCTCACTTATGTAGTGTGTCTGCACTACTTAAAGGTTACTGCTGTCCTTAACTCATTTTATTGACATATTTTAATAAATATTTAGATCTACACAGGAGCTCTTGGTTGTTCTGCAAAACAAGCTCTACTGCTCACTGATAGCACAATGATTGATTGGTGCAATAATTAGGATCTTCAAGGTCTTGGTTTTTATGGACATAAGATATTTAATCCAGGGAAGATTGGACAATGTCTTGCATTGTTTTCACCAAAGAATAAGAGACTTTAAAATGTTTGGAAATGCTCTTAAAAACCATTCTCTGGCATTTTCTGCTGCCGCTCCATGTTAATTACATGGCATCTCATAAGAACTGAACAAAAAGATTTCAACGGAGAATGATGGGAATTCAAGCTTCACAGAGAAGGAAGGCAACGGTGATATGAACATTCATTGTGCAGAAACTATTTGGGCTCGCTTGCAAGGGGAAAAACACCGTTGGTTTATGACGCCTGTCAAAAAATACGACTCTATTAATTTGAGTTATAACAACCACCTGCAATCTTTTCTCTGAGCGGCGCCCTGTGATCTGCTCTGGCATTTTTCTGAAAAATGGGAAGAGAGACAAGGACACTGCAAACAGAAAAGCAGACAGGAACAGTTTACGGTGACTATCACCTGCTAAAAATCCCAGGGTTTTGTGACGTCAAGAAATCTTCAAGTGGACGTCACTGAAAATATTTTTCCACCTTTTATTATGTGACATGAATCCTGTTCAGTACAGCTGAAATATTTTATTTTGTGCACCTTTACATTGAGTTTCAATTTAACCTTGAATACAGTTCAACTATTCTTGTAAGATTGTCTTCACCTCTGCCTCTTTTAGTTAAAGCCATGTTTTTATTAAATAATTAATTATCTGGTGAAACATGTCACAGTAACATAAATTAAATAGACCACATTTCTGCTGATCATACCAGATACATATTCTCTATCTGTAGTAAAACAAAATTGCAAAAATATTGGTATTTTTGTGCAGGATCATATTACATTTATAATAATTTTAATTACACATTTTAATTTATTACTTTCATTTGAGTGTGTTTAGTAAATTTACATGTGGAATGAGGAAAATTACAAATAAAGCTACAATGAGTAAATATTTGCAAGAACTGGTCATTTACATGTTGTTTTGCAGGAACTGGTGTCTGCTGTCGAGGCAGGCCTGGACATAAGCAGCCTCTCTGCCAACCTGACCAGCCGCTGGGACATGGGCTCCGCTTTCTTCTTCTGTGGTACCATCATCACCACCATAGGTAAAGAGCAACAAAATACATCTATCCGATTGTCTTAACCATTGATCTCTCTCAAATATTTTCACTATCGGTTCACAGTGTGATGTTTTGTTGTGTGTGTCTCCCAGGCTTTGGGAATCTGTCCCCTCGGACGTGGCTTGGACAGCTGTTCTGTGTGTGTTACGCCCTGGTCGGTATCCCCATGTTTGGCATCCTGCTTGCTGGAGTGGGTGATCACATGGGCACGGTGCTGCGGAGAGCTGTGGCCAAGATTGAGAAGCTGTTTTTGGTGAGAATGGTCTGTCCTGTACGCAAGCTGAACCTCAGACTAAACCTGGAAAAGGAAAGACGTCTAATGACTTTCTAACCCAAAATAGAAACCGAGTTTCTGAGGCTGAGTCTTTCCTATCAGAGTATCAACAACACATAGAGGGTAGCTGTGAAAATTGACTTTCTCTTTGATACTAAAGATTTACTTGAAAACTATATTAGAGTGCCGATTCAGGCCCCTTTCTCATTAAATTAACACCATCACACTGTCCACCTGGACACTGGGTTTAGTTATTCAGAGCTAATCTGGAAAATCTAATTCCACCTTTAAGCAATTTTTACCCTATTGTGCTCTCAGAACGCTAAATAGGGTTTTCCTTGCAACTTTCCAACTCATTCTACAACAGTAACACCATCACATCTGCACAAAGAAGTTTTAGTTTTTTATAATCTAAGGTTTGTCCTTTTATCCTGGGAGGTTTCTGCACCTCTACCTTCAGTTTCAGCCGTACTTTTTAGGAGAAAATAACATCCGGACGGTCATCAGCTGCGTATAAAATGTAGTTAAGAGCTATTAAAAGCCCTGCACAGTCACTGGGTTGCCATTCTTTGGAACAGTTTAATCTGGAGCAGCACATCTTGGTGAGAAGAATTATGCACAAACTCAAAAATCTGTTTTGAGATTATTTTTGAGAGTGCTTACAACTACTGTAAGTTTGTATTATAAGCCCTGTAAGCCTCCATTGTGCTGTAGATCATTTTGTACCATCTTTAAGCAGCAGATGCACAAATGTGAATCTAAATTCAAACTTTATATGGTTCTATGTCAGTTTTCTGTTGCGTGAGTTTTCCAGCGAGCTATTTTATGCATTCTCACATTTGAATGCAATGCTTCAAGGGTTATTGTTAGAAATGGGTGTCCATGGTGGTTTACTGACTCATTTTAAACACAACTCACCCATGAAAAGAAGAGGCATGTGGCAGGGCTGAGTGACTTACTCCACCTCCTGAATACCATCTGCTAGAAAAAGGGTGCAAAGATTTAATAGAGGAAGATGTATTTCTGTATTTCAACATTTTAGCTGAAGTATAACTGAACATACGCTGCTGATTAAACCGGCGTAAAAACAGCACAAGTTTCCTTAGAGACCTCCACGTCTAAACTATGTATTTAAATCTGCTGTTGCTGCCTCTCTTGCAGAAACGTAAAATCAGGCCCACAACTGTGCGCGTGATGTCAGCAGTTCTCTCCATCCTTATTGGCTGCTTGATCTTCCTCGCTGTCCCGACGGTCGTGTTTCAGAAAGTGGAGAGGTGGTCGTTTCTGGAGTCGCTGTATTTCGTGGTCATCACCCTTACTACTGTTGGATTTGGAGACTTCGTACCAGGTGCTGACATGCATCACCGTGTTTTAGAACATTTTGAAAAACTTTAGGACCAGCGGGCTTGTGTTACTTTCTGGCCACCGTAGTAGTCAAGACTCACTCAACAAATCACAAGCACCAGGTTGCAAAAAAAAAAAGTAAATTTTTTGATAAATTGTGAGTAATGGCACTGCAGCGCACAAATCCATTAAAAGGTTATTTAATCACTGAAAGTTTTCAGGTTTTATATCCATGTTGCTACATGTGAAAGGTTAGAAGAACCTGCTAAGTAACCATAGTAACCTGCTAGGTCAGGTTGCTATGGTGATTCAAAATTATCTATGGAGCAGAGAGGAATGGAAGGGTGATACTATCAGACTACATTAAAATTATACAGAAAAAATATACATCGGTGGAGGCAGGGGTCTGCAACCTGAGACTCCTGCAACAAATTTTTTTTAATCTGTTTTTTTTTGTATAGAAATTTGTTTATGTTTTTCTTTATTTTAAGACATAAAAATGGAAAAAGCAGAGGTTCTTCAAAATGACAACAAAATGTCTAGTAATTTATCTATTTTCCAAAACGGCACATATAATTTGTGGCATTAAATGAGTTTTATTTTATTAGACAGGTAAAAATGGTTCTTTGGATTGCAAAAGTTGCAGATCTGCCTGCCATGGTTATAATATGTGTCACCCTGGTGTGAGCAATATGACTATTGCTCACACCACCAAAGCTTCTTTGTAACACCAGGTCGCTATGGTGATGCCATAGCGACCTGGTTCGATTCAAAGGTGAATCGAACCAGAATCTGGAAATGTTAAGCCTGCGACAAACATTTGCTGTGTGTGAAAATTAAAGAACATACTGCTAACATTTCTTGAACCCTAAATGGCCACATTTATGATGCTTGACAATAAATACTTTCCTAATTGCAGTTGCACCATGCAATTCCTCTCAGTGCTGTTCCCTTTTCCAGGTTATGTAAGAACTACCAACCAGCTGAAGTCATATGTGCTGTCTCAGCCGCACTTCAGAGTAGAAAGAAATGGTGGTTATTTCTTGTGGTTGCCACATAATGTTTTATGTTTCAGATCTTCAGTGGAAGGCAGGGCATGAAATTATTCTTGTTAACTCAAAATAACATCTCAGAGCTTTGTTGCTGATGGTAAACATTGCTATCAGAGAGTCAATCACCGAAGAGGCAAGAAGGAGCTTCTAGAACGAACACACTTTTTGTTGGTAAAGATGTGTGCTTAAGTGCTAAAACAACAATGGCAGGAACATTGTGCTGAATAGAGAGTAGAAGGCTTTGGGATGAGGGGTGAGATGTCTTTAAGAAACAAGAAAAGTTCAAGAGTCTCTTGCTTAAGCACTTGGGATTGTCATATCCTGGAGGAGTGAGAATCTACTTTGAACCATGACTTTAATACATCAAATCTGGAAAGCCTCAGCAAGTGTGAAGTCACTTAATCTCCAAAATAGCTTTTCACTACTAGATTTGACATCAGTGTGGAGAGGTTGTCGTAAACCCTATAGTCTGCCTATAAATATGGGAGGTTTCTGTGCCTCTAACATCAGTTTCAACCTTACTGTGGAAAAGAAATGTCATCAGGAGTTTCATCAGCTTGCTAGAACATACATGTGAAGTGTGTTTCTGATGTCAGTGCACCAAGGTGATGTTCTCACGTTTAGTGGAAAGTTTTGAGGGTTTTGAGTTGGAGATATTGCAAGTTTGTTCATTTGGAAGTGCTTTTCTCCCAAAAGACTAAAATTGAGATAAATTTGGAAAATGACAAGAACCCATGACATGATGGGTAATCTTTGTTATTATTCTTTTTTGTCTTTTTTTTTATTGACTGCAATTATCCAGGTCAATATATAAGACGTTCCTAAGTCCAGTATTTTTCTTCAGGTGGAGGTTATGAAGGTGGGACGATCTTCAAGCCCCTTGTGTTGTTGTGGATAGTGTTTGGCCTGGCCTACTTTGCCTCCATCCTCACCATGATAGGCAACTGGCTGAGGGTTCTGTCCAAGAGGACGCGTGCTGAGGTGAGAGATTTTAAGGTCAGGAAACTTAATCAAGAGAGACATGAAGCATCGTTTCCCCCTTGCCATTGTTTCCCTCTGTTGCTTTCAGATGGAGGAGTTAAGGGCCCACGCCACAGACTGGACCCAGAACATGGACTTCCGCATCCCAAACCCTCTGGAATTCAACGACCCTTTCCTTCTTCAACGCCGGCGTTGGAAACGCAGTGAGCGACGCCGCATCCGCCGGGGAGCCCACGTCACCCTGGGACACTGGGTTCGAGGAGGTTCTGAGAACGGACATTTGCAGAACCGCTGGGCCGGCCTCTCCAGCTCCATGTGCCAGCTGGAAGGTCAGTCCTCTCTAGAGAGGGCTGGGGTGGCCAAGCCTCGGCCAAGGGGCAGCGCAGCTGGAGAGCCAGCAGTCCCAAAAGCAGCGCTGGGGGGCAGACCAGATGCTCCTGTTGGTGTTCAGGGACAAGGAAGGCCCTTTCACCAGGTTCTGGCCCGTTCATTCTCCCTCCCTGTGGCCCAATCCACCTCAGAGCTGGACTCCACAGGTACAGCCATGCAGGAGGGCTCCCTCTATGAGTCTGTGTATGACTCCCAGTCAGATGGCTCATCGGTGTCTTTGACATTCTCAGTACTCCAGAGTTTCCTAGGCTCTCATCCCATCAGCGGCATGGAGGAGGGGGACTTGAGAGGCCTACAAATAGCCACAGAACATGAAGAAGACCAAAGCATTTCACAAAAACCTGAATCTGAACTTAACAGTGCCTGCGGTCAAACCCCACCTCAAAGTTTTCCCTCTTGCTCCCCTCCACCCACTCCTGAACTGCCCCCTCCATCCCCTCAAGGCACTGCTGCCTCCTCGTCAGACTGCCAGCTGCTGAATTTCTTCGGAGAGAACTTGGCCTACATCGACGAGTCTTCGGACACGCTCAGCGACCTCACTGAGCCCACAGATGGCAAAGAGAAAAGGAGGCATCCACGCAAGCCCAAGCGGAAGAGCATGAAGAAACGACCGGTACACAGGTGGAGCCCCCTGCAGGTGAGGAGGCCCAGCATGCAGCCACCATCTAATCCCCCAACACCTCCTCCAGAATGCTCTCCTTCAGACATTTCTCTAGCAGAGACCCAGAAAGATTCAGTTCCTGGCCTTTGATGGGCCCCCATAAATACAGCATACTGCCAAAGTTCGTGTGACAAACCTTGATGCCTTGCCACGCTGCATCGTGTATCATGAATTTCTTGGAGGTCATCAATGAAGTCATCTCCCAAACTTCAACTTCTTTATATTTTTGCTAAGCAGCATCTGGACAGACTCTTCTGTTCCCTACTGGCGCTGATAGTTTAAGGGTTGATTCATGTTTACATCTTATGCCAACTGTCATATTTATGCTTTTGTTAAAAATAGACTACATGTAAACCAAGGTTCATATTTCATTTGTTGCATTTTTTCCTTTTAACATCACACATTATCTGATACAGTGATTCTGAAGTTTCAGCTCTGTAAACACTAAGATTTCCAAGAACCAGCTCACTAAAAAAACAGTTTCTAAAAACCTGCTGAAATAGTGATACAGTACTACTTGTACTTTTCCAGTTTGTTAAGTTTCTCATTCAATCATATTCTTATCCATTGCCACTGCATGTTTGGATGAAAGCTAAGATTTAATTTTGTATTCACTCTGATGTAGGACTTTCCAAGATGGTTGGAAAATACACAAGGAAATTCCCTGAAGTCTAAATCCAACACAAAAGTGAAATCCAATAAGGCTGCCTCCGGTTTAAGTGATACATTCATAAATAAATAAATGGTTTATTTGCACCTTTTTGGACAGTTTGTTTCTCATACAATCTTTAACACAATGCTGTGGTTAGTGAACATGTTTCTTTGGTGCTTGAATAAACAGAAGGATGGCACAACTCTTAGCACATCACACTGGTTTTCTGACTTCCAACTAGGTAACTGTGAAGATGGGTTCGACGTTAATGTTGGTTAATTCACTGGTTTTAGCATCATTATAAACGAGCTCTCAAAATATCGGGGTTGACGCCCAACATTTCTGGTTGTAATACAGCAGAATCTTGAAACCCTCCTCTATACTTAAAGTTTTTCAGCCTTAAAATTTACTCAAGGTGGCATTAAAAAGTCTTAAATTTAACTTGCTGAAACCTGCAGATACATGTCTAGTCTTTTGAAGCCTCTAACACGGTTTCTTCCAGGACTTTCCTGCATGTGACTCGATCAATCTTCCCACTATCTCTGTCCTGCTTCTCTGTTCCTGCTGGGACAGGAAAAGCGTCCCACAGCATGATGCTGCCATCAATGTGATTGACAGTATGTTCAGAGTAAAAGTGAGTGTCAGTTTTCTCAAAGTCATGTATTCATTTTCTTCTACAGACTTATGTCTTACTTTTTATGGCTTATTACTTAAAATCCCCCCCCAAAATTAAATTTAAGCTGCAGTTAACATGCCAAAAGTTTAAGTATTAATTCGATGTTGAAGAGTTGAATATCTGGGTTTCTCTTGTTGCTTAGGTTTTAGTGTATTAACTAAACTGATGACAACACACTGTGTCAAAGCTTGAACTGGACACCACCCAGTTAAAACAGGATAACACTGCAAGGGCCAGTACCACAACATCAAACTCAAGATCCAAGATATTTAAAACCTGGTAAGATCATCACATGTGTTCAGAATCAGTGTCAGTGATTCATGAGTTGTGAACAAAAAAAAACAAAAACCGTTGAAGTCTTGAGGTTTTAAAGTCATCTAAAGGATAAAGGAACCAGGGGGTTTAAATTTCTTGACTCGAGAAACCACTCATGAAAATTTGAAAGAATCAAAATAGTGAAAGCCATAAAATCTACCCAGTGTTGTTAAAGCTCCCCAAAATAATCACTGAATTACCACCTCACAGTGGTGTACTGTTTCATATTTTGGCCAAAAAGTTTTTCAACTGGAGAAAAACAGGAAAAAAAAAAAAGGATAAAGTATGAATGGACATCTTTCTAAAAAAGAAAACAGGAAACCTCAAGTTTTTAGTACATTCGATGTGTACCAACTTCTATGAGATGTTAAAAAGTCATCTTTCTTTTGAACATCTTTTACGTTTGTTTTTTTTCTGCATATGCACCAGTTATTTATGTTTGTCATGACTTTTAGCGGCTTTCCCTAAAACATCAACACTTATAATGTCATCCTAAGGCTCACAATGAAGCATATATTTAAATTATTTAATTTTGGTGCTGTCTAGATTTTTGGTCAGTCATAAAGCTCCTCAACCAAAAGTCTATGGCTATCTTATAGTGGCTTTTGTAAGATCCGATTAGTTTTTATTATATTTAATTTTCTTGACCTAAAAGTCGTAAGAGAAGATGCTTGAGTTCTGGTCTCAAAATCCCGAGCTAAAATAAAACACGGGTCCACCAGTGGGAAGAAAAATGCAACAAGTACATTTTGAATCCCTCAAAAATGTTAAATATGTGCAGCAAAGCATATAAAACCAGTAGAGAATTGCAGATGCTCTGTGAAGCAGAAGATGCGTAATGATCTGCACCCTGAGACCTGAGTGAGCTCATTTCTTGGTAAATGAGGGGTAAACAGTCAGTTCCTGCATACTCAGAATCAAGATCTAGTTCACAAAGATATCGTGGCATTAAGCCCTCGTCTGGGGCCAAAATAAGTAACAGACTGAGGCAGTGCTCAGATCCAGGCTCCCACAGATTTTGTACTTTGTTGACAGAAGGCTCGAAAGAGAGGAAGGTGGTGCGCCAAGTGCGACGCATCAGCAGTTCAGTCGCTATGACTCCTCAGGCTGTTTTTACTGCGTCTGGGTTTGTGATCTCAAACCCGTTTCATTTTTAGACTTTCTTTGGAGACGATGCAATAAATAACACTATTTGTAAATTATAAAGTGTTGAGATTTAGTGCTGAACAAACAGAGCTTTTTAAAGGAATCAGTTTACTAAATTTAACGAACCCATGGTTCAAGGTGAACTCTCCCCACTGGGTTGAGGGTGAGAGTCCACATCAGGAGGAGGAATACAAGCATCTCTGTTTGGGAATGATGGCGGGACGGACTGGCGGCGGATTGGCTACATGCAGACTTTATGCAGCGCTTGTGTCTTGAAACTGTTGTAAATTATGCAATTTCTAATATCCATGAGTCAATATTTTTGATCACTTTGGCGTGTGGTTTAAATCAACAGTTATTATAACACGTTTTCCAAATTATTCAGACAAATATTAAACAAAAACCTGAATATTTACCATATACAGCTATGGAAAAAAAAAATTAAGAGACAACTTAAAATGATCAGTTTCTCTGATTTTTCTTTTTATAGGTATATGTTTGAGTAAAGTGAACATTGTTCCCTTAATCTATGAACTACTGACATTAGGTGGAATATCCAGGAGGTTTTCAGTGCAGTGGTCTCTTTTTTTTTTTTTTTTCCAGAGCTCTAAAACGAAATTAGAACTTGTATAAGAACTTGAAACTGTTTTAAAATGTATCAAAGGTTTATTTTGAATATTTTAAGTACATTAAATTAATCAGTAGGGTTGATTTTTGAATTAGTACATTATCTACTTCATTGTCGTTTCAATCAATTCAGAGTGTGGATAATTACAGAGAAGGTGTCTACTTCAGGAAACCAGTAGCTTGTTCTGAATCACATTTCAGTTCTAACCTTTGTCCCAAAGTTTCTTCTAAAGCAGGAAGGAAAACAAAGCTCAGGAAGGAGTGTTTGAGCAGCTGGAAGGTGAGAGGACGGGAAAAATTGACAAGCATAAACAAAAGCAGCAAAGAGAGAACAAACGGAGAAGAAAAACTTATCACGGCGATAACAGGATAGGGATCCTGTCTGGTGTAAAGTATTCACGTCTTGAGTTTGTGTTCGCATTAAATCACGGTGCAGTCACAAACCTTAATGTATTTTAATGGGATTTTACTAATGAGTCAATACTTTGTGGAGCCACTTTTTGTTGATTTCTCAATCAAATCTAGGTCTGGTCTTTGGCTAGGCCATTCCGACACATAAATATGCTGTCGTCCAAACTGTGAAAAATGTAGCGTAATGCTTTATGAAGAAAATAAATTGAAAAGTTTAGAGAGAAACACAAGTTTGTATCACCCTAATGAACATGTTGCTGAATAATCTGTGTATTTCTCAGATTACCTGTGAGTAAATTGATCTAAATCTCTCCTTAAACTCAATCAGCCTTTTATTCATATATGGAGCTAAATTACAGGAATTACGCCCTCCTCTGTGCGAAGAGGGAACAAAGAGGCTCTAACAGGCCCTCCTCTCCAGTTTTAGAGTAACTCCTCAAAGGTATTAATAATCCTGAGGCTGCAGATCGGTATCTGAACCTCCATCCTCCTCTGCAGCTTGTATAACCTCATTTGGCTTTTATGGCGGGCGCCGTTGCCCCGAGAAGCCGTATTTTGAATTTAGCTGCCTGAAAAAGTAGAAATGACTTCAGCTGGGACTCCGATCCAAAAGCTGCACTGTGAGCTCATGAGGTGCATGTAAGGAAGAATTGCCTTCTGTTCATCTTTCTGAATGTTTAACAGCTTCTGTCAAAGGCTTGCTTTACATTTTCTGTCAGCATGAGTGAACGTGTGACGAACCAGGCCCATGAATCATGGCATCTGTATGTTCTGCATGTATGAGAGCGCTCTCTATGCCCCGGGGGTCTACGTACACATTCATATATGGCTTTTTTTTTTTTTTTTTTTTTTTTTTGAAGAAAGAAGGGTGTGCGTGAGAAAGCAAGGGTCAACAACCAGAGTGTGTGTGCCTCTCAAAGACAAGGTTCCAGTGTGAGAGCAAACAGCAAGGAGCTCTATCGTGGGATAAGTACAGGTTGGACATAACAAGGGGTAGTTAAGTGAAAGGACTAACAGATGCTGGGGGGAAGAAGGAGCCTCACCACAGCTGAAGTCCTGACACCCCAACACATGAGACGCATTTATATACAGTGAAAACGTAGCTTTGCTGCGGCTCAGACAAACAAGTTTACTGCTATGGCTGCAAAAACAGTTTGTACCTCTTTAAACTATTTTAGCTTCAGAGGCATCTTGAATGTGTCCTTCGATGTTAAAACAGACAAACTGCTGCGTTCACAATGTTAAGGAGCCGAAAGAGTAAAATTATAAAAAATAAAAAAAAACATTACTTGTGCAACAAGTGTTTTTTAAAATTGCATTGAACTGAAATTAAATTGTGGTGAAAAAATGAGTCAACACCTTTAAAAGCCATTTCTGATTAAAAAACAAATAAGACTGGGATCTGGTTCCAGGGGTGGGACCAAGGGAGTGTTCACCAAGTCTCAAGTCTTTATCCTCAAGTCCCGAGTCAAGACTCAAGTAAAGTCAGGCAAAAGTCGAGTCAAGTCTCAAATCTGAAACTTGGAATTTCAAGTCCCTTTGAGTTTTTTTTGTTTGTTTGTTTCTGACAATGCTTCAGTTATATATTAGATGTAAATAATAGATAATGTGTTCTTTTAAAAAAAAAATCTGCTGTACCACCTACAGTTCTTTGTGCAACTTCAAATGTCAAAGTTGGAAACTGTTGCATCTCCACCTGAGATCCTCTTCTAGCAGGTTTTACATTTTGCACTTCGTTTTTTGTTGGATACTTCATAGTTGATGTACCCAAAAGACATCGTTTGTTTCGTCTGTTTTTTTTCACCCGATTTTTAAAATTTTTAAATCTTGTTAATTTGATTGGCTGTGCTGCAGCTTTGACATACGTACGGAGTCTGGAAAAAACTCTGTCAACCTGTTTAATAAGGGATGAGTGAAATTAATTAATGGGACCTACTTAAATGTGTTCAAGTAAACAGGCTCAAGTCCAATTTAAGTCCCAAGTCAATGGTTTAAAAGTCAAATTCTAGCCCAAGTCTGAAATTTTATCCAATCACGTCTAAATTCTTAATATTAATGACTAGGAGTCCCCACCTCTGCCTTGTTGATGGTTTAAAAAAAAAGCCCTACAGCGTCTTTGAATCAGTGAATTTGCTCAATAATACTTCTACCCAGAAAAAAAGACCAGGTCACAAAGTTAAACTTCCCAAAAATAATGGAGGATGAGTGTATGTAAACTTCTGACTGGAACTCCACCACCTAAAAGCTCAGCTGGTTTCCTATTTGTGTGGATCAGTCCTTAAATCTTTCATTTAGGAAAGCTGTTGCACAAAGAGTTGACCAGAATAATGTTGGACATATCCACTTACATAATTTCACAGCCATCAGGCTGAAAACCAGCACTTCCTGTGGCCGTGGTTGGACTTGACGCAAACCGCCTAATTCATCTATATCTGGCTGCTGTTGTGGCAGCCTGGTGTTTTGCCATGATTGGACTGCTTCCTGTCCCTTTATCACCAGCTGGGACAGAAACTAATCTTGCTCTACGCACAATCACAATAAAACTGTAAGAATCACTTTCACACATGATTTCCACACACACACACGCACACTGTCTCCTCAACACACAAACCACTGGCATACCAGAGAGCCTATATTTAAAATCAGACCCGGAGATGTTTTTTATTTTTATTTCCAGCATTTAGATATTTTATCAACAGTGGTCAGTGTGGATGCTTGGAGACTCTAAATCAAGGAGGAGCTTGGAAGACAAAAGGTGCCACAGAATATGATCAAGAGAGCAGGAAGGCCGCCCTCTTATAATAAGATAATGATTGCACGATGAAAAACAGGGAGTGTGATTATGAGACGCATGCGCCAGGCCTGAATAGTTACAAATTTGCCACGGCTGCAAAATACCACCTTCCAAACGTGTAGCCGTTCCAAATGCGGCCCTATCATCCCACGTCTCATTTTCAAAGCCTCTTTTTTCTCCCTCTCTCCTCCCACCACAAATCCCAGAACCTCGAGCGACGCACAGAGAAAGAGGGAGAGAAGGAGAGGAGGCGAGGGGAGCGTTTAAATCTGGCGTTCCGTGAGTGGTCGGGTCGGTGTCTGGAAACCTTTCACATCCTGTTTACGGCGGGCAGATTTCAGCCTGGGGACCGCAGAGAGCTGGCAGGGCCCCCGCCTGGACGCGGCTCCTGCTTCTCTTTCCTATCTGCTCCCTGCCCTCCTTCGCTTTTTCATCTCTGCAGAGTCTGCGAGGCCTCACCTCGCCGCCGCCGGATTCAAATTAACACCTTTAAGCTTAGAACAAACACGTCTGGGTGTGGCTACCACTGAGGCTCGGTCCTGATGGAAAAACAAAGGCTTTTCTGAGTTTTAATATACAGAAACACACGTTTAATAAACCTATGTAGTCATATTTACAGGGTCCAACGTCAAACGGAAAGTTCCAGAGAGTGAAGCATGACTGTGAGGAACAAAAAAAAAAAAATCCTGACGTCTGAGTCAGTCTGCCAGGAAGGATCCATCTCAGTTTGCAGAGTGCTCCTCTGCTTTTATCAGCGACACTTGCAGGATTTGACCACCATATTGGAGAGCTGCTCAACTCGAGGCGTGCGGCCGATGAAGTACATGATGGTGAGGGGCTCCAGGTCCTGAGGCACGCAGCAGGGGGAAGCGGAGGCCTCCGGGTTCAGCTTGTTGTACAGCGGCAGGATCTGACCAGAAGAGAGACAGGAGAAGATTTTTTATTAAGTACCACGAAAATCATTTTGTTCTTCTGAGAACGATGAGATCCTGCCTCAGCAAGGGTTTTGGCTGAGGGTTTTGGTTGTTATACAAGAGTTGTGAGGTTGTTTTTCTTACATTGCCAGGCAACTACAGCATGGTTTGACTTTGTGGGAAATAAGAGTTATATAAGAAAACTTGATGCCATTCTCACATTTTTATGGTAAAAGCAAAACAGCAGCCAGAAGACAGTCAACAATACAGTCGTGGTGGAAAGTTTCTGGACTTAGTCTAATAAATTCACATGCAACTCTCTGCAGTCTAAAAATAAGAACCGTGTTAAACCAATGGATCACTATTCAGACTCTTTATTTCATTAAAGCCTTTCTGGCAGCTCCGGATATTTCAGGGAATTATCCTACAAGTGGCACATTTTTCTTCTGAAACGCTTCACCATTCTTCTTGGCAAAAATGTAAAAGTTTAATCGGTCTGAATGAGGAATGTGGATGTGAAGCCAGTTGGGAGTCTCTCTGGAGATCGTCTGCTGGCTCACAGACTCACTCCCCGTTTTCCTGAAGCGACTACTGTGTTCTGCTGGTGGGTTCGGGTCAGCGGCTCTCACACATTTTACAAGTGTTCAGCCACTTAATACCAGGTTTATTATGTAGCACCAGAACATCTGTCATGAAATGTCTTTATCTGAGGGATGTCATGGTGATGCTGGCTTCTCAAATGGATATTCTCTATGTTTACTGATATCCTGATAATCAGTTTGTGAGCAGAAATATAAATATAAAAAATATAAAATATTAGAAACTTAAAATGTAACTAGGATTGAAAAATCAGACTGGATGGATGGATGGATGGATGGATGGATGGATGGATGGATGGATGGATGGATGGATGGATGGATGGATGGATGGATGGATGGATGGATGGATGGATGGATGGATGGATGGACGGACGTATTGATGGACGGACGGACGGACGGAACTAATGTTAAGAATTTCTGACATTTTTTCAGGGAACAGGAAATAAAATAAACAAACTAGATATTTTATGACTTTTTTGTATCGTTCATTAATGTCCAGATCTGAAAGATACTTCAAGGACAGTCTGTATTTTCCAGATCTGACGGTTCTGCAGCAGCAGCCTTCATGCCTGTGGAGCTGACCGTGTTTAGTCAGCCTGTACGCTGTGTGAGGTGGCAGCCATTCATGATTCTGGGCTGAACCAGCCTCAGCTAACTGAGCTGCTAGCCACCACAAACAACGGTCTTTAAGCTCATTTAGGGGAAAAACATTTCCCACACTTCAAACCATCCATGTATTAAAGTCAGGCAGAGAGCTGAGCTGAGCTTGGATCAGGCAGGGGTCCGTTTCACCAGAGACTGCTCAGATTTTTCTTGACAATCGCAGATGTTTCTGTTTATATAATTTGGCTGAGCGTCCACGCTGACATGTCTGTCAGTGTTTCCAGTGAAAATTATTTAGCACGAGAGGCCATGAATCTTCACATTGGAGGGAAATATAATTTGGAAAAAAAGAACTCATTTGTCTTCACTTGGCCTTACTGGAAAAGGTTGTCGACAATCTTCATTCCATAATAATTGGCACAAAAACCCCCCAAAACGAAATAAGAATGCAGCGATTTGAAGGTCTGAGGCTATTAGTCAATAGAAAACAGCAGAAAAACCACAAGTTGGATGTAGAAACTGCAGGAAAGTTAGGAAAGGAGCATTTTTTCCTCCTTGTTGCGTCAGATCTTTTCATAACACTATTGGAGTTCGGACTGAAACCAAATGTAGTTTTGAGAGTTAAATGTTTTCCCATCGTTTCTTGATATATGATTTCAGCTGCTGAACAGATCAATTTGCGAGCCAAATGTGTTCGGTGGTCGACATGTCAGAACCGCAGACAGATTACAGAACCAGCTGGAGGCCTTTACTACAGGGACACCCGGTTTTAATACGTGCAGAAAGGGGTTTAGGTTTTTGGGAGAATCTTGCTGAAATAAGCAAAATAAAACACCTAAGAAACGTCAGTCTGACGTTGTGGTGGCGTTCTGGGATGGTTTTACATGCTGGTATGTTTTTATCTTGTCATTGCCAAAAGTGAGCAGAGGACGCTGTGCAAAACATTCAAACCACCAATTTCTTCTTACTTTGCTTCAAAGGAGACAGCTCTTCTTAAAATCTTCAGTGAATTAAGATTCATCAAAAGAAATAAAAAAGTAGGTGTTTGGAGAGTAATTAAGAGCAGAAACGTCTATTGGTAGATGTTTGGCTGAAAAATGTGTCACATTGTAAGAGTTTCACATCAGTTGATTTCAATAACTACATCATTTTTTTGTTTGTTTTTTAAATATTTGAAATACTGCCAAACTGGTGGTGTGAATTTTTCTTTTTTATCCACAGTTTTCACCCTGTACCATCATTTTATTTTTTATTTTTAAGCAGATATAAGGCAGGATGACGGAACCTGCAGTTGCTCAACATGTTGTTGCTAGGAAACCAAATATAGCAAAGTTTGGTGAGTTAGACTCCACCAAACTTTTCTTAGCTGGCCGTGAGTAGTTGAGCAGCTAAAGTCTTTCCTCTGCCTACATCTCCCAGAATGCTGTGCATTTCTGGATCAGAGTTCAGTAAATAGTCTATATATTGATTATTATTTCTCAGCCTGCAGGTTTGCTTCTAGTTCCTAGAGTTTCTAAAAGTAGATGCAGATTCTGTAGTTATCAGGTTCCTCTTCTGTGGAACCAGCTCCCAGTTTTACACCCTGTCTACTTTTAAAATTAGGCTTAACAAGTAAATACAAACATATAGATTTTACAGGATCTGTGATCACAAAGTAGTCACAAAATCCTGGATCGGTGCATCTCCAGTGCTCTTAAGGATCTATTCTTCACAAACCAGCCAGAGTGTTCAGCTCCAGTCACACATTACTTTAGCGTTTGAGCCCTGAAACCCACCATGTTGTAGTGGTTGTTGGCGCTCCAGAGGTACGGACAGTTACCAGCGCAGAAATTGGCTTTGTAACCTTTTGGCTCGTGGATCCACTTCCAGTTGAGGTCCCGCCTGAAGTCGATGTAGAGTGAGCGCAGGCAGCAGCCCTGCTCCGACCCTCTGGGAAACACAAAGGCAGATGCACAAAGTGACTTTTCAGCTTTCCATCCCGCTCTGCAGGGCAGCAACCCAGAGCTGGGTCATGGGAAAATTACAACAGGTTACCGCCATCACAAAGTAATGAGCATGCAGGGCTGCCAGAGTTTTCTCCTGCAGCACGGGGTAGTCTAAATAAAACACTGCACACCCGTCGGCCTGCTCTCTAAACACAGGGTCAGGGCTGTTAGGGTTGCCACACAATACTCAGCAAAGTGGGTCAGGAGGGGGGAAAAAAAATGAAATATGGCATCCACCGCAGCTATTCTTCAAAATGACCAAACTGAAGACAGTGGAGGAGTGTCAGAGCTGTCAGTCAGAGAGAGAAACCCGCACACGAGTGGCTGGAAGGCGGCCTACCGGGAGCAGGTTGTGGTCTCTGTGGCCGCCGCCCGCCGCTTACGGTTCTTCTTGGCCGGGTTGTCCACTCGGTCGCTGGGCAGCAGGGTGAGGATGAGGTGTGGCGTCTTGGTGCTGAAATCCGGCTGGCCTTTAACCTGACCGGGCTTCCTCATCTGACGGAGCCGCTCGTCATCGACACCTACAGAGAGCGACGAGACGGTCGGATGAAAAACCACCAGCTCTTCTAGAATTCACTCCAATTCAGATAAAAAGTACTTTATTAATCCCGAACCTTGTTGTAACTCAAATTATTCCGGATTCCTCAAAATAGTTATTTCCAGTTGTTACTTTGATTTTATGTGATAAACCAAAATAACAAATTGCAAAGGTTTTACACATAAAATCTGAAAAGTGTGGCATGCGCATGTATCTACCCCCTCTGAGTCGCTTCTCGCTCCACATGCGGCTTTACGTGTTTTGATTGAGATAGCTAAAGCACAACATCACACTTTTCAAGCTGAACCACAAATTGTCATTTGAAGTTTAGGTGTATACTTTAACTAGGCCATTCTGGATGTACAGTTTGGGTTATTCCCCCTGCTGGAAAGCGGGACCTTCGCTTCAGTCTCAGGTTTTTACTGCCTCTGACAGGTTTCTTCTGTAATTGTTCAAGCAAAAGCATTCCCACAGCATGGTGCTGCCTCCACCGTGTTTTACAGTAGGGATTTTGTTATCAGGTCAGGAAATATGCAGTGTTCGTTTTTATAAAGGTTTGGTTGTGCTCATTGTTTGCTCACTAATGTTCTCTCACAAACTTCATTGGCTTCTACTGAATATAAACTCTTGCCACACAAAAACTAAATCCTTTTAAAATATTAAATATTGTTTTCCTCTTTACACTTTAAACATTAAAACAAAAATATAGAAATTGAGAGAATTAAAATGCTTGCAACTAAGCGTGCACAATGTGTCACTGGGTTCACTTTTAGTGACCATACCACTAAAACGCGTACAAATGATAACATCTAAATGCAAAGTTACACAGCTGCAGACAAATGCTGCAGCTGTGCTTTTCTTTCTCCAATGTGCTTCGTGCTTCTGAGGAAGGCAAAAGAAAAATCTTATTTTCCAGGTTTTGACATTTTTTAAGGGGTAAACGAAGCATAAAGGAATGCGATACAGATGTTCTGCATAAGACTTTTTTTTTTAAAAATCCAGCACTGACGACCTGACAGTTCGTCTGACTTTATGATTTTACTGTCTCTTTTTGAACCACCAGAGCACAAACACAAGCCCCTGCTTGTCTTCCGAGTATCACAAATTGCATGTTTTTTTTCCCCGAGTGTGAGAAAAAAAAAATCAGACTTGGCAGAGCCGAGTGCAAATCCTCTGAGCGCCATAATTTGAGGGCCTACATGAGGCAACACAGACAGTCTGGAATTAAACAGTATCTCAGTGTGCGGAGGAACAGTTTCGCCTTTATTCCTGCACGATAGTGAGCAAGTGATTCATGGATCCCTTTTAAAGCTTCTTACATAATATTCTCCTCTTTGAGTTCACAGCTCATGATCTGGAGGATGGATGGTATCGTAATAAATCTGCAAGGCTGCATTTATCATTTTCAAAGTGATGCAGCAGAGGTTTAAGTTTGCTCCTTTTGTGTTCTGCGGTTCTCCATGCCGTTTATTTTCACATGCAAATAATGTGCAGTCATGTATAAACAGTCAACATCTAAACAAACAATGTGCGGCCCACAAAAAAGGCAGCAGTCCTGCTCACCAGGCTGAACCTCAAACGCATAATTAATCTGAAGCCAAGACATGAGAACGAACCAGCGAACAGCGCCTCCAGCTCCTCGCTCTTGTTAGGGACGATGTTGTTGGTGGATGGGACGAAGGTGCAGCAGGGACAGTGGACGCCCAGCTTCAGGCCAAGATTGTTTTCTGAAGAAGAGTGCGGAAGGAAAAAACATGAAGATGAACCACACAAACAGATGTTTGCATCATAAGCGGCAGGAAGCTAACCTGGATCTGACACCCAGTCTTTGATTGTTTCTGTGACGTCCAAGGAGAGCCAGGCTCCTTTAGCTCTCAGCTGGACGGTCCGAGAGTCGATGTAGCGCTGAGTGGACGTGCTGTCTTCCTCTGGCTTCAGTATCTGGAAGAACAAACCCACAGGAAGAAAAGGACAGAGTTCATGCACTCTGGCAGACGGAACTGGCAGACCAGTCGGAAACACAGGAATCACATTTTGTATGGTCAGTGAATAACGCGGCCTTGCTAACTGGCTAGCTTTTGCACGTGCAACAGAAAGTGTGTTTGTGTAAAACAAAAATCTGCTGTTCACACAGGCTGACACTTAAACAGGGAACTTTATGAAGAGTCCAGATGACTTTGGGTTTAAGCAGACAGCAGGATGACTGGACAGATTTTAATCCTTTCATAAAACATGCTGGGTTTAAAAAAAAAAAGGCTCTGCCAAACATTAGATTATATTTAAAATGTTGGACATATATCTAGACGTGATGCTGCTCAGCCTAAGACATGATAACACACTGAGTCAGAGAAAACTCTGCTCTCCTTATTGCATTTAAAGAGCAAAAGTTTTTTTTTATTTTTGCACATTATGTTTTTGTTCTTATATTTGTCCAAATTTGGACAATGCAGCTACTTTTTCTACTTAAAAATGTTTGGTAAATTTTTGAACTATATATAAAAGCTTTAGATTCAACTGCACATTGTACCATGTTTATGAATTCCTACCTAAAGTTAAATGAAAACTGCAACAAAAAAAAGTTAAACCATACAGAGTAAGGAATCTGCGGCAACCAAAACAGTCTTCCTATTACTACTGTTGAAAAACTTCAAATCCACATAAATTAAAAAATCTCCAATACTAGAGTTTTATGATAAATTTCTCCATTTCTACACTTTCTTCATCACTCCACACCAAAAAAAATTAATTGATTTGTTTTTAGGGTCATTGTATAGTTTTATGATTGTTGGAAGCAAAACAACAAATTTTAAATACCAATTTATTTAAGAAATATTTGGAGCTCAGTGATTGAGAAAATGCCAACACCATGTTTGTCTTCCTTTGTAACAGGGAACTGGTCCTCTGATGCTACACCACACAACATTAACAGTAAATTAAATCACAGCCAGGTCCTTCACGAATAAGTACAGGAAATGGTCTGCTTTCAAAATAAAGGCCACATTAAAAGAAAGTTTTTTTTCTGAATGGTGAGTCAACAACAAAACTCTTGTATTTCCTAGCGGATATGGTGCAGCACACACAGCAGTTAAACCAGCAGACCAATCGTGGTGGAGCTCAGTTTGGGTTGCTAGGTTGCTAGGTAGAAGGAGGGGGGAGATTTTAACAATTTAACAATTTCTTCATCTCTATAACTTGTGGAAATAGATTTTAACCATGAAACATGTGAAGCATGGACAAAGTGTACCTGGTAGAGCTCCACTCGTTGCTCCGAGGCCCGAGCCTGTGGGTTGGGAGCCCTGAAGATCCTGAACTCAGCCTTGACCAGGGTGCTGTTGATCAGATCCACATCCCTCACGTCAAAGTGGACCACTCGGTAGTAGAGGTTCGGTGCCGCCGGCTGCAAGGCATCTGGACGGGAAAGAAATCCAGAACTGTGACTAACGGTCAAGTCTTCAGACTGTGGGACTGATGCATTGTCTCGGACATAATTACTGCTGATGAGAGTCTTCAGGCTAAATTACAGGCTTAAAGTGTTGGGTTTTATGTATAACGTATGGATGATTGATGGGTAGAGTGCATGAAAAATCACCCGGTTATGTAATCACATAATACCCAGCTCAATTACCCTTCAATCTGCCACAGGTCTGTTAAACCAAAACCCGCTGCCACCACAAAAGACTTGCTAAATGGTTCCTCTGCAGCAGCGCAGCACACTGGACACCCCATCTTAGACAACCACACTTTAAATGCGCCAAAAACTTTTATGAAATGAAGCAATCCCACTCTCAGGGAAGCTTTTTTCTTGTTAGAGTGGTTGATCCTCTATCAACCTCTACATCTAGAAATACAGTAATCCAGGAGTGATCCAATTAAGAACCTTTTCCTATCCAATTATTAATCAATTAATCCAACAATTAAACAGATCATCCCTACACCTCATTGATGTAAAGTCCATCAGAAAAGTTTAGTATTTGTAGTATTTTTAGCAGCAGATGCATCCTTTGCTACAAATGATCAAGTGTGCACTAAAGGAATGCTATGTTATTGCATTTTAGGTAGTAAAATGTTTATTTCCTTATTTTAAAAAATATATATAATTATCTGTTTATTTGCATTTTAATGTACTTCTAATATTGTATAAAATTAGCTTTTGTGGCTTAATAAAAATCTGCAGAATGCGGCAATTTTTTATCCGATTTATCAATAAAAGACTAATTACTAATTACGATTAGTCTTACGATTAAGACTAATTGAAAAGCAGAGACGAATTTCAGTCAGATAGGGATTGTAGACGTTTATCACTATGGAAACCAGGGACCCTGCATGTGATGAGGAGGTTTAAACTTGGCAGAATAAAGTTTAAACGTTGATTTTTAAAGTATAGCTCACACGTACCCTTCAAACCCAGAGTATTTCTTATTTTGAAAGTGATAAAACACATAAAGAAGAACCAACATTCTTCTAAAGGATTCATTTTTACTTTCACATCAAAACTAACGTAAAATACTAACACAATAAGAAACTTGGGGTTTGTAATTAAGCTAAAGATTATCTGATTACTAAATTAGTTGATTATTTAATTTGGACTCTCAAAAATAAAATATTCATAATTCATGTTTGGATCCACTGCAACCAAACAATTAGCCATGAAATAAGAATTATTTAGCCTTTCAAAATAAAACTTTTTTTCATTGTTTGATCATTTTGGGGGCGCTAAAACTCTGATCTATGTTTCTCTGTAATGAGCCATTTCAAGGCGTGGACTAAACAAGTAATGACAAACTTTGTGCACCAAACTGTGATGCAACATCAACATTTCTCCAGGGATTTTTGGAGAAATTAAAGTAAAGAATAGGGAGATTACTGATGGTTTAACAGTTTTGAACAGTAAGCCACTTTAGGTTTAACCCTTCAATAGTCATTACGTTTCCTTCCCTCACTGAAATTCACTCCATATACTGACACCTAGTGGGAATCCAGTGTAAATGATCTCAGCCCATAAATCTGGCAGCTAGAATAACCACAGATAATCACCTGGGAATCGATTAGATTGTCTTGTTACAGGGAAATAAAGTGTAAATCACACCAGTGAACAGTAAATAAGGAATATACGGTGTTTACATTCTGACGGGTCGATTTAATGTTGGGAAAAATGTAATTTATCAGCTGGTAAAATGTTCATTTAAAAAAAAAGAGAAATGACATAAAAATACGATGTGATTTACGTTTGGCGTCTTTTTTTATTTCATAAATCTAAATACAAAGGATGACATAAAGCGTCTGAGGTTGGGAAGTGGAGCTAAGGTTCAAGTCAAATGAACATTAGCTCCACTGATAAAAAGTGGAGCTGATAAAAAGTGGTTATAAGACATTTAATTTCTATAATTGTATTTAAACTCATAATCTTCAGTTATGAATGAAATTGCCCCTGTGGTTTTCTCTCAGAAAATGAGATACATATTAGTTATTAGTTATTCATTTGTCTTTTTTTTTCTCCAAATCTAAACACACGTGTTCACCTCAGAGGGCAAGTCAAATAAAAATATATTGTCTTTAATTATTAAAACAGTGACGACCGTGCATTAAAACATTCTGGCACTAAACCATATGTACGGCTGACCCCGTTGACCTCCGGACACTTACTGGAGTCGGTGCGGGGGGGCTGCATGTCGATCCTCTGCACCTCTTTGGCATAATAATCCTCCTCGCTGCTCTCGCGCTCGCAGGCGGACTCGGCCAGCCGCGTGCGCTCCTTCAGCAGCTCCCGCGTGCTGTTGTAAAGCAGCATGACCTCGGGTGGCACGGAGCCCGACGGCGGATCGTCGTCGTCCTCCGGCGGGCTGCGGATGCGCAGCTTGCTGAGGATCTGGCCGCGCACCGCCTCGATGCGCCGCGACTTCTGCGCGTCCAGGTCGATGGACTGACACGTGTTGATCCCCTCGGAGAGCCGCAGAAGGAGCAGGAGGGCGAGGAAGGGGAGCCACATGGTCGAGGGGATGAGGGAAGAAATGATCTCCCTGAACGGCGAGGCTGCGTCTCCGAACCAAACGCGCAGGAAATGTGATCCAAAAGCGCAAACAGTCTCAACTTTTTCCACCTCTGATCTATTAGAATAATAATAATAATAATAATAATAATAATATTAAACAGATAACCAACTTTTCCTCTCTGCTCTCATTAAGTTGTACATGCGCCCATCATATATTAGAAATAAAATAGGCATTGTCATTACTTAAAAAAATGAAGATTTAAAATAAACTAAATCACTGACGTATTCGTCTTTCTAACTAAATTAGAATTAACGTCCAGCTGTTCCGGTGCCGGTGCGTGAGAAATTAAAGCTTCATCAGTCTCCGCTTCCCGCCGTCCATCCTCGCATATTTGAGCAGCTTTCAGGAGACCAACGCAGAATCATTACAGGAGCTCAGCCCATGTCGCAAATCCTCCAAACAGAAAAACCTGCAGTTTATCCGAGGCAGCACGGCTCCGGCGCTCTCACCTCTGAAAGACGCATCTGTGGAGCAGAAAACTGGCCCATATCCGCTTCCACAAAATACAGCTACAGTCCCAAAAAGACCAAATAAGGTCCTCCCATCCCCCGATTTAGGTGAGAAGGCTGGATGCACTTAGAAAATATACATGTATATGAAAAACGCGTATGATTTATGTTGGAACAAACACGGCAAGTCCTTTACTGTTTCTCACATTAGCAAAAAACATGGGGAATAAAACAAAAATACACGAAGCAGAGAAACATGAAACAAGTCCCTTTGCAGCAAACGTTCAGAAATAGAAAGAAATCTTGCGGTGAATTTGGAAATCCTCCTCTTAATGAGCGAGGTATGTCTGGTAAAAACACAGAGACCTGGCGGATGATGTGAGTGCATTATCCTGCAGATCGTCAGTGAGAAACAGAGCCCCAAACAGAGAGAGCCTCTCAGGGAAAAAAGGAGGAGGAGGAGGAGGAGGAGGAGGAAGAGGTGCTAGTGGGGCGGATGCCACCAGGATGAAGGGAGTGTGTGTCATTATGCAGACAGAAGTAATCCTCTCACTATAGAGGCTCACAGAGTTGCACATTTTGCAATATTTACCCATCAGACATGCAGCTCAGCAGGTAAACATCCCGTGTGCCAGGATTGCGCCATAATCCCTGACCAACGTTAAGGCTGACCGCAGGTTTATTACCGGGGACCAGGCCATTAACTCTGTAGGGGTCAGCAAAACACAAGAAGGAAACTCCATTTAGCTCACAATAAATATTTGGACTCACTTCACTTACTGGAAGCCCATTCAGAGTAGAACAGGATATAAATATCCTGCATTGTCTCATTTTGGGGTTATTGAGGTGTTACAGCCACTGTTCTACTAGTAAGCTCCTACTTTAATATGCAGGGCCGCCATATTGGATTTTAAGGTTGGGACTGTCGAGAAATTCCCAATTTATCAATTTCTAATTCCAACTTTAGTGGAGTTTCTGCCAGTGGACTTCATTTGTGGACAACAAAGTAAAGGGGTTGGAATACAAATGCAAAGTTAATTTTTTAAACCCTTTTTGAATATTTTGCTCTATTTCTCTGCACTTCACAATTAAGCTCTACTTTGAGCTGTTCTATCACATTAAAATGGTAAAAGTCACTCAGGCATGGCTGCAACTAATAGTTGTATTGATTATTCCAACAATTAATCAGATACAAATTGGCACACTGCTGATTTTGCATTTAGCTTAAGCTCATTTTGTACTATATTACAAATACATGGAAAAAATGCAAATATGCAAACTCAATTCTATTTTTAAACAAGAAAATAAACATGCAATTGCCTAAATCGCAATAACAATGTTTACTTAGACTTAATCGTTTGAAGCAAAGGATGCATCTGCAGCTAAAACAAAAACTTCTGACATCAACATGTGAAAAATTCAGCTTTCTGCTCGACTCAATATCAACAAAGTGTGTGGTTAGCCTGTTGAATGTATATTTTTTAATGAACTAATTAATAATAGTTTAGGCAAATATGCTTATAGAAGATTTTCTATACAGAATTTGAACCAAGAACCAGGTCAAAATAAAACTGAGGGGTGCTTTAGAGAATAAAATAAGTTATTACTATTCTATTAATTATAATTATTACTAATAATTAATAATCATGTTACTCTCAAATTGAGACATGAAATTAAATACAGGTGGACACTAACAGTAAACAGGAATTTAAAATGCCTCTGCACTGCAGCTTTTTCAGGTTCCCTGAAAAGACGTCGACTTCAAAAGTCCATCAGCTCAACTTTTACAGACTTTGTTCTCATTAATGAAACATGACCCCTGAGCTGAAATGTGCGACCTTCGGAGCAATTAAAGCCATTTCCTGTTTTCCCCGAGATGAAAAGTGTCAACAGTATTGGCCCAGGCCTCTACCTTTTGCACCATGAAAACAGCCTTAAATTATTCATGGGTCGGATCCCGGGTGTGATTTGCAGTTCCAGCTTGTTCGCGCTGCCAGCTGACGAACTTCATCCTGATTTTATTAGACCGCTCAGAAAGCAGCCTATCCATTTTTATCTTCAGCTTTACACGCTCAGAGTCGAGCTCCTTTCTTTTCTGTCTGTTCCTCTTCAGTCTCATTGTTAATTACAGCTCAGCACTTCTGGAGGACTATTAATCTGCCAGGGGTGGCTTTTATTGCTGCTCTGCTGCCATCACATTATACCGTTATTATAGTTGCGGGTGCAGGCCTGTAATTGCAGTAAGTAGAAGGGAAAGGTAGGAGAGACTCAGGCAGCCTCAAGGCTTCTGGTCAGGCCAACCCTTCCTTTTATCCTCTGTCCTGGCAGAGTTTCTAAAAATGATAATGAACAAACACGCTCCTGTTCTGACTCGACTCCGGCTTTAATCCAAAGACGGCCAGAAACGAACGGAAAACCTCTTCATTCATCAACGCGGCCTCGCCTCCGTCTGTCAGGAGGTTCCGGCAAACTGTGGGACATCTCAGATCCGCGGATCCCGCCCAGGTGGGGTGTCGTGTGTGTGGGTTACAGAGCTGTAATGTGTGGCTTTAAGGAGAGGGAGAAAAAAACAGACTTCCTTAAAAACAACTTCCAGCTTGCCTGCTTTTTTCTCCCTCTTTTTCCTTAAAGCCAAATATAGACAAGCCACTGCCACGTCATCCAACCCTGAGAGAGGGCGAGATGGGGTTCAGAGCAGTTCCTCTCGGCGGTTCTACATCTGTAATATAAGTGAATCCATATTTTCCACAAAAACCTAATGATTTTGGCTGTCAGGAAGCAGTTTTATTGAGAAAGAAAAAGCTGAAACAGTTACAAAAATAAATACAGATCAAACCACTGGGGTTGGGGGTTTACTCTCAGGGAACATTTCCATCCATTATTCTTCTAATCTTTTCCATCTGCTGGCAGCAGGAGCCGCTTAAAATGTCATAACTACAACCAACCGAGGGATGCGGCCTTTTCTCCCATGGAGCCGACTAAAACCAGAGTCCGGCTCGTCTCTGAAAAACAAAACAGTCCCGTCTGGGTGGAAGTTTGAGCCGTCTAGGCCTCGTCCTCGTTCAGCAGCATGTTGGGGATTCCCCTGGAGATCGGGAACTCTCGACCCGATTCAGGACACTGCAGGCATCCCTCAATCACCTCCACCTGCAGCAGGACAGACAGGAGCTGAGTGAGGTCATCACCAGACGGCACTTTAGTTTTTTTTGTTTTTTTTTAAACACCAAAACTTTTCTAAGAACATAAAAATCTTATTTTCTGTGGTTTGAGATGAAAACGACACTCAGACAACACACAACAGTCATTTTGTCATTCTAGGCTTTTTGTCAAGAAATAAATCGGCCCATTTATTTCCTGACATTGTTTTCAACTAATCTTGAACATTCCACTTCAGAAAATGCATTTATTTCCTTTTTTGTGAAACTTTGATGTTTTCTGTACTTGAAAACATGAAAATAAAAATAAAATGGTAATTATTTAAAAACCACAACAAATGCCTGCTGGAATGTATTTCTGAAAGTTGCTAAGTTATCTTTTTTTCCAGGGGTCATGCAGCTTTTGCAGCTCTATATAAAGTATATTTGTCTGGACTGAGGGGGAAAAAATGCTCTACAGGTTGTAGAGCATTTGATTTAAGATTTTCCACCAAATCGTAGAAATGTATTGCAATAAGGAATAAATTGGTGCTTTGGTCCCAACTAGTCCACTTTTTGAAGGACAATTTTATTTGCAGAGACTTCAGTGTCCATGTTAGTTGTTGTTTCAGGTGTTTTGTTTATTTAATTTTCAATATTTCCAGTTCCAGTGTTAAATGTTTGTTAGAAATAAAACTTTATTGAACTTTTAGGGGCAATGTATCATCCAGCAAAATTTGTTATCATGACAGGCCTAACAAAGTGATTCCAGGTCATAACCTGGGCTAATGCCAGCTAGCTTGTAGCCACACCATGACGTCAATAAATAATTCATCCAGTAAATGTCTGATCCTCTGGTAGAAAGCTTGAAAACACAAAACAGGGTTTATCTCAGAATCTTGCACCCGTTTCGTTTTTAAAACCACAGACTGAATCCTTGTCCAGCAGCAAACAAGGGCTAAACAGAATCTGAAGCAGGATCACGTTATCTGATGTGATCAAAAGACCAGCAGTGTTTAAGAAGAGTTGGAAATCATGTTTTTGAATTTAGTGGAAAAGAGCTGCAGTAAAAAGATCTTGATGTGGGACACTACTGACGCTACAGATCTATGAAGGGTGACATCACAATAAACAGAGGAAAAGTCAGAGAGCTATTGTTGTTATAAAGTAAACAGTTTTTTGTTTGTCTTATATCTTAGTTTTTTTATTAGACAAATCAAAAGTTGAAGTAACTCCAGAGTTCTGAATGTGGCGTTCTTAATATTCTGATTGGTAGTTGCCATCTATGACTTCGCCTCCAGCCCTTTGACAAAAGTTAGTCTTTTCCTCTGACAGAACCAGTTTAAATAGGAACAGAGCCTTACCTCTGGCTACTGGGAACACAAAGTGTACCAATAAAATAAAACAACAAAGCTCTAATCCAGAGCAATAACACATATTATCACTATTATTTCAAGCAGGACTCTGCAGTAAGTATTGCAGCAGCTGTAAGTGTGGACGGTAAAGTCTGAGCGATCCTCACCTCCAGCAGAACTCGGTGCACTTTCTTCAGGAAGTCTTCGTTTTTCTCATAGTCAGGCACCAGCTCACCTGGCAGGTCCTCTCGATGACCCAGCTGAGGAGCGGAAAACAAACACCGTGTCACAAATGCTTGTCTGGACAAATGTTAAATACCTCTGCCCTGCAGGATGGAAGGAAAACTGCTGATCTCTGACTGACCTGGTCTGCAGCCTGGACCAGAGCGCTCCACTCCAGTTTGGGGATCATCCGGCAGACAAACTTAGGGTTGAAATCCACCTCGTTCACCTTCACCTCAGTGGCCTGCACAAAGATCACATCATTCATAAACACCACACTGTCAGATTGGACTATCAGGGTCTCTGATCAACAGCAAATCAGGTTGGAGAGAGTTATGAAGCCATTTCTAAGGCTTTAAGTTAACCACAGTTAGAGTCAGGGTTTATGATTCAGTAATACATACAAAAATCATCCTGATGAGTCCCAACACTGTTCAAAAAATATTCTATGGACAGACGAGGCAACTAAGCTGACTTTTTTGGCATATGTACATTCCCTTATATCTTATATTTTCATCTTAACAAATGAAATCCTCATTTAAAATCTGCATTTTGTATTTATTTGTTTTTTTGTATCATATTAATATCAACTTTATTGATCTAAAACAGTGTTTCTCAACCCTGGTCCTCACAGCGACCCCTCTGCATGTTTTAGATGTGCCTCTATTCCAGAACAGCTGATTCAAATGATTGCATGACCATCAAGTACTGCAGACGCCTGTTAATCACCTAGAGATACAATTCAGTAAAATGTTTAAATGTGACAAAATAGCAAAGTACCAGGAACTTTTACGCAAAACATGGATATTTCTATAAATAAAAAGAGTGAGTGCATATATTTACTTAAATAACATATAAAGGTGCTTTGAATGTTACTTTTCTTTATTTATGATTTCTATCTTATTCTACTACAAATGGGATATACATTTTTTTTGTCTTTATTCTTCATATAGCAACCTCGTTGAGTACTAGATGTATTCTATGAAACTCTACAGACTTGAATTCAGAAAATTAGATAAGAAAGCGTTTTAAATCCGAATAGCTCGGCGTTAGCATTAGCCTAGTTGCTAGCCGACGTTAGCGGTTTACCTTGATGAGCAGCGGGTATCCCTTGGTTACTCCCTTCACGTGCGACGTCAACATGTTGTGCGTAAGTAGCTTCATGATCAAGCAAAAGTTTAAAAGGTCACAGATAATAAGAGCTGAATGAGCCACAGAGAGACAGCTTGTTGTTAAAGTAATTTAAAGCTGAAGCGCTAACATGTGTACGAGAACTACTGTTGTTGCACCACCATAATGAGTCCTGACGATCTCTGACTCGGCGACAGTTAGTTCCGAGATGGTATCTGAAACATACCTCTCTCATGCTCTAATTAAAAAACGACAATTCCTACACTTCAAACCTGCACTGGATTTTTCTGCTCTAATAGCAGAATAATTGAAACCATGTTTGTGATTTGTGAAGCTTTTTTCTGATTTGTGAAACTTCAAAAAAGGGTGACATCACCCCTTTTATTTATCTTTTATCACACGAGAACGGCTCTAATTCCAACGCTACAACAGCTAGACACTTCAAACCTGAATCAGATTATTATCAATTAATAGCAGAATATTTAAAACCATGTTTGGGATTCGTGAAACCTTTTTCTGATTTGTGAAACTTCAATAAATGTTGATTTCAGACGTTTTCTGAATCTTGGTCACATGAGAGCTACTCCTGCTCTAAAACTACAACACCTAGAGTCTTCAAACCTGGACTATATTATTCTGCTCCAATAGTAGAATATTTTAATTCAGGTTTGGGATTTGTGAAACCTTTATGTGATTTGTGAAACTTCACTAAAGATCAGATTACTATTCATACATGTTCCATGCGGTTTTTTTCAAATTCAATTATAATTCAAAACCGCTTTAATGAACCACTTTAACCACTTTAACCAATGGGAAATTAAATGTTGTTGTAACTCATTAATTCTTCGAGTTATTGTCGATCATGCTGGCTGTTGGAAGGAAAGAACCTTTGCAGGGGTCTGTTAAGTGAAGTGAAGTTTCACAAATCAGAAAAGAGCTTCACAAATCCCAAACATGGTTCTAAATATTCTGCTGTTAGAGCACAATAATCTAGTCCAAGTTTTAAGAGTCTATGAGTTGTATTTTAGGAACTGGAGCAGTTCTAGTGTGATCCAGATGCAAAAAATGGTGAAAATTGAACTTCATTGAGTTTTCACAAATCAGATAAAAGTTTCACAACTCCCAAACATGGTTCTAAATATTATGTTCTTAGTTGAGAATAATCCAGTTGAAGTTTGGAGAGTCTAGGTGTCGTAGTTTTGGAAATAGAGCAGTTCTCGTGTGACCAAGATAAAAAAAAGTGGTGAAATCACCCTTTTTTAAAGTTTCACAAATCAGAAAAAAGTTTCACAAATACTAAACATGGTTTTAAATATCCAGCTTGAAGAGGAGAATAATCTGGTACAGGTTTGAAGAGTCTAGGAGTTGTATTTTTTTAATTAGAGTAGATCTAATGTGATCCAGATGCCAAAAAATGGTGAAAATCGAACTTTATTGAATTTTCAAAAATCAAAAAAAGGCGTCACAAATCCCAAACACGGTTTTAAATATTCTGCTATTAGAGCAGAATAATCTAGTCCAGGTTTGAAGTGTCTGGATATAGTAGATTTTAAACTACAGTCGATTATTGATGCGGAAGGTAGTGAAAAATTAAGTGGAATCGCCCTTTAGCTATTGGAAGCTAGAAATGGAAACCAACTTCAGCGAGCGACGTAAACGTCATACGCTGTGACGTCAGCTCCAAAGCTCTATTGAGATCCTAGCAGTGTCTGAACTGGTAACTTATTTACATATTGTAAATAAATCATATGTGGGGATTTATTGACCACAGCTTTATTTTTATAATACTATCATGAAAGATAAGAGTACCGTCTTTGTGCTGACAAGAAAACAACCTGCTGAATACTATTAATCAATCATTAATCATTTTTGTGTAGATTAATGTCAAGTTGTCAAAACAAAGACATTTTCAATAATGTCAACTTTCTATTAAAAGTGTCATGATTTACCGAATGACGCTTTATGACAACATTCATAAATATTTATGAAGACTTATTCATGTTCATGACAGATGTTTGACGGTGTCATGTCAGTCTTATTCACCCGCCTTCAAATAAAGTGTTATCGGCTGGGTTTATGTAGCATTTGATTTTTAACAAAATATTTATGCCTGTATTTCATAAAAATAATCATTGACTTTCGGCATTTATTTTGAATTATGTTGGTCCTGTTTACCACTATGATTTTCATGTTCAAAAGCAATTTTTTTTATGTTCCATCTTATAGTATAATAACTGAACAAAATTGTTTATTTGACTTCAAAGATTAGAGTCAAGACTGCTTTACATTTAATTTAGATGTTGAAAATTTGTATAGTAAAATGCAATAAATTAGTTGTGATGTACAGAAGATAAACATTAGCAAACTCAAGAATATGTTGAGCTCTTAATATATAATAGTAAATGTTAGTTATAAAAACTAGATGACATGTCAATTTATGATCTTAAATTGCAAAATAAAGTCTGCAAATTGATTGTAGAATGGTTTCATTTTTACATCACTTTGCATGAGGTCAAACTAAGTGTTTTGTGTTCTACAACTACATTTCCTGTGGACTTAGAATTAAATTTTGTTGAAAAATTATGTTAAGAATATATTAAATACATTAACTTTAATATATTTTACACTATAATTAACATATGGTATAGAATACAGACTTCAATGGTTTGGAGGACAAAAGTATTTGGAAAAGTCCAATGTTTTTTTTTTTTTTAAAAGTTACTGAATAAATCACAAAAGACAGAGTAAATAGAGAGAGAATTTCAGTTTTGGGTTAACAAAATATTGCAAAATTTGACATAAAAACTGTTAAATTATGGAAAATATTTTGATGGAAATTTTGGAAAAAAAAGTATATAAAAATACAGTAAATGTCCTGGTAATTCTCTGCCAGAATATTTTCAGTGTTTTTTTTACAGAATTTCCGTCAGAAGTTTCCCGTAATTTAACAATATTTTATTTAAATTTTTCCATTAAAAAAACAAGGAAATGTCCTGGTAATTTTCTGCCAATACATTTTCTCGTTTTTTACGGACTTTCCACAGAATTATTCCATAATTTAACAGTTTTTTTCCCCTTAATTTAAAATATTCAAACTGTTAAATTATGGCCCACCACCACCACCATCACTTCAGGCGACATTTCCCATATTCTCAAACTCAAAGATTGATATGTATGGGGCAACGTGACAGTTCATCTGACTGACTACATAAACTAAAAGCTGGATCATAGACATTTTTAATAAGCATATTTGTGAGCCTGCCTCTTTTTATTAAATTGAAATTAATTTTAGATTTTTGTATAACTTTTTTCAGGTTAACTTAGAAAGCGAATTGTTATTATTACAGGTTAGTTTTCTAAACTACAAAAAAGTAGCTGTTAGGGAAGCTCAAAAATGAAAAATTGAACTGATATTGATATCAGATAGTAACACTGCTGTTATGCCAGATTTACCAGTACTTTATTTTGTCAATTTTTTTATATGATTACTCGATTAATCGTAAGAATAATCGATAGATTACGCTATTACTAAAATATTTGTTTACAATAGCCCTAATTATATAAATAAAATAGCATTTATAGGGGGATCGGGATCGCCCCCACCCTCTTCGACCCCTCACATCTACCTCTACATTGAGGGGGGGCTAGTGTACCATGAGAGGTACACTAGCCCCCCCTCAATGTCTCTCCTTGGCCCCCCTCCTTCTACAGCCAGACCTCCTCCCCCTTTTTGCAATACGCCGTCTGTCCGCCCCCCACCACTCAACGGTACGCTAGATCGCCCCCACCCTCTTCGACCCCTCACATCTACCTCTACATTGAGGGGGGCTAGTGTACCTCTCATGGTTCACTAGCCCCTCTCAATGTCTCTCCTTTGCCCCCCTCCTTCTACAGCCAGACCTCCTCCCCCTTCTTGCAATACGCCGTCCATCCACCCCCCCACCACTCAATGGTACGCTAGATCGCCCCCCACCCTCTTTGACCCCTCACATCTACCTCTACATTGAGGGGGGCCTAGTGTACCTCTGATGGTACACTAGCCCCCCCTCAATGTCTCTCCTTTGTTCCCTCCTTCTTCGCTTCCTCCACCCCCACCTCTCTAAGAATACGTCAGTCCCGCACCTTCTCTCCTTCTTCTTCGAACCTCTTCTAGCCTTCCAGTCCGCCACCGTTCCCTCGGCCTCCCATTCTGACTCTTCGGTACATCCTACCCACCTTGCTCTGACTGTAACAATGGATGACTAAAGGTTTCCGGTATTCTCAGATTGAAAACTTGTACGCACTCTTAAGGCCATAATCATCTGCTCTGGTAGGTTGCAAAATTCTGCTGAGGAAACGCATCCAGTTTTGACACTTCTGACACGGTGTCACTCTGTTGGTGAGAAAAAATCCTGAAAACACCATTAGACATGAGGACTCAGAGGTCTGTCGTGAGTCGGAGACAGGTCCTGCTCAGACATCTGTCCAGACTCGTAAACTGGTCCTGACTCAGAGATCTGTCCAGACTCGAGGCATGTCCTGACTCTGAGACAGGTCCTGACTCAGACATCTGTCCAGACTCGAGGCAGGTCCTAACTCTGAGACAGGTCCTGACTTTGAGACTGGTCCTCACTCAGAGGATGGTCCTGACTTGGAGACATGTCCTGACTCTGAGACTGGTCCTGACTCGGAGGTGGGTCCTGACTCAGACAGGTCCTAACTCTGAGACAGGTCCTGACTCTCAGACAGGTCCTGACTCTCAGACAGGTCCTGACTCTCAGTCGGGTCCTGACTCTGAGACGGGTCCTCACTCTGAGGCGGGTCCTGACTTGGAGAGATGTCCTGACTCTGAGACTGGTCCTGACTCAGACATCTGTCCAGACTCGAGGCAGGTCCTGACTCTCAGACAGGTCCTGACTCTCAGACGGGTCCTAACTCTGAGACGGGTCCTAACTCTGAGACGGGTCCTGACTCTGAGACGGGTCCTGACTCGGGGGCGGGTCCTAACTCGGAGGCGGGTCCTGACTCGGAGGCGGGTCCTGACTCGGAGGCGGGTCCTGACTCGGAGGCGGATCCTGACTCGGAGGCGGATCCTGACTCGGAGACGGGTCCTGACTCGGAGACTGGTCCTGACTCGGAGACTGGTCCTGACTCGGAGGCGGGTCCTGACTCTGAGGCGGGTCCTGACTCGGAGGCGAGTCCTGACTCGGAGACTGGTCCTGACTCGGAGGCGGGTCCTGACTCGGAGGCGGGTCCTGACTCTGAGACGGGTCCTGACTCTGAGACGGGTCCTGACTCAGAGGCGGGTCCTGACTCTGAGACGGGTCCTGACTCTGAGACGGGTCCTGACTCGGAGGCGGGTCCTGACTCGGAGGCGGGTCCTGACTCGGAGACTGGTCCTGACTCGGAGGCGGGTCCTGACTCGGAGGCGGGTCCTGACTCGGAGACTGGTCCTGACTCGGAGGCAGGTCCTGACTCGGAGACGGGTCCTGACTCGGAGGCGGGTCCTGACTCTGAGGCGGGTCCTGACTCGGAGACTGGTCCTGACTCGGAGGCGGGTCCTGACTCGGAGGCGGGTCCTGACTCTGAGGCGGGTCCTGACTCGGAGGCGAGTCCTGACTCTGAGACTGGTCCTGACTCTGAGGCGGGTCCTGACTCGGAGGCGGGTCCTGACTCGGAGGCGGGTCCTGACTCTGAGACGGGTCCTGACTCTGAGACGGGTCCTGACTCGGAGGCGGGTCCTGACTCTGAGACGGGTCCTGACTCGGAGGCGGGTCCTGACTCGGAGGCGGGTCCTGACTCGGAGACTGGTCCTGACTCGGAGGCGGGTCCTGACTCGGAGACTGGTCCTGACTCAGAGGCGGGTCCTGACTCGGAGGCGGGTCCTGACTCGGAGACTGGTCCTGACTCGGAGACTGGTCCTGACTCGGAGGCGGGTCCTGACTCGGAGGCTGGTCCTGACTCGGAGGCGGGTCCTGACTCGGAGGCTGGTCCCGACTCGGAGACCGGTCCTGACTCCTCCGAGTCAGTACCGATCTCTGGGTTGACCAAATTTACAGGCCCAGATAAGCGTGGACTAAACTCAACGTTTGGTTCACTCTTGGCGGGTTCTTGCCTCTCTTCTTCGTCAGAATCGTCTCCACCACACGCAGCCTTTTTGATGAGCCCCCATGCCTTTTGTAGAAAGGTGTCTCGGAGATTGATTATCCGCGGTCGTGCCAGGGTTCTTTTGAAGCACTCCACAACCTTGTGAATCACAATTGGGTTGTCGCTTTTGATCATTTTGAAGAGCAGTTCTCTAACTACATCTTCATTGCCACAGAGAAGCTGTAAGATGTCTCTGCAGACTTTTTTTTGCATTTTCTCAAAAAACACAAAATCAATGTCTTTGACTTCTTTCCAGATTTCTGGAGCAAGCTTTCTCTGGACCGGTTCAGTGTCCTTCTGTTTGTAAGCCCCATAGCTAGATCTATTACTGGACTTGTAAATCAATCTCCATAGGATCTTTTGCACCATAACTCTCCTTTCGTCTTCTGTTCCTCGCCTGAAGCCCATCCTGTTTGCGTCCCTCAAAAATTGTTCAGGGTCCATGGTTACCTGAGTATAAGCTTCACTCAGGCAGTTTTCATCTGCGTACAAGTCCTCGGTAGGAAAAAACGTCTCTCGGATCTTTCTTTTTGTGGATGTTAACATCTTCTTTGGGCGAACGGGATTCTCCAGGTGCTTTTTGAATTTTTCCACGATGACCTCGTGTCCTTCTGGGTAATCGAGCAATGCGATTAAATGCAGTCCACTGGCAAAGTGGAATGCATCTCTCGCAACACTTTGGAAAATCCTTTCAGCGAGTTCTTCTGACAACTCAGAGAGTACGTCCACATTTATATCTCCAGTTTTTCTCAATAGCAAAATCAAAATTTTGCTATGTTGTTCCTCAAATGTGGGTCGGACAAGATGCAGAGTTGGTTCATCTGCAACCTTCTCAATTACCTCCCACAGAAGTTCGCTGAGAAACTTTCTTTTCTTATAATCTGGGCTTCTTTGGCCAGGATGGACTTTGTTGGAGAATGTCTTTTTGACTTTTGTCCAAAAAGAGGCCTTAGGCCTCACATCCATTTGCCTCTGTGGGCTTTCGTCAGTCATTTTTATTGTGGCGAGCTAAAACGTTCAAATGAATCTTGTGTCGACTGATTTGTGGTAACTGATCAGAGAATTAACTGATCAGTTGGTGATGTCATGGACTCTATGACATCATAAAGTCATCCTCAGAAGGGCCTCATGACACAGACATCATTTGAAGTCATGCTGATGACATCATTGTCAGAAGCATGACAACTGTTGCTAAGGGTAAAAATAGCACGCAGTGAGCATGCGCTATGAAAAAAAAAATTTGTGTGCACTAAATGCATTATTCCCACAAGTCTGAACTGGCAGTGATTTGCACAGGTTTGGAGAGTCTAGGAGCTGTGTTTTTTTTATGAGAGCAGTTCTAGTATGAAAGAGATACCAAAAATGGTGAAAATCTAACTATATTGAGTTTTCACAAATCAGAAAAAGGTTTCACAAATCCCAAACATGGTTATAAATATTCTTCTATTAGAGCAGAATAATCTAGTCCAGGTTTGAAGTGTCTAGGACAGGGGTCACCAACTCCAGTCCTTGAGGGCTACCATCCTGTAACTTTTAGATGCGTCTCTGCTCAAACACACCTGGATCAAATAAACTGCTCGTTTCCAGCCTATTGCAGAGATGAATGAATGCTGGTGAGGGAATTCAGACATTTTAGAGCAGAGGTGAATCTAAAAGTTGCAGGATGGTAGCCCTTGAGGACTGGAGTTGGTGACCCCTGGTCTAGGAGTTGTAGTTTTTTAATTAGAGCAGTTCTAGTAATGAAAGAGGTGCCAAAAATGGTGAAAATCTAACTTTATTGAGTTTTCACAAATCAGAAAAAGGTTTCACAAATCACAAACAAGGTTTTAAATATTCAGCTTGAAGAAGAGAATAATCCAGTCCAAGTTTCAAGTGTCTAGGTGTAGTAGTTTAGTTTTTAAACTAGAGTTGATTAAAGATGCGGAAAGTAGTGAAAAATTAAGTGGAATGGCCCTTTAGCTATTGGAAGCTTGAATTGGAAACCAACTACAGCTTCATAGCTGAGATTGAGTCCAAAATCCGATGCGAGATTCATCCGTGCTGCAGTGAATCCGTCTCTCCTTATAGATATCTCCCTCTTCTTCCTCACATCGTGTCTTTAGGAAACTTTCAAAACAAAAACGGAAGATTTGGGATGCATCTTACTAGTGAAAGAATTACATATAAATAATAGTCTTGACCACCTGTGTAAACTTTGCTGGTGAATGTTATAACACACAATATAAGTTTTATAATATGTGTTATATTGTTTCATTTCTAATATAGGCTCTTGTGTCAGATAATCTAATTCAAATGTTGGAGAATAATTATTTTTTAGATTTACGGAAACTCAGCCTTCATAGCGGGGCTGAACCCGGATTACACCAAGCACTGTAGCTAATATTAGCTGGTATCTCGCCGGTGGACATAAATACAGTAAAGTAATATTCTAATCACAATATATACACAATAATATGTCCATCTTACTTGTGAAATGTTGTCTGTGGAGCTCTCACATCAATAATCCATAGATCCGAACAACAATATCCCTCAGTGCTGAGGCATCTTCTGCTGTTTTGATTGAGCAAAGTAGGAGGGAATACCGCTCCAAGATGGCCGCCGTATTTCCTGCGCCGGAGCGGCCCATGCGGGGTCTACTCTTATATTATGTCTATGTCTGAAAGCAGTAGGACGTTTTCGATACAGTTCTAGTACTCTGCATTGTTTTAATCCCATCGGAAATTCACTAAATGTTTTATTTATTTTTACGAAACTTTGCTGATTTGACATAAATTAATATTTGTCCAGGTCCTGTGTTTTTGGGTTAATTTAACTTTTCTTGCTTTTTCTTTGGGTTTCTCTAAACTAAATAGAGCAATCAGTGTAATTTTAGCATGTTTTTGTGACATTGACTCAACTTTAAATGCATTTTTAAAGTAACCATTATTGCAATCTACTCTCTGTTTAAAAAGATATGTTATATCCATTTGCTTCCTGTAGATTATTAGCCAACTTTAGCATAATTTGAGTACAAAAAAATCCTTGAATACAACAGTTGTGATCACAGCCATGATAGCTGCAGCCAGGCGTGACATAACAAACCAGACACATATATTTAGGCACCCTGTAATTACAATGGCAGCTTGTTTTCTCCAGGTACTGCAGTATGTTGCTCCCAAAAAGTTAAGAATACTTTCTGAAGATCAGGACAACATAAGTTTAGTTGTTTCAGAATTGCATAATGATCTTCTAATATTGACATAACAGCAAAAACTATGCAATTTCTTTAATAAAAGTAATTTAATATTGCAAAGATTTAACTAATATAGATATTTTTCTAGTTTGGACAATAAAAAATTCAATCATGAGAAAAAAAAGTCTAAGCAGTAATTTAAAAATTTCTTCTGGTCCACTTAAGTACCAAACTCTAAAGCAGTTTGGTATTTTATTAAAGGAGGTTCATTCCTTTAACTTTTCATATCACTATGAGCATGTTTGTGTCAACATCTTAACATAAAGAATATATCAGTGTCTTGATTGTAAACAGTACACAGAATGAAATCTGTGCCTGTCTGAATTGAAGGAAGGAAACAAAAGAACATCACTCCCTACTGGTAAATAGATAAATTTCTTCACTGACTGGAGGAGAGGTCAAAGGTCAGTACAATCAGAGCAAAGGGCTGCAGTAAAACTTGCAAGACTTCTCAGCAGGCAACTAATTCTTAAAGAACAACCGCACAATCTGGCAAACCAATCAGCAACCTGCAGCTGCATGCAGAGATGCAAAGGTCAAAGGCCACAGGAAATAACAGAAAAGGCTCTGTTTGGTTCGCACCACAACCTTTACAGCTGCTGATATTTTTCTCCAAGCTGCTTTTATATTCGCTTGAAGAAAGGTTTGCTGGAAAGTTACCAAATGGGAACCATTAGACCATTAGAAAACTGAGCATCAATCTCACTTTCTGATTTTATACTGCTTTAGTGCCGAAAAATAAAAAAGCTCTTGAGTCCCACACCCAAGCAGCTGTAAAAAGGCACTTAAGACACTTTTTTATTATTAAAATTACATAAATAACGTTATTACTTCGGTTTTAGACTTTTTGTCACAGGTGTTTGTGGGCAATTATGAGAACAAAACTGCATGAAGTACAAAACTTAAAATCAAAAGCAAGGGCTTTAACAGAACACATCAAACATGATCAGTTTTTATATAATTTTTTTTATTTTTGTATTAATTTGTATACTTGTTTTTGTAATATACAGGTCATTCATACACTTTTTATAGTAAATAGTAATTACACACAAGTAGTGTAACAAGCATAAACCTGTCACCCTCACAGACATGCGTCCTCCACTCACTCATCCTCTCACATTCACACAAATAGTCCCTCACTCACAAACAGGAAAAGAAAGATAAAAATGTAAAACTCCTCATTTCCTTCCTCCATTGTCACCAGATTCAAATCCTCCCAACACTCATTATGAAACGAGTATAACAATACTTATGCTTCAACATAAACACAAAACAAACAGTTAAGCATTAAAAAAACCAACAACATCAACAAAAAAAAAAAAAAACATTTAGGAAGGCATCTAAAGATGTGGAAAGAGTCAGTCTGGGTCCGTTCAGACCCCAGAACCGCTTTATGCAAAACAGAAGCAGGAAGGAGAGCCACCGACTGAAATCAGTCCGTAAAAACAAATTCATGAAGTCCAGAATGCTACAGGATTTTTTTTTAAAGGGCTTCATGTGTTTCTATTCAGTCACGTTTGGAGGGTACAGGTCAGAGAAAGGCAACACAGACGGGTTCAAAGGTCACTCTGGAAGGTTTATGGCACAACTCATCAGTGCTGAGAGGAGCAGGTGCATAGCGGGCTCAAAACCAAACCAACGGTTCAAGATGAACCATTCACAAACATGGATAAACATGAAACACACAATCTTCCTTCTTACTGAGCTTCAGGATCACTGATTTCCTGCTGCAAACTCCCTGAACTGAAGCCATTTCTTTCTGATTTCTTGCTCACAGTCGTCGGGTTAAAACTGAATCGAAAACCAGTTTTAGCAGGACATAAAGAGGCGACAATCTGCATCTCGTTCTGATCCTTCCTGCTCCTGGTTGGTTTGAAATCAAAGCCAGATAAAAGCAGCGATATGTTGTTACAGAGACATGAAGAGCGACCTGCAGACCGAGGGATGATGAGCAGCAGAAGAGTTAGGTGTGGTTACATGTGTGTAAAACTTTGTGTCAGTGGCTGCAGAAGCAGTTAGTCTTTGTGTTGTTTTTGCATTTCAGAACAACATTCCTACACACACACACCAACATCCAGATCCCCCAGTAGACATCGGTGTTCCCACTCGCATTCATTCATTTGTTCACGCCCGCACACCGTCCTCATTCTTGTGCGTCCTCTGTGCGCCACTTGAGGAAGTCCTCTTTGCGGGCGTCGGGTTTGATCTGGTTCCGCATGCCTCCCAGCAGGTTGGAGGTCGCCTCGGAGGCCACTATCAGGGGTCGGACCACCGTGGGCGGGATCTGACGCAGGACGCCGCCCACTGCGCCGGGGAGACCTTTCTGCTCGTGGCCGCGGGACGCCACGTCACACAAGGTCTGAGCCGTGTCGATCACTCCCTGCGGAGGAAAGGGTCAGCACTGGAAATTAAGCAGGTTTGGTCATAACTTTAAATGAAAAAAAAAAAAAAAAAAAGCTCTGAATATCCAAAATATTCATACATTTTATCACATTATAATGTGATTCTGTCATCATATCCAGGCATTCTTCTCTGCGTATTGTGTTGGTTTTCAAAATATCACATATCTGAATTATGTTTTGATCATGTATGTCAGGCTGTGCATGAATATTTGCACCACATACCTGAAAACTTACTGCTTGACAGAGAAACTGTACCCATTTGTAGGCACAGCTCACATTTATTGGACCCAGCTTGATGCATTAGTCTTTGATTTAACCATTAAGCGTACAATGTAATGATGACAAAAACCTTCATAAACACAAACATGTTAGTTATACTGTTGGTCACTGTAGTATTCTGCTGCTCTTGAAGTTGGCTGCACACGTTTATCCATATTTTACACTTTGAGTTTGGGACTAAACTCTATTCCATCTTCTGAAAGCGCTTCTTAAGTGCCTGTTCCCCACTGGAAACATTTAACCATTATCTCCAATTATTTTCCACCAAACCTCTATGAGCGCATCGCATTCGTAAAGATAAACTCCAACAGCTCCTCCAGGTAAGGGGCGTTCACTTTGGGACAATTTGTGACTGCTGATTGGTCAGTTGCTGTTAAATCCACTGGATTGATTGACGGGTCCCATCATGTCAATTATCTTTTAAGAAAAATTCAAACTCCGCACCTCTCTGACGGTGTCGTAGGCTTTGGCTACTCCTTCTCTGAGATCCGCCGGCTGCGCGGCTCTGCGGGGCCGGCTGGCGGGGGCCCGACCCTCGGTGATGGCGAACCGATTCAGTGGAGGCGTTGGAGACAGGATGTCATACACCGTCTCTGCTGTGGCCTGTAGCGAGGTGACAAGCACTACATGAGTTAAAACATCTTCACATTTGGACAAAACATTTAATTTTGTTTCATCTTCATACCTGGATGGCCTGCACCAGCCTGTTGCTAAGCTCCAGTGCAGCCGATGCTGTAGAGGTACCGAACGATGCTGCCCCCCGCTGGAGACCTCGAATAATGCGCCCGTCTTTCCTGTACTGTTCTATAGGCAACCAGAAGAGATCCCTCACTCCGTGGACTGAGCAGACACACAGAGAGGAAGGAAAGAAGATTAAAATAATTAAAGCAGGTTTAAAACTGTAAATGTTTCTGTAGCGAAGGCTTCAGCTTACACAGCTGAACAACTGAGTGCATGGGGCCGACGCCTCCCAGAATGCCCGGCAGCTGATTCTTCCTGATGTCTGTCAGCCACTCTGTGACGGCGTACTGGATCACCTTGTCCACACCGAGAAGACTGGGAACGTTTCAAACATGAAAGCAGTCTCAAGTCTGTCAGGGTTTTATCAGATCTGAAATTGTTTTATGGCGTCTGAATGTCGTTTTTACCCGTGTCTGCAGCAGAGCCTCTTCAGCTTCAGCTCTGAGCAGTTCAGCTGAGCCAGACCGATCAGAATCCCTGCAAACGTCCCCTGAGGAACAAAACACCACGCTGTAAGGACGTCTGTAGTTACCGTGGCAACGGACGGGCTGGGTTTCTGTGTCTGAGCTGTTCTCATGACCTCTCACCTGCTCGATGACCACATGCTTCCCATGGTAGTCGAGCCAGATAGGCACTTCAGAGGTGAAACGAAATTCCCTGAAAATCACAGACAGAAGGAATATTCAGTCGGCTCTGATGCTTCTTCAGCCATCGTTCTGTCTGACGACCGTCACCGTCTACACACCGGAAGTAGATTGGCTGCTCAGATGAGGAAGAGGAGGAGCCGGCAGAGGAGGAGCTCTGCTCGCTGTAGGTGGTTTCCACGGAGGCTGTGAGGTCAGGACCGAGACCGGCGTCTGCTCCGGTCTCCTCAGAGCCTTTCTGGGAAGGATCCACCTTCATTGTGACTGACAGAAGAAACAAGAACAACTCAAGTCTTCAAATGAGCTTCTCAGTGATGCACCACTCTGGGTTAGTTTATCCCCTGAAACACCAACCCAATACATTTATGTTTGTAGCTGTAAAGTGACCCAATTTGAAAAGTTTAAGCAATATCAATACAAAAACAAGACAAAAACAAGTCATTACAGGCATGTTCCCACAGGCTGTGCTCCAGCAGCAATCATATGCCGTATTTACAGTAAATCTTCTATGATATGAAAAACAAAAACCTGAAGCAACCAAAGGGAAAAAAGTTTCTGCTTTAACTGACCTTCAGCAGCAGGATCCACAGGCATGTAGGGGTTAACAGAGGATGCTAGATTACTAAAAAAGTCCTTCAGGAAAAACAGCGCATCCTGGAAAAGAGAAAAACAAAGTCTGGTAGGAGAACGAAACCACAGAGGGAAACTGACTTATTGTGATGCAAAGGCCAAATCATCAAGTTCATTTATTTCTTTAGATTTGTCATTTTTTTCAATGTGGCTGAAGAAAAATAAAAACGCTGAAACAAAATGTTAAGGTTTTTCTAGTAGGGATGAAAGTAATTACAGATTAAAACCTTCAGATTAGAACCTGGAGAATGTAATCCCCCTCCTGGTGTCACATCTCCATAAAGGAGGAAGAGGAGGCTTTTCCATCCATATTTGGTCAAAGACGCAGGACTTACCTGGTCGATGTTGAGTCGCAGCGGCAGCAGGCTGACCCGTAGGCAACACTCGGGTCCTCCGAGTCCCGACTCTGGTAAAACCTGCAGGGCCTTCACAGTCAGCTGCAACGAGAGCAGAGCAAAGATTTCATCCTGATCCACTCCGTCTCAGTTTGCAGTTCAACACACACACACACACACACACCCGTCCTCACCATGTTGGAGTGGGCTCGGCGGGGCATGCTCTCGCTGGTGTAGAGGTAGAGGAACTTGTTGAGTTGTGAAGAGGCCAGGCGGTCCCGAACCTCCAGCTCTTGCACGATGAAGACCTGCCGGGACAGAGGCTGCTCCCCGCTGGGGCCGACCCCAGAGGTCAGCGACCCGTCCCCGTCCTGGCCTGCTACTGCCACTGGGTAGGACTCGTGCTGGAAGGACACCTGGAGGACACAAGGGGGAGATGCAATGGTAAAAAACAAACATAAAAATGAACACCTATCACGAATTAAAGCATCCCGATGCAACTTTGTGAGTACTGACAGATACAGAAGTCGACCCAATATGCTATCAGCACAAAATATTCATACTGTTATTTATTTTGTAGTGAGAAAAGCGCTTTGTCAAGTGACATTACTCAAACAGAAAACGATCATCAACAACTATAGATATGAGAACAAGTGACTCAATTATCATTAAATGAAGGATACGAGCGCTGCTGGTTAGAAATGCTGCAGCGGAGTGATTATATTGCAGATTTACTCCAATACTTGGTTTTAGCTGATATCGGATCGAGACACCCCTAAATAAAGATTACATTATTTAATGTCAAGAAATAATGTATTTTCATTTTAAAAATGTGCTGAAACACAAACAAAACTTCTTAAAATATTCATTCCTTTGCACTTTTTCATGTTTTATGACTTTACAACTACAGCCTTCAATCCTGTTGGGATTTTATCAGAATGAAGAGACGAAGACGACGAAGTTTTCTGGCCTGCATGCAAAATGTTTGGTGGAAAACTACAACTGCACTAAATCGTGAACACAGGCTGAATAAAAACACATCCAACATTTTTCAGATTATTAAATTTCATATAAGGAAGTAATGTGTCTTTATCCTTTTCTTGCCAAACAGTCCCAATAAAATACGCTGAACTTTGCTGTTGTAACCTGACAAAATGTGAAAAAAATTCAAAGATTGAGACTTTGAGTGCAAGCCACTGCATCTACTCAATGCTTCACCTTGGTGAGTTGGATCTCCATCAGCAGTGAGTGCTGACGGCCGCTGCCTCCAGCCCAGCGCCAGGAGTTCTGAGGACGGGCGGAGGCGACGGAGCGAGACGGAGAACCACGAACACCCACAGGGACAGAGCGACCCCTAGAAGAGAGACGGTTTGAGAAACGGCACAAAAACGCACAAGGCAATAAACAAAACGGATGTAAATTTAAAAAAAAAAAAAAAAAAACCTGTTTGAGTTCTGAGCATGTACGGACATTGGCTTGCCACCGAAGTCCTTGCCGCCGTAGAGATGCCACACCACAGAGATTTCCTTCAGCACCACCCTGGTGTGCGGCACTGGGAATCCGCTCGGAGCTCGCAGCAGGTCGGAGCTTCCTCGAGGCCTGGAAAAGTGGCTGTCCTTCACCTTGATGGGCCCCTTGCACAGCACAGTCACCACGGGCTCCCCGTCTCTGGGCTGCAAGAGTTTCACAAGCAGGAAGAGCCTCAGAAAGAAAGGTCGACATAAAAACAAGGAGAAGAAGAAGAAGGAGCTGAGCACTCACAGGTATGCCCATGCCAGGCGCCTCCAGGATGCAGAAGTCGTCGTTGTCGGTGGAGCCCTCGGAGCCATCATCCAGTATCATATCAGGCTGTGCCTCCATCGCCGTGGCAACCAGCCCCTCAGACTCCTCCCTCTGCAGAACGGACGGGTTCTGCTTCGAACCTTCGCCAGGAAACAAATAGACGGAGACGGGAGAGCCCTTAGGCAGGGAAGGAGACTCTGCAAAAAACAGGAGCAGTCAGGGGCTTAAACTAAACACACACTGCAAAAACTCAAATTCTGTTAGTTTCCAAAGCACACTAGAAATAAGACAAAACTGACAAGTAACTTATCAGTAGGACATTGTTTAGGTCAATAATTCCTTAATATTGATAAAAAAGAACAAGTTTCACAGGCAGATTATTTCACTTATAACAAGACATGTTTCCTGTGTTAAAAGTGAAATAATCTGCCAGTCCAGCATTAAGGAATTATTTACTTAAAATAAGCTCCTATATGTTGTAAGTTAGTTTTGTCTTCATTTCAAGTGTACAAAGGTATCTGTATTAGAAACTAAACAAAAATACTTGGTAAGATTTTGTGCTTTTTGCTGTGTAAAATGACAATAATACTTTCCCGTAGACATCAAGTTAAATCAATAATATTTGGATAACCGCGTTCAGAAACAATACCTGGTTCTAAACTGTCTCTGTAGCTCCTCTCTGTGTCAATTAAGGCATCAGCCAGGTCATACTGGTTGATCTCTGCGGTCTCAGCTGGAGGACAAGGCGGCAGAGTCGCAGGACTTTCTGACAGCTAACACAACGATACACAGACATTAAAGCCAAAACTACTTATGGAAACCGTGTTGTTTTATTAGCCGCAGCACCTTGTAACAAATGTTCAACGCTAGCATAGCTTCAGTTTGTTTTATTGCTCCAACTCAGGTTTATAATTCCAGTCTCAAAGTTCCTAGGTTTGCATATTTCTTGTTGGTGATTCCAGGTAAGGTTCATTAATCAATAAAAAAAAAAAAGCGACATGTCTTTCAGGTTAACGAAGTGCAATTGAGTAAAATGTCTTACCGGTAATTTCTGACCAGCTATTTCAGTAGGCGAGGTGTGTCGTGGCGGGGGGTGCAAGTCCCCCTGGGCCACCAGGTACTGCAGCAGATTGACCAGGGCGGCGCAGGAGTCTGCGCAGGTGTAGAGGTGCACCACGTTGTTGGAGCAGCGCAGCTCAAAGAGAGGCTGCGACTGAAACACAAACGAGTCCATCAGAAGCACCTTCATGACAAAAACCGACCAGGCTCACTGTGACGGGATGAGGGAGCTCGGTACCAGAAGTTGACAACAACCTTTGATTGCTGTTGATTTTTCAGGCGGTATCTTTGCTCATTTTCCACAGATGCCATCAAATTGATATTTTAACAACTGAAAGACAGCTAATCAAATATGATCACTCATTCGTGCTGTCGGGCTGCAGCTCTGCAGCTCTGATTGCAGCACTGCAGTTCAGTTCCCAAAAATCTCTCAACGCATTTCTCTTCCCAGCTACAAACTATTTAGCAAGTGTCAATGCTCATGTATTGTGACAGCTTGAAACTAAACAACCCAACTCCATCAAATAAGCTATGTGAATAAACTAAAACAATTTTCTATACCAAAATAAAATACACAAGCTCTGATTAGCCCTGATTGGTTGGCTCAGAGCTCAGCTGCATCAGTGCTGTGGGAAGACTTGTTTAGCATTTTCTTGCTGATTTTGGTTTCAGGTCCAGTTGAGAGTAAAACTTGAGCCAAATTACTGTCCGAAGCCATTATTATAGAGAAATCTAATTATGGTGAAATAAATATTTATAAACATGCAGCCAACTGCTTGTTAGTGGGTTTTTGTGGACCTTGAACATAATTATAATGTTTCTTTACCTTTATACTGGTTTGTTTTTCTCTGCGTGCAGCTAAATATGATAAAAAACCAGAACGGTGAGGACACGGAGCAGGACTTACCAGCTTCCCAGCCTCGCTGCCTTTCCATGTGGTGATGGCGAGCTCCAGCAGGTCAATGTCCAGAACACACACGTAATCTGAGGGACACAAACACGCAGAAGGTGATCTTCTATCACCGTCCCTCATGCTAAGAGTTACATCAATTCTTCCAGCTTTCACCTTATTTCATCTAAACACAGGTTTATGTCCTGCTTCAATGTGTTTTACTTTAATAAAAACGAGTGCAATCTTAGCCAGTCTGCAGCTTGGCTAAGATTGGATCATCGGGAGGTCAATAATCCCAAACACACCAGGAACAATTCAAGAAAGAGAAACAGAAAAATCACTTCAGCTTGTTGCTGCTGCAGGTGCTTCAGGAAGATGCTGGACCATGGGGTGTACTTACATTTGCAACATGCATGGCCGTTTATCAATTAACTATTAGCCAATCGATAGGATAAATCAAATTTAATTTATTAGTTGATAACTTGCATCCCTAATTAGTACACAATCCTATCTTGACATAATCAATGGCCATTTGTGTAAAAGACATCCTGCATGTTTTACCTTTCCTCAAGTCCACTGTGTCAGTCTCACATTTGTCAGAGAGGTAGAGAGCAGAATCATCCAGGATGAATCTGATGACAACAAAATAGACTTTTAAAAAGATCTTACAGCCAAAAATATCACTGAATTGATCTCAAAAGTTCAAGGATACGTTTCAGTTAGTCCTCTTAAAGCATAGCTGTGGTAAATGCGGTGTTGGGTCAAAGGTCACCAGTACCTGAGGTGGAAGGTGGCGGTGTCTACAATGATGTTACTGGACAGAGAGAATGACTCTGCTGTGAACAGGACTCTCAGGGGCAGATACAGAGGCCTTGGGAGTAAAACAACCAAAAGAGATGAATAAACATGTAATTTTGCCTTAAGTTCAATAAACACTCTTCAGGTCCGTGCCTGTAGTCCACAGCGCAGGAAGCCAGGTGTGTGTGGAGGACGGTGATGACAGCCGGTGCCGTGTAGCCCAAGATGGGGTCGTCGATGACGTCCAGGAAGTCAATCAGCTGGAAGTGAAGGAAACAAACAGGAGGACGATAAACATTTTAAATGATTTTACTGGGCAGTGAAACAAAAACACCAGCAGCTGCAGCACAGGCTAAAGAACACTGAGGTTAAGAAAACTGTCACGATTAATCACATTTTACTTGTCAGGGTGCAACTTTATGTGCTTGTTATCTCTGGCTAGAAGGCTCTTATTTTTGGAAGGGACGGCTATTTTGTTCTAAAGAGCCTCCAGATAGAAAGCAGACTAATTACAGCGACAAGTATAATTACACTTGGATCACGTGCGTCCAAACTGTCTGGCTTTTCCATTGTTCCTTTCTGCCTCCAAGAAAACAAAACATCTCAAATTAACATTTTTTCAGCTTAGCCGTGTCCAGCTGTGCTGAAGGGAATCTGTTTTTCTTGAAGCCGACGCGCCTACATGAGGAATGCACAGCCAATCACAAACGAGAACATGAGTGACGTAACCTCAGGAAATAACAAACAGTTACCAGAAAGAAATATGCACAAGGAAAGACACAAGGAGGAAGGAAAGGAAAGAAAGACAGAGGGAAGGCAGGAAGGACACAATGAAGGAACGAACGAAGGAAATGAGTTAGGACACCAGGAAGGGAGGGCACAAGGAACAGAGGTAGGACACAAGGATGAAAAGTGACAGATGGCACAAGAAAGGAAGGAAAGAGGGAAAGGAAAGTGGAAGGAAAACAGGAGGCAAGGGTAGAAGAAAAAAGGAAAGAGAGGGAGAAAGTACAAAGAATGGAAGGAATCAAGGAAGTACAGAAAAAGGCAAAAAAGGAAGGAAGGGAGAGTAGAATGACACAAAACCGAATATGTGAGGGTAACAAAGAAAAGAGAAAGAAACAGAAGTAAAGAAGGGACAACAAAAGGAAGGAAGAGACCTAGGACACAAGGAGAGAGAGATAAAGTACACAAGAATAGAAAGGATGGATGTGCAAAGGGAAGACAGGAAGAAAAGAAAGAAGGGCCTGTGTGAAAGGGAAGGAGAGACACAAGAAAGGAAATAAAGAACACAATAAAAAGGGCACGAAGAAGGAAGAAACTCAACTTCCAGATGGTGTAGGAACCAAGATATGTATTCAGATTTCAAAAAAAAATTTTTCACGACATCAAAAATTGTTGTTCAGTTTGCAAAAGTTTAATTGAATCAAATAAATATTAGGAGAGACAGACTGAATGGAAAAAGGCCTTGTTTGACTTCCTTACCTGCTCATGCCAGCTCTGGTTGCTCTGCGTCATGTAATGCCTCATGGTGGCACCTTGCAGCTGAAGAGCGACCAGGAACTCCTGCGAAAAGGCAAAAATGTCTTCTTGAAGGCAATACTAGACTTCCTGTGGCAGCCTGAGACTTGGTGCAGAAGAGAGACGAACCTTGACGTTCCTCTGCATGTCCAGCGTGATTTTGATGGCTGTAGACAACATCTGTGGCTCCCCTTCCCGTCCTCGAACGCTGCTCACTCCCAGCTCTGTGGGGTAGATGGTGGGGTCCAACTGTGTGGGTGGCGTGAAGCTGGGCATCTCCAACCTCTCTGGGATGGAGGTGTCTTTAACCACAGCTAGAAAGGTAAAAAATATATACATGTTTCCAACGAATCACAAAGACAAATAAATAATAAGTTCAGATGACTGGTTTCTAACGAAAAGGCAGAAAAATGGTTGAATGAACGGATATTTAGGATATCTGGACAGAGTTAAAACCCAAATAAATGTTTTTTTTTTTTTACTTGATTTTCTTTCTTCACACCTTGAAAATGCGGCACCCAGAATTTTCTGGTCTCAATCGAAGCCCTTTGAATTATCGGCATTATCTAACAATGAAAATGTTTGCAGATGAGACCGCAATGTGCACCTCGATGGTAGAGCTCCACTCGTTTGCTCTCCAGCGTCAGGAAGTTGAGGTTTGGATCATTTTGATGCTGCGCCACGCTGAAAATCTTCCCCCCTTCCAGGTCAAGCACAACCTCTCCCTGAGTTTCATCCTCCTAACGTAAAAAAACAAAAAATAAATAAATAAAACAAAACAGAAAAACTACAAGAACAAAGCAATGCTGCAACATGAATTTCAAACTGAACTTGACCTCAACTTCCACAGAGTTTTAATATTGTAAAGCAGATATTAAGACATTAAAAATGGTCATTAATGTAGAGGAAATACTACAGGAAAAAGACGTGCTTTGTCTCGTTAGCAATCGATGTACATCATATGTTTATATAAAGTACAAACATTGAAGAGGAAGACTAAAACGCGACTGCTGAATCACTTAAGCATACTTAAAAAGGGGAAAAATGTTTCTCCTTGTATCATCTGATGCAGTAAAACTCATCAGTGCCCTCCTCTGAATCCATCTTCCTCCTGGCTCACCTTCCTGTCAGTTCTGGCTTGCAGGCGACCTTTCCCAATAATCACAGTGAGGGAGAGGAGGCTGAGGTTGTGGCTGGGAAGAGGAACTGACTGCTGCATCCTTCCAGATGAATCGCTGGCCAAGTAAAACTGAGGCTCATCCTCTTCTGAGTCAGAGTCTGTGGCAGAGTGTGAAGCAAACGGTTTAATCCAAAAACAATACAAAAGCCAATAGTAGATATTTTGGCACCTCAGCTGTTATTGTTTGTCATAAATCTATGTCAGGATTAAATTTTTTCCATCAGAGCAGAGGAACTTGCCCAGCCTGAAGGCCGACTTGCACAGCTGGAACTCGTCGTAGGGACGGCGGCTCTGGTCGGGGCCCGGGGCCGAGGGGAGAGGAGGGGGAGGCGGCTCCCACATCAACAGGTCATTATTGATCCTATTGGAATAAAAAAGGAGGATGGTGGAGAACTCAGATCACGCCACAAAATGACATGAATCCAGCAAACAAAACAACAATCAGCTTCAACGGCAACTAAACTTTCACTATAAAACTCTGAACAAAAACTTAATTCACACCTTGCTTCCAGAAGGCAGATCTACTCGTAATTATTTTAAAGTAGTGTTGATCAATGGTACTTAAATATCAAAGTTTGTCTTTGGCTGATTTTCCATGTTTTCTGACTCGCTTTCTTCTTATTCATGCATCTGACAGCAAACTGTGCTGAAAGTGGAAAAACGGAAGAAAAACAAATGAGCGCCAGGCTTAATGTGAGGCACATTTTATTTAGGTGTATCAAAATAAATGGGGCTGAATTCAAATGCATGTCACACTTTTACATTTGTTTTAAGCTATTCTTAATTCTTCCCCTTTCATAATTATATGCTTCTTTATTTTAGTCTAACACAAAAAATTTCCATAAATCCAGTGGTTTGTGGTTGTGATGCCACCAAATGTTTTGAGAGGAATCACCTTGTTGGTGGCAAAACTTTGTCAAACTTACCTTTGGTATTTGTTTTAGATCCAGCTAACAAAGTTATTACTATTGCATCTTTGTAATTTTATTTTTTACTAGCATTACTTTTGTTACTAGTCACATTCTGTGTTTTGCTAATTTGTTTATCATATGATAATAATAGAGCGCCAACTATCCTGAAACTTTTAAATGCGTCCCTCCTCCAATAATCCTGAATCAAAAGGCTGAATTCACTCATCGACATGTCAATCAGCTCTGCACAGGACACATTTATTAAATCAGGTGTGTTGGCTAAAAGTAGAGTTATTTGAAAAATTTATTGAAAAATGCCAAAATAAATAAAAATCAACCAAAGTAAAATAAAATAAAAAACACAAACAAAATTTTAGTACTTTTAGAAAACCTGGATGTTCTTACGAGAAAGTTTGGCTGCTTGGAAATAAAACAAGAAATGAGGTTTGGTGTAAGACTTTTGGACAATCCTCTAGAAAAAATTAAAGCTACAGTAGAAATATTTGAGTCCAAGATGAAGGCGGTTGAAAGAAACCTGTTGTAGATGCTCTGGAAAGCCTGTTTGCTGGGCAGGAGGATGTAGGCCAGAGGGAAGCTGATGTCCACCGCGCACTGACACTGAGCCACACACTGCTCCTGAAACTGGAGCATTTCCTCCGGGTCGGCCGGAATCACCATCTAATTCAAGCGAAACGTATCGAGTTAGCAACAAGAAGGCTGACGTGTTGGTATTTCTCAGTTTTGAGTGTTAGCACACCTCCTCCGTCTCAAACATGGTGCGGTTAGAAGAAAACGGCGAGCTGGGTTTCTCGTTGAATTCACAGTGGCTTTCGAAGAAGGTGGCCCCAAGATCCTTCATGAGGCCCAGGTTCATCCCACTCAGACCAGCTGCTGGGCCCTGAGCCTCACCGCCGCGCACACGCACCGATATCCTGTTGATGGAAACTTTCTCAGCGTGGGTGTGCTCAAAAATAAACTTAAATTCCTGAAAAATATTGTCTACTAATAAAAAGGCTTAAACAAAACAGCTCTGGAAGAGGTGAGTGTTTTTCTACCGTCCTGCATTTTGTCCATTATAGTAGTCATCGCTATCACCACGGAGCCTAACCTTGGCAAAGAGTCGCGGTTTTTCTTCACTCTGATGCAGGGGAAGGAGCCTCCCTCCCAGCCCTCATACGATCCTGGTGAGACACATCAAAGTAAATATGTGATGAAGTATTTACAGAAGAAGGTGACAAATGTCGAATTTAAAGGACACTCTGTAAAGTGAAGGACAACAAACAAGGAAGTCAAGGTTAGAAATCAAACCACAAATACAGCACTGCATTAAGCTTTACAACATGGTCTATTATCTTTTCTAAACAGAGATATTGTATTTTATTTTCATACTCAGACAGAAGCAAATGATCTGTGTAAATCACGTCTCACTCTGACTCCCTTTAAATTGAATCTACAAATCACAACCAGTGATACTAGTGCCTCCTAGTGGGTTAACCTGCTGCAGCAAAGCACCTTCCAGCGTCATCAACCAGTCCATTAGTGTGTGTGTATTTAATTAGAATCAACCATCTGGGAGGAAATCTTGTTTTAGATCAGTGTTTCTCAACTCTGGTCCTTATGCCCCCTAATCTGCATGTTTTAGATGTGCCTCTATTCCAGAACAGCTGATTCAAATGATTGCATGACCATCAAGTACTGCAGAAGCCTGTTAATCACCCAGAGATACAATTCAGGTGTGTGGCTGAAGGGAAATACCTAAAACATGCAGGACAGGGGGGCAGTGAGGACCAGGGTTGAGAAACATTGTTTTAGGGCAGGGGTGGGCAATCCTGGTCCTCGAGGGCCGGTGTCCTGCAACTCTTTGATGTCTCCCTGGTCCAACACACTTGAATCCAACAGCTGAATCACCTCCTGAGTGCAGTCAAGTTCTCCAGAGTCCTGCTAACAACCTCATTATTTGACTCAGGTGTGTTGAAGTAGATACACATCTAAAAGTTGCAGGAGACCGGCCCTCGAGGCCTGGAGTTGCCCACCACTGTTTTAGGGTGTAAAATCTGTCAAAAAATGCATAATTGAACACCAAGTAAAGAAATAATTGAATGATTTGCATAAAACTTTTAATGGCCAACCACATCACTTTCAAATATTAAATATGGGTGATAAAGGTATTAAATTACACCAAACTGTTGGTTTATAAAGCAGGTTTCTGCTTCACTGAAACACAGAGCTTATTTTCTATATTGCTGTTTAAATTATGCATTTGAGAAATAACTACAGAAGAGGATGTTTTATCAATATAATTGTCCACAATCTATACATATTAATATATGTTTGACTAATTGATGTACGAGAAAAAAAAACATTGCATTCAAATATCAATCCTTTTCATATACAGGTAATTTCTAAAGCACCAGTACATTACTTTGTCCATGTCATCTCTTAATTTTCATCAGTTTGAGTAGCTCTAACCGCTTGGCATGCTGAGGTGAGTGCATCTTGAGTACAGACAGAGGGTTTGCATGGTGCAGCACTGACCCATATGATTGGATCAGTGTTGCACCATTCAAGTCATGCTTTTGTCCTGTAACACAAATAATTTTACTTTAAGTATTTGTTTGAAATATATTAAATTTATGCAACACCTGCACAAACACCTTCTGAGGTGAAGCAGAAACAATATGCTGGTAAAGACTAGAAGAACACTGGTATAATAGTGCAACAAAACCCAACTAGACCCCTCTTTGTGGCTCTGTGCGCCCTCACCATGCATGTCTGTGAAAGAGGCCTCCAATAGCTGGGTGAGACAGGGGCCCCACTGTTGCCCAGGGGCCGGCTGCTGGCTCTGCAGGTCCGGGGCCTCCTGGTGCTTCAGCTCCAGCTCCGTCAGCTCCAGCACCAACGTCTCCTCCCTCACTGCCCTCTGGGATGGCGGTCGACGCAGCGGCGGAGGCCGCAGGTCTGGGATGGGGAAGCGAAGTCTGAGCACGGCGTTGGGGGACAGGAGGGTGAAGGACGAGCAAAGTTCGACGCTCTGGGTCTGAGAAGAAAGAAAAGGGACCCTTCTTGGACTCATTTCCAGAATAAAAGCTGAACTTGGATCTATAGAGCAGATTCGGTCACGATCAACCCTGTAATCACAGCTGACCACCGCTTTATTACGGAGCCGGGAGGCTGAAAGGTTGATATTAGGATGATCGGAGAACTACTGATTCCCTCTGAACCCAGACGGCTTTTTAATGTTTGCGTCAGCACAAGTTTGATCAGTCAGACGTGGCAGAATGATGTTTTCATACAAAGATTTTAATAGTTTTGGTTTCTCTGTGTGGCGATGACATAAAAGTTCATGACTCTGGACAACCACACTGACTCATTTTAAACAAAATTATGAGAGGTGAGCTTTAAACATGCCTTTCTGCCCAGTCAGCAGTCCAACGATGATACTTTGTGGTCTTGATTGCCGACAGTTCACAGAAGGACATAAGCACATGCAGAAATGCTGATTTATATTTCGAGTTCTCCGAGTTCCTTTAGTGTTTTCTGGGTTGGGTCTTAATTTTTTTAGGGTTTCTGGCCTGCATTACACTAAAAGGCAGTGCAGTGTTGGCGGTTCCACCTGTATGAGTCCTGGTCCACAGTTCTGGCTCGGACAGTGGCTGAAGGCTCTGCTGAGGCTCCCCAGGCGGCTGAGGATGTCCAGGTCCAGCTCGGCGCTCAGCTCCGCCAGCTCTACCCGTACCACGCTGTCCCGCCGCAGCACACGCTGCTTACCCTGCAAACACACAGATGAATACATTTAATTATAGACAGTAACGTTCTGATAGCAGCCATTACGTTTTATCCTCCAGCACAAACGAAACTCAAAGTAAAGCCAAGTTTGTGTGTCAGATTACTCCTGAAACGCCTCTCCTGATGTTTACTAGTAAAACACAATCTTTCTGGATCAACATCTGCGAACGCTTGTAAGAAGAAGTTCATTGTTTACAGTTTGGCGTTTCCTCAAACAAAATATGATCAACTGGAATTTGACTTGATAGCAGGGAGTGACTTTTGTTGAGGTGTTCAATAAATACAAAAATCATTACAGCTAAAAATACACAACTTGATCCAATTACTTAAATCTGAAACTCAATCATTGCTCCAAGACTCCAGTGCCTCTCATAAGAACCACGGAGATTATATTGTGGAAACTTTTTAACACATTTGGATCCGTAACCTTATAAAACCTCCATATACTTTCATATTGGTGCTAGACTGGCCACAAATAGAGCGAAAATAGACTTTATTTTAACAGAACAAAAGGAACAGACTACTGAAGAAAACTGCACTTTGATGAATAAAGTCTTTTATTTAATTTATTTAAAAAGATACCATAAGGTGAGCAGCATAATTTCTGTAAATCAATGTGCTTGGTAAAATAAGGTGCAGGATGTAGAGTAACACAACCTCGCATTCTGATGCCAATGAGGCTTAAATGAAGAATAAAGCAAAGTTTTTAATATGAAAACCAGCAGAATGAGTCAAATTTACAGAAATAATTGAGCTGAGAACATATTTAACATATAGGAGGCATAAGATAACTCGTTAAATTGGGTGATAAAGTCAACAGAAAGCGAGGCAGTGGGCTCAAAGACAGTTTCTTATCGAGGCTCTGGTGTGACATCTAGGGCACCTACTGTACTTTTCCAGTTATTGTGATGTAGAAAAAAAAATGTTTCAAACAAATATTCTCAGTTTGTTGAGTTGGAGTGATTCTCACAAACTCAGTTTCTAATGTAATGGGAAAATAGCAGAGGGTCTTCTGTCTCTATCAGTGTCAAACAAAAGTCTGAGTGTTTTAACGGAAAGGATTACATTCATCTGTTCGACCTTGAAGATGTAAATAAAAATTTTTTTAAACAGTTTAATGTGTTAAAACATGGTTCGTACTTTTCGCAGGTGTTTCTCAGTGAGGCTGTAGTGTAGCTGGGCGCAGGGTCTGGCTGCGGCTCCGACTGTAAACAGTCCAGCTTTCTGGAACTGAAGTAACTGCAGAGTGAAAAAAAAGAAAACCATAAAAAAAACAAAGTTTTATTGGCTTGAGATACTAAATTCATATAATTTTACAAATACTTGACCGACATATGAGTCTCATGTTTTATTGCAAAATAGCCTTACATTAGAAGACAATGTAAAGAGAAAGACAATTATTTTAATTTTACATGAAGTCATGATTCGAGGCTTCCCGAACTTTGAGTTCACAATTAACTTACAGGACATATTTCCATCAGTAGCAGAACCTTCTAGGAAGGATTGATTGATCAATGGACGAAACAGCTGGATAATATTTAGACAACCAGACAAGTAATAAAGTCTGGAGATACAAGCAGTTATAAAACTTAACTTCTCTTTCTCTTCAACATTAATACTTAAAAAATACTCCAGATTTTTCTAGACTGCAGAAAAACAATTATTTGCAAAGCAACTTGTCGCTGATAATGAAACTACTTACCAAAGACAGTGTGACCAATAATGACGAACTTTTCACATTCACAAACAGTAATAATAATTTTTTTTTTTTAAAACGTGTTGTTTTGTACCTCACAGTACTGAGGTTTTCCATCCTGCCAGAGGCACTCCAACAGTTCCAGTCTGCTGAAAGAAAGGTCCGAAGTCACGGCCCGACAGCGGCGTCTCCCGCTGCGCGTCTCACATGTCACCTGCACTGCTGCCCCTGTCAACCTACCAGAGAAAACCTCACAGTGAATCGGTTTAATGAAGAAACACACCGAGGGCTGTAACTCCAGCGAATGAAAATTGTAACGTATTACTCCATAAGCATATCTACTCCCAAATGTTTTTCACTACAATTTACTAAGAAAACATCCATCTACCTAAAACCCTTATTGTAATAGCAACTATTCTTACTAAAATCTGTTTTATAAAGTTCAACTTCTTTTCTACCTGAGATTGGAGAGTGGACAGGCTGCGGCGAAGCATTCTCTCAGATGGTTGAAGTTTTTATTGGCCAATATGTTCTCCTTGAATGAAAGCAGCCCTCGGAAGAACACCTGAGACACCTGAGCTAATGACGAGGCTCCATCAGAGGGCGGGTCCTCCTGCAGCATGGTCAGAGTGAGCCCACCGAGGGTCAGGCGCAGCAAGGCTTCGGGTTTCAGCTGCTCTGCCTGGCCACTGTGTGAGCGCCCTGCAGTTAAAAACAGAAATAATAAGCTGTGTTTCGTCGTTAATACTGAAAACAAAGGTGCAGCCAGTGTTTTATTTAATCTAGACTCTGTTTGCTACTCAAATAGCTGACTATACCTCTGATCCTGCTGGTATGTGGCAGGCTGGATAAGCATCCTGCTACAGGATATCTTCTAGGACAGCTTGCCAAGCCCTGGCATGAAAGAAACCAAAAGAAAGTACAGAATTTACTTTGCTGTGTTGCTAAAAAAAAATATGTGTTCAATAAGTATTCATCCTGGATACAAATGGGCTCATCCTGGTCCTCTGCTACATGTTTAAACACACAGGCACACAGACGGAGGCTGTACCTGTGCTGTCAGAGCTGCCGGGTGCGTCAGGCTGCTCAGACTGTGTGTGGAGGACTCCATGTCGCTGTCCGACAGCTCGCTGCCAGAGCGAGTGGACGTAACACTGCTGCTCATTCCCGCAGGGCCCATGGAGTAAAACATTTCTGGACAAACACAAGGTCAAAGGTTGAACGCTGCGGTGCTTAACTTTACTGCAGCGTACCCTTTCACGTGTTCTTGTCATCTTTTGTAGGTCTGATATCAGACAGGATCCATTTAGTTCATCTATTGATTCTACTAGTCTGGCACTAATCAAGCCTGGGTGACGCTAACACAACGTATTTCTGCTTTCCAGAAAATGTTTTTCGTCACAGTTAAGTCATGATTTAATAAGATTGGAGATTACTTTTTAACATTGGGGTAGATAACTGAAATCATAATTTAAAAACAGCTTTTTTTATTTTCTCATATTATTTTCAATCATAAAACTTGTTTGATGCTCTGAAACGTCAAAGACAAGCCCCCCCCCCACCTAAAAACCAAAGAAATCAGAAGAACTGGATAAATGACTGCAACAATACCTACAAAAACAATATTTTACATTCTTCAAATAAATTATTTGGAAAGTGCAATTTTTATTTTTATTTGACCAAAAAACAACACAGAAAATAATGACAAAAACAATAAAGGGACTTATTTACGCTTTTCTTCAATCTTTTGTTTTCAAGATGAGAAATAATCTATCTTTGTAACAATTATCCATCAGAATGAATCCTGCTATAGTTTAATTACACATGAAATGTCTAAATCTGAGCTGAATTTAGGCCTTTATCAGCGTCACAGGTGAACTTCTGGTAGTCATACCTCCGTTCTCCAGGCTGGTGACGTAGGGCTCCAGGTGGGGCTCGTTCTCCCACTCCCTGTCTTTAGGACTGGATCCCAGCTGCTTGCTGAGATCCTCCTCGATCAGTCGCAGGTCCTCTGAGTCTAACGGACGACTGTTCACGCCACCACACTTCTGCTCCGGCTCTGAGGGTAAAACAAAACAAAATCAATGTTAGTAATAGAACAGACAGACAAAACATAGAAACTGCATAATAAATACCATCCATGAGCCAATTAATAAATTTTACTGATGCCATCTTGACTCAAAAACAAATGTCAGATTGAAGCATTTTACAAGATACACAGATCCAGTTTAGAAGCTCAAATGTTCACATAATCTGTGATTATATTAACATTTACATTTCAGAGAAAATCTCAGTGCTATAAAAGCACAGAAACACAAAAATACATTTTCAGCTGAAGAGCATCAGAAGAGTGTTCTTCAGCAGCTACAATGAACACAGAAATACATTTAGAAATGAATGGTCCAGTCAAAGTATGGACCAAAATCTAGACTTGAAAATGGATGCTAGCAGATGCTCTCCACCCAGTGTGACTGAGACTGAGCTACTTCACAAAGAAGCATCCAAAAATATATCATCTAGATGTGCAAAGGTGGCAGCAACGTGACCCAAAACACAATAAAAGTGCAACCCACACTTCTTAGATTTGTAAAAACTTTAATTTGTCCACCTCAACAACGTGCATGACTTTGCATTTTGCACAGACAACGAGGTCTGTGGTTGCAAAGTTCAAGGGGCACGAATATGTTTGCAAGTTACTGTATCTCAACCATTTAAATGAACAACACACTCATAAGCAAGCTAATATAATCATGGTAATCAGAAACAAAGATCTAAACTATTCTTTGTGATGTCAGAAAAGCAGATATTAAACTGTACCAATGTCGATGCACAGGGCTGCCAGGAGGTCTGCTAGATGGGTAATTTGATCTGGAGACAGCAGCAGGTGGACACATCCCCCCCTCCCGTCCAACTCCAACTGGTCAGCAGAGAGGAGGACGGAGGCATCGATATGAGAGGACATCCGTTTTCTGCAACGCGGCACATTTATAAGACAGAAACACACACCTTTGGTCCAGGCAGCATGTCGTTCTGCTTGATCTTCATTGTGGTTTCAATAGAGCCAGAGCAGCGCCCTATGAGCAGCGGCTGAGACGGGGGGCAGGCGCTGCTTTTCAAGGGTTTGGCTTCTTCCTCTTTCTCCTCGTCGTCCTCTTTCTCCTCATCCTCCTCTCCTTCACTGGCTGTGGCTGAGTTTAGATGCACCTCCCCAAGAGGACCCTGGGAGATAAAACAAGCATTTTTGTCCCGGTTCAGAATTGTTTACCTCTTATAAAACAAGGCTTTACTGTAACAGGAAACAGACACAACCCCACTGAGGCTCTGCAAGGATAAGCAGGTGTAGGAAGTGGATGGATGGATGCATCCAAAACCTGCCCGACTTTAGTTGCATCCTTTACCTGAACAGCACCGATGATGTCGTACAACAGCTGAACCTCCGTCAGCTGGAGGATCTTGTGCAGAAAGGCAGGCGGCTGGTGGATGTCGACAGGCACGGCAGTCTGGCTGGAAGGATCTTTCACGGCTTCATCAAAGTACTCCAGGCTGGAAAGAAAGAAAGAAACAAACAAACACAAACACACACACACACACACACACACACACATCTCTTAAAACTCAGACATTGAATTATAAACTGAAGTAATAAGACCTGGAGTGTGACAGGTTGACTCAAACTGAGGAAATAACTCTTTGATGAATTAATCCTCTGTTTTTCATTGGTCAGAGAAAGGAAAATAATATTAAAGCTGCAGCGATCAGGCTTTTCCTGGCAGATTATTGTACATTCACAGACTGAAAACAGAGGGAGATCTTAGGTTTAATGTATTTACAGGAACGAGTAGAAAAAAAGAAAACTACTTTTGGAGTAGGTCTTCTGGCGGAAAATTAAGACAGTTTTGATCTCTGGCAGACTAAGTGAAACAAATTTAGTTACCATTAGGATGCATGATATATGACAATTATGCAATACTGATGCCATTTATAAAAATTATGGTGACCCAAAATATAATTATAACTCATATTTTTCTGCCTCGTTTCATTCTTTACCTTAACACATTTATCTAAAACTCTCCATGAGTCTTAGCATCTCAAACACTAAAAACACACCTGGTGTGGCTTTCAGAGCAGGCAGAGTCCATCTAACTGGCAAGATGTGTAGTTTATATGCAGATGTTGAATTAATCACATTTCAAATGAAGCATCCAAGAATACCGACGTATGAAATTAGATACCTGGTGCAGCTCTAGTTATTACACTCGGTGTATCCATTACATAGACTTGGGCTTTTGCACCTCTAAATAAAACGGAATTTCACTGAGAAATAGATTTTTCCCTTTTTTTAAACTGCAATTGCAAATAAAACATTTAGATCATCAAAATATAACTCTAGAAAAGTTGTTTTTTTTTTTATACTAAACCAATTTGACAATGTCAACCTTAATAATCATAAAAAAATAAGTGGATGTCATGCATGTCCTATCCAGCTGAAATCTAACAATCGATCTGAGTGCAGAGGAAACTTTACATCTGGATCTGCAGCGCAGTGTTCTGCTGCTGCTGCAGATCAATCTACTGCAGTCTAGGTTTCCTGCATCACCGGACCTCTGTTTCACACGTTAATGAACTCCAGCATGTTGCATTGCTGCAAACATGACAGGAGAGTCACTGACCGCACATGGACACAACTCACCTGAGCAGCTCTGTCAACACACCAGCATAAAAGGAAGGGTTCATCTGAGGCAGGGAACACGGGTTGGAAAAGCAAAAGCTTGACTGCTTCAGGCTGAGCATATTTATAATAAACATGTTGTAACACATAATGCTGTGATTATGATGTTACACTTTTGAAAACTAGATTTTCTCTCCTCTGACTTTGCAGAACATAAAAACTAAATGAAAACTGACGTGAACTGTAAAACTCTTTCTTGTCATCTCTATAAAACGCCAGTAGCGTAAAAAAAAATAAAATAAAGCATTTAGAAAGTATTAACTTTTACGTTTTTCCTGAGAATGCAGGTTACTGTGATTACTTTTCAAATTAACTCAAAAAGACTGACCGCTGCACTTAACATGATTACATACACTGCAGTAAAACACAGCCATCGCCTCCGATCTGCTGACTGTGACCACATCACACTCATTTATTAAATGTCCAAGACACCTTTAGTGCAGCGGAGGGGAATGGACCTGTCAATCCTGACCCAGTTTGAAATGAGCTTCACCCTAAAAGCTCTTCGGTGAAAAACATTCATGATCATATCAGAGGAAGGGCCTCGTCTTTAAGTCTGCCGAGGAGCAGAGAAGATGAAATCCAATTTCAGGTCTCCATTTTGCTTCCTTTCATCACTGGCAGCAGCACAAGCGCTGATGTAAGAGTTTCTTAACAACACTGATAACAAAAGCAGAGATTTCAGTTTTAATCTGAACTGTGAGGAATACGTTTTTTTATTATGGAGCTTTCCATCTAATAAGGACTGCAGATTACATTTGTGCTGCTGTAGTAGAGATCGATTTGTTCTCAAAGGTATGTGTAGAAACCAGTGAATTATTAAAAACAAAGTATTTGTAATGTTGGGGTGAACTTATATTTGGCTCTGGTCAGAAAAAAATGTAGGTTCAGAATTAAGAAAAATGTCTAGTGTTTAACTAAACTTTCATCAATAAAACCAAAACATGACTTTATGTCACAAATATTTTGATCTATGATGAAAGGCAGCAATGAGTGTTTACATTTAATGAAGGGAAGTTGCATCTGTGCACAATCCTAAGCAGACTCTTGTAGTATATATAAATTTATACCTCTTATAGCTCTTTCACAACATTGTCAAATAGCATCTAACTTAACAAAACAAGTAAAAAAATAAAATTTTGTCTCTATATTTTATATTGTTACAGAAAATCTTAAATAAATCAGCAGCTTACCGTTGTATGTGCACTTCTAAGGCAACACCAGTTTTCAGGTCCAGGGGCTGGTGCTCAATGCGGACGATGGTGTCTATAAATGTGACTTTGATGCGGCGGAGAACTGCAAATACAATTCATTAAAGAGATTAAAAGAATAAAGAACATCAGCTTATAGTTGTCAAACTGTAGTTTTTACTTTAAGGTGTGACAAATTTGTTTTGGTGCATCACATGTGAAGATGAGGATAATCATTTCCGCTATCAAACTCTTCATAATTTATGAACGATCGTTCTGTAAAGGCCCAGAAGATCTGCTCACCTGTCTCAATAGTTTGTGCAAACATCTCAAGTCCCTCCAGCGGGGCAGGCGGCTCCTCGGACGCCTCTGGAGGGTCCTTTAGGCACTCCTGAGCCAGCTGCATGCTGGAGGTCATGCTGGACGACCATCCCTGTGACTCCCAGTTTCCGCCTTTAGATGAACAACAAGACGGCATGATTACAGTAATCCTGATGTTACAGAGCGTTAACTACAGATCAGCAGCTTCCCTTCCTGCGTAGTTGTGCTTTGAGACGTTATATAGGAAATGCTGCTGGTTCTCTATGAGGAACAAACAAAACTAAAAGTGAAATTGTCAAAATGTCTGGATATTTCAACAGTCCAGTGAGAAAATAACTGGCCTACTTAGATTCTTTGTTAGATGCAAAATACAAATATGATGAAGTATGAAGATAAATAAGAAAAAAAAATCAAATCTTACATATGATTCAATTCAATTTATTTAAAAAATAAATCATAGTTCACCCTACTCCCATTAATTATGGTTCTGTTCCCCTTGAGCCAACTGACTTATGGAGATATGACAGATTATGACACCAAAAATAATTATGAGCGATCTTCAGCAATTACATTCAGACATTTATTACAGCATGGACTATATAAAATTACTTTTCAAAAATACTATACGTCCGCTGTCAGGCGGCTCCTTCTCTGGTTCAAGATAACCAAAACTACAAAATGGAAAAGATGGGAAAGGAGCATCAATTGCCTCTTAGTTTTATCTTTATAACCTAAATAAAAGATTAATTCTGTTAAAATCAAATCACTGACAGACAATATGCAGACAATAACTCAGTTCACACACCTCATTTAAATGAAGCATCAGCTGATGATAAATCAGACGCAGCACTAGTGACAGTGTATATACAGCCTCCGTAATGAAATAGTTGATGCAACTGCAACAAGAATGCCAGGCACGGCTGCAGTCTGCATATTAAAGCCAGTCATCGCTCTATGAAACAGGACGCATTCTGGACTGTAAATTTACTCATGGATATATAAGACATTAAATGTGGACTGCTCTGGTGAACTGTTGCTCCTGCAGCCTTAACAAGCCAGAAAACACTGACTTCCTTTCAAAGGCATTCTTTCTTTCTCAGGTTCATATGTGAGGCTTTTCTAACACAAACAGTGACAGAAATGTTTTACAGTTCAACTGAATTCTACCTGGAAGATTAATGGTAGGGAAACTGAAAAACTACCATCCATCATTCATGGACGGCATTAGTATTGCTGTAATGATCAGTATAATATTTTGGCTGCCGTTGGCGTAATTGTTAATCTCCTGCATTGCATAAAACCAGTTGGATCATGTGTAGATCTGAAAGGAAACCTGAGTGTTAAACTTACTGGTTCGGTACTTGGGTCGACATGTTATCTGAAGACCAGAAACTTCTAAGGTGCAATGATCAGTCAGGAGAGCCTGCCAGGGGATGGTCACCTGTATGCTTCCCACAAAGCCGTCCACTATCTCCAGGGGAGCCCCGAGAGACTCCAGGAGCTCATTGACCGCCTGTAAGAAGGTCAAATAAAGAGGAACAACAAACAAGGATGTGTTAAGGGCAAACAAAGAGAAAAAAAATGCCTCCTCAGACTAGCTATTGACATTTTGTTTGCTGAGCATGTGGTAAATACATCCATCTAGGAAAGTAAAAGATAACTCTAATCCGGAGGGGAGGTGATGCGTTTCTCCTGAATGCATTTCCTCGAAGAAACAGGAGCTAGGCTAAAACATGACGTTGGAGATTGTTGTTGAACTCGGGAGTGCAGTTGCGACACAGTCAAGAGAGCAGGCGTCCCACAATAACACAGGACGTCTGGTGCTTCCTACACGTGAACTCACCCACACATCGAGGTTGATATTCGTGATATCACCGCTGCCGTTGTACAGGTCCAAACTGAGCTGGTCAAGGCTCAGCCGCTCCTGCAGAAAGTGACCGAGGTAGTGCTGCAAAAGGTACCGACAGGCCCGCTTCTTGATTGAGCCCGACCAGGGGAAAAGCCAGCGAGACATAGGGCCAGAGAGTGCGGGGAGAGGGAGCAGAGAGGTGGCGGAGGAGAACGAGTGCGGCTACAGTCCTCTGGAAACTGCATAACAGACTGAAACAAAGTGTTCAGGAACCAGGAATGAGCCGCAGCTAGCTACAGGGAGCTAAGGAAGGGGACAAACCGTAACTCCACTTCTCCTCGGAGCTTCACGCAAAAACTACAAAATTCCTGTGTGTCAGGACCAGCGAGGCTCCTCCGCTTCATGAAGATGACTCACTCCAAGCGAGCGTGGCTCCCTCGGCTCATCTTTTCGCTTCGTTTCTGTCGAATTAAAGCGACAAGTCCGGCAGATGCGTCTCTCTTGTTTCGGGGTTGTTTATTGTTATCATACGCCAACTGAAAGTACGTTGAGCGTTAGTGCGTAATACGTCACCGAGACAAACGCAAAACCCGGAAGCAGGAGGACGCTATCCAAGCGCCATTTTACTCAGGGCATGTTTATGTACTATTGCTATGTAAATAAAAATAATCTGGTTGCAAGTTCTTTGAACTTTAATATTACATTTAAGTGTGAGGCTATCAAGTTTCTATCAATATCAAATTCAAAATGCCCATATTTTATGACACCAGATTTTTCAGTTAATGTTTGGTCCAATTTTAATACAAATATTACAATCCAGTATTGGAAAAATAAAAGGAAATGATATCTTGTTATATCCACAATACAAGCATGTTAGTTTGACTAAGATTGGATTTTATACCTCCAAACCATCCCTCCCCCAGACATTTTTACTGTTCAATCAAGCTCACTTAAATGTAACAAATCTAGGGTTGCAACTCACAATTATTTTAGTAATCAAGTATTTTATCAATTATTCTGACAAAGAAAATAAAAATAGTCACATTCTGCAGATTTTTATGTATCCACTTAGAAATGCATATGAAAATGCAAACATTTAATTTTTAAGTAAAAAAACTGTATTGCCTAACATGCATTAACTTAGCATTTCTTTCATGTACACTTGATTATTAGTAGCAAAGGATACATCTGGAATTTTCTAGTTTACTAATACTATTTACAGACAGTTTTTTTTTCTTATGTCAAATGCAAATATGCATAGATTTTTGTAATTTTAGCTTAATTACGATCCAAGAAAAAGATGTAAAACAGTTGTCAAAATATATTTTATTGCTTAACGTACAACAATAAGGAATTCAGATCAACAAATTTTAATCCTGACTGTATGTTTTTATCCTATGAACATTTTCACTAGTGTCTATACAAATGACTATCAAGTAACATTGCATTGACAACAAAAACTGCATCATTAGCCCTCAGGTCAAAGTTGCCATTTAGCACGTAAAATAGTTAACACAGGTAGACCTAATCTTGATAAGAAGTAAACAATAAAAGAAAAATTTATTAAATAAAATTACAGCTGATTTTATTTCACAGAGGTTTGACTGGAAGCATTCACTTTATGAAGGCTACATCTGGGATCTTGCCCTCCGCCTGTGGGGAAAAGAAGAATATTAGGGTTTCAGCTTACCGAATCATTTGTTTTAAAAACAGAACATTGGTGTGAAATGTTACCTTCAACTGGGTGAAAATCTGTGCTGCCCTGTTGAAATCCCACTCATTGTCCTGCAGACACCTGCAAAGGTTTTCAAAATATAAGTACACTTGTCTTCAGAAACACTTCATAAAAATAAGTCGGTAAAAATAAGACTCACTTTTGTGACCATTCCAGATTCATGCCAGACTTTAGCGAGAAAGCAGTGAGCATCTCTTGCTGTGGTGCGGTGAGGGTTGGGACGGGACTGGAAGACGGGGTCGGGGCTGGAGCCACGAACGCTCGGCGGATCTCCTCTGTGGTGGCCATTCGGATGAAAAGCTGATCGTTCACGATGCACAGACTGCAAACAGAGAATCGAGATTATATTTTCTCTACTACTTCTAACTAGCTTGAGCATCTCTTATTTGTTAAAAATATCCTCAAGGTTTATTATTTTCACAAAAATGTGACGCCTATTGATGGCCATTTAATAAACTAACCCAGAATTTCCTGCTGGGACGGTGATGAAGACCCGGGAGAAGGCCATCGTAGATTCTCTGGACTTCCCATCAACAACAACTGAAAATAAAACAAAACAAAATCCAGTTCAGCTCAAAATTTTATTGTGGATAAAAACTAAAATTGAAATCAAGAACTTCCCAAAATTACCTTCTTTAAAGACTCCACTGACTGTGAATGATAGTAGTGTATTCTGTAAAAAGAAAATATTATTGAACAGAGGAACCAAACAGGAAGAGAAGATTACGTGAAGGATTCTGGAATAAGCTTCAGCTCACGGTGTAGGTGTTCACATCTACGGTAAATGAGGCAATGTCGTGTTGCGTTTTTGGCAGCTCGTTGAGGAAGGCCACAACATTCAGTCGAGTGTGCTTCAGAAGCCGAAATCTCATTGCTAAAGGCAGAGAGAATTAAAAAACATCAGGCATCTAAAAGAAACAGACAAAACATGGGATGAAGAGCTCGAACTCACTGGAGTCTTTGATCCTCTTCAGGTTTCTGCTGTCTTTGTAGTATTCGCCCAGACTGCTCCTAAACGCAAAAATACAGCTGCTAAGCTCAGATTTAAGAAGCATCCTCTAGACAAAAAAACTTTCCTAAATGAAATCAGAATTTCAGTGGCTTCTTGTACTGCTGTCCTACCTGGAGGGGTTCTGGGAGGTGTAGGGTGTAGTGATGGATAACGAGGCTCCATCATGGTAGGCATCCAGCAGAGGCTGCCTGTTCCCAGAGTCGTATATACTGTAGTACCTGCAACACAGTCAAACATTCAGGCTCTCTCATGTTGTTCCAGAGTGTTACAGGATACAACAGGAGGATTTTATTTTTTTTTAATATGCAACATGGTGAAATTTAAAACTCACTGTTGCAAGAACCGAAGGATGAGGGACTTGATTTCATCTGATCCGAAGCAGCTTCCCTAAATGAACAAATAAAGACGTTCTTAAGGCGCATTAAAGAGAATATTCAACAATAAAGCATTAATACAAACAGACAAGCTAGTAAAGAAGGAAAATAACAGTCTGAGCGCAACAGTAATGAACGAACCTTGCAGGGCGGGATGGCAGTCGGCGTCTCAACATCAAATCCAATGGGAGGTGGGAGGTCGTGTCCATCCTGACAGGAAACCAGAGGAAAAAACAGATTCATCATGAGAGATTCTTCTGGTCAACCATCTGCATGTCAACCCAGGTAAACAGAGCAGCGACAAAATATTCATAATGTGACAAAACATGTCCACATTTTGCCGCATTATGGTTGTATTTTATTGGGAGCGTAATGTTACAGACCGAAGTGAAGCAGCACATTTCTGTTGTGAAGTGAATGGAAGCTGATACCTGATGTTCAGATTTAAATTAGGAAAATCTTTAGGTGTAGAATGCATTTCCACTGTAAAAACAAAATCTTACCAAATCTTATCTAGTTTCTAGTGCAAATATTTTAGTACACGAAGTACAAAAAAACTAACATCCAAATAAGTTTCCTTAGTAAGATAAATAATCTTGTTTTAAGGCAATAATTTCTTTAAAAAGTATTTCATATATAACATGGAAAAACATCTTACAAGTGAAATAATCTACTAGTGGAACTAGCACCTTTACATCAATATTAAAAAATTATTAACTTATAAAATAAGCTCCTGTATCTTTCTGAAAAAGTAGATCAAAAATAAGATTGTTTCTGCAGTGTAGACACATTTCTCCTGTAGGGAGAGAGCAGCCACTCAAGAGTTGATGTGAAGATGGATGGGGCAACAGACTAGAATGGAAAAACTAATAGAAGCCAAGAAAAATACTGCATATATGACACCTGTAATCTTCAACAGCTCAAGGTGCCGACTGAAATATAACTGAGGATATGTGGCAAAAAGTGATAGACAAAAATCATCCATAAATCTAAAAGAATATAAAAAATGTCAGTCTTTCTACATGTGAAGCTGGTCGAGACGCAACACAAAAACCTGCAGCATTAATTGCAGTGAAAGGAGTGGCATAGGGAGCCTGAATAAAAATGCACTTTACACCTCTAAGATTTGGATTGGGCTTAGATAAAAACAACGCTTCACTTCCTCTGTCTGCCTACAGATGGCCTATTTTAACTTGTGGTTGTACTGTAACAAAATATGACCAAGAACAGGATGCATAAAATAGTTTTAATGCCAAGAAGTCCTCAGAACAAGTTTTTCAAGATGCATTAGTTTTATATGACCAGAGTTAGTAGAGACGAGTTGATGGTGATGATGATAATTGATAAGCAGTGACGGTGACAGATTAATATGTGGACCTACCAGCTTGAGGAGCCGGGGGAACCTCTGCCGCACGGCACTGGTGCAGAAAAAACGACAAAAAACCATAAGATTATCATCCCACACTACCCACAATGCAAACAGGAAAATTTAAGCAGATCCCCAAGCTGACCCAATTTAACTTCAGAATGCTACTTTTTCCTTCAAATGTCATCATGTAGATTCAATAATGAGTACACTACAGCAACAAGAGTACTTTTGTCTTCCAAATGTACACAAACACCCTGAGCCTTCCCTCGGTTTTATGCTATGCACCCTTCTCCCAGCCCAGAGAGTACTTACCAGCAGTATACTCACGCTCTCCCCCCCATTTTGGTGATATACAAAGATCTGACATGGAGGAGCAACACAAGCACACTTTTCTAGGAGTACACACATACAAACACACCAGCAGCTACTAGACTGAGCTGGAAACCAAGGTGCACATCCATGTTGAGTTAGTAAAACAAAGAGGTTATGCATGGCTGGGAGAGAGGTGGTTACCGCCAGTCTTGTTTTAACTCTCCCCACAAAACTCTCACCAAGATGTTGAGGAAGAGACGAGTCTACGTCTGGGTAAAAAATATAAGGTCAGTTTCACATAGAAATGGTCACAACGGGCCCCAATATGTGGAGTCAATCACAAAACTAATTGTGTGTGTGGAAACAGCAGAGATAGACAACCTGAGGACAGAGCTGAAGAAACAAAGAGGACAGCAGGTCTCAGAAGCAGCTGGACCCAGCAGTCCCACCACTCATTTTATAGTTTTCCTCTTCTGAACAAGCTTAGCAGCTACAACTTTGGTAGCGCAGTTTTAGGAGTTAGCACAACTCTGTTTTGATGTGCGTTTTTCTGTTTTTTTTTTTGTTTGTTTGTTTGTTTCTTAGCTCCATTTGTTACAGAGCAGCTACGTGAACAGTTGAGACAACTGGAGTGATAAGATGCAGCACCATATGCTCATCAAAGTGATTTTTTTTTTGTGTGTGCCGGCTGCAGCCTTTGGAAACTTGAAGAGCTTTCTGGGTGATTTTTGTGCCATGTTTCAACTTCAGAATCCGTTTCTTCTAAGATGAAGGCTACCTGCCAACATTTCCGTTTATTGCACTGTAAAGCAGGGGGGGCTGTTGTAGCCCGTAAGATCAGACATATTGGAAGAGACTAAATTTCTCTCTTTGGCTCTCTTCACATGGATCAGTGATCCGTGGTAAATCCCGCTCCACCTCTGCCCAAACGGCTTGGCCTGTGAAGTCCCGACTCTTCGGTTTCGTCTCGCCGTGCTTTCGCTGAGCCTGAGCTCACGGGGGACTGAGGCCGAGTAATCGTGACTGTGCCTGCCTTAGGTCGTCCCGAGGTTTCGAGGTGGGATCTTACCCGTCATAGGCTATCCAGCCTTCCATACTCGCCTGAGACAGGCGCCGTCAGGGCACTGATGCTGTGAGGGGAGGGGAGAAAATGGCTGCACATTTTCTTTGCTTCGTCCAAACATCTTTCAAGATGGCAATGAGTTTCCTTTTCCAATACAGCACATGCAAACAGCAGTGCTGTAACTTCCGAGTTTGGGAATGCACAAAACATTTTTTTTTTTTTTCCTGCGCCACTCTGAATTTATTTTGATAGGATTTGATATGAGGATTGTGTGTTTAGCAACAGATGAGAGGAAAACTATGTAGAATGACAGCAGGGGAGTGCCGGGTAGAGCATCAACGGAGAACCATAACCAGAGAACCAAAGCTGAAAACGATTCCCCAAAGTGACACTGAAAACTGCCAGCAAGAGGCTGAATGCTCAGAGTGAAATGGGTTTAAGCAAACTGAAAGAAAGACCAGATTATTCTGCAGTCTGGAGTCCTCGCAGAGGAATGTTTAGCTAGCAGTGTGAAAGGAAAACAAAGTTGGACAGCAGTAAACGTTTTTATTGCCATTTGCTGCAAATACAAAGAAAACTTCTGCATGTCTTGAACTACTGTCTGTGCTCTGGTGCGAGTACAAACATTACGCAATCAGAGCTTTGGAAATAATCTTATTAATGGCTTTGTTTATCAGTCCTCTGGGACACCATCTGTCCTGGTGCAGTTAAGATGGTTTCTGTTTGCTGTATAGACACAAAGTATTTAGTTGACATCAGTTGCTTGGTCCAAATGTTCGCCCTGCTCTGTAAAATAAGTAGTTATGGTTAAAAAAAACCCAATAACCTGAAAACAACTCCAGCGGAGGATTATCTCATTTGGACGGTGACACTTCCAGATTGGCATTCCCCTGCAAAAACATCTGCCATCACCGCACAGCATCGTTGACTGACCTGATGTATGCAGCTTGATCCTTAAAGAGGTCACACAGAGGGTTCCTGCTCAGCCACAGCTCCACCAGCTTCAGGCCTTTTAACTTATCCAGCTCACGATCCGTCTTTAACTAAAATATCCACACCAGAAACGGACAAAAGGACAGGTGGTGTGAGAAAAAAATGTTAGCATATTACAATGCAATGCAGTATTTATACACTTTTAAAGATTTCACTTTAAACCTCAAGTTTTAATGTATTTAATAGGATTTTAGGTGACAGATAAATACCAGGCATGAATTTATATTTTCTGACACTCGAAAAATAAAATGCAGCAAAACCAATTACTTTCAGAAAAAGTTTGAAAATCTGACTCTAGGTCAGAGGTCTGCAACCTTTACAATACAGCTATTTTTACCCTCAGTTCAGCCAAATACAATTTTAGTCATAAATGTTACACAAAATTTTTTCAAGAAAAAGAGAACTTATAATTTCTGATAAATATCTACAAGAGGAAATTTCTCATTTAGAAAAAAACCAACATTATTTTAAGAACTTTTGCAAACACAGGATAGATGCCTGCACTTAAATGTGATGTTGACATTGGTAGGAAATAAAAAAGCATAGGTTTAACCAAACAGCAAGAAAATTTGATATAAAAAGATATTACTGGTACTAATGTAACTCTGATGTGAAAATCTAAGCTATTATCCCATAAAAAATCTGAAAAACTGATATAAAGTCTGCAATTGTTTTTACAGTCATTAAAAGTATTAATTGGTTCTTTAATATTTATATCCCGATGATTTAAGGAGCCACTCGTGACCCCGGGTCTAGAGGTCAGTTTAGTAGCTCGTCTCACCTCATTCTGAGAAAGATTGAGCGCCTTCAGATTCGGCACTTTGGTCGTCAAGTCCGTAAGATCGTCCAGTTTGTGAATACGGTTGTTACTCAGATTCAAACACGTCAACTGGAAAGATGAAAAGAACCATTAGTGGCTGGATTTGATGCTTTATTCACATCTCTCTGCTTATCTGATGATCACCATGAATCTTACCTCAGGAATGTTTTCTTCAATTATCTTTATGACTGCCTCCATGTTCGTTTTTCTGTTCAAGATGACTTCAATGTTCTGAGACACCAAGTCTGTTAAATAAACACAAATCCATTTGTAGTGTTGGCTAACTGAGCTGATGTAGACGTTACCACATCTTTATGCTCTGGACTACAAAGAACTCAAAAATAGAATGTTAATTCACTACAAAACAAACTTTACAAGACTTACTGTACAGCCAAAAGATAAAAGATCTCACTACTTCTTCATGAAGGAAAATATTTATATACCTGGGTCAGTTCGAATGTTGTTCAAGTCAAGTGCTTGCTGAGAACCATCAAAGCGTTTCGCCATGCATTGCTGTCAAAGATACAACATCGACATTCATGAATGAGCTCCTCGTCTTCCTCCTCAGAGAGGAAGGCTTACACACACTGATTTAGTCTATGCATCTCTTCCATTTCTAGTCAATGCAATTAGATTTTTTTTAACTATCCATTTCTTTCCCAGAGCAGTTGAGTTTAAGCCTGCACACCTATGAACTTCCTACTGGAGCTTTTACATCATCATTTACATCCAGTAAATTAAAATAACTTGTGAAATGGGAATTTAAAAATACTTCTGCTCTACTTTGAACTCCATCTGACTCAGAACATGAAAACAAATTAGTTATGAAATGGTCTCTTCTTCTTCTCCTATCAGGTTCTTTAGAACCTTCTGCGATTTGTTGAACTTTTTTCTACTAGTTAATATAAATGAAGGAGGTACCTTCTGTTTTTATTTGCCATGGTTTAAAAAAAAAAAAAAGCTAAACTGTACTGTTCAACACTGGAAAGACATTTTTAATAGAAAAAAAACTGAGGGTTTCGAATGTCCGGCACTCACCTTCAGGTGCTCCAAGTCTTCAGGCTTCAGGTCCGACTGCAGGAAGGATGGTGGATTACTTGGGTTGACGTGGACTTCCACCTACAGGGACCAATGGAAACAAAGGAAAGTAAATAGATAAAATGCAGTTGAGTTTTTGTGCACAAGCTTAACGACAAAAACTGTTCAATTCAAGTGTGAGACAAAATTTGCTTTATGACCGACTGATAATCAGAAGGCGCTCCATCATACCTTATAGCCGTCTGAATCTGTGATCTTGTGAGAACATCTGCGCAGAGCGTTGGCTGCAGCTGAATCCTCCACAAAGAAATGGGCCCTGTGATGGTCAACGTGGTACTAGACGGAGTAATGAGGAGATAACGGTTCAGTCACTGTTCTATAATATCCATCAAGAAAAGCTAATGAGGCAGCGCCAACACTCACCTGTACAGGTGTGTATTGAATCGCACAGATGTTCTGAAGAGCTGTAATCAACCATTTCTTTTCATATTTTCTTCCATGTGGTATCTGACAATCAGAAAATGCTCAATATAATCTCGGTTGATAAGTTAAAATCCAGGGATATCAAAATGATCAATATTGAATTGCCTCACCGTTACTTTGTACCAACTTAACCGGCTTCTTGCACCTCCAGGTCGGTCTGCTCTGAAACCACTGCTGCCACCTACTGGAAGTCCTCTTCCTCCTCCTCCTCCCCCTCCTCCTCCTTTCCCCTGCCGCCTTTCTCTGTCAAACCGTCCATCTCCTTTCCGAGATGGTCTTCCATAAGGATTGCTAAAGAACAACAAAAATGGGATTTTTGTAATTAAACGTCCCATCCCATGTGTGTGTATATATATATATATATATATTTTTTTTTTTTTCTTTTTAATTTAAAATAAACATTTGTGCTCAACAGACGTCCTAATTTAAATCAGTATTTATTGCTTCCAAACAAATGGAGTAGAAAATCAGACAAAACAGAGGTGAGGTTGACATTCAAAACAAAGTTTACATCTTTATGCACAAGAAACGATTTTGCTTTTTTTTTTTTAAATGAGCTGAATTTCTTCAGGAATGTTGCTCTAAAAAGCCCCTTAGTTTCATATGATCTCTTACAATGTTAAAAGCTGCTATGTTATGCTTAATTTCCATTTTTCAATAATGAGATTTTAGTCTTTTCAGTTCTGCCTATTTTGAGCTTCTTTCCTAATGAACTGTTTTAGGGCCTCTTGACGCTTTAAATCCAAATAACCTGCTGCTGGCCGCAACCCCCAACTCAACATTTATGCTCACACAAGAAGAAGGCTGCAAGTAGAAGAGCAATTATACAGCTATACATCTTTGAAAAGCAGAAGTTTGGCCTCCTGCACAACCAACAAGAATGCAACAAGTAGATTCTGAATGATAAAGTCAACAACAAAGCACTTGCCTTTTCCAATAGCCATTGTACAGCACATATAGTGGTAAAACCAGCTGAAAAAACATGCTGGAGCTCAGCTTGGGTTGCTAGGTAACAGTCTGGGCTTCCCTGGGATTGCTAGGTGAAGGGCTGTATCTGCTGATTTGTGACATTACATTCCAAAAGTTTTTGAAACAGCTCATCTTTCAGACAAAATAAATAATCAACCTATTGCCAAAACAGCTGGGTGGTTTTTTTAAAGGTTTGGTTGTGTTTAGAAGCAGTTGAGATCCAAATGGCAATACAAAAACATGCTAACTGGTAATTTTGCAGAATTGGTTCCCTTTAATGTATATTAGCTGTTCATGGAAGACTACAGAGCTCCAACACAGTTCACGTTTTAAATCGCCACAAAGCTGATGTTTTTCCTCCTTGTTTTGTTTATTCTTTCATTCACATTTACAATAAATATTTCTTGGACAGCGGCCCAGAAACAGTTAAAAGAAACAGGAGGTTATTTAAAGACATAACAGGGAATGGCACGTCTGCAAAACCCAAAAAAGGTCAAATAAAATAAAAGAAACAAGGCCGTCTTTGGAACAGGATTCTGCTTACTGTCCAAATCTTTTAACTGTACATTTTGTCTGGTTTAAAAGTATTTTGTCATTCAGAGAAGAAGCTGCTGAATAGCAGACAGCATCACAGAACAAATGACAAATTGAGTTAATTTGGATTCGGACAAATTGTTAGAACTCTATATGCTGTTTTTTATCAAAGGCCTCAGGATCAACACATTGATGTGTTATATACCGAGTACACTACTCCGAGCTGTACTGAGGTTTAGCAGTGTAATACTCTTGTAAACATGATTGTCATTCATGCCATTTACTGTTTTTCATATGTTTAAGGGATTTCCAAATTTAAGATCTTTTTTGAGGGTCAGATTTGAAGCTTTTCAAAATGGTATACAAAAAAACTTGCAAAGAAATAGCTTCCAAATATTTATTTGGAAATAAATGTATTTTTATTTATTGTAAATATGTATTAAGTTCAACTGATAGCATAAAAAACACTTTACCTTCTATTCTACATATTTTGGATACATTTTTACAAAGGACTATTTTTCTCAATGACTTAAAAGTCAATATTGCAAAATGTTTCACCAACTTTACAATATCCACTGTCGGTTATATTTAATGGTGACAGAAATAATAATGTGACAAAATAATTTGGATTATATAGTGGCTCTATATAATCCCACACTGTTGGGATATTTTTTTTCCACCTAATGCAAAAATTCTGTTAGCTTTACCTTATATGTGAAATTGAAGACTAATAAGCTCTGGAAAAAATCTAATGTTTTTAAGATAAGTTCCACAGCCTCATTTTTTTATCCATCAAACGTACACAGAGAGTCCGGTACAACTTGATCCGGGACAGTAAACCTGGCTGCGTTAGTTTGTCGTCACAGTGGAATATCCACAATCACTGAACACAAAGCAGCTTAGCAGGTTTATCAGTAGGTGCCTTCATGTTTGAAATGATGTAGCTGAAAACGAGATTCTAAATACTTTTACATTCTTGTTTATAGTCATGTCAGACAAAGCAGCTCTGCATTCACAACAGCAAAAGCTACAGAGACGATCTCCAAGATGTTTAATTTCTATAGTCTTAAGTCTGTTTTGCCAAATACTTTTGATGGGCAGGACACTTAAATTTCCTTTCCTGTCACTGTGACTGCCAACAGCAGAGAATGTATTATTTCAGTTTCATCTGCCTTTGAGTTTTTGGGGCTTCCCATGAATAAAGAGCTTCCATAATTCAAAAATGTTTTGCTTAGGGAAGTTAATTTTATAGAAAAGTATTTCTGTCCTCTACAACAACAACATTGCGTGAGAAGTTATGTGAATAAAACTATAAAAAAGATTCAGTTTTTAGTGTAAATGATCAGAGTTGATGCTAATTCTACAGCTAGAAGAGCATTGCTGATATGCAACTAGATTTACTGAGAAGGCTGAAACCACAGCAGCACTTGTAACTAAGGCAACAGCAAGGTAGCAACAGCAGGTCATATAGCTGTGCAGAAGCCTTCTGACAAATTGTTCCAGTGCATGAATGGGGGTGGGGTGGGCCGTCTAAAATAAGAAGGCATTTGAGGACTGACCATGGACACCACAAACTTAGAACCACCTTCTAATGCAACATGCGGTTAAAAGCATGTTACCAGGTAAGCATCCAAAGTCTGGACTTAGTTTTAATCTATATTTTTTAAACTAAATTCACATTGTGCTCAGAAAATTGTCCTGCTGAGAAACAAATCTACTCACAAAGAATAGAGCACACTGCCTATTATGTAATAAGCTCACAAGAACCAGTCCAGAAATACTTACAATCTGTTCTGCGAGCTACTGTCCTGAGAGCTGTCGCTCATAGTAACATCTCCATCTGTATCCTCCAGCAGCCTGGACCGGGGGCCGGGGCCTCCAAACCCTCCTGAGTGATTGCCTCGCTGGCGGTCTCTCCGAGATCTGTCAAATGGCCGACTCTTGGGTCCTCTGCCTTTACGGGTGCGAAATGGTGCGGTTCTGTCATCATGCTCTGAGAGGGTAAACAATAAATAAGAATTGAGTATCATAAAACTGACAAAGCAAAGCAAGTCCTTTCAAAAAGGACTTAAGAGATTTCTTAAGCGAGCAAATATTTAAAGATTAGAAATCTCTTCTTTGTTGGAAAAAGAACAAACTCAACGGACAAAATCTGAATCATAAGAAGGTGTTACGGGCCAGCTGAAGTAACAGGAACATCTTAAAGATAATGTATCATATAACTAATTACTTGGAGTATATGCATTTTAACATGCAATTAGAGTACATGTAATCATAATATATAGAACTTTTAGCTGCTAGATATACATTCTGTAACAAAAATCATAAAAACAAAAACTCTCTGTAAATGTTTTGTCTATAGCAAAACATTACATCTAGCTAGCCTTTAAATCATATTTTCATCAAGACAAAAACTACATTTACCTAATAAAACTACTCACATTTCTGTATACAATGTAAAAAAAATAATATAAAAAAAGGGATAACGAAAATATCTCCAAATCTCAATCTGTTCGATCAAAACTTATAATGGAAGACAGTTCATTTAAAAAAGGCCCTCTGTGTCAAAACACAAGGCTTTACGTTTTTGACTTATAGGTTTTATTAAGTCTAGAACTATATGCATAATCTCTAGGAATTAAATAATATAAGAAAAAGACATTAAAACTATACACTTTAAACATCTGTAATCTATACGTCCACATGTTACCTCTGTGGACCGTGAAATCTGCTTGTGTGACCTCTCTTTTCACCATAAAGTCTTCATGGCCTGAAGGGAAGTGGTGAAAGCAGGAGAGCAGATGTAAGGTTAATGCGACAGTAAACGTGGTACTCACCGTTGTAGTAATGCCCGCTGTCCGCCATATTCTTTCAATAGTGTTCGTTCTGAGTCGAAAAAAGAAAAGAGCAGCCCTTGTTGGGGAAGACAATCCGCGGGCCCCGACTTTTCTCTTTTATAAAATGCAAGCCAGAGACGGTGAAAACAAATCAATCATCCCACATGGCTCCGGATGAAACAAAAGACACTAGGACGTCATAAGGGGTTAGTTCTAGCTTTTAGCATAGCTTAGCGAGCCTCCCGTGCTATCAAGAAGACGACGGAAGCAACACCATTTCTTTTCCGGGTCAAAAATAGAGGGCGGGGCATTTTATTTTTAAAGTCCGTTTTAACAAGAAGAGAACACACAGCAACAAGAAACATGCAAAAAATAAAAATAAAAATAGCTGTTAACTTTTATGATATCGGTAGTAAGATTTATCAAATTTCAAGGAGGGTTTTGCGCTGAAAGCAACTTTACAACAACGACGAAATGTGGTGCGCCCGTTGGTCGTCTTCTTCTCCTTCACAGGTGGTTAGCAAGCAAAGCTTTTGTGAATTACCGCCACCATGCGGGAAGAAGTGTTAATCAGGACGAACAAACTCCGTAAGTAAATAAGAAAATAAACATTTATTTACGCTACCCCACTGGCGGAAATATTACTCAAATAAGAGTAGAATTTGGGTAATACAACATAATTTTGCTCAAATAAAAGTATAATGTATGGTGCAGTAAAACTATCCTTAAAAGTATTTCATAGTGTCGCTATTAATTTAGTGTTTTTGAGCTACCTCAACAAAAAGAGTAATATTTCCATCAACAAATGTTGTCCTAAAGGTCCTGTATGTCCAGTTTAAATTTCGTGTCTTACAAATTACCTACCAGTTCACTTCTCTCATTGCTTGGTGTCTAACGGTAAAACATGCTCCATTGTTTTTGTTTTGTTTGTTTTAAATAAAACTCATAACAATCTGTATAATTTCTCTAATTTAAGAAATGTACTGACTAACCTTGGATATGGTTATGTCCTTTCTATTTCGCCAGCTTTCTTTGAATATTAAGCCACTGGCCACTTCTTTCTTTTCCCCACTGTTTCTGCCATCGTCTCTTGACCTTTGGTTTAATTATTGATTTCATTTCTCTTTTACAGAATGATCACTTTAGTGTTTCCCCTCTGTACACCATATACAGAGGTCAATTTCTCTAAAAAGTTGGAGCGACGTCCCATCCATGGTAAGGGGATTGGGTTAATGTTAAGCTAAATAACATTAACGCACACTGACACTCGTGCAGCATTGTATGCATCCAAACAATGTTGCAAGCTACTTAAAATAAAAGAGCAAGGGTAAAATCACACACTTACCGTATTACGACATTGATTTCAATCACTTTTCTTCATCACATTAGTTTTAGTTTAATTCAATGGTGAAAAAAACAAACAAAAAAAAACTTAGTAACCCACAGCTACTTGGTTATATAAAGCATTTTCATTTTTTCCTTTTCTGCTTTTTGTGCATTATGGGGAATCTGCTTCTTTTTTTTACTATTGCATATGCAAAAATCTGCCTCAACAGACATAATAGACATTATTAACCATTCTTCAATTTCATCAATCCATTTCATATAACTAACTCCCTTATTCCACAGAGCATCACAAAGATGCTGCCCCCCACCCCCTCCAGCTGTCAATGAGCAGAGTACAGTACTGAACAGCAGGTGGTCAGTCCATCACAGGAAGATGCATACTAGAGAGAATGGGTTTAGCACAAGCAAATGAAGCACAAAGACCATTTTTAAAAATTCATCACATTTGAAAAACTAATGAGTTTTAAGCTGTTGGTGTAGCATTCAAATATGTTTTGGAATGCGAGGTATTATTATTATTATTATTGACAGACCAGAATGTCTACAGTTATAAGATATAGTTGCACTCCTAACAGAGCAGCAGTGGAAGTGAGGTTTTACTAACAGGATACCCAAGAACAAAAATGGAAAGGAGATGCTTTATTTTGGAAGTGACCCCTGATAAAGGAAAACAACCCGACAGTAGCTCTTCTTGCTAATCTTAACAATTAGAAGGCTCTCTTTAGAACCAAATCTTTAATTCCTCACCAGACATTAAGACTACAACATTCTCCACGTCAGGTGGAAATAAATTAGACGCAGCAGGTGCTGAATTCAGGCGCCGAAAAAGCCAACTACGATTTATTTATCTTTAAATATATTCTATACTGTATTTAAATTTTAACCGAAAAATATGCAGGTAATTGAACAGTTATGTGGAAACTAGGCCAGCAAGAGGCTAACTTGAGAAATTTGGTGTAATTTGGATCACTTACCGTCACTTATAACGCGGGTCACCACGGCTAGGTTAGGGTAATTTCTCCGAAACATTACCAATCAGGGTCCTCAAGTGTATTCGCCTGTTAATAGTATAATGTAACACAACAAACAGGTCAATTAAAATGTTAAAGTCCTGATGCACCAACTTTATTTGTTTTACCTGTGCGTGGAAGAGCGGTTGAATTTAGCTTTTAGCTAGCTGTTGGAATTAGCGCGACGGTTTTCATTTTTCTCCTATCCAAGACGTTATTGAACAATTTTTACCCACTAATTTACTTAAATGTCATCATTCTCTCTCTGAAAACATTTAAAAGGACCTCTTCGAGGGTGAATGTCTATGTCCTGCTCAGTTTGTACCACGAACGGCTAAGATTTCGCTAGTGGACAAACTGCATCATGGCGCCACCTATTGGAATGGACCAAAACCTGCAGGTGTAATGTCGAATTTAGTTAGCCACCACAGATTTTGCGACCAGAGTCGGATTCTGTCATTTTATTATGTGTAATGCCACCTATTTCACTTTTCTCTGCATTAAAATATATATATATATAATCAACTTTTAGGAAAGTAAATTTTGTTTGTATAGCACATTTTCAGCAACAAGACAATTCCAAATGATTAGAAGGGGAAATAGAACAAGCAAAAGACAAAACATTCCAGTTATGAAATGCAACTCTAAACAAATGGGTTATTGATTTAAATGAACTCAGTGTTTCATCAGTTTTGCAGTTTTATGTTAGCTTGTTCCAGATTACTGGAGCATAACAACTCAATTGTTGCTTGTTTGGCTTTGATTATGGGGATGCAGAGTAGACTTGAACCAGAAGACCTAGTGAATTTTTATTGTATGCTGGTGCTAAGTCATTTGGGTAATTCTAAGTCAAAATAATATTTTGAAATCTAAGCAAAAAAAAAAAAAAAAAAAAACTACAACTAGAAATAGTGATGATTTTTTGATATCCTTTTGCTAATTTCCAGAAATTAATGAGCTCGAAATGGATTAGCTTTGGAGTAGGGGTTGTGCCACTGACCTACACAACCACACTGCAGCAAATTCTGGTTGAAGAACTGGATTGTGTCCCACATCAGTGCGTGACTAAACTGATGATGAGCATGGATATCATCCACTGTTTCTTCAAACAAACTCCAAAAAATAAAAAAATAAAGATAGAAAATTAACAGATGATTTACGTGGGCTTGACCCATGCTCAACTCTGGTTGCCAACACTCAAATGCATTTTTATTACAAATGATCTGCCATTTAAAAAGATTTAGACTTTACACCTACTTAAGATTTATTGCTAAAAAATCTTGTTGCTACACAGAATGGATTACAAACACATTTCCTTATTTTTTGTACCAAATATCAATGTAATAATGAGGTGGACAGAGTTTTTCAGTTTATTTAACTTAACCTGGGCTGCCATACCATAAGTGTATAAAATGTCTGACCACCAGACCAAAAGTAAAAAATAAGAAAACATTTAATTGGAATCAAATAGATGCATATGTATTTTTTTCATAGACCATGAAAAGCAACATGTGCGTTTTATCAGTTCCTTATCAAAAAGCACAGCTACCACTAAACATACAAACATGTACTGACTTAAAACAGGCAGCACATGAGGTTGTGCGCAATGTCGTTCTTAAAGATGCATAACATTTTTTAAATATAACATGCAATACAAAAACACACACGAAATAACTTCATTCTTTATAAAAAAAATTTAAAAAAAGCCCTTCCCACTGTTGGCGTATGTACATACCAGATGTACAATAAGCAAGACTAGCTTCCACTTCATAAGTCTTTGAATTTCAGCTTCATTGAAGCAGCCATTGTTCCTGCTTCATCCCTGAATCCAGGTGCTGGTGTCACAGACACTCTGAGAACTTCATGTTTCACACTTTCCATGTTTCCACTCAGGTGCCCTCCTGCTGCCCCTTGGCCAGGCTGATGGCCTGGCTCAGAGCCGTGAGGATGGAGGTCAGACCGATCAGGTAGCCGTCCTCCCTGTTCCCCTCAACCCAAGGGACGCCGTGCTGGACCTCCTTCGAGTCAGGAAGAGGCATTGTCTTCCCAAAGTCTATCATCCAAACACTGGCCTTGCTGTGGTCGTGTACAAAGAGGAGTGAGCTGCCAATAACCTGAGATTCAGGAAATAAGAGATTCAGTGAACGTCTATGACGACAAAGCAAAACAGGACCGGTATGTGGATTTCATTTCTCTCTGTTTACGAACCTCATGTTTTCGAAAGAACTCTGAACTCCTGAGTGCGTCTTTCAGGTCCACCAGCCTGGAGTGGTACGCATTCTGGGAACACACATGAACATGAATGTCTGTGCTTCACAAATATCACAGGGAAAAACAGAATTAAACTCAAAGTGCAAAGAATGTACATGTGAGGTTAAAACCTTTCCTCCAAATAGCCAGAATTCATTGCCATGTTTCATCAACAATTCTCCAGGCTTCCCAAAATTTTGCTGGTTAAAAATGAACTAAAAGCAGCCAAAATGATAAGAAAAGGTCAAGTATGTAACCAATTTCAAAATATTTCTTTTGTTTGATAAGCCATTTATAGAGCCTCACAAAAGTATCTATACCCATTGAACTTTAATATTCTGTTACATTATAACTGTAATGGGTTTTATTGTGATTTTATGAAACACACCAACACAAAGTCATTTAACATTTGGAACCAAAATGAAAAATATGTTTCTTCTTTTTCTAGAAGTGCTGAATATGAAAATCTGGTAAATGGTTTTGTATTAATTTGTCTTGTTTTAATCATTCGTATAACAACCTTTCATTCTAATTACAGCTGCAAATCTTTGGATCTCAATCAGACTGGATGGAGATGTGATCAACAATGTTCTTGTCTCATTACAGATTTACAATTGGATTTAAGTCTAAAGTTACTGGGTTGTTCTAACACAGATATATTATTTAATCCAAACCATTGGATTGTCATTCTGGTTGCATATTTAGGGTTGGAAGGTGAACATCTTTTGTGTTTGTTGTTTAGCTCTTTCACAAAATAAATTAAACTGAAGTCTTTAGTTGTAATCTGACTGAACGTGAAAAACATCTTCAGCCAACAGAAACAAATTAGGTAATAATTTAAAAGTTTTTTAAAACTTTTCTCCTGCATGTTTTCCTCCAAATCTTTAAGTGAAAATCTCTGCATGCAGCATGTTGTTGCAGCTTCAAATGCGTCTTCTGACAGCTTAACAATGGCTGTATTTGGTTTAACTTCAGATTTAAATAAAATCTTCTCCAGTTGTCATCTGATTCAAGGTTATATTTTCCACTGCTACAGTGTGACTGTGACTGACCAGAGTGTCCAGTTGGCTCCTGGTGAAGTAGAGTAACGCCTCTGTGACCTGAGTCAAGGAGTGAATTTTTCTAAAATCCCGTTGGACACTTCCATCCTCCATCTGCAAATCAGCAATGACAGCAATCATTTTGCACGGTTAGACATCATTCTTGGTATTGAAATGCTAGAACTGAGCATTTCTCTCCGATACCATGATGCCCTCAATCCTGAAGCCCAGGGTGGATGTGGAGCTGGTTGTGTCCCTCCACTGTAGGTAGCGCCATTTTGTCACTCCTTTCTGTTCGTGTTCCTCGGCTGATGGTGCTGATGGGTCGACCTTCACCATCTTCTGGTACATGTCGCTCCTCAAATTGGGCTTGGTTCGAGCTTTGACCAGTTCCTCTTCCTGGAATGTTCTGAAAGGGAAAATGATCACATGATACATCCTGGCAATAAGCGCTTAATTTGGCACCATTTCGGAAACTCAATCTACTTCCATCCTTCACAGATTTAAGGAAAAGTTGTTTCGATCTGCTTCATAGAAAGAAATCAAATGTTTTGGTCTTATTGCATTTCCATATAAAGCTTTGTCTTCAGATGGATGATTGCAAGTTTGCATGTTTCATCTGAACTAAAGAAGCTAATGAAAGTATTAGATTTGTGAAAAGCTATGGGTTTTGTGGAGCTGCAAGCTACAGTAATTATTTTGAAGTTATGTTAAAAAGATGTATTAAAGAAGACCAAAGATAAAGGAGAACTAGAGTTTCCATCATTACTTCTTATCCACCAGGCCTCCTGGATGAATCCTAGATGTAAAACAGACTATGAAACAACAAAGATTTTGAACCCACTTTTCATTAGCTCAAGTATAAAATGACATGTTTTCTTTAAAAATATTAATATCTGCTCCTCTTTGACTGCATGATGGGAGTTTCTAAAAATGACAGTCTCACTAAATCCATGAAGACGTACACTCATCTGGAACAACCTTGACATCCTACAACAAAATAATGTAAAACATTGGATGTGTAAAGGAATCAAATACCTGGAACATATATTTAAAAGAATAGACATCCAGTTTAACAGATTAATTGTACAATCTGATCCCGCGGATCCTTCTTGTCCTTTTGTGCAATTGTAACTCACCTGACTGTCCACCCTTGCAATACACCTTCAGGTAATCCAAGTCAAAAAGAAAAAGCACTCATGCCAAAACACCCGTCTTAGTTCTTTCAGCTTAAACAAATCCAGGATCGACTTCGTTCCTTTGGTAACTTACCAAAAGACCAGATTCAATACTCACCAGGTGTCATTCACTCTCCTCTTCCTTTACTCAGATCTCTGAGTCTGCTGCAGGGATAAGCAGCTTCTTCTGAACATGCATCCATCAATACTCACTTAACCTTTCATTCATGCGTTCATGTTTCAAATCAGTTGATTTTCAGCGTAAAGTCATTTAAAATCATAAACTGACTATTCGGTTTGTATAAAAACAGAAATAAACTCATGTTCTAGTAAATACAACACGTTTTATTAACAAAAATTCCAGCAAGAGCTCTACCGGAATGGGGAGAAAACAGATGATCCCTGAAAGTAATATAGCGAGCTCAACTTTTCAAAACATTAGGTTAGACTCTACTTTTAAAAGAAACATGCTATCTCTTTGTTTTTAAATCCTCTTCAGTCATTTAAATGGTCAGCGAAAAGCCATACCTGACTCCCATCTTGCAGTCCATGATAACAGGCCTCCTCAGGCCGTTGAGCAAGTCCTCCAGGCGGATGTAGCAGTGCTCCCCTCTGGTGACCAAACCATAGTACTGCGGGACGAAGGGCCTCAGCGGATCTCTCATCAGGCTGTCCAGACACTTCGCCTCCAGTTCACTGTACAGCTTCAGCACCTCCCCTCCTTTACTAACCTGAAAATTACCTGGTAACAGAACATGGTAAGATACAAGAAGCAGTAAAAGATTTAGGAGACAATAAATCTTGATCTACTCAATGTAATTACACAATTGTTTAAATAAAGAAATTTTATAATGGACATGAAGTGATTCACATCCAACAATTAGCAGTGTCTCATTTTACAGTCACGAACTGCCAGGGTATTTCATTGGTATTTTATGTGAAAAACCAATGCAAAGTGATAAATGTTAAGTGTGGAGGCCTCAAAGGTTTGGTCATGAAGACCAAGGGACACAGTAGAGAGGGACAACTAAAGCAGCATCTCACACAGCTCTGGTCAATCAAATAAATGGGAAGAGTCTGGCACACCTTCTAACTCACACATGACCGTCTACCTAAATTGACAGGGTTGGCAAAGAGAGCATGATTTAGGAAAAGCAGCCAAGAAGCCAGTGGTAACTTTGGAGGAGCTGCAGAGATCCTGTAATTGTTTATTCCACAGAACTGCCATCTGTGATGGTGGAATGATTATGCTATGGAGACAGATGAGTGTAGATAAATTCAGAGCAGTTTGAGACTGGACAGAGCAATGACCCTAAACATACAGCAGTGGGATGGTTTGGGTCAATGTAAACGTGCTGAAATGGGAAGGCTCAATCTAATCCGATTTAGTTGGGATTTTAAAATGGGAGATGGTTTTAGTCTTTAGACTTGCAAAGTTGACAGAGAAATCGTTCAACAAAACTATTGACCAATGGGGATGAATACAAATACACAATATTATATACTTTCTACAGATATGAGAATACTACGTTTACGCTTTCTTTACAAAGAAAGGCATTAAAATAAGGCATTAAGATAAACTTAAATTTAAGTTTGTGTTTACAACACGTGAAAGAGTGAAAAAGTTAAGTATGAAAACATGCGAGTTGCTGTGTGAAGTACATGCCTTGATGTCCAGCTAGCTGAACCCAGGAGCTCTGTCGCTTGAGTGACCAATGCATCATGGTCAGGAAGGTTTTCCATGTGCGACTCTGAGGGACAATCAAAGAAAAAAAAAATGTGTTCATGTAGGAGATGCATTGGAATCATGAGTCTGACATTTTATCTAAAGGTTTTGTAAATTCTTATTTCTGTTTTTATTCCAGGATGGGAATTTCTTAGCCTTATTTACTGAAAATATTCTGTGAAAGTCTGGGAGAATGAGAAGTGTTAAAGTGTTTTTTTTTTTGTCTCCCAACAGAGCATAGCTGTAAACTTAAGATCTACTTTGTATATACACAAAACAGCTGCTACCAGACTGAAACGTGGCACAGAAGAACTGAAAAACAGCTACAGCAGAGCAGAGCATGCTCAGTAGAGACACTGGGGAAACAAAAACAAGGTTTCAGTTTTCACTGCTTGTTTAGAATTATCTATATTCTACTGAACCTATTCCAGTTTTTATTCTAAGTGATGAAGAATGCTTATTTGAAGCAGTGTAAACCTAATCACCTAAAGTCCTAATGACTTTTTAGTGCTTGATAGTTCAAACACACTGAAGCCAGAGAAACAGCTACTTTCTAGTCGTCCTCCCACTGTTTGCTCCTCCCTTTACTCATATCTGTTGCAGAAGCAGGAGGCTTCCATGCAAATGCCATTCAAATCCGACTGTGTCAAAGTCCTCTTTCAAGCCCATGCAAATCAGCTTGACCACAGGCGCAAAGAACAGTTGAGAAACATGGTTTTATTTCTTTTCCATGGAAAACCAGAGCAGACAGATGCACTGAGGGTATAACAGTGATGAACTGGACAAATGCCTAAAAATGTGCAGAAAAACGTGAATTGGTGTTTGCTGGATAAGGTGTTCTGACCTTCTTGAAGGTTTTTCTTTTAGACACGACATCATCTAGGTCGCTGAAGACCTCGTCGCTCTCTGATGAGAGGTTGATAGAGGAACAGGACGAGGAGGTGGAGGAGTGCAACAGCTTGGAGAGGATTGGATGCCGATGACTTGAGGGCTCCATCACCTCATCATCCTCCCGGCTCTGCCTCTCAGGGTCCTCCACACTGCTGCTGTTCTCGTGAGCTGCAGAGGTGGGAGAAGGTTTCCCGTCTTCCTTCTCCACACTGCTCCCACCTCTCTTCAGACTGGAGCTTTTGCCTCTCCGGTGTTTCCCCTCGTCCTCGTCGCAGTGTTCTCCTTGTATTCCACTGTTCTCCACCCTCCTCTTCCCACTCAGCCTCCCTCTATCGCAGCCGTCTGTGCCAACGTCGAAGCTGCCTCCTAATTTTTCTTTCCTCCTCGACTTCCATTTGGCTCTGAGAACATCCCGGGAATACTTTGCAGTGTCGTCCGCCTCATAAGCTACAGGTTTCTCCTCCTTTGCATTAGACTGGCAAGCCGTGGGGGATTCCGAGTCAAGATAACAGTCCCAGTCCTCGTCTTCTCCCAGTCCACCGATGCACTGGCTGTAAGGGGGGAAGCTTTTGGTAGCCAGGAGCCTTGGCCTAAACTTGCCTTTGGCTTTAGTGCAGCTGCTGGACGGCCCATCACTGATCGTCAGATGCTGGTGTGTCTCATCTGAGAGTCCGGTGCACGAGTCAGAATCTTCCATCTTGATCCCCTCCATCTTTAAGCATGACAGATCCTCTCCTGTATCCATGTTTCTTTCCCCACTGGAGCGAAGATGGCGATTCTGCTCCATGGGCACAACATGTGCTTGCACAACAGGGAAATGTTTACAAGAGAGCCACAGTTTTGAATATGATTCAGGAAATGCATTTGCAAGTGTACAAAAAATAGAAGCAGAAAAAGTTTTAAAACTTTCTTTAAAATGATACAAACTGCTGAATAAATCCTCATGAAGCTGCAGGACTCCCCTTACCTGTATCTAGCGTTGAATTCACAGAGAAGCAAAGCCTTGTGCCCGACGCCGAGTTACCTTCCGCTCTCATTCTCTCTGCTGGAACCACAGTTTGCATGTGGTGACGTTATGATGTTTCCAAAGCTCGACTCTGGGCTGGATGATGGAGCTCAGCCAACAGCGCCTCAGGGCAGGATGACGTCCAGGAATGACAGAGCCAGGCAGTGTGGAGTGCCATGTCCTCCCTCCACTTTTATCACAACAGCCACACTAACAGTCCTCATTAGATAGAGGCTACACAATCCAACGCGTAGTGAAAATAAGTTGTTTTTAATGTATAATTGGAAACAACTAAAAGAGAAACGTCATCTGATTTACAAAGATTAGAGAGCCACTGCTAAATATAAAACAACCTTCAAGGTTTTTATCACTTTTCTGTTGCTTCTGTGACAGGAAAGCTTGTTTAGATAGACAAAAATGAATGAATTTGGAATACCAGCGAATCCTAAACTGACATTTGTGTGTGATGGAGGTTTCAAAACGAAGCCTTTCATGCATCAAGATGATAATCCATAGCACAAACTGTAGACAAATGAATGGCGCTGTGCAGGAATTAAAAGTTACAGCAAATGCTTAGTTAAAGTTGTACTGAGCTCTGCCTTGAGCCGTTTCTCTCATGTTATAAGTTTTGTGTAGAAAAGAGCCAAAATAAACTACAAGCACAAAAAAACTCCCTGGAAAAAACGAGAAACTTTCCTGCAGTAAAGCCTTTTTATTGTGATACGCAACAGCAATGTGGAAACTGAGGCAACAGTTTACGTTCAGCTACAACTCAGGGTTCCTGCACTGGATAGGTTTGGGATAACAGAGAATTAAAAATAATCATTTTTAAACTGTAATCTAGTTCCTTTCTCAATTTCATGGATGTTTAGCTTTGACAAAACATTTATCCACCCATCTATTTTAATTTGTTCCTTCAGTCAGGAAAATCAAGTCAGCCATCTATCCATCCATATGTCCATTTTAATTTGTTCCTCCAACCATAAATCAATTCATCCATCCATCCATCCATCTTTTGTCTCCAGGTTTCCTATTTGAAGCCTGAGCTGAAACATTGACAGGGAACTCTAAAATGTTGAATCTGGAAATAATTTTAAACATTAAAATGTTTAGGAACTGTTTTCTAAATATTTGGATTTTTTTCCCCCCTCACTTCCGAATTCATTTCACAAAACACAATCGGCAAAAATGAGTTAATTACAGAGAGTAACTTCAAAACATAAAAAGTGTTCTGAAGTTATAATGCAATCTGTAAACAGGATTCAGAGTACATGATCCCAAAAAGCATTTCAAATTACAGTTCAGTGTTTAATTCTGATACCTTTACTTAAATCTCCAGACTAGTTTTCTTTCAATAAACACGTCAGGCTGCCTCAGACTGGCTCATATCACTCTGTGTGTGTCCGTTCTGCATGTCTGTGTTGGTACGCTCCAGGGGGCGCTCTTCCCCACTCATGTCTGTGGGATCAGTTTGCAGAGGACCCAGCCGCTCCGCAGCATCTGCAGATGAATTTATGCCATCAGTAAAAATCAGCCTGAAAGTTAAAGCTATACTCGTGTTTGTGCCAGAATATTGAATTTCTTTGCACCTGCACTGAGATCATTTTCATCCAGTGGCTGGAGATCATCTGTAGTGATCTGTAAGACAGACCTCAGAGGTGGATGACAGAAAATACACGGCAACATATTTCAAGGCTGCAGCCCTGCTCCCTTGACTTTGTCTGGTTTAAAGTTTCCTCTCACCTGCTCCGGGTTCTGAGGCAGCCTCAACAGCTGCCTCATGTAGCTCAGGAGGAAGAGGAAGCTGAGGAAGGTGAAGTTAGTTGCAACACCTATAAGGGCTGACAGGACGGGGTAGTAGAACAGCAAATATCTGAGAAGAGAGACACAAATAGAAATAGAGGATTTTAAAAACAATCAGTGTTTACAGTCTGCTGCATTGGTCCCTAAGAGGGAGGTGAAAAGAATCACCTTATGTTATTCACTATAGAAGGATTTACAGAGCAGTGAAAAAAGGTTCCTCTTTTTACCTTTGTGTTGCAAAGATTAGACAAGGGTAACATGAATAAATACAAAATTCAGATTTCAAACAATTTATTAAGGTAAAGAAAGTTACCAAAACAATTCTGGGTTTATATGAAGAAGAAATTTCCCTCCTTGTTAAATCAGGATGTAAATCCTTTTTTTTTTTTTTGAAAACTCAGTTAAATTTAACAGCCTTTTTATTGTGTGATTTTTGGCTCACAGAATCAAGAAATCATTTTAATAAAACCTCTCTGACAGGAACAGGAAGAAAAGCAACACATCATTCATTGAAGAAACTAATATTTGTACATCTGATCATTTCCAAGACCAAATGTTTAATTCACTAAAGGATAAAAGATGGGGGGAAAAACAAAAAACAAAACATGAAACTGTTGTAAACCTTCCCAGGAGTTGTCGGTATAACAAAATTACTCCAGGAGCTCATCAACAACTCAACCAAGAAGTCACAAAATTAAAAACATCTAAAGTGATTCAGCAGTGAGGAAGAGACAGCAGGAGTCAGTAGATTGATCAGGTGAAAGTGGAACTTTTACAGAGATGTGAATCCCATTATAGCTGGTTTATGTTCAACCAGCTGCAAACCAAACTCTTTCAAGTGCAACATCAGAAATGCAGGATTTTGTGCAGCAATGCGTTGGCTGTCAGTCTCACCTCAAGCCAGTGAAATGGGCGTGCACAAACAGATGGGATGAGTAGATCTGGACTTTGCTGGACAGGATCTCAATGACAGCCATGACCGATGGAGAGTACTGAGCACAAACAAAGGAAGCACGTTGAAGCATGTTCATTTGCAGAAACTGTAGAAATCCTCTTCTCTCAAGTAAAAATATCTCCACTTTAAAAAAATCTGTGCATTTCTCACCGGGTCGTCTGTGAACTCTGAGAAGAGCTCCACCTCTACAACCTGCTTCTGCTCGGCTGCTCCGCTCAGAAATGCAGGGAGGAAGAGGAGAGTTCCCAGAGTGTTCAGCAGGTCAGATCGGTACCGCAGCATTCCCTAAACACAGCGAAACACACTTTATATACAAGCGCTGTAAATATATCAGAACCTTGGTAAAGTCGTGTAAAAAGCCCTAAAATGGAAAGTTTTAAATCATTCTTGTGCAGAAGGACTCAGTCATGATCCAAAAAAGAAAAAAAAAAAAAAAAAAAAACCACCAGGGGTGAAATGAGATTCAGCTTGGATTCTGTCTGACTAAAGAAAACAGCTTCTTTTAAAGCTCCCGTCAAATTGTTGAGGATAGAATGGAAAAAGTTTTTTTGTCCTCAACATTTTGAGATCCCCGAATGGTTGTTAATTTTTAAGATGCAATTTGCTGCAACTCTCAAACTGTGAGTTTACCTGTGGAGACATTCTGCTAGAAAGACTGTCTCCACACTAAATAGAGACCTGAACACAAATTAAGGATTACAGTAGATTGTCCAGTGTGAGATTCTTCTGTTGCAAGAACAGGATTAATTAATTTGAAGACTTTTTACACAGTAAAAAGTGTCAGTAAATGTGTCTGGCACATAAAGGAGTATCAGTGCCCAGCAGTAAAAATCAAACAAAGCTGATTGGGTTAGTTTAATGAATGCTAGCAGGGATGATCTCGCATGATGCCATCCAGAATGAATGTGGAAAACTTTAAACCTCACCAATTACTTACAATTTAGTTCCCTCCTAACGACTGCTAAAAAAAAAAAAATGACGAGAATTGAGAAGTGAAGGATTATGCAACATCAGTCCTGAGAGATGCATCATTCTTCAGTGGATTATAAATCGTATGCCTGGTTTTTATCAAATCTATCTTTGGGAATCACTTTGTTAAACTGTTGTGCAATTTTACTTTATGCTCTTTCTTGAATTCAGCTAACGAAAGGGGTGCAGTTTTGAAAGACTTTGAGAAACCCTGTAATTATTGATCAGCCCTTTAAAAGATAAGAAAATCTGGTCGGTTGGAAGCAAAATGCAGAGAAAGTTGTGGACGTCATAAAAGTTTTCCACTGCACATCATTTATTACTTATCCTCAGACCAACTGGAATCCTTGTATAGAATTTATGTGCAATCTTCAGTGACATTGGTTGGCATTTAAGCATTTAAGCATGGATTGTAGTGTCAGTGTTTATATATGTCATATCTGTGACATTCAATCTGGCATCAGAGTGATACACAGAGATCGCCGTCTGTCCCAGCAGAGCTCTGCACACGCCGAACTCATCTAACTCTGTTATTACGCGTCAGTGCTGTACTCACAAAGCGAGAGCTGGAGGCCTTCTGCAGCTGGCTTGCCTGAGAAACACAGCACTTTGAGATTCACTGCAGAGAGTGATCATTTTCAAGCAGAAAGTGTGTTTGAAAATTGAAGTGAGAGCAGCTTACAGTGCGAGCAGAGGAAGCCACTTGGCCTCCATCCTGAGAGAAGCATGTGGTTTTGATCATGAACATTCCCACCTCATGATTGGTTGGTGAGTCGGGCATCTCCAGCTGCAAATACATCCGATACACCTGGCCAAATGTCAGCGCCTGCAAGAGATGATAATCTTTTGATAAATTCCACAAATCAGTAATTATTTAAGTTCTAGATGCTATTTGGGTTAACCAGAGTTGAGCAGAACCAAAACATTCAAACTCTGCGCAGGAAGACCCCAGGCTTCAAACCTAAGGCCTTTTTACTGCAAGACAAGCGCTGCAAACTGCACCACTGTGCAGCTTGCTTCGTATTTATTCACTACTTTTTGTTGCATTTTCAGAAAACAAAAAACAAACAAACATTAAAATACATTGAAGGTTGTGGTTGTCACATAACAGAAGATGGAAAATTTCAAGATGTATGAATAATTTTGGATGGCAGTGCAAGAAATGCTGCAGATGGTCATTTTGTGCACCTACATGTTTCCTATTTCTCATCAAAGAGACGTTGGCCACAGGATAAGAGCACCAGAAAGCTGATGGCGATTCGCAGTCTGTCCTGTGATAAGAAAAGAAATTTGAACAACAAGCTCGCGTCTTCTCTGTGTCACACCAAACCCACCACACCCACCTATAGTAGTAGTACACCGGTGCAGAAAAAGCCGCTTTGGGCATGTAGGAGTAGTAGAAGGTCCCGTATAAAAAAGCTGCGATCCAGAGGAGCAGAAGTACCGTCGAGAACACAGTGAACCCCTGCAGGAGTCTGCGCTTTGCCCTGGAGAACCACAGGACCACTGCATGCTGAAACCGTGACAGAACCAGACCGATGATGACAGAAGGTTCTCCAACTTCTTCCTCTGAGGACAGGTGGCTTTCCTGATCCATTACACCTGAAAAAAAAAACAGGACATTTTGGCAAACTGAATTAACTGCAAGAAGCCCAAATGACCCAGTAAACATCAAGTGACATTGAATATTCAAAATGTCTGAACTTTTCCAGATTTTCTTGGAAATTAGGACAGAAAGCACTGCACATGAACCAGAAAACAAAAAGTGTAGCAAATGAAATTACAAATGAAGGGCACAAGCTTTAAAATTCAAAGAAATGAGATCAGCAAAAACCACCGAGTACAATCTGAGTCACAATGTGGGCCCGCTCACATCAGATGACTTCGAACTGTGTCCAACTATCACCAAACGCTGCACAAAACCAGTAAATAACGATTCAGCCAATTAAAAAGATAAAATAACACACAATGAAAAATACTCACCACAAAGCTTGTTTAAACAGTAAAGAGTTAAATAAACATATGTGGAAGTAAAGCCTGAAACGGCTTTGGACTGTAATCATGAACAACTGTTTTTGAAACTGATGTATTTTAAAGTTTGAGGGTCAGTCCTAAGTTTTATTAACTTTAGTTGGATACAGTTTCTAAAAGAGTTAAAAATTATTAAGAAGTCAACACTTTAAGTTCCTGATGCTTTTCTCTTTAAACTCAAAGCTGTAAAAACATTTATCTATTGGGTAAGCAGCAGCAGAAGCCCTGCAGCTGTCCTCTCCCTTCCTTTAGAAACTCACCTCTGGTTCCTGTTGGCCGACTGAGAGTTGTTAGGAAATCGTTCCCTGAAGTCTCTCCGTCTGCAGTGATTTTGGTGAAATGCAGAAACGACTCCTTTACATGTCTTATCATCAGGGCTTTAAAAATCTGTCATTGGATGAAGTTTAGCCCAGCCCACATGAAGACATGCCTCATGTCTTCATGAAGCACATTCTTGTGCTTCATTTCTTGTTCTTTTTGACTTATTATTATTCCCTTTATCTGATTTTGATTTCTGTTTGCTTTTCTGATTTTATTTCTCTGGTTGCCATCTGATCACGGTTCCGTTCCTCGTTCTCTCACCTGCATTCAATCCAGTAATTATTCACTCCAAGACAAATCATTTTGATTTGCTCTGTTTTTAAGCTAATTCCTTTCGTCCATGTTACATTAGTTTCTCTTTTCAGTTCAGTGATATAGTTCAGTTTGATTTGAATCAGTTCAGTAAATAATGTTTACTTCAGTTCTTTACTGTACACATTTATTATAGTTTAGTTCAAAGTTCAGTTCCCTACAGTGAAGTTCAGTCCAGCTTAGTTCTGATCAGTTCAGTTTAGTAAATTTCAACTTAGTTATGTTTATCAGTTCACAATTCAATTTCAAGTGAGCATCATTCATTTCAGTTCAGTAGAATAAAGCTCAGTTCAGTTTAGTTCAAGTTAATGTCAAAAAGTTCAGTTCAGTTTGGTTTGGTTTGGTTCAGTTCACTTCAGGGCAGTACGGTTCAGTTCAGCTTAATATAGCACAGCGTAATGACCTCAGCTTAGTTTGCAGACCAGTTCAGTAATTTATAGTCCACTACCATACAGTTTGGTTTAATAGAACAGTCTTCAACTTCAGTTCTCAAGCTGCGGTCCTGCAACTTTTATATGTGTGCCTGGTCCAACACACATGAATCCAATGGCTGAATTAGTTCCTCAGTATGCAGTCAAGTTCTCCAGTCTTGCTAACAACCTGATTATTTGACTCAGGTGTGTAGAAATACATAAGAAAGTCACAGAACACATCTGAATACATCTGATTTAATATACTTAGTGTATTTTGGTTTTGTTCAGTTTTTTTTTCAGTACAAATCAGATAAGTTCAGTTTAATGTAAGATCCTTCAGTTCAAACACAGATTGGCCACCCTGACTGGAATAGTTAGAGATTGCAGCATTGCATGATGGCTGTCACTGTATAATCCAGTCCTGTGAGGAGCCTTGTTTTATGCTCCAGTTGATTAATTTGGTGGGGGAGTTGTAGAAAAAAAAACATCTTTTAGTGATATTATGACATAGAAACCCAAGGAAATGTTGCTACTCTGCACAGTTAGTTTGTTACACTCCCTCTGGCAAGTAACACAAAGAAAAGAAGCTTTGTCCTTAACCTTTGGGGGAATTTTAGTTTTTCTCTTAGAAGAGGGTTTTAGACCATCTTGCAGGACTAACTAATCCTTAAAATTAAACATTAAGCATACAACTGTAATTTTTCTCTTCTATTGCTAAATACATGAGAAGAAACAGTTTTTATGACTTGCTATGGGTAAAAAAAGAACCTAGTTTTTCAGTAATATACATCTTAATTGCAATTCATCACAAACTTTGATCTGGGTTTAATGTTGATGACATGCAACTATTTTTCAAATAATATTTCTGTCCATACAAAAGATCCATAGCACAAGACATTGTTTTTGTCACATTTTTATTCATACCTTATATAATTGTTTTTAAATTTTCATTGTGTATTTTTATGTTAAATTAATTCCTTTGTATTTGTTTATCTTCATTTATTTTCCTCTCAAAGCACTTTGTGCAAATGATCCTCAACAACTAAACTTGCCTTGTCTAAAGATTTAATTTAAAACTGGAATTTGATATGTTGTTTTATTGCATAAACACATGGTCTGCTGAGGTATGAAGTTTTAGAAATATTTTTCTGAAAACGGACAAACAAATGAGTGAGAAGCTGGAAAATCAGCAAAAGAACTTTAAAAGTCCTTCCAAAACATGTAATCATTCTAAAATATTGCAAATAAAAAAGTCTGGAGATTTGGAAGCGGAAATCGAGAAAGTGGGGGATGTTTGTGCAGTGCAGTAGTCTAAGAAAAGTTGATCCTTTAGGTGATTAGTTTACCTCACGTAATATTCACAGTAGTTATGATGCTACCTAAAATCTAAACGGGAACAATTAGGAAAAAGCTAAACTTTCCATGTTGCCTCTCCAAACAAGTTAAGCAGATTTACCTCCGACCGTAGGGTCCAATAGAAGATGAGAATGATGCCTTCTCAGCCCAGCAGGGGGCAGTATCCGCTGTCTGAACCGAAACACCGCGCCAAAATATGTTTTAGTAAAAAGAAGAAGACAGCTGGCGGAAACCGTAGGAAACGGTCCATGTTTACATTTCATGTTACATTTGGGAAACAGAAGGAAGGTAATAATTGTTTTATTCTGTACAAATCTTTTCCATTGCAGTTTAGAGATATTTGAGTGAAACAAATATTGCTTTGTCTTTATTTAATAAGCCGTGTTTTTTGTATTTCACCAAGGCGAAGCATCAGATCCAGCAGCAGCTTCAGTCATAGTAAAAAAAGAAGAAAGTGCTCCCTGTTTTATTTCAGGGGTTTTACGTAAAAGTCGATCATTAAAATGATTCGGTCTTTCCCGTTTACTATTTCTGGAATGAGTAAAGATACATTTCCAGTAAAGCCCAACTCATCACCATGCTTTAGTGTTGGTTTGAGGTGTTGATAGGCTCTGTATGGTTTTCACCTTCGTATACAGTACTGAAACTGTGTACATGTACAAAATATGGCAATGCGAGAGTGACATAAATTAAATAATATGTCTTAAAGTAGGGAATGAATCTCACAGCTGAATGTTTTAACTCATTAAAGTTACAAATTTAAACAGGCATCAGACAAAATGGAAAATAACATTTAAAACTGCTGGACTTGGAGAAACTGACTGATACGTTTTATTTTTGGTTTTGTTTTGCAGGCCGAATCTGAAACTGTCCCTGATTTTTTGCATTTATTTTCCACACAGCTTCATGTTATAGATGGAAAATTAGAAACAGTTCCTATAGCTTAGAAATTGATCAGTAATCAAGCCTGAAATGACTTCATGTTGAAAGAGAAATGAGGGTTAATTTCTCTCTTGTCTTCTGGTTGCAGGATGTCCTGTAATGCCAGTGTTACTTGTCTCCACCTGTCCTCACTAAAGCGGGCAGAAAAAGCCCCGGTCCACCTCATGCCCTGTGAGATTGAGCACACTGGGCACGCCCAGGTCTCTCAGTATTTCACTGCAACAACAAAAGAAAACAAGAAAGGTACAAAGACAGATTGTAGACCTGTATTTGCTACCGGTAATACCGGTCTACAAGTTACCATAATACTGCTGTGTTTTAGTCATATTTCTCCTTCATGTATTAGAAAGTGTTTATCATGTAGTTTAGCTAAGCAATAAAGGTGTATAATCTTCTTTCCACTTCATAATTATGCTGTTTGTAACTAACATATCTGTCCATTTGCAGACAAGACAGTGTCATTCAGAGGACGCGGGCTAAAGGGACAGGAGATCAGCTGTCCTCAGGGCCACACGGGTCTGGTTCTGAAGGAGGTCGACGGACACGGCTCTGACCAGGAGGTAAGCTCATGCTCTCCACAGCAGCGGAAACCTCTCCAACTCTCTGGCTCATGAAAACGTGGAAATCCACCGTCCATGAGAGGCAGAACATCAGATACAAGCCAATGACTCTCTGTCCACAGGACAGGACGGTGAAGGTGACCTCAGTGTTTGACAAGCTCACCTACTGGAACCTGGAAACGCCTCCGACTTCAGACGACATCGTGGTGATGGCGATGGACTGGCCCGAGCTGGCTGAGGCAGTGAGTCATTGATGGACTTTATTTTGAAACTGTAATAATTCAAATATTACTGAGGTTGTATGCATATATTTGAGCCTGTGTGGGCACAGGAAAATTCACACCAAATTCTCAGTTTTTGTAAAACCACTGAAATAATATTTTATATTATTCCACTCTGACAAAAAAACCTTCATATAAATCATTGAACTAACAAACTTTAAAAGATTCTTACCCTTGAGTGTAATAAATACTCCCAATTGAAATGTGTGTTTGACAGCAATCCTTCATTTCTATCAATTTTTTCTGGAATAAAATCTGAATCTAAGAGGTTGCGCATGTTGGCTGATGCTCATCTTTTGTATTTTCACAGATCCATGGGACAATTGAAGACTGAAGACACTTGAGGCTGATTACATGTGACACAAGCAAAGCCCACTTATTGCTGCTTAATCTATATAGTGTTCCTGTCTCAGAGCAATAAAATGTTTTTTTTTTTGTAAATAAAAAGAAAACTAAAACACAAGCTGAAGAGAATTTTGTGAATTAGTAAAAAAATTAAACATTTGTGCCACAGAACACCATTTATTCACAATGTGACATTTATATATTGGACATTAGCACTCACAAAACCCTCTAAATGATCACTGCTATTGTCCATTAAAAGTATCAGTTTAAAACTCTTTTTTTAACAGTAATTTCAACATTTTTTTTATAGAAAGTGTCTTGAAACATTTAAAATAGTGCAGAACAAGAACTTCCACAGACTCAATCAGGCACATACAAAGACATTAAGATAAGGCAAACATTTAGTGGATTACCTCCTTTTTTTTACTCCACCCTTCATCTGGTTTCCTGCCTCCGGTTAAAGGCATGAAGTGGGTGTAGTGAAGAACGGTTTGAGGTGAGCCAATGTTGGTCCATTAAAAGTGCAGGTGTTTAGTGAATCTAAATGTTAACGGATTGTCCTGACTGTTGCAGTATGAATCAGCTGAAACCTGGAATGGTTTGTTTAATGTACTCAAAGAATGAAATGCGAGGCAAAATGGAGTGAATAAATACTGTCGGAAATTTACCTTCTACAGGAAAGAGATGCATCAGAAATGTAACCAACTTTTGGCTTCATCCTGTTGATAGCAAAACACAACATTAACATTATCTCCATCTAAATCTGCTGGCTCACAGTAACAGGACACCAATACATAGTACAACTTATATAATATCAATTCCTTTTTTAACTTACATGGTAAACAACTTGGTGTACAATTCTTTATAATGTTTTAATAAAGCTCATTAATAACCAGTTGTTATGACCATATGAGACTATGAAACTGAACTCACAATGACAAAATCATTTGTTACAACCTAAACTATAAAATACTCTTCAGATATAAAAAGTAGGAGGTAAAATTTTTCATGGTTTTCTTACAGCGATATGTCAATGTTAGTCAAGCAGATACTCAAACCACTGAAGCATGTTTTGCTTTTGTGCTTACGAGGAGATTCAACCGCTGCTGCTGTTAGGAGAGGCTTTTTGGTCTTTATCGATCGTTTCTTAACTGTGCAATCTTTTGAAAAAGCTTTTTTAACACAGTAGCAAATATTAACCTCGGTGTGAAACTGAACCATTAGGTTAGTTTGGTATTCATAACCTGAACCAACAATCTGTGAAAAGGGCAAAAATAAACCTGAATAATACCAGTAAGTGTAACAATAACAAAAAAAAAACAACTGCTCAACTTCTAGGATCAATTAAATCTAAGCTTTAGATTATTCCTAAATTATTTATATTACTCACTTAATTTTTAAACCACATGTTTTAAACATGGTTTTGTGCAGTGAATAATAGATAATGTTCATTTTTGTACTTTGTGTCCTACAAAGGTTGCAGTTTTAACATCACTAAATGTCAAACAGGTCAAGAGTTACGGCTACTTTAGTAATGAACTGCATATTGCATTTACTGTCAGGTGTCAATGTGATTCTAATCCAATTTTTTTTCTGGGGTTTTTCAACAGATAATCAAACAAGCACAAACTTAATTAACGTTGTTTGCTGAAAACTCTTTGTCCACAAAATAACATTGTTGAGTGTTTTAAAAACATCACAAAAGACAAACAAAATCAAATAAATGATCATAAAAATTGTTAGTTGTCTAGGCCTGTCACGATAAACAATAAATCAATTAATCGCTTGATAAATGAAAATTATTATTTCTGTGGATATTCTTTGCACGAAATGTGAACTGGGCTTAAGGGAGGAGTGAACTATTGCATCAGGTCGTCGGAGATGCCAAACTTCTCTATCTAAATCTAATGATTTATAGCCTTCATAATCTGCACTCTTTTGGTTGAATGTAGTTATTTCCACTTTGGTTTTATGTTGTTTAGTTATTATTCAAGAGCATTTTTTTGTTAACGGAGATTGAGAGTTAATTTTATTTTTGTTTTTGGTTGTTTTGTTTACCACTTCCAGTATTAAATGTTCTTTTGAAAATAACATGTATCTATTTTTGGCAGGGTATCACTTGCAATATTATGTCATTTCCATTAAATCAGTATAAAAAGCAATATTACCGTTTATAGCAATAATTTTTTGAGACAATTAACTGCTCAGCAAAATTTGTTACCGTGACAGGCCTAGTTGTTCCACTACTAAATGCAAGTTTTGATTTAGTGTTAATAGATCAGGTTAAAGTTCACATATTTGGGAATAAGTGGGGAGCGTGTTAGCAGTGAGGAGGGGGCTGCGGCAGCAGGGGTCCCTCTGTGTCTCCCTTGCTGCGTTTAGCGGGCAGCGTCTGGTCGTGAGCTTTGCGGATGTGTCGGTACAAATCCCCAGACTGCGTGTAGCTCCTGTAACAGTAGCGGCACTCGTAAGGCCGTTCGCGTGTGTGCACAATGGCGTGGCGTCTTAGAGTATATGTGCATGAAAATGTCTTGCCACAGACCCCACATGTTGGCACGTCTTCAACGAAGTTTCCCATGGAGTCCTGGAGTTCTTGGAAGTAGCCGGGAGGGTCCGGATGTTGCTGAGAGGACGGAGGAACAAGGGAGGAAGCGAAGGAGGAAGTGTCCTGGGAGGAGGGTCCGACGCCCGAAGATGAGGAAGAGGGCGAGAGGGGGAAGGAGTAGTCATTTGAATGAGGGTTTATTTGTAGGAGTCCCTGTGAATGTGTGGAAACAAAATGAGGACTATTCAGCTCTTCTTCCTGGATATCCTCCTCGTATTCCTCTTCCACATCCATCACCGATTCTTTCTCCCCGATGTCTTCTTTCTCCTCCTCTAGCTCTTCATCAGAAATAATAATTGCCTCTTCTTTGATTTTCAAAATCTCTTCATTGTCTCCTGTCCTCGCTCCACCTGGAGGATGTGATCGTCTTCCAGCCACAAGCGGCGCTTCGGTTTTGTCCTCTGGACGTTGAAGCGTTCGCATTTGAGGAGCGCGTTGAAGGTCTGAGCTCTGATGCTGGAGCGTTACTGCGCTCTGGATTCTGATTTGTAATGGTGCTTGTTGAAGAGCCGACTGTCTGGAGTTGGTCTGGAAGTTTTTGGTCAGGGTGGGTGCTTGGATTGACTTAACCATCCTCTGTTCTCTGGTAAGAATGTTTCTGTGGTCAGTCTCAGAGAGATTCTCAGCAGGACGGTCAGCACACGGTCTGAGCTGTTCTGGATGTCCTCTGACGGAAAGGTGGGATTCTGAAACGTTGAGAGAGACCACAGACCGAACACCAGACTGGCTCTGAGGAAGCAGAGAGGAGGAAGAGGAGGAAGGCTGCTGGATCGCACTGTAGCTGGTTAAAAACAGATAAACAGACTCAAAATCAGATATAAATAACAGAGACCAGAATACCTTGGATTACCTAATAAAGCCATCAGAAATCTGTACATTAAAAGAAATCAATGTTATGTTTTATGCAGATGTTGTCACTTACTCATTTTATTTAATAACACAAAAATACATATTTTGGGAATCCAGGTCACGGGTCAATTCACTCATTAACTGCTTGTTTGTTCCTTCATTTAAGTAATAAACAGTAACAACCTGTGGAGATGAACAGAGGATTCAGCTGATTATCAGATTGACCTGCTCAGACTCATGATAAAACTCAACCAGAAACTCAAAAGTCTGATTTTGGCCCCGTCAGTGAAAGCATCATTATCACAACACTCTTCTGTGTGGAAGTTTTTACTGCAGGAAGAACACTAAAAAAAATTAGCCGTTTTCTGCTTCATGACAGCTTAATTTCGACAGTGTTACTGAAATCTAATAGGTGAGGTCAGAGTTTCTGTCCTCTTACAAGGAATACACCCACAGACTCATCTTCACAACTACTACCGTTAAGTACTGATAAGTGCTACATGCTAATATAACATGCTAAAGATAGTTTAAAATATTTTGTTGTTATAACAGCCTTCTTTATGTGATCCATTTCTAAGTATTTTAAATCAAAACATTCTAACGTGGGGTTAGGCAATGCTAATCTGCACCATAAATCCTTGCACTAACATATATGTTAGTATTAGGAACTAACATATATGTTAGTAACAAACCACTATCAAACTTACATATATGTAAGTTTGTTAGTGGGGTTTCTCAGACCAACTATGTTCACTGTACAAAGATGTTTCAGATTTTAAATTTTTCAATAATCTACACAGAAACCACAAAGTAAAAACCTTTGTAAAGTATAATAACTGGAGGTAAAGATGGAGGACACACATATTTTAATTTAGATTGATTAAAACGGGGAAGGAACAAGAGACCATTACCTGTATGTCTCTGTGGTGCTGCATGGACTGCAGAGAGCAGATCCTTCGCCTTGACCCCCTGGGCTCATCTTGGCGAGACTTACAGGGACAAAGGCAGATATGTTTGTCTGGCTCTGCACCAGCTCCCCTGCTGGGGGCAAAGGAGGACAGTCCATGCCTGGCTGGGTGGTATCAGCAAGGTCAGGGCTCAGAGGAGTTTGTATCTTTGATGAACTTCCACCTGTCCTCTGCTCAGACTTCACACACTCCAACTGAGTCCCATCTGCCACTTCAGATACTGAGGACAAAGGCACTGCTGTGGTCACTGGATTTGAGTGGTCTGCAACCATGGCCACCAGGGACTCAGCTGGATGATCACAAGCTGCTTCTGGTGCCTTCCTCAACCCGCCGCTCTCTTCAGAGCGTGTGCTGTCGGCCTCAGCCAGGGGCCCGCGCCTCTGCAGCCGCCTCTTACACACTCTCACCACCTCATTCATGTGCAGAAAGCTTGCGGCAGCCAAGATGTCCTCCACAGGAGGAGACTCGTCCAGTTGCAGCACACCTTCATAGACAAAGTCCAAAAGCAAGCCAAATGCAGCAGATGTGACAATGTCATTGTCAAGTGTGACACAGCTGCTGGTGCTGCTCCCCGCTGGAGAGTCTGAGTAAAACATGTGAAAGAAAGGCGAGCATGAGGCCAAAACCGCCCGGTGAGCCAGGAAACGGGATGAACCCACTTGTACGGTGCAATCGCAAAGGAAGCCCCGCTGCCGCTGGGAACGCAGAGCTGAGAGCAACTGCTGGGAATGCTGAGGAAACTCCATGACCTGAGACAAGAAGGGAATACAAATCAACTGTAGAAAGATAAAACAAACAAAAAAATCCCTCAAAAGGTTCTGAATAAAACACAACAATAATGTTTCAAGTTAATTGATGCAAAATGTGGCATATGGATTAACAAGAAAATGTTTAATTTCTGTTTTTGTCCTCCCTGGCACCTCTACAATTAACATCTTTTGTTGATTACGTCAACTCAGCACATGTCTAATCCAACTCATAATTGCCTTTCTAGTGGAAACATGCCACGTTCTGAAAGTTGCAGGTTGGGAACACTTGAATCAGACTTGTATGTCTAGCACATGCTACAGATGCTTGATTGTGTTGCGATCTGGGAAATCTGGAGGCTAAGCCAATATCTGAAACTTGTTTTATTCCTTTAATTCTTCTTGAAATACTTTTGTTTTCACACCGGTTGGACGCAAATGAAATAAAATTGTGTAAATGGTCTGCAACCATACAAGTAACATTCAAACCAAATGTAGAGTCAAATGTTTCACAGCAAAAATTTCCCTTAGGCATTCCATCACTTTAACAAGCTTGTTGTCCCCAGATGTCATGAGTTTCCCAGAAAATTGATCAGATCAGGTCATGGTTCACTTTCATCAATGAACCTTTGCTGTCCATGACCGTGTCACTGGCTCACCACTTTTTCTTCTTTCTTATATACGGACCAGACAAGTAACACCCTAAAAAAAGCCGCAATTTTGGTTCTGTTCTGACACAGTCATCTAGCAATCATAATTTGGTCTTTGTGAAACTCAAATCCATACGTTTGCCCATTATTTCTGTTTCCAAGTATATTTCAGGACAAAATGCTCAGATGATGCATATACATCCTGTTAACCCCAAACAGACACTTTGATGGAGTGATAATCAGTGGTTTTCACTTCAATTCATATTTCCACGTCTGTTTAATATATTTGAATTTTATTATCTATCTATATAAGGGTGAACAAGTATGTTGCATATATTTCTGTTTTTGTGCTGATTATAAATATCTAATTTGACTATATATATATATATATATATATATATATATATATATATATATATATATATATATATATATATATAAAGTGGAAAAAAAACCAATAACTCACGATGAAGACAGAATGCTTCCGTCTCCAAACTCCTTTCTGGCTGCTGAATCTTCCAAGTGCTGCTCTGCTTTACCGTATCCTACTCTCCATGGCAACCAGGCTGAATTTCTGCGTCCAAAGAAAAGGACTGAACCTTAACGTATGACATATATTAACAAGGTATGCATTGCAGATAAAAAACCGAAACGTCCCTCACAACATTGTGCACATCATGTAAAAACCACGAATATCTCCGAATATTATTCAAGCACAAAAACATTAGCATTAGCACAACTATGCTAACACTAGTTAGCAAAATTAGCTCAGCGCCTGAGTTAAAATTTTAGCGCCGGAAGCTTTGAGGCTGAGTGGGGGTTGAACCAGAAACAATTCGTTTAAACGCTTCTTCGTCGCCTTATATTAACTGTAAATACTATATTAATTTACCTGTATCAACTGTTATGTTTCTCAACAGTGGCTGCGGCTTTTCCTCTGTGGTGCCACTTCACCGCATAAGGATGTGCTGCCACCTACAGGCGGAGGTGTGAAACAGACAGGAAGTGGAAACAAGGACGATTGCTGAATCTACTGACCAAAATAATATGGGCGACTGCTTCTTAAATATAATTATAGAGCAGGGCTGACACTACTAAATAAAGCGTAAAGTTGTCACGGTAATATGTAGATTAATTCAATTAATAACTCGTTCCTAAATTTCCTGCACAAGATCTGATCTACCTGTATTTTAATGGACAGAGGAAGAGGCAGAGGAGGAAAAAGAGGAGGCAGAGGGAAGCGTAGTGAGGAGGTGAGATCCCTATTAATTGAAACAGTTTGCCAATGTGTTGCCTCCCTAATTTTTGATTTTAAAAATGTGTACTTTTGGCTGTCAGGCAGCATGACAGATTTGACACAGTGCAAGCTTGGTTCTAAATATAAAACAGAGCTATTATTAGGTTTGGAAGAGAGTTGAGTGTGTATCAAATGAGACCTTCTTTACCACCAGGACAAAGATGTCCATCTGTCTAAATCCATGTCTTATGTGCTTCGTCATGGAGCCACACAGATGGGGCTTCAAATGGCCACAGGTGAGATGACACTTTCACCGTTTCAGACAGAATTGAATGACTTTTCTTATGATTAATTCGTCCAGGAGAGAGACACGGCTAAACACAGAAGAACTGAACTAGGAGTATTTTCTATGGGCTTGCAAGAGTTTAAAGTTAATTGCAGTTGTAGTTTCTGTTGATAATAAACGTCTTAAAACAATTTTAGTAATGAACTGAACTTGACTGCGTCGTTTGATTGTGTGACTGAACTGAATCTTACGTTTTTGGGGGAAGTGCATTGAGATGATGTGTTGTGAATTAGTTCTATCTAAATAAACTGAAATGAATTTGATTTATTTTTGACAACAATAATGTTTCACTCAACAGATGTCTAGTCAATGATATATAAAAATGTTGCATCATGGAAACAATTTAAAAATATCATGTAGATTTACTCAAACTAAACTGTAAAATGTGACCATAGCTGTAACAACTTGTATCTCCACAGATGGCTTCCTGTTTGTGGAGGACCTCCTGGCTCACCCACAGTTCCACTTGTACACATTAGAAGACGTAGAGAGAGTCGTATCCACAAGTGACAAGCAGCGCTTCAAGCTCCGCTCCCACCCAGAGGATGGCCGGCTGCAGATTCGGGCCAATCAGGGACATTCACTACAGGCAGGCAGAGCAGACACGTTCCTAATTAAATCGGATTCATTTAAGTTTAGTATGTAATTCCAATTGACAACAAACGTAGTTTTCATGATGAAAATTAAACGCATTTGCAATTATATCCGATTTGGTTCAGATTCAAACCAACCTAATTCTGGCACAGTGTACAAATTCTGATCCAGTTAAAGGTAGTATAATTCAATAAAAGTTACTGTACACTTCAGACATTGATAATGACCATCCACATTTAATATGAACAGATAAAAAGTCATTTGCATCAAGTGTTGGACTTTGCTGCACTCCCACATCCTGAACAAGCATGTGGTGATAATGGTGAAAAAATAGATCTTCCTTTACACAGGAAAACCTCCAGCTGACCACATGCAGTGTGATAGTGACAGCATTTAGTGACAACACTTTAGTGTTTTCTTTTGCAGTCAGTTAATGGTGATGGTTAACGGACTGAGTTTATATTGCATTTTTCTTTGCCATGACGACACAAAGTGCTTCTCATTAGCCACATTTACCACACTCACATTCAGGCAGCTGGGGGTTTTGTTCCTTACCCAGGGACACATCAACATGATGGAAGCTGGAATCGAAAACACAACCTTTGGACTGCAAAATGACTAATCTTCCCACACTGAGCCACAGTCATCCCAGTAGTAAAGAAGTTCTCTTTGCCTACCTGAGTTTCACTTCTGCTCTCCTTGGTGCCAGTCAGATATGTGGAAAATTATAAACATTTTTTTACCTAATTGAACAAATTGTTATGAACTTTAAATCTCATCAGGAATCTCATCTCTGCTCAGGTCATGGATCTGGAGCTAAAACCAGTTCTAGCTGGTTCTCCTGATTGCCCTGCCGAGGCCGTTCATGGCTCCTACCTCCGCAACTGGCCATCCATTCAACAGCAGGGTCTGAGCCGCATGAATAGGACTCATATTCATCTGTCAACCGGACTTCCAGGGGAAGATGGCATCATCAGCGGTATCCTCTATGTTTGAATCCAAAAATTAGGAGCTTATATGAGCTGAACATCAGATGGCAGCATTATTTCTTTTCCCACCAGGCATGAGGAAAAACTGTGACCTAGCTGTGTTTATTGATGTCTCCAGAGCTCTGGCTGGTAAGATTAGCTGGTAATGGCTGCAGTTTAATCCTCTCCACCCACCCTGTGTGAGTAAAGAAATCAATCCTTTTACAAGTGTTTTTTTATGTGTCTGTGTCTGGCTTGTACAGATGGTATTGACTTCTTCTGGTCAGAGAATGGTGTGTTGCTGACTGCAGGTGATGCCGAGGGTAAACTCCTTCCTAAATACTTCACCCGAGCCCTAAAACTCAAGCCTACAAGTGAGGAAAACTAAAACACATTTCTTCTTAAGAAGCCAAACGACATTCCAGTTGTGTAATTTCTTGTGCTGTGTTTCAGGATGCATCCTTCCCCTGCAGTAAAAGCTGCTGAGCTTGATGTTCTCACCAAGCTTGAATCCAGCTTTGCCGTATGTTTCCTTGGTTTCCATGACGTCACAAGTTTTACATTTCCTATAAATAACAGGACTTGCATTTACAGCCCAATTTTATCTTCATAATAAATACTGACCCAGATAAATATAAGCCGACTTGGTACTTTTTTTGTTTATACTGTGCCTTACTAAAGTACTGGTGTCACATTATAGCCACAAATTTTCACATATTTCATTGAGATTTAATGTGGCAAAGTAAAGACGCGAATAAATATGAGGTGGAGTGAAAACGCACAGGGTTTTCTAATTACAAACAATCAAATTATTCGGCATGTATTTGTAATTAGCTCCCATTGATCTGATACCCCTCATCCCCGCTGCCTTTATATTTAACCAAAGTTGTAGTAAGAAGAGAGCCTTTGTTGACGCAGCAAACACATGAAAGAATGGGCTCATGAAACCAAAACTTTTCATCAAAATACTGGCAGTATCTGCGGTAATGTCTTTTTTTTTTAGAACAGGGATGGGAAAATTTGTTGCTGATGACGGGAAGGATGAAGTTAAACGTAGAGCTTAATTGTAGAAGCAACTTTAAATAAAGGACTATATGAAGATACTGTGTTTAGCCCGAGTCTGAGGAAACAGGATGCAGACACTGTGGTTTAACGGGCAGCCTCAACAGTTCCTTACAAGATTATGGAAACACACACACTCTGCATGATTGAGATAATTGGTTAGGAGCTTTCAGCAAGAAAACAAATGAGCGCTGTTGTGACCATGGTGACAGAAGATAAGACAAAACTTTATTATATGTTCAATTTAAACAGTTAACTTGTGCACTTTTAAATTCTCTGCTGGGATAATACAGTCAAGTTCAATAATTGATGTTTTCAAGCTTTTATTTCTCTTAATTATGATTTTCTGCTTACAGTTAATTAAAACATGACATTTATGATCAGAATATTACATCACCCTAATAAAAAAAAATATTTTGACAAATGAGCCTCTTCAGAAAGTATATTTTTTATTAATTGAATTTGGCTGTTAAAGCTGTATTCAATACAAGTCCCTCCAGAGCAATGCTGATTACAGTTATTGTTAGTCAGGCAAAAAAAAAAGGAGAAGTGGCTGCCTGAGTCAGCTTTATATTTCTATACGTTTGATCACCAGGCTTCTGGTTTTGGGCCCTCTATTGTTTGCACCAGCAGCGGTCCATCACAAAAGCATTCCATATTGGACGTTTGGAGTCCTAAACTCTCTTTGTTAAACATCATCTGCATTTGTGGCACATGGTAAATTAAAATCTGTCTGTTTGGATGACAGATGAGACATAACTTTGTGTTTTTCCTGGTGGGATTCACAGAGAGAGGGAGTTTATGAATCAGTCTTTGTGCTTTTGAGTATTATAGCGCTTCATGGCCTCCGGTCAGCTTATGGAAGAGCTCCTCATTGAGCGTGTCGCTCTTCTCACGGCTGCGCGTCGACATGAAAATGTAGCCTCCAATGAACTCGTGAACAATTTTACAGTCGGCCGTCACGCAACCAAAGGCGATGTTCACGTTCCCTTCAAACTCGATGGCCATCTGGACATAAAGGTGACAGGAGGAGGAGGCATTAGTTTGACAAAGTGATCAGATTTGGGGAAAACGACAAAAAATACAGTTAAAATAGTTTTAGTCAATCACTGCATAATTTTAAAACATTTCAGCGCGACCTTATGCAATCTTGGGTATCTGAGACATGAAACACCTGACGGTAACTGGAAAATTAAAAAAATTTGAGCTGCTATAGCAGCATCTATTATGACCTGTTTTATGTCCCAGTTTACGTTCCACTGCTTCATGTTGTTGTAGCGCCAAGTCTTCACCACGTCACCCACTCCCAGGTCGATGCGGATCAGGCGGTTCGGGGCGATGCCCAGCACCTCGTCCTTTCTGCTACCCTTAAACCTGTTGGCCAGAAAACATTTATATTAATAAACCTCATACAAAGCTCCTAGAACACTATTTCACACATTATTTTGTACTTTTAGACCCATCTTTGGTCATGGCTTCGTCATGCTCATTGTCGTTCATCGCTATTTTAGCTCAGTTATGTGTAAGGAGATGGAGGAGATGGTCATCAGTGGCAATAGTTTCAACATAAAGATCTTTGTTTGACTATGAATTATAATTTCCTCCTAACTTGGTGCATATCAATCTTAGGGGAACTTTAATTATGGTGGCTATTTATAATAAATATAAAAATAACAGTCAGCAACACCATAGAAAAACTGCCAAATAATTTACATTTTGTTGCACATAGTGCCATAATTATCTCATAAAACTACCATGTCTTGACAATAACCAACAACTTTTTGTTACACACAACCCCACATAGTTTTAACCATGGCTCATTGCACAACTACATTTCTAAATTCCTGTAGCAGCCAGTTGTACTGCAGGACTAACACTAGCCTATACATGAACAGAAACAAAAGGTAGGGATTCAGTTTGAGTTATTTCAACTTCCTTGCTGTTTCCTGTTATAATCAAAAGGTGCTACTGCCACCTTCTGATTTTTCAGGGATTTGGGGGCCCCACAATCCTCTCTCCTGTGTTCTGCAGCATCAAATTTATTTAAACTTTACCTGACAACCACATACGAGAGTCCAAAATCAGGCAGAGCCTGCCAGATCTGCAGGAAGCGCATCAGTGCATCTGTCAGAGAGAGCTGAGCTACGTTCTGGTAGGCGTCCAGGATACGAGGGGTCAGCTGGAGGAGCAGGCACAGGCAAACCTCTTAGATATAATTACATTTTAAAATTAAAGACAAGTTCCTTAGCTCTACAGTACTAACATCAATTCTTTAATGAAAAATACATTTATGCTTTATGACACACACATTCAGATAAAAGTCCCATGCTCCCTTTAGCAGGTTAGGATAATTCTATGGGCTACACAAAACATGTTCATTACGTTTGTTATTTAAGAAAATCATTCTTAAATAATGAGATTTTTGTTAACTCTATTCTGCCTAGTTTGAGCTCCTTTCAGAATGAGATGTTTTAGATCCTCTGTTCACTTTAAATGTGTAAAACCAGTTGACCAAAGGCCCTGAAGCTCCACTTAGGTTGCAACGTGACAAGGTGGACTTTGCTGGTGTTGCTTGGTAACGGCACAATGCCCGTAGGTTGAGACTTAACAATTGGGAAGTTTTTGAAACAGCTCATTTTCCAGACGCCATTAACTTATTGCCAAAAAATGGCTGGCTGGTTTTCTCTAAGTGCTTAGGCTGGTTCTGGAAGCAGTAGAGACCCAAATGGAAGTATATAAATGTGCAAAATTTTAATTCTGCATAATAGGTTCCATTTAAAACCAGATTAATACTGTTGTGTATTTTGGCTATGCAGAAGTGCAAATACTCTTTCTTCCTCTACCTGTTTGGGCTTGTATTTCTTATGGTAGCGTGGTGACACCAAACTGTGAGTGTTTATGCTTTCGTCGCTGGCGGCTGAGTTATTGCTGGAGCCAGAGTTGGTCTTTTGCATGGCCAGGAACGAACGGATGCTCTGGATCTCACTCTGGAAGCTGCTGTCTGCCAGGCTCTTGCCTTTGGAGGCCAGCCGGCATCCGGCCATCCACTGAGCGTACTGCTGCTCCTGCAAAACACGAACCACAGGCAGAAGGAGGGGGGGGTTAGACAGGTGTGCCTGTGGGCGCAACCGAGTGGGCGAGACAGAGATAAGTAGACAGAATGCTGCACACGACAGAACGATGGCACTGACATTTTCACAGCGCAGATAGACCTCGTTCATGCCTTCAGGTGCAGGGATCAGCAGTCTGATAAGAAACTTCTGCGCTGCAACGTTGACGTCAGGAGCCACCTCACAGCCTAAGAGCAGGAAAGCAAAGTAGGACGTCGAGAGCTGATAATTAGGGGTTAGCTGAATTATGAACACCAGTTTCACTGCGAGGCGATCTTTCAAAAGGGGGAAACATCGGTTTAAAGAAGAACCCCTTTTCATCTATCGAATTGTTTATGTTTAATCATTCGATTAAATAAAACAACTTTTTCTTTCAAATTAAAATTTGTTTTCTGTACCTTTAAGGTTAATCTGTTGAATAGGCTCTCCAATGCTCTCCTCTTTGCTCTTGAAGTAGGAGATGGACGTATCCTGGAATTTGAACCAGTACTGCTTGTATCCCTTCAGAGTGAGCCTCTTGGGCCTGAAATGCAGAGTCGCATCGCTTGGTTTCATCAAAAATATTTTCTAGAAGTCATATGAGAATCAGTGTTCAAATCTGACCTGAATATCTTCAAGTAGTCGTTGAGTTCTGGTGCTGTCATGTTTTCCTGAATAGAAGTTCAGAAAAGATGATTCTCTGCTCCTCTTGTTAAATTACCTACCATATGTTTTTTTCCCCTATTATCATTATTATTACAATCAATCAAAATAAAACCTAAATTAATAAAACATTTCAGTTGCTCAATGGTGGAGCTTCATTTTTTTTTTTTTATTTATCAGCAATTAAGAATTAAAATCCAAGCTACCAGCAGGTCAGAGGCAGAGCTGCTATCTCCCTCCATCTTGACCTCCAGGGACTGAAGGGCCGACTCCAGGTCGTCCAGGGCCGCGTTGGAGCTCATCATCTGGGGCTCCGACAGGGCCACCTTATTGATGTGGTACTAAATGATTTTACATGTAAGAGAGGACAGAAAGAGACATAATAAGTGTCTCCCTCATATAGAAGCTGTTAGCTGACAGTCAGGGCAAATATAGGTCATAAAAATGCAGGCTTACTGTATCTGCAAGGAAGCTTTTGAAATTACTCAAATACCCACAAGTATTAACAGCAGCTTCTAATGTATTTGTTTTATAAAATCAAAAAACCTGAAATAAATGTAAAATGGAGTCCACTTCATAATTCTGTAGATTTCACAGGAACAACCAGGAATTATTGCCCTATTTGGTCTCACATCTTTTTAAAGTTCTTGCAACCTCTCCTAAGGTCCTGCCACATCCTTTCAAATCATTTCAGGCCTGAACTTGGACTAGGCCATTGCAACCTCTTGAGTCTTTTCCTTTTTTCTGTTATTCTTCTCTAGATGTGTTGCTGTGTTTGGATCATTTCCCTGATGAATGATCCAGTTTTTTTTCTAGACACATTTGTGCACAGAAACGTTCACAGTAGACTCAGTGAATGAGTCCTTTCGCATTCAAACAAGCCCAAATCACCATAACTCCAACGCTGTGCTTGACAGTTGGCATGAGACGTTTGCCGTTTTGTACATGTTGAATTTATCATTTTCTGCCTTTTAAGGCATTCTGAGTTTATTCCGCTATTTTTGAAATACTTGTGTGGCTTAAATGTTTGGACTTCAGTCTTTGATACAGTTGTTGTGGGTTCAACTGATCATTTTTCTCTCTCAAAAACCTTTAAAATATAGGTCTATCCTCTTTGAATCAGACCTGACATTTTCCGATAAATTACGTGTAGATCTAAATCTGCACACAGAATGCTTTTAATGTGAGTTCACACAGCAGTTTTCTTCAACATCTCGTATATTTGCACTCAAACACGAGAGTTTCTGCTAAATTTGACATTTAAAGCTTTCATGAGAAAATGATCCACTTCCCTCAGAGCATTTTTTTTTTTTATCTTACCTGCAGCGCTCCAAAAAGCATCATCTCCTCCTCGGTGCAGTCGATGTCTTCCAGCAGGATGGCCCAGCGAGCCTGCTCATACAGCTGAGTGAGACGTACAACATCGTACTGCCGGGGTGAAGATTGAGGTGATGGATGAGTTAATAGACCTTTAGCACATTACCAGTCCCAGACACAATGATTGCACTAAAACAGCACACACAAACCTTGGGTTCTATGTCGTAGAAAGAGTAATACTTGAAGCGAAGCCACAGCCGGTCATTTTCTTGGATGCCTTGCTGCATGAGACAACGTGATGAATCCAACCACCTGAGGGGGGAGGTGGAAACCACAGAGTCTGTAAGGTTTTGTGTTTCTATGAGTGAATATATACAATGATGTTTGTGTTTGCATTAAATTAATTCCAGAGTTAAATAAAGTTTGTTGTAAAAAACAAGAAAATGGGCCCAGAATACAATTTGTTTAGAAAATTGTCATTGTTTTCCTTGTAAACTTTTCAATCAGTTAATGTAGAAATAAAGCGAAGGATAAAGAGACAATAAAGTAAAAAGAAACAAAATGTTTTTCTTTTTCTTTGTTTTTAACTAAAAAGACTGTTTCCCCTGGAAGCTGTTCAAGTAATCCGAAAATCCTCTAAATACACAGGCACATCTCAATAAATTAGAATATTGCTGAAAAATTAATCTTCTAATCTTCTTCAGACAACGCTTACAGTCTCAACATGGTTCTCACTCTCACTTCAACAATCAGGAGAAAATTGAAATATTTGTGAGTTAAAGTTACAAATGTCATTTAAAATGATGAGTAATGATGGTGTAATCATGTCCTCTTGTTGTGACAGACCAGTGTGTAATTTTAGCATCTGGTCTGTCACAGTTGCAATAAATGCAGTTTGTTCCTCAAACAAACTGCATTTTTTAAAATTAGATCATAGAGGAAAATGTGAGGTATTTTCTTCAGTTTAGATTGTGTAAATTTTGCACAAAAAAAATAGAAGAAATAGTTGCTGCATCTACAAAGCGGAGCTCCTTGGGCGATGCTACCACCTGAGCTAGAAGCAGATGTACCTGCCGTGGATGTGAGATTTGTCCACCACACTTGCTGGGCGGTACTGCTTGGCGATGACCTCTGGAGCAGGAGGAGGCTGAGTGACCGACAGCATCTTGTAGACGCCCTCCATCTGCTCTGAGTCAGCGAAATGAGCTGGCATGCCATTATACAGACAGGGCCGGGAAACTGAACAGGAAGTGGGAGTGCACAGACTGCTGTGAGATATTCAGGCTCAAAACGGGAAGCGCAATGGCTTACATGCACTTATTTTCAACAAGCATTGTGCCTCGTCAATATGCCTTCAGTGTGCATAAAAAAAAAAGATGTGGTGGGTGTACCCGAGGAAAGGGGCACCTCGGTCAGGTCGTAGATCTCCTCTGTCAAATCTTTGTCTTTCTTCTTCTTCTTCTCCTCCACAGGTCGGAGGAGGGAGAGCTCCTCAGGATGGCGGATGTCTGTGGGGATCGGGAAAGTAAACAGATGTTTATTACCGCTACAAAATATCAAATGTGTTTTATATTGAGGAATGTTAGAGCAATCCTTCAGTATTCTATTTCATTAGGTTTAGATTTACTCTTTTATAGTTACCACTGGGATAGCAGAATACACAGTACAATAACAGGATCGAATCCTTTATAGTTTACTTCTTATAAGATCAAATGCAATGGCAGATCATAACAAAAACCTAGTCTGCTCTACAGATGGGTAAAAGCAAGAGAAGAGATTCACCATGTTGAAAGCACAACCTTCTGACAAGTCAGATCTTGGAAAAATTGGATGAAGCTAAAACTGAAATGTTTTTCACAGGCCTGACCATTGTTAAGTGTGTAAGAAAAGTCTGAGAGCAGGAACTTAATTGTGAAATCACATCAGGCTGTGTGGGTGTTTTACTACAAGAAGAACAGTTTTCCTTCTCAAAATAAATGTCATTATGAAGAAAGGACATTGTTTTTTGGAAATATTTATCATACATCTGAAGATGTTGGCCAGGAAGTTACAGGTTGGGCACAAATTATACATTATACATTCAAATGAATTAAAAAGTAGCTTGAAGACAAAAATATTCTCATTTTGTCAGTATGATTACAATGTTGCATCCATGACCTCAAATCAGGAGGTCATACTTAAGTAACATTTCAGTGCCCCAAAGCCAAAGGCTGTGTCATTTTCTGTGTTAAATGTCAGTTTTTAGATGAGGTCCGTGACTGGATGTCAGATCATACGTGATTAAAGAAAACTGGTGAAAACATGTCTGTATATTCTTCATAAGTTTTTTTTTTTTTAATTATGAAACAAATCTCACCATTCTGGGCAATTTTAGTAGGTGCAATGTTGTCAGGTTCCAGCCACACTCACAATGTTCATACATTCAGGCACCAACTGGTAGTCAACTTCCAGCTTAATTTATGGTTTTAGTGTCAGTCAGATCATTCAAAGCCTGAACCCTGAAAGCTTTTTTATTTCCAAGCCAGTTCTGTCATTTCCCTTAAGTTTGCTGCTATTTAAACCATTTTCAGTCTGCTACCTTTTCTGGGGATTTCTGATGAGGAAATGAGAACAAGCACTGCTTAAATTAGAATAAATGAAAGCACGAAAGAGACTGAGAAATCCTTTTTTTTTTCTTGTAATGAAGAAAGTCAAAGAGCTGCTTGATGAGACTGAGGGAAAACACTCAAATATAACATCAACGCTTTGATGTAAAAATGCAAGAAAGACAAAAAATGCAGAAAGGAGGGAAGAAAGAAAAACCTACTGAGCATCCTGCAGATTCCCATCACGGTTTGGAAGACAGGGTTGGAGAAGCAGGCCTTCAGCATCACAGTTTTACCGCTGGGCAGACCCAGTTTAAGTGGCTTATGCTGCGGCATGAACAGCAGACGGGCGTCAGCGTGAATCCCGTATTTCTCCAGAGTCCAGGCTGTCCGCAGGAGCCACCGTTGCTTCTGGTCCCACCACAGCGCATGGTCCGACCAGTTACGCTGCATCTCTGTATAAGACAAGAAGGAAATACCTGGATTAGTTACAGACACTTATGCTTGGCTATTTTAATCTCATAACACTTTGGCACTGAATACCCTCAGGCAGACTACGTGTCAACAAACATTAGTGCTCTCTTCATACTTGGTATTTATTTCCCAGAGAAAGTATTCCTGGCCCTCTGTGTTATTATGTTTATCCGTTTCTTTCCTTTCTCTTAACTGCCAGCTGTTGCAGCAGATGGACTGGGCCTTTTTCTGCTGGATGTTTCCTCCTGTTGACGAAACAGAGGCTCCTCTCCCCCTGTGGCAACACATGCTTGCTCAGGAGGAGGGATTGCTGCCGAAGTCAACTACTCTATGCGATCAGACAGGCTTCCTTGGAGAGATAACCTTTCACTAAGTGACATTAAACCATCAGCTGAATACTATAAATTGTATGGAATTGAATTATAAAACAGAATCTAACGCCGAATGTACGACATGATTTAATTCTTGTTGGGAGCTTTAGAAAAGCACTCTGACCTCCCTGATATATTTTATTGGGATTTTCTTTGATTGACCAAAAAAAGTGTTGCATAACTGTGAAGTGAAAGAAACAAACTCTGTTTCAATTTGCTTTACAAACTGATTGGTGTGGATGAATTTGTTTTCAACCTCTAGAAATCAGATTTTATTGAAGGCTATGCCAGATCCCATTACTTTCAAGATACAGAAGTGCAACTGTTGGGTGTTTTTCCCTTTCTCTTCATATGAGCCTTGTCCCATTGAGATCTTCAGATCTCAATGGGACAAACCTGGTTAAATCAAGGTTATTATTATTATTATTATTATTATTATTATTATTATTATTATTATTATTATTATTATTATTATTATTATTATATCCCTAAACAAAATGCTGTTCAACAAATGTCAGAAGCCTTCAGAAGTTATCTATTATAACAACCAATCCTGCACATCAAAAGGCATCCCCACTGTGAAACACGGTGGTAACTGAATCATGTGTGAAATGTGAAATCTTCAGCAAAGACAGTAAATTTGATCAAAGCTAAAGGGGAGATGAATGGAGCTAAATTCAGGGGAATCCTGGAAGAAAACCTTTGGGGAGACTACAAAATATTTCAGATTGGTGTGGAAGTTAACCTTCCAAAAGGACATTCCCATAGCATGATAATGCCACCACCATGTTTCACCACTGGAATGTTGAATTGATGGACAGTGTTAGTTTTTTGTTTGACTAAGTGATGTATAAAGACAACTTTATTTCAGGATGTCAGAGTCAGTACCAAAACAACAACTTTCAGATTTGTACGTTTATCCTTTCCCTTGCACTAAACAAAGTTTTGTTTTAGATAATCACATAAAATACCAATAAAATTCCTTAAAATCTAGCACAAAGTGCTTGAACATTTTTTAAAATATGAATTTGTAAGCCCATGAAATGACTAAGTTTCTACTGTCGGCCCACATGATTGAGAGAGACGGCTGAAAACAGATAGCTTGGCTCACGTGTCTTTTCCACCAGCTTGAGGATAACCCCTCCAACGTGGAGGTCAGAGGCGACGCTGATAGTGACAGGAGGGGCATCAGGCCCCAGGTCCTCCACTTTGACTGACAGATCCCACGCCGCCATACTCTGAGAGAGACAAGAGCAGAGTGTGAGAAGGGAAGGCTGAAGACAGGACTGTTTTCAAGAGAAACACGAACAATGACTAAAACACTACAGCCCGTGACATCTCCAACAGGATAAAAACCAACATTATGAACACAAATTACACACATAAGATCTCTTCTGTTAGAGTAAAAATGTTCCCTACTTATTCTTTATTTACATAGAAACAATAAAAATAACTTTATAAGTGCTGCTTAGTGGAAGATAGCCCTTCTCCATGGTCAATATCACATGATACTGAGTAACATGGACACACAAACATACACTGTGACTGACATGTCAAGTTTAAATAGTATTTCCTGTTTCGGTCTTAAACTATCACCATGGATGCATACTTCCGCTTTTCAAATGCATGCAGGAGGGGAATGAGAAACCCAACATGGGCTGGGTTGTTCATTCGATGGTGACACACTCGCCTCCTGCATGTAAATAAAAGCCCATATAAAATTTGATTTTACTTCTGGCTCTAAAATATGTGTACGTTTCAAAATCATAATCTTTTTTACAAGACAACTACAGATGATGGTGGCAATGCATAAAGATAACATGCTTCAAACTCTCCACTTTTACTCGAAGGCCTAGGCATTTTCGACATTTTTATGTTTAAGTAATAAATTATAATTTGTGTCCAATTCATACAGTCAAAAAGAACTTCTTAAATTACCTCTATATCTTTATATTTCATAAAGAAGCTCAAAATATAAAAACCCAGTGCTGTTTTCTCTGTTCTCATGCTTCCCCCCCCCACCCAAACACAGACATCTTGTAAAAGACAGTACCGTCAGTCTCCTCCGTCCACGATTTTAAGAACTGGACCTGGCGGGTTCCTCTTGTCTCTGTCAGACAGCTGAAGAAGTTTCCCTGGTCTACTGTGAGAATTTGCACTAGTCTTGCCTCTCTTGGGTAGGGCAGGTTGTGGTGTGTGGTGAAGCCTCTGCCTTTGCTGCTTGTGTCACCCGTGTAAAAAAAAAAAAGAAAGAAAAGAAAATCTTGTTCCTTTTTTTCTTTGTCAGTTTCCGCCAGGCGGAAATGTGAACACCAGTTAACTTCTGACTGACGGCTTGTGTTGAATGATACATATTAGGCAACATCTATGTGTGGTTCACATTTAAAACACTTGTGTGGGTTGCCATGTCAGAAGTTAGTAATGTAAGGCTGTGTGATATTACTCCTTAACTTCAAAAGTCAAGTTTCTTTGATTTGGCTAAATAACGATGTTAATTTAGATGTTTGCTAAAATTAATAAAATGTTTCACGTAAAACTAAACAATGCCTTTTTAAGCGCAGCCTAAAACAAATTAAATATCGTCACTTTTTGTCATGTACAGAAATTTAAAAGTGAATTTTAAAAACACATTTCAGATTCGTTGATTACATTTTGAAAACATTTAATCAATGTTTAAATGTTTTCAAAAAGAAAATGTCCAAAATGCCCAAAAATAATATATCACCTTTAATAATCAACTGAGCTTATTGCACTAGCAACTGGAGTACATGTGATTGAACTAAAATTACTCCAAAGTTTATTGCGATGACGTTTGGTGTGAATTGACAATATATAAAATTTAACTTTCGAACTAAGAAATGAGCCCCACCAATAAACAATTTAAAAAAACCAACAAAAAAACCCAACTACCAATACAAGAAAGTTCAAAGCCCCAAAAGTAGATACTAAAACATTCAAAACCTGGGAATTTTTATTTCTTTGCAGGGATGTTCCCACAATCTATTAACATAAAAATGAATAAAACCAGAAAATCTTGGGAGTTTGTCTTTGAATGTAGAGGTTTGACATGAAGATAGATTCCTTTGGAATGTTTGAAAAAGAGACAATATTAAACATCGGGGACAATGTCATTCCCAATGTTAACTCCGTTGTTTAAAGTTGTCCAGGATGTTTAACGTTGTCCCCAATGTTTTATTTTATCTCCAGTGCTTAGGGTTATATGAGGTTAAATTGTCATTATTATTATTATGTTTACAGTATCTGGAATGTTTTACTTTATCTCCAATGTTTAACGCAAAAGGAAACTTTTCTGGAGATTTGACATCTGATGGCAATAATGTTAAACATCAAGGATAACGTTAAGCATTGTAAATGAGTCATTAAATTGAGATATAGGTTAGGATTACTGATATAGATATTAGAAGATGTGTAATAATATTAGTGTATTAAATCCTATCATTTCAGGTGCACAGTGACCTGGGCAATCCGGTGGACACATTGTGGCCACGCTGCATTTGATAACACACTGCCATTCAACGTGCAAAAAAGAACATGCGGTGATCTGTGTAGATGTCTGTGTTTAATTTAATTTCAATAAAACCCTGTTTTACCCGTCTGGTACTGTTTAACTCTTACCAATACCTCTGTATTTACAATATTTTTAAAAGATAGGATATTCTCATAAAAGGATTAGTGCAAACATCTGCGATAGCTTTTCATTTTAGACGGATAGGATATTCTGATGAAGGAAGTGGTATTTTTGTCGTGCATATAAATTGTTCCAATGCTAAACATAACTTATAAGCTTTCACTTCAGTCTCAAAGAATTTTATCCAATGATAATATTTAAAATTAACGCAGCCTGTTATAGTTTTCGGTTTGTAAACATCACGGTAGAAGTTATATATCCGTGTTACGGCAGAAAAATCTGAAGAGGTAACAGATAGCTAGAACCAGAACACCGTTACATTTAAACGGCCATTGTGTCACCTCAATGTGTAATTTCCGACAGCCGTAAAGCTCACATTGACTTGTGACCGTTAGCTTCGACTGTTCCTTTTTCACTCGACTATGTAATATACAGATAATAAAACACAGCCCTGTTTAATATGATATTTAGTTTAGATGCCACTCTTTTCTTTTATTATGAATACCAGAATCCGAATGATACAGCAGTTATTAATATTTATTGATTTTAATCAGTTAGTGGTGATCATGAAACACCCCTGGTTGATGGTACATTCTATCCGTTAACTTCCGAAACAAAAATGGCACATGAGATTTTGCAGTGAGGGGTGTGTTTGCATCGAAAGTGAAAGCTAACAGCAGAGTGGCCGACACTTCAACTTTGAAACACAACTCTTTGCTGTCTGCTTGGTGTTACCTAAACATGGCGCTGCTAACGTCAGCTCGAGTTTCACACATCAGAGCCCTCCCTTGCAGCGCTCTGTCCCGTATCCGAGCTGACTTCCAGACAGCAGGTGTCAAGTTCAGGCACTTGTTACCTCCGGGTAGCCCTCAGCTCAGAGGGACAGGAGTAACGAGTCCCGTACGAAGCCATATTAACACCGCAGTCCGAGGTGACAGATTCTCCACCACAGCGGCGCTTCGCAAATCCAGCCAGGCTAACGGTTCCTCTTCATCAAGGGGGAGGAGAGGCTGGCTGGGCAAGTTTGCCCTCGGTGCTGCCTTTGGAGTGGGCACAGGCGCTCTGGTACAGGCCCTCCACACTGGAGTTTTAACCGCCATGCCTCTAAAAATTAACCTGGACTCTGCTGAGAGAGACTGGAAGGAAGCCAAGGGTGAGAATGTCCAGCAGTGGCAGGGAATAATATTTTACAGAGTTTTCAGACAAAAACACCTACTGTCAACTGGTACAAAAAGTTGTATTAAGTTTTTGATAAATAATGTATAAAACCCAAAAGACAGTCAACTTGGTGTTTTTAACTTCGTATTAAGCAGGGTTCCCTAATTTTATATTTTAGTATGTGCAGCGTTCCTAAAGTAACTGCTACTGAAGCTATTTTCTTACATGAAGCTTTACTTCGGTCTGAATGTTTTTTTTAAAAAATTATTTTCTTAAACACGTTGTAAAAGTATTCACACCACCTAAATCTTTCCCATGTTTTGGACTGAGGACAACTTCAAACATAAAATGTGTTTTTTGTGGATTTTATTTATCGACCTACATAACAAGCAAAGTACAATTAAGCATATTATACTGAAAGGTGTGGCATACATTTGCATTCAGCCCCTAGATATAATCAATTTGATTCCGTTTAAAAATGTGTGTCACCAATTCACAACAAAAGTCTTCTCAGGGCACCTTACAAAAACACCTATCCCAATTTATGCAAAACCTTGTCAAGTGCAGCATCTGCAGGAAGGGAACAAGAAGTTGTTGGAATCATTAGCTCAGGTGTGACTTTATGGGGAAATTAAGAAACAGAGTAGATATGAAATTAATGGCAACAATAACAGTAGATTATGCAAAGTTGGACAGTAGAGTAATTTGAGGTAACAGAGTAAAAGCAGCAGAAATGTTCTAATTGTAATTTATAAAGCCTTGTAAAAGCTGTTCATTATTTTATTCTCAGAACTATGCACTACTTCATGTTAGTCCAACACCTAAAATCTCAGCAAAGCACACAGAAGTTAATAATAATAATAATAATAATAATAATAATATAAAATAATATGGAACTGTTAAAGGAGGTTAGGAAGATTTCTTGTTAGATTATAAGTGCCCCTTTCTTTTTCTTCTCCCTAGATTTCCTGCTGTCTCTGTCTGTGAAGGACAGGCGCGGCTACTACAGAACCTCTGGCTCGGTGCCACTGGATGACATCCCAGTGTGGACTCCCACAGCAGGTCAGACATCTGTCAACATCTGCATCACTCAGAGTGGTGAAGATGAAATTCTTTTCACAAATTAGAAACAACTTTTATTACAGCATAAAATTATAAAAATACTGTAACAACCTCCTTTAAAAACCAAAAGTATACATAAGCAAACAAATCTTTAAGTTGACTAAAGTGCTTATTCCTAAAAAAAAATTACATTCTTAGCAGAGGACCATACTTCGATGGGCATGTGATTTAATGCTGTTCAGAGATGGGTAGATAAAAATTGTACTCCAACATGCTTTTAATTGCGTAGAAATAAAATGTAAAATTAAAAAATACTTCAGTAGGAGTAAAAATTAATTTGCTAAAAAGGGTTCTCAAGCTCTAACTGATCATGAACAAAAATGTAAAATGATGTGCCAATTATGATATTTACTACAATAAAATAAAATAAAAACAATAGTAAAACATAAATTACATAATTACAAAATATAAATATCAAACTCTGGCAAAGGAAACACCAAATCCCACTTTTGCACATCAGTTTTTATTTTTTTATTTTGAACATGATAGAAGTATGAAACCACACACATGAACAAGGAATGCAAAGAGTAATTGGAAATTATACTCAGGTAAAAGTAAGTTTACTTCAAAATATCACTCAAGTCGAAGTAAAAAGTACAGAGAGTAAAATGACTTCTAGAATACTTGAAGTTATTCAAGTAAAATGTAACTGGAATAAATATAATTAGTTACTTTACAGCATGGAAGGCCTTGTGTTCTCATTTGTGAAGATCAGAACTATTGTGGCCAAAATAAGAATGTAAAAAGAAGACATTTTGAACATGACTGATTAAATGTCTCATTTTAAGCCACGCGGGTTCCTTCCTCTACTTGTTTCAGAATTGATTTGTCTTCCTTCTCTGGTGATAAATTGTCCTAAACGACTGTGAACGGCCTAGGGCTTTGTGATAGAGCCAATCTTGCATGTGGCTGTAATAAACCTCATATTTAAATAAGTGATAAATCTGTAAACTGCATGACAAAAATTGAAGGTACCACTAGAGGGAGCTCATATGCTTCCAGTGTCGCAGTTACCCATCTGCTGATCCCTGTTCTTCATAGAGATTTCTGTTGCAAACCAAGCTGAGCCCTGCTGTGTTTGCTCCCGTCCTCAGGTGCCTCTACGCCTAGTCGCTACCTGAGGAATGAAACGTTAGACCAGAAGATTTCCGTGTACAGTGGTGACATCACCAAGCTGGAGATAGATGCCATTGTCAATGCAGGTATGGGTGTTGTTCTGTTTTGTTTTAGACAAGTCTGTGCACAATTTCAGCCACCCTACATGAAAAATGATCATTTTCTTGCATCATAAAATAAAATCCTTTTTTTTTTTCCTTTCCTTTTTTTGTTTCCCAAAAAGTACAAGAATTTAACATTTTGAAAAACACAAAAGGGAGAAATATAAAAGGCATTATGAATTTAAAAGGTTCCAGCAGTATTTAGCCTGGCTGTGCGTTTATGGGCGTATGCATAAATTTTGCAGGAAACATCTGTGAGCGGCGTCTGAGCTGTAATTATGTGCATAATGTATTTTCAGTATGTTGGTAGAACAGCCACAGGCTTTCAAGTGATTATCTGCATGGTGTTCAAGATATTCTTTCAACTAATTTGAGTACCCCACTGAAGAAAGTGAGAACAACAGAACTGCTGTGTAGGGCTGGTAAAAAATACAAAAGAATTTTAATATAAATATGACAAGGGACTTTTTAGCTTGGAATGAACAGTAGAAGCTTAAATTTCACACCAGTGAAAAAGATATAGGTAGATTTTATTTATCCCGGGGGAAATTTATGTACCTAGTAGCCCATAAAACATCAACAAAAAACTAATTTCATTTAAGAATATATGACCAATAAGATAAACCATTTCTGCTTCCACTGCACAGATCAGATTTTGATGAGAAGTGGAAATCTCATCTTCTGCATCTTCTGAATGTTCAATAAAAAGTACCGCATATTTTGTCTTTTCCAATATCTTAAAAGTTTTGAAGAAGTAGATTGATAAACGGAAGCTCGTGGAGGGTTTTCATGAATTCTCAAAGGGAAAGATGTTTGAAGAGACTGATTAGAAAAAATAAAAAAGATTGAGACACATTGATTAGACTTGAACATACTTTGAAATCCTAAGGTAGGATTCAAAGTATGAATCCCAAATTGTCACAGGTTCCTCCTTCTTGAGCAAATCCTTGCTTTGGTCAAAATACGACATTAAACTTCTAAAGCCTGCGTCAGAGCACACGCTTTTAAGCAAAGTTCTTTGGGGCCAGTTTTTAGAGGACAAATGAGACGTGCAAATAAACAAGGATGTGGCAGTGATGATATTAATTAGTTGGATGAAAAGCATTCTGTGTGCATAGCAAGGAGATCATCTAGTTTTGTGTGTGTGTGTGTGTTAAAAACCGCAGAGGAAAAAACTGTCCGTTAAAAACAGCAGAAGGACAAAAGTTTGCCCATAGATAAGGGTAGGAACGTACATCTACCGGTAAATTAAAAGCTTCGCTTTTCGTCTTAGTTTTCTCTTCATCATAACAAACCAACACAGCGGTCGCATCTTTTTTGGCAGAGCTGATTGTATGAAGTTGATCTCTTAACACTTTTGTTGCAACCGGCTTGGGGTTGATGAGAAACAAAGTCAATGCTGGTGACACAAATTTGCTGACACCAAAATGTTTTTCTTCCTTAGGTTCCTAAATTTACAGTTAGGAAAAAAAAGTTTCCATGTAGATGAACAATTTAAGTTTGTAAGTTGCCTCTGAATGAACTGCAAAAGTTCTGGAACTGTCGCTTGGACAGATGACACTGAAATATTAACTTTTGGCTGGATGGCACAGCACGAACGGTGCTGGACTGATGGTGTTTTTTAGCTTGATTTATAGGATCCGAGGTCAAATGTGAGGCCATCTGTCAAGCTTGGACCAAATGTGGTGATGAAAAAGTACAAGGATCCCAAACACAGCAGTGAATCTGTGATAAAATAACTGAAAATGAAAAAGATCAATCTGTTTCAGAGATCCAGATAAAGTCCAGGTTCCAGTCTGATTGAAAAGCTGTACTTTAGGGTGAATATGCAGAAACTAATGTCTACAAGCCTCAGTGAATTAAAGAAATGTTGTAAAGTACATTAAATCTAAAGTCCTTCACAATGACTTGAGTTTATTAAATTGAGGCAGAAAATTGGTAATTCATGGAGTGTGCTTAGTTTCCTCCATGAAGGTCTTGTCTTTGAAAATCAATGGAAAGGCCAGTGCTGATTTATGTATGCTTTATAGTTGCAAGGATTTTAGGTCAAACATCATCATCTAAAATATGATGATGTTTGACCTTTAAGCTGCTAATGAAGAGAACAAAACTGACATTATCTGTTTTCATTTATCTGTAATCCAGAGTCATTATGCATGACTGGCCTTTGCTTTAGTTTTTGAAAATCACTTTTTTCACCTCTTAGCTTCATTCCCTATCCCATTTATAAAACTTCCTTCCTTGCTTCCTTCCTTCCTTGTTTCCTTCATTTCTTCCTTCTTTGATTCTTTCCTTCTTTTATTTCTGCCCTTGTCATGACTTTCCTTCCTTGTGTGCTTTCTTTTTCCCGTTTCATTCATTAGTTCCCCACTTTTGTCCTCCCTTTTTTCTTCCTTGTTTCCTTCCATCCCTCTGCTTTCTGGTTTTTGCAGGTTCCACATTTAAAATCTGTGTAAGTACACTGTGACGTCTTCGTAAACTTAAGTATTTCATGTTTTAAAAAGGCTGGAACTTATAGATGGACAAACTGTGCAGGAACCTAAGAAACAAACTGAATCTAAAATTTGAGGATATGAGAAGCTTCAGTGCATAGGAACAATAAAACTGTTGTCAATGTCTAAATTGTTTTACTGCAACTTTCTGGTAAAAAAAAAAAGTTCAGATTGAGGAATATTTGTCTCCTTAAACAGGATATGACTTTAAACCTTTATGAATGGAAGCACATTCAGGATTTAAGACGGCAGAATATTCAATGTTATTGAAATCCTCATGTGTTGGTGTTGCAATCGTTCATTTCAGCTGCAATATTTATTACCTCTCAGTAGCTTTGGTTTCAGGAGGCCTGAAAGTGGGATTAAATCCACACCGATAACCATTAGATGGAGCCAAACACTGGTTTATTATTCCAGGAGCGTCGCCTCTGAGGTACTTTTAGTATCTGGGGGAAATTTAATCTGTGTATTTGCACAGTAGTTGTATCGGGGGAGAGAAGGGCAGACCAGTCTAAACAATGCCTGATGATGAGCCTTCCGCTTCAAATGATAGATTTTTATTGGCAGCTGACTGTCAGCAGACGGATGCTGTGCCAGCATCTAATAAACATTTTGATCGTTGACTCCCGTTTGTGGAGTTATTGGTTTTTTGTTTGTGTGTACTTGTGACTCTGCCTACAAATATTTAGGTAATTATGAGTGTTTACACAAAAAGTAACAGTCTGCGTGTGTCTGGGGAGGCGAGTTTGTATTGGGTTGTACTTTTTTTTACAGGGTTTTTAACAGAGTCGCAGGATGCAGAGTTGCATGGAATTAACAAGACGAAACGGCTAGTAAAGCGCCGTTTTGCAGAGAGGACGAAACAAGGTGAGAGCAGGAAGCCGCAAAAAAAACTCCACAACACCGGAGGAGTGATGACTGAGAGCAGAAGCGTGAGAGCCGGCGCTCTCTCCGGCTGAGAAAACCCAGAGAGGAGTCGGGGAGAGAGGAAAGAAGAAGATAAGAGAGACGGGGAGAGGTCACAGGCTTGTATTTAAATCTCGCTCTGCATTGCCATAGCAACAAGCAGGTACAGGTTAGCCTGAAAAGGGCTTTGGGCAGGAGAGTCTGAACATCCTTTTCTGTCTGACTGATTGGCTGTCCAGCTGACTTTGTATGTGGATGCTTTGTTGGCTACGAGGGCGACCTTTTTCCACAGTGACTAACTGATTGACTAAGAGGCTTTGGGTGACAGTCGCACTTTAGGTAAGATGACATTGAATTGAGAGGCGACATCGCGTGGAGATGGAGTTAGTATTTTTGCAAATCTTAACAGCAAAACTCTCGCTTGAACAGCCTCCAAGACGGCGCCTTTGGTTTTTGACATGTGGAGGGGAGTGTTGTGGATTTTCTTTGGCTGCTCAGAAAGGCCTTGAAGCATCATTTAGCCCCTAAGGCGGCAAGCGTTCAGTTGAAGCCAACTGTGGCCAATTATATGTAATACTGACAGACTGGTGGGAAGGTTGGGAAAAGGAGGCTTCCAGGCCCTGCTGGTAGAGAGAAGTTGACACACAGATACAGAGACGGTAATAAATACATGGATGCAATCTGATTCAGACTAAAGGCGCACCAAAAATCAAGAAAGTAACAGAGGAAGCATAACACAGACTGTTTTTTTTTTTAATAGTTTAAAAAAGTGTAGCATTTTGATACCACAACCATTTTTGTATCCAAGTGTTTGGTTTAAACACTTGTTAAAGATAAAAACCTCTCTGTGACTGCCAAGAGACTATGCTGGGATTTGCTCCAGCTGTACAGAGGACAGACACCCCCTCTTCCACCTGTTGCTGGATGCTGTCAATCAGCTGTGTTTTATAGTTAAAAGGCATGTAAAGTTGGCTGTTGGAGATGTTTTTTTTTTCTTTATTTAATCACAATGTAAGTAAACGCTGGGAAAACGCTCCGCGTTACAGCATCTATGTAAAATGAACCGCCGGCTGCAGGCTAAACATAAGCTTTCAGGCTTCCATTTGCAGAAAAGGGCAGACATTTTTCCCAATAGAGTTAAGAAAGCATTACTACTAAACTGAACCATCGGTTATTCCATATCTTGTTTAGGTCTTCTGCATCTGTCTACGTATGTTTTTGATTGCAATATGATTTAAAACAACCTGATGGCTACTTTACATTTTAAAATGCAAGATTTGGATAGAATTTCGACCTCCTCCTTCAAATGATTGAAATGGACCTCGTCTCCTCCTGTTTGTTGTTTGCGTCTCTCTCTATAAAGATCGGATTTACAGTAACTCTCAGCTCCTCCTCCTATCTCCTCCGCCCCCCTGTCCTCCCTCCATCCACCCCCTACCTCATTCCACACTTTTACAGCCCTTGGCTTCGACCCACTCCTATAAAACACTACAAACATAAAAACCCACAAGCACTTAAGAGCTGTCCTGGTAAGGAGGGTGGAGGGGACGTTTGGGTGGGAGGAGACAGTGGGCAGAAACATCCTCCTCTTTACACCCCTCAATCACTCCGTCTGGAGATGGAGATGGAGATGGAGGGGAGGATATATTGTCTCTGATGGGCTCGCTGATTAAGATGGATTGCACAATGAAATGTCGTTGGAGAAATGAGTTCTTAGAGCGAGTGTGTGCGTGCTTACACTCACTTCACGTCTTTCCAACTAACTCTGCATTAAAACCTTTTTTCAGACTGATTAAATGCAAATTTGCTTGGCTCTCCCGAGTTGCATTTTCACCTACAAAGATCCTGTTCTTCACTTATGCTTTATGGTCAACTTTGATTCGGTCAAGTTTTCTCTGCAGAAAAGCAAAGCTGCAGTGTAATTGAAAATGGTTTAAAACAGATAAAGTGCCTCCTCTCTGAAACTCGGTCCTCTTTTTATTCAGCAAGCAGCACCAGAGTACGCTGATAAATCTTTCAAGCCAGACTATAAAAATCTGTCCTTAAAATTAAGCCATGCACTGTCAAGTGATAAATAATATTTTGGTCCTATCTCAGTCTTTAGAGCACTTGTCACGGTTACACTTTAGAGTCTGTTTGAATGTTTCCTGAGTTTATCTAGAACTTTACGTCTTACCTCTGTGTTTGTGTGTAGATCTGTCCACACGTGTGCTTTTCGGGTTTTGTCCGTTGAAGTTGTCTTTTTTTTTTTTCGGCACAGGTGTGCTGTCATATGTACTGTATGTGTGGGCAGGAGATAGGGTCTCTCCTCTGCTGGTCGGAGATAAAGCTGTTGGTTGGCACTGGAAACCCTCTCAGCGTGGCAACAGCTGAGAGATACAAGATTAGAGTCGGACGGCAGGTGACAGACAGGATGGGAGCTGGAGTGTCTTCTGGACTGTGCTGAAACCTCCCTCGCTGATAAGAAACCTTGAAAACAGAGATGGACGGACGGGTGGCAGCGCTGGTATGCTGATGGACAGTAAGAGTCAGAAAGTAATGCAGCAGAAGGACAGGAGGGCGCAATATCTAACCCTGAAATTCTCCTAAAGACATCGAGTTAGTCGGTCGCAGACAGTTTGCAGTTCATAAAAAATTTATCATGGTATATTTTATCAGCCAGAATGATTTGTTTTTGCTTTAGTTTAATGCTCATGTATTTCAGATCACCAAACATTCTTTAATAGCAAACATAATACGGTGGAAAGAGGACAGTTACCATAGCAAATTGTCACAAATGATCCAACAATTCATCCTTACAGTAAACCTTTATCAGGTATTGTGTAGGGTAAAGTGCTCTCTCTGTATTGGTGAGTTTCTTTCTATTAAAACTTGAGTCCATGCGGGAATATTTCACCTGCCACATGCAAAATGCATTTACAGTTTTGGAAGTGGTGGGAAAATGTCATAACTCTACAAGTTACAGGGGCAGATTTCCATTTTGAACTGGACAACAGCATTCAACATCTACCACTGAACTGTTGCTTTAGACGCTACTATGAATAAAATAAAATGTGTCTGAATCAACAGTCAGCTGACATGTACTTTTCTTGACACGTGCTATGATGTTTGATAACATAAACTCATTGTTGTGCTTGATTTTAAGCTTTTATTACCCCAAAGAGCCCCGAAGTCACATCTACTCCCATTCAAATCACAGAGTCTGTTTTCTGCTGGCAGGAATGCAGCAGTTTTATTGATGCAATATGAAGTTTTTCTACATGGCCTAAAATTGTAAAATGAGAAAAAACAAAACAATGTAGTACCATATAAACTAAATATTCCTAAACTTGCAAATTCAAATGTTCATATCCATATGATGTTCTTTCTTACCCTTTAGTTTGCTTTTATACATTTTTTTTCATGAAGAATCTGATTTTGATTGGTTGTTTTTAATGTATTTGTGATTGACTGATTATGTTTTTAATTAGAAATACTGTGTACCAGTTCAAGCTTTCTTACATGTCTCTGTCTGCACTCCCACATTGGTGACACAAGTATGACGCAATAAAATAGGGACCAGTAAACTATTTGATGGGGTAGTTAACATTTTCTTTGACCAAAGTGTATTTTACTTTAAAAAGTTTAAGTTGGCTGTTCTGTAAAGTTGGCAGCAAGTCACATTGTGCTTCCTTGAACAAAAACTTAACACTGTAATTGCAAATAAATTGGACCCGTTTGTCTTCAAAAGTCTCTTTAGATTACATCTGTTGTGAAGTGGTGATGTATAAATAGCCTGGACTGAATTAAAACTTCATAGATTAGCACTTAGAAGAAAATGTAGATATTTCAAGAGTTATTTTGTTTAAAAAGGAGAGTAGAATATCTTTTAGATTTAATGATTTAGAAAATCTGTCAGTATGCACTCAGTTCTTAATAATATATATGATGGATAGATGGAGGTTTCAATGGGATGAGCATTAATATTTGAATCCTACTGTTTTTTTTGTTTTTTTTTTTACTTGGGTGATTAAATATAAATCTCTTGGTGGAGGATATTTTATTGATTCCTATGAGTTCTATGCTGGATGATGAGCAGGAGCTGTACAGGGTTTCGTGTTTATCAGTTTTGAAGGTATCGGACTGTTGGGAAGCCATGAATAAATGGACTCGAGCAGCAGGACATCTACCAGAACAGCTGGAGGGGAGGATGTGCTCTTTGATCCTGTTTGGTGATTTTTTTTCTCCAGCTTTTTTTAAGAGGATAAAACCTACAAACCCTTGGCTCTGCAGGTAGAGCGTCTTATGAGAGCATTACTCTACAGCAGCACAGCGTCACACTCATTTTGGAAAGCTTCACTGATTCTTAGCTGGCTTTGTCACTGGGGCTTATCGCAATTCTTAGCGCCAGAAACCGGCCTGGCAGATGGTCCTACTTTCACAACTGCTTGGCCTCAATCTCTCTTTGTGAGAATAAAATAAGTTCTTAGAGTTCACCTGCACTAGAGTTACTTTGTTTGCTGGATTAAAACTGGACATGCATTGGTAATGTTGGGTGGATAACAACTTCGTGTGGGATTTTCAAGCATCAGGTCAAGGATTAAGTCTTTTATTCTGAAAACCACCAAATTTCTTTGTTTAAGCTGTTAATCTGTTTGTTTAAAGTATCCACATGTAGCCGTTTTCAGAGGATAATCAAGTTGTAGCCAGATGTAGTATTTTTTCCTTGCCTCAGTAATGAATGTTTTCAAGGCTGTATTTCAGGCACTGGCAGTTTGTCACCAAGTCAATTATCTAAGGTTTCACTCAGGGGAGGCTGCTTGTTGTGATCCACCCTGCCTCACTAGTAGTAACAGGAGTCTAAGGCTCTGTTGGAAATCCCAGAACAGAGACTGCTCCTGCAGCTGAGGTCTCGCAGGCCCTGCAGCGTATGTTCTCCGTCTCCGTGTTTGCTGTAGTTACCATATATCCACCCTAGAGCGCTTGTCAGCTCCTCTTAGGACGAGCTCATATTACAAGATGCAAAATGTCACTCCGACTTTGCTTTTTGCAGAGGAAAACCACGGGCTTCTAGGACGCCTTAGTACAGGTGCTAAAATTATCAACGCCTTGTGTGTTTGTGGTGGCGCGCTCGGCCGGGCTTTTAACATCTGTAAAATTTAATTAAGCCAGAGTTGTGTTGTTTACTTGAAAGGTAAAGTTAGCTCATATGCTGCTCTTCTGAAGCAGAACAGGTTACACATCCCTGGTGACCTGCAGTGTTTTTCCCTGCAGTAGTTACTGCTCCTTCTTAGCTCCAGTTCCTATAGCAGTAGCCCCAAAGAGCTGACTGGGTGTTTTGTGGAGCAGTTGCTAATGGGCAGCTTAGCTTCTTACAACACGCCTGTCAAATGCTTGTATACAAAAGCTCTTACAGAGGCAAATTGGCATTGCTGATGCAAATTCAGTTTCAGAGGAAATATGATGTTCTGTCAACAAAGCCTTGCAACACAATTGACTCTTCCTTCTTTCTACTATCCACTGAAATAGGATGCAGTTGCTGGGTTACTGTCTAGTTCGTCACATAAAAATGCCACCGGATTTCTTTAGGTCTATAAACTATATTGTGATATGCAAAATCTAATAAAAGGTGAAAGAGAAAAAAGCATAAAGGTGTGAAATGAGTGTTGAGCTGATTCCTAGATTTGCTTTTGTTTTCTGATTAATAGGAGAATGATTAACGTGAGGCGGAAATTGTTTGTTTTTTTTCCACTGTTCGTTATTCTGCAATAGCCAGCCACGCCCTAACCTCACCACTGACTGACTATTGACCAGTTCTCTGTCTAACAGGTCCGGAAAATCCCTGAAACCTGGGTTTTACCCTATCATAGGTTTACTAGAGAATTTCTGTTTAAACTGGTGGCGGAGAAAACTCGTCTAGCTCTAACTACCTTCAGATCCAGAAGTTACGGCCCTTTTCAGTTGAGAAACAGTCGACAGAGTAGCTCTAGCTGCCGCGTAGTTCCAACAACCACTCCTGTTAACGGTAGCTTTCCTCCTTAAAATAACGTGCACTTGTTATCGGCTAGATTGGATTTAGTGACTTAGATATAAGTCCCAGGGCCATTATTTATAGCTCGCCAAAGGAAAGTACGAAGCCACCCATTTCTAGAATCATGTATTTAGATTTTACTTATACCAGAAGAACCCTCATCAAACAGTGACTCAATTGAATTCAATATCCGCGACCTCCATTCTTATTTTTATTATATTTTATTAAGCAAGCTTTAGCAGGGGTAAATGACAAACAGATTTAATAAAAGTAATTGTAAACTTGTAACAAATATTAATTTCAAATTATAATATCAACCAAATCAACCATATCCTATCTTATTTCTATCCCTAACCTATGTCACTAATCTCACTGAGCGAGGCTTTAGGGGCAGGGCAACTCACACCCGATGTTAGTCGATCTTGGCAGCCGAAATCTTTAGACGTTCTTGGTTAGAGTCTCTGTCTTAGCCGGGCAAAGTCCTTTTCCGGAAAAGCAGCAAAGTCAATCTGTCCAACCTCTTTTAGACGTACAGAATCTTCATCACTAGGTGACCTTTGTCTTTTCCCCAAGTCTGCTGCTGTTGAATAGGGATCGTAGGGTGGAGGCAGAGGAAAACGGTCAAATTCAGGGGCCAGGGCTGGGGCTGACGGATCTTGTCCTTCTTTGCGGCGAGAAGTCTCAAACTTTTTCCCCCCGGTCCCAGGGTGTGGTCCTCCGCTGATCTTTCGCCTGCGTCCTCTTGTTGATTCTCCTTCAGCGCCGCGGACTAAGAACAGTTTCCTCCCCAGCTTGCTGGCTTTTAAACCCTCCTGGTCCACAGTTGTGTGTGGGAGAGATCTTATGACTCATTCTCCCCGATTATCTCATCGGAAAGTACCCGTCTTCCCAAACCTCGCTCCACCCTGCATTTGGTAATACACAAACCTCCCTCTTTTGCGTCCGACTGCTGCAACTCCTTTGCAATACTTCTCTTTTTTCCTGCTGACCATCTGGTAGTTATTACCTTTTTTGGCAATCTGTTCTGAGGTCCCCGCCCAGCCAGCTCAGTGCTTCTCTGTGCTTAACTCTACAATCTTCTTATAATGTACCATGAAACACAATCAACTCAAAACATAATCAGTTTTACCATTATCTGAAATCATTGAAAATGTATATATAACAATTAAGTTGTTACTGTTACCGCAGATCATGAATACAGATTATATATTTCAGTCATACATTACAGACATTGTGATTATAAGACATAAATCATTTCAACTATTTACTTATCTATGTATTTGATTCCAACCATTACACACATATGTATTTCATTTCATTTCTTTAATCATTCTTAAATCAATACAGGATTACTGTCACTCCCCAGGCCTTTTACCCTGCTTTCTGCGTGTACCTAGAGAGATCTCACAAGTCCATGCCAGTTTTCTTGACACCACCAGGCAAATTTGTATTGCATCAGTAGTTCTGAATGTATTTATTGGATAAATTATTGGGTCAGGCATTATTTTTCGTGAGATTTTACATTTCATGGTCTGCTTGTTTGATCCTTGTTTTTTCCAGGAAATGACAAACTATGACTCAAACCAGCTGTCTTTATGTCAATGTGTTTAAGGGGTTCTCAGAATATTTATGGTTATTAGTATTTGCATATAAAAGTAATTTTTAAAAGTTGTTTTTTGCAACCACATACTCAAACTGACTGGAGTTCAGAAATGATTCCTTGAGAATTACATAACAACCTAAAAAATAGTGTTAAAAGGAGATCTTTTTGCACTCTGTCAAGCAGAGATATTAGAAAATCAGGGTCTTTGAAGCACATTATCATCCAGGCTCCCACTGGCAAAGGAGGTGAGGTGGCGATTTTTTTCAGTAATCCCTGTGGGAACTGAAGACTACAGCAGTGAACCAACAACAAGTGCATGTAACTCCATAGGCAGCACCTGTAAAGTCTCTTTTGTTCCTGGCAGAAGAAAAAGCTTCTCCTTATTTATCTTAAGCTTATTTAATTGCTGTTGGACAGAGCAGTGTGTGTACGTGCGTGCGTGCGTGCGTGTGTGTGTGTGTGTGCGTGGGTGTGTGTGTGTGTGTGTGCGTGGGTGTGGTGGACTAGTGGTGGTGACATTCTCAGCAACACATGCATCCGATCAAGACATTTTAAAAGGCACTCATCAATCTAACCTACAGATAAACTGACTGTTTTTCTTTGTTTCTGAGAACCCCCTCCACCCCCCCACCAAAAAACAAAAACAAACTATAGTCCATGTCCTGGGATCTGCAGCCAAAGGTCCATACTTTATCTACTGAATTTCCCCAAACTACTGTGAGCCAAACAATCACATTGATTGTGAGTTGTTTGCCCTCCAAGATGCTTCAAAGAGCTTAGTTGGTAGCTGAGATGCATTCCTCTATTGAAATGTAGCAGCAACTGAAAAAAGGCCAAAGTAATGTTTTATGATTTTTCTTCTTTTTGCTCCAAGTTTGAGGCCACTGTTTCTTCTAAAGAGTCAACAGTTTGCTCAGGTTTGTGAATCTTTATCTCAAGATGAGTTAAAATATCATAATGTTTTGTTCATGACTGATGGTAAGATGCATAAAGGGGTTGGAGCCTCATCTGCAATAATAAAAGTTCTGCTCTGGTCGATCACGGTGAAGGAAGAGCCGTTGGGTTCAGCTATGAATTTATTGGATTTTCTAGATTCCAACCCTCCTATATGGTCAAAAGATATTGGTTGTGATGGAAAAAACAAGATCCTGGAAAGAAACTGATTTCATCAGCTTCCTTTATTGGCCAGATGGACCCTAGATGACAGGTATTGATGTTTGATATGACATCATACGGGCTTGGCAGCGCAGCAGTCAATTCAACCTTAGAAATGAGGTGAGAAGCTTCGACAACCATTATTGCTGGAGAGTAGAGAACCTGCTCCTCTGCGTCAAAAGGAATGAGGAATGAGTCCCTCCTGACGCCTTGGTTTAGAGGTTTTCTGGGCATGTCTAACTAGGAGAACAGACCCAGAACTCCCTGACAGATCATCGTAGGTGAACAGGAATATGATGGAGAGCGTCTCTGAGGAGATGGATGCCTCTCTTGCCCTTCTGGACCTTTTAACTCAATCTTGAATAAGTAGGAGACAGCGGAGGCAGAGCCTGTCGTGAATGCTAAGGTTACCAATAACGGCGGATAAGCAGTTTTCCTGAAACGGGAAGTAGTTGCTCCACCATTATCACATTAAGCAGCGTGTACACAAGGTTGATTGACAGCACAAAGACACTCCTCCTGGTTCTAATTTGGTTGTTTTTGACCAGGAGTGTGCATTTATTCAGACGGAGGAGGCGGAGAGATTATCTGTCTCATGTTGTAGTGTCACGACACGGTGATAGTTTGAACAAATATGTAAAATCATATTTTTGTAAATATTACATACTGTTACATACTGCAGTTATAAGCTACATAATTATGCTAATCGAGGATTTTGTATGGCCAAAATAATTAGTCACTGATTTCAGTCTAAGTTGTTATAATATCAAAATAAATATTTATTTTCATCTTAAGTTGGCAACTGTGATTTGATCACGACAGAATAAGATGTCAGGTGTAAAGCTCTGCTCACATCTGAATTAACACTAGTTGCACATGTTTTTTTATTAACATCACGTTTTATGAAATTTGTTCAAATATGTTATGATTATTTTTACTTGTCTTATGATTACTGTAGTTCTTATAAAGTCAGTCTTTTGTAGAGTTTTCCATTTAATTGAATATTGGACACGAAATCCTTAATATCACAGAAAAATGAATGATGCTCAGAGATGTTGCTTTTGTTTACTTTGAGTCCCATTTTTAAAAACTGTGATTCTTGCAGAGACTTATCTCTGCTTAGATTTCTGTTCTTTTCTTGTATCTTGGCTTTTTTGATTCGTGTGAACACTAACAGTCATGTTCCTCAGTGTTTCTCGCTGCACTGAGGTTGCGTTAGGTCCGCTCTGTCCTCGCCTGTCTGTGTCTTTGCCATGGGTGAAGTTTGGAGCCTGTGGGAAATTGTGACTACACAGCATTGTGTGTGTTTTTTTTTTTTTTTTTTTTTACAGTTCTGCTGCTCTAGTTTTTGTTCTGTCCTGATCTGTCTGAATTAATAATGGAAAAACTGTCAGAAACAGTGGTTTACTGGTCATTTGGTAATGGGTTTGATGTTCACGTTGAAGTAAAAAGTTTTAGTTTTCAGGGTTCGTTGCCTCAGTGGCCCGAGGAATGCTCCAGTGTCCCTTTTGTGTCTCAATTTAGTTAGTTTGAACTTCTCCTGTCGCTTTACACTTTGTTTCTCGAGCTCAGACATCATCGCTCCGCAGAAAAGTGCCATTAAAGAAATTGGCAGCATCACGCTGATTTACACGCTGACGTTGAGAAGTTAACATATCCTCAGAGAGTTAATCCCTAATGTTGTCCGGGTCAGTAAATAAACAGAAGGAGAAAAGCCAAATTGGGGGAGTTCGCAGAAAAGCTCATTTGTGCTAATTATTTCTCTCCCACCCCTCCCTCGTTAAAAGCATTCCCACCCCTCCAATCAATCGGCACTTTAGCAAGCAGGAAGGGATGGAGGAAGTGCGAGCCTCATTAGCCTGATTGGGCCAATGTGGGAGATGGAGTGAATGAGGGAATAAAAGGGAAAAGGAGGCAGCCTGGTCATCAGCACTTGGCCCATCAGAGTTTCTGTCAACAAGGCAAATGCTGCGTTCAAATATGTTTGTTTTGCAGAATTGTGGTTCCCAGCGGACATTAATGATGGCACCCGCACTGAATAGGAAGCTATTGATGGAGTTTGTTTTGCATACTCGTTGGACACAGCCGAGCATTTGAAGTACAAATAAATGATTATAGCTTGCAATTAAAGAACTTCAATCTGCTTCAGTTTATAGCAGCTTTCAAGCTCAAGTTTGATCCAAACTGCTTGAAGAACACAATGGAGCGATGTTGGAAACATTTGGAACTCGGGCATAAAAAATAAAGTATTACAACAGTAATAAAAAAAGCCATAAAGCCAAACAAAAAACTGGGTTCTTAATAAAAGGAACCACGAACAAATGATTTTGGTTGTGTGCCACCTTTATAAACTTTTTGTGTGGCTCAAACCGAACCAAACATCCTTATGGGTCAGCTTGCATAGTTTTCTTTGCCATTTCCTTTCTGTAGAAGCTGAAAAGTTATTAAGTGGAAGAAGGTGTGGAACTGTACTTGCTCAAGAGAAACGATTCCTTCTATATGTACACCCGTTTATGGTGGCACAGATCTAAAACGTCTCAGGACAACTGACCTCCTACTTGCAGAAAATATGAGGTCTGTGTTGAGAAGTTCTTTGCTTAATATCCCAACATCTTAACACATGTAGATTTTATTGCTCAACAATTGTTTAAAATATTATGCATCAGAATTCAGTGAGAACAAGGTTACAAATGTCTACAAATAACATGCAAGTTGATTTTGCTTAAACATTTTTATACATGACCAGTGGTTGTGACATAATCGTAATTCAGGGGGTCAGCACCATTTACAGCCCAAAAAGCCATCTTTACTCTCTTTCCTACTACAGAAAATCCAACCTTTTTTTTTTTTTTTACTAAAAATAAAAACAATTGTCAAGGGGAATAACTAAACAAAAAAAAATTGTTTTGTAAACTGTATCCTGATATTGCATAATAGCAGTTTAAAAAACCCCCATAAATTTTGTTGTTTTGTTAGCTTTATGTGAAAAACACTGCTCAATTCATGGCATTTTTGGCATGTTATCTAGAGTCACTGCAAGGGATTAAAAGCCGCATGTAGTTTCAGAACTGCAAGTTGCAGACCCATGTGATTATGACAAAACCTTTTCTGTTTTTTTTAACGAAATTTAAAAAAAAAACTGCGACAGTGCACATAAATATTTGCTTGCCACTTTCTACTTTTTTTAATTAACCCATAAACAAATTTTTAACTGTATTTAAAATATAAATCTTTCTCCAAATAAGTGATTTAGTGTGCACTTACTAATAATAAATATTATTATTTATATATTTGAAATTATATGTTTGCACATAAAGTGAAACCGACATTACTTTTGTACCTTATATCAAGAAGGCTGGGTATTCAGTCTGTTTAATATGATGAAACTGAACTGGAAATAATTAGAAATAAGCCTCAGTTCAGTCATGAGAGCTGCGCTAAAGGAAAATGAATTACATCAATTACTTAAAATGCAATACTGAGGACTGTAGCTTAAAAATGAATTGCATTTAAAACTTGCACATATTTTTTATGAGTTTGTCGGGTAAACATTTCATATATTTACACATTGCTGTCATCTTCACAGCTAAATTTGATTAAAATGGGATGAAGTGAAACAGAGTTAATCACTTGCACAGAATGTGCACATTAATACACCTACAGCATCAGTCAGTCGAACTTGCCAGAAACACTTATTCAGGAGAAAAACGTCGCAGGAAATTAACTGATCTAACTTGAAACCGTAATATATAAATGGGGGCCAAACATTTAGCCAAGAAAAAAAGAAACATTTATACAGATCATATGTCAGCTAAGACTGGGACTCAAAGCACTTCCTCTCAGCTGCAGCGTTGTGACTGTAATGATTGTACAAGACCTTTACGTCACTCTTATCTTGCAAAGCAAGGAATCATCTATTGGCTACACAGAAACTGGTAATATCACTTTACCTCAAGGCTCTGCACATGTTCAGAGTAACTGTTTTTATGACAGATGCCATGTAAGCAGTGGTCAACAAACCACCTAAAATTCTTATCTTGGAGAGATAAGCTGATTATGGAAATAATTATGCACAAAAGCCCAATAGTGAAATTTGACTTAAATTCTCAATTTTTTTTTTTATTGTATTTTCTTTTGCATATCCTTCGTGATTTCTACATTTCATAAAACAATTATGTCAACAAACACAAGGTGCCACTCTGACTAAACATAAAGTTAACATGATTGGGCTTTATGTTATCCCATTAAGCAATTTCTTTTACTTGTTTTTTTTTTAATAACTCAACAAAAAAATAACCTTATGGCCAGAAATAAACCTAAAATGTCTGGTAACATGGATTTTACAAGCCTTTATGTAAACCTTTACTGTGGCCAGCGAACAGTGGGGGCTCATTGATCAGATGAGGTTAAATAGAGAAGCTCAATAAAGTAGATCAGAAATGTAGAAAACTGCTGTCTGGTCATGCTGTGTCTTAAACACAAAAAAAGCTTTAAATCAATCATAAGAGATGTTTTTCCAAGTTCCAGCTTTATGTGAAAGCCACCGACGCACAAAGAAGTAACACTTTGTTTACTGTTTGTCTGTCCACTTAATCTTCTAATTACTCCGCAGCATTTGCATTTTCAGTTATGAGTGAATTGAGTTTTCCAACAAGTTTTATGAAGATTTAGGACTTTCTGTCTCCACCTTTAATGAGGGATGTTTCCTATGTAGACTTTAATTATTTGCATCCATCATTAATTAAATGAGCTGTGCAAATAATTTTGACTAAAACTAAGGCATCGAAGTCAGGATTAGAAGGACATTTGACATGGAAATTAAAAACACATTGGGGGAAGATTATCCTCATTGTAGGCAGTGTTATTTGAATGATAAAGTATAATGCAGCTTTACATTAAGCCTCAATTTTCTTTCATCTTTTTAGTAATGGCTTAGTGAATTAAGTACACGGGCCGTATAACTGTAGCCTCTAAAATGGGCTTTAAAGGAGACCTGAGTCCTCATACGCTTTTTTTTTTTTTTTCATTCTCTCAGCTCGTAAAGACAAGACAAGTGAGGCTCTTTGTGTACTCACATGTCCTCATCACAGATGATGCTTTTGTCACATAATTGCATACACGCACATGCAGAGGGTACAGGGAGTACACACGGCACACAATGTGCACAATTACCATCCTGTAATTGCGATCTATCAGACATTATTGTGAAATGTTGCCTGATGTGCGTGCTGTCGAGTCTGCTGCATTATCAGAGCTTAGGAAATGACAAGACTATTTATAGGAGCTTGTTATCCACTTAAATCCTGTTGTTGCTATTGTCCAGCCCTTAGAGCTGGACTGACTGATGGGCTGATCTGTTGGTTTTGAGGAGCACAGCTGTGTGAAAAAGCAAATAGAGCGCCTCCATTTTTAGCTTCATTGACCTAAAACAGGAAGAATCTCATTAACTTGTTTGTCATACAGTGACGTGTTAAGTATTCTTTCACCATATTAAAACTGGTTACGCTGCACCGCTACTTCTCTATAATTAGGCCTTTGAGTTCAGTCCATAGCCAAGGGGACAAAGAAAGGGAAGAAAAAGGAGCAGTGTTGCACAAATCGATGCGAGAATGAATCCCACCAAGTGTGATCCGAGTGAAAGTTTCAAAAATATTGAGCAGAAAACATGCTGGTTTCTACAACAGGACTTCGACGAAGACAAGCTCAAAATCCACCTCAGACGTCTTACAACAATGTATGCTGGGGCTTTTTAGAGAACCGCGCTGCCGCTTAACCAGAGCATTATTGGAAAGCTGTTTGCAAGAAAATGCTTAGCATGCAAAAACAAACAAACAAGTAAATATTTGAACACAAAGACATCTGCAAGTCTGAGTTTATTAAAAAATAATCTAAATTAGCCATTTCCTGTGGTATCTGTTCTGAAATTGGTGCACCAGCTGTACCAGAAGGGAAGTGCTGACATTTATTTTGCAGCTCTAACCAGATGTTTTCTTACACTGTCTGACTTTAAATCACACTAAATCTTTTCTGGCTTTAGTTAGTTAGGGACCTCTCCTTTTTGGAGCAACTCCAAATTATTTGAGGAAAATATGCTGATACACAATTTTTTGCTTTTACTTGGTGCAGATTCAATGTGACATTATGTGGAAATATTGAAGCAACATCAGAAGACATCGAACAGAAACTTGAAGCACATATAAATTCTTCCAAATGACTTAAACATCCAAAATCGGTTATAAAGTGACAAACTTGATGTTTTTGGAGCGGCCGTCACAAAACCCAGATCTCAATCCGTCAGCAGCACCTGATGACATCTTCCTCTGCTGCTTTACTGATGGCCTGTCGCTCTCCATCCTAGTGCTTTTATGAAAATTGAAAAGTAAGAAAAATTCGGTGACATTTTTTTATGTTTTCATTTATTTATTTATTTTTTAAATTTCTTGCCTTTTCCAATTCTGTCGTTGCTTTTTATTTTTAGTCATTAATACATTTAGGCTCCAGGCTGGCTCAATAATGGTCTGGAGACAGAGGGTCCTGTCTTTGGCACGCTGCTCGATAACTGCCCATCTGCCTCTGGGTTAGAGTGGGCTGGTCTGGGGTTTGGGGCGCGGCTGCACAGAGAGCGTTGGGTGCATCTTTTGGCTTCACTTTTTTTTTTTAACCCAGCTACTGACTTGGTTTAAAACCAGTCCTTGTGGCCAATCAGCCCTTTTGTTTCACTAGGATCTTTCTCCTACCAGTGGGTGATGAATGGATTATACCACCAAAAATATATTTTAAAATAAGATTTAAGGTGACAAAAAGGAAAAATGGGGAAGAGGAAGTGTCCTTTTCCCCTGACTAAAACTTAGACAAACAGCTTCCAGCAAACCTGGTAAAAAACAAAAACCCAAAAAACTAATAAGAAACAAATCAAAATAACTGTTTCAGTTATTTGTAGCTTAATGAAACAGAAAAGCTGATCTAATCATTGTTTTAACTTAAAAGTCCCTTTTATTTGTGCCTGCAGCTAAATGTTGACAAAAAGTTCACAGTTAATGTATGGGTTCGGACTCTAATTATCAACACTTCTGTGTTTCTCATTTGCTTTCTATTTTGGAGTGAAGTTCAGCAAGTGGCAGTGAGTTGTCAGTGTTTGTGCCGGAGCTCTCCTCTGTTCCACTGTCTGGCATTTTTAACACTATGAATAATTTACAGTGCTCCTGGAATTTAATTATTAATTTTTTGGAGCTGAGATGTGTCTACTTCTGCCGAAGGGAAGGCTGAGAGTCATTGCTCCAGAGGAATCACAAGCTTCCTGTAAGGAGACGTTGCCGAGGTGTCGGGGTGGTTCGGCCCAGGAGAGGCGGGTCGACTTCAGTGAAAGCTTTGGAGGAGTTCTTCCTCTCTATATGGATTAACCATGTGGATGGGCTGATGAAACAGAATATCCAAGGGTTTATACTAAACTACAAGGCAGAGAAGAGCATGCTACTCACTCAAGACCAGTATGATAATGAGGGAAGCAGCGGAAAGAATACTTAAAGTTGTAAATGTATTTAATATTCTTTAGTATCTAATTCTTTTTTGCCTACTAGCAAGGTTAGAAAAAGTGCATCAGTGAGAATTAAGCAGATTGAAGTGAAAAGACAAAGGCTGCTGTAAAGGACAGTTTTGTTATGCTAGAACAGCTTCTGCTCCTTTTTAACTAGAGGCTTTTTTTTTTTTTTTTTTTTTTTAACAGTGACACTAAAGTGTCTCTCTCTCTGATAGGCAGCCTGATTTATACAGTTTGCGTTGTCAAAACGCCCCAGAGGCCGTCTTGCTCTGCTCCCTGCCTTGTTTATTTCGCTCATGTCCCCTCCATCCAAAGCTACAAAAGACCACCGCGGCTTCAAGTTTTTGTTGTTGCTGCTGTTATATCACTTCATCCCTCTGAGGTGTGTCGCTTGTTTCTCTGTGTGTTTGTGTGAAAAGAAACCTGTCAGTGTTGGTTACCCTGCCAGTTCACACTTCTTTAGAATCACCTTTTATCCTGTCAGTTCAGGACATAAACGCAGCAAAAGCAACAATGGATTATTTTAAAATGCATGCGTCTCTTTTGTCGGGCAAAAATGCATTCTGAGGAAGATTGTATGATGATCCTGTGAAAAGTAAACAAAAAAAATATGACTCATGGTGAACACTAAAGAAATATGTTTTGACGTAATAAGAAACAGAAAATTAATTTGACAGAGATGCTATTTGGAGTCGGAGGTCATGATGGCCGCAAGCAAGAGGAACAATCAAAGTCACACTGAGTGACTTTGGGCACGAAAATAAATATAATAGTCACTCTGCTTTGGATTAGGTTTTTAGAAGTTTGCTCACATTGTCCACCCTGCAAGGGAGAGAATTATTCTAGCTGAGTTTTTACTTTGTCATGTAAAGTATGGAATACAAATTCCTCATCTGTTAGTGTGTTATATATAAAAAAATCTAAATTTGAATTTCTATTAAGAAAAATACCAATTTATATTTAAATTGCAGTTTTTCATTTTAATTTGCAACATCACAACTTGAGTTTTGATCAAACAAATGTATAATTTTGTTGTGCTGATTTAGTTACTGTCTGTGGAACCTATTGATGATGGAAACCCATTCAAAAGAGATTAGAAAAGGGACATTGGTCGGTGTCAGAGGTGTCCAATGTGCGGCACGGGGGCTGTTTTTGACCCCTGTGCTGATTTTGTCCGTCCCCCGACTGCAGCTCAAGAATGATATGCATTTGGTCTGCCGACACACCAAATTTGAGCCTTTCTATTTTTTTTTTTAGTTGGGACAAAATATATAGAGAATAGATTAAAATTTTCATACAATTAGAAATGTTAGTTAAAGCAAGCATTCAATATTTAATAAAGCATTTTGCTTTATTTTGATTTCATAGTAAATAGAATCACATTAATCCATTGGCTGTTAATTTACCTCAGGAATCAAAGTGTTAACGCTTTCACTATAATAACTAACAAATACTGGATTCCTAACAGTTCTTTGGGGAGTTACCACACACACACACACACACACGCACGCACGCACGCACGCACGCACGCACGCACGCACGCACGCACGCACGCACGCACGCACACACACACACACACACACACACACACACACACACACACACACACACACACACACACACACACACACACACATTTGATAATATATATTCATGTGCTTGTATTTCTTTAGTGCCCTTTTTTTTAAAACTGTTTTTCACTTGTGCTCTATCGTAGACTACTGTTTTTTAAATTCGAACTCTAAAAGAAAATGCAAATGTGTGGTCTGCCATGCAGCTTTCTCTGATGGATACCTGCAATTTGTGGGAAAATTTGCATTCAAACTAACCGTGCAAAAATACTTGGATCAAGAATTTGTTTGACCACGCTGAAACAAGCGCATTTAGGGAGAATAAATTGACCTTTAACTAAATAGGCCTATTATCCATGCAAACACCGGAGGGCTCCTTTACCTTACTGTGCAGCCTTAAATCACCCTTCACAACACGGTGGTGCAGAAAACACAAAGTTAAACCGCTCTCCTGCACATCAGCGGCCCAATTTGTCAAAAGCAAAGAGGCGACACATGGAGAATGAAATAGATTTAAAAGGAAAACAGTGAAACGTGACACATCACTGTTGTGCTTCAGCAGCAGTCTTTCTCCCAGATTAATTATTTTAAGAAAAGTGATGTGTTAGTAGACGTAACTTAATGGAAGACTCCCCCTTTGATCCCATTTGTGGCAGCGTGAGATTAAATTTCAGACTGAAGCGACGGGCACGCCCGTCTCTGGGTGTGCATCTTCTTCTTCGGGTGTAATGCCAGTTAGAATAATTAAGCTGGAGGGCCTTACGCTCAATAATGGACTTTGACAGCAAAATCAAAAAGGCCTGTGTAGTGACTGATGAGATCTCGGCCCTTTGTTGTTAAGAGCAAAGAGAGAAATGTACAGTGAGCTTCAAACACAGAAGTATAATAATCAGACATCCTTCAATCTGTCGTATAACTCAGCTCTCAAACACGAAGCAATCTCTTCATGCTTTCCGCGTGTTTCCTTCTCAAACGCCCATCACAAGCAGTAAGTCAAAGATGGACACTTATACACTCTTGCGTTCGTTATATTGATCCATGCTTACACAAGCATTAGCACTCACTTAGAATGAGAGGCATGTCTTCACCCAAACATTGCAGAGCAGCGCTCTCACACGCAGCCTCACTTCTTTAAAACATACAACACGCACGCAAACCTAAATAAGTGCGTGCCTTCACTCCGGTCTGCCGGGTTCCTCCAAATTGAATCATAAAGCAGCTGATGTATTCATCCAGTGTGTGTGATTTAACAAGGTTTGCACCGTCTCGTCGTAAATCATATTAATAATCTCAGTCTACCATTGAAGTTTCTTTTTTCGTGTGTCTTTCTAAGCCACCGTGGTGCTTTTTTTTTGGTGTGTTCTTCCTTTTGTTGTTACTTTCATGATCCACCCAATTCATGCAAACACACACACACACAGAAGACACAGAAAACTGGTTTTCCTCTCACAAGTCTTTATTCATCCGCGTAGAAAAAAGACGACAGATCAATAAATGAAACAGCATTTTGCACTCGGTTTTGTCTATACATAAGTGTTTTCATTATCACATCTGAGGATATTTTTAAAGGAAAGATTTTCTAGAAAGAATGAATGGTAGCTTTACTGCTCTTTCAAAAAGTGATTTTAAGAAAAATAAAATACAGATATAAAGAAACTAAAAAAATACACACCAGAGCTCCTTGATTATCATCGATACACAGCAACACAGGAAGGAAAATCAGAAGAGTACAACCAAAAGAAAGAAGGAACGGGTTTCAACACTTAAAGGCTCTATCTAAGTTTCTCCTTTCTCCCTCTCTGTCCTCCTCCTCTTTCATCTGGAAATCTGGCTGTTTAAAAATGATTTTCCATCAAAGTTCCTCCTGCATTTGGGTGTGTTGGTGGGCTCAGTGAGAGGCAGTCAGAGAGCAGGGGCTGCTTTCCTGTGGACGTGTTGGTGTTGAGATGCACAGTGAAGCGGTCGGGCTGTTAGCAGATCCTCTTTGCTTATCTAAGGCCATAAAACTGGACACCCTGAGTCAACAAATGTTTCTCTGCCAACACTTTATCAGCTCATCTTAAATAATTTAGGTTAACCAAACTGTCTGATTTTCAGTGCTTTATCTTAATACAAAAAATGCAAGTTAAAATGGATTCTGCAATTAATCGCAGATTTAACTGAGGCTGCAGTTTTAGATAATCCAAAATGTATAGGAATATCTTCCCATTTCATGTGAAATGTAAAGTTGAAACAAGACATTTACATACATGTACTGTATTCAAAGACACACCTGTTTTCCCTCAACTTTTCATGCTTTAGGTCAGTTAGGAAAAACCCCGTGATTTATACGGTATTTGCTAAATGTCTCGATGAATCTTCAATACTGGATCCAATTTCCAGAGACCTGAAGGTGCTATATTCATCTGTTTAAGTGTAAACATCAGGGGAACGCCCTATCACAGATCGGTTCCGTTTCCCAGAATCCTGTAGTGACATGGGCTGACAGGCCGCTCAGACGAAGAGGCCATTACTCCAAAGCAAACATAAAAATTACACTTTTCATGTGCACTCAGGGACAATAACATTAATTGCTGGAGTCATGTTCTGAGGTCTGACTTTAAAACTGAAGTCACATTTGGGTTAAAAAGTGTGATGCTTGCACCATCCTACTGAGGAGAATGGGAGTGGCAGCCATCATGTTGCCTGGGTGGTTTGCTGCAGGAGGGACCGGTGCGCTTCCCAGGTAACTGGGGACTCACAGATTACATGTCAAGGGTAATATTGTTTGGAAATCTTAAAGGAAGATGTCAAGACATCATCCAGAAAGCTTGGGCAAAAGTGTGCATTTTAATTAGATAGTAACCCTAAGCATGTCGCCATAAAACGGCATAAGGACAACAGAGTCCATGTTTTGTAGTGGCCATCGCAAAAGACTGCTGTGGTATGGAGGAATAGGTCAAAATATTTTACAAATTAAATTAACAAGCAGTTTTTCCAAATAAAAAAAAGAGAAATGTTTGTAATCTTCTTAATTAGAAAGAGGAAATTAAAAAGAGACCTTAAAAAAAACGTTCATTATGCTGGAATTTATTAGATATTAAATAAGTTTGGTGTCACTAACTGACCTGAAACAGAGAAAGCTTCAAATGATTTTCTGTGAGAGAAGGTTGTGTCTTTATTTATAATTTCCATTTCAATGTCTGGTTTACAGAAACCTGAAGTTATTGTTAGCTTCCTAAGTTTGGGGCTTGGACAATCATATTATGTTTTTAATTAAAAATGAACTCCATTGTTTTAAAAACCCTATATATTTTATATTTAGTGTCTGAACATATCTAAGATCACATAAAAAATCTGATAGGGTTGGTTTACTAGATCCATGGTTCTATAGCTGGTGTCACTTTAGTTGCCTTTAGAGACACTCGTAGAAATTTGTTGACAGAAGCTATTTAAAAAGTGTGAAGTGAAGAGTTTGAAGACCCAAACAGCCCATAAAACTGTTCATGATCATTGATCTATAATGAAATATTACATAAAAAGAGAAGTTGGGAATGTTTAAAGAGTCAAGAAAAAGTGAAAGTGGCCACTTATACTGCACTTCATTTACTTATTAAGTCTGAACCTGCATCTGGAGAAGACCTCAAACCCAATGTATCCATGATCCATGTTTGAGCTGCAGGTCAGAAAACCGTTAGGCTCTACCAAGGTTTGTTCTCAGTGTCCACACTAATTACTTTTGGCAGTATAAGCTTACAGCTATGTAGGCATTTAGTCCATTTAAACACTATTAAATAATGTTTAATAGATAAACTCCTCACTCTAACCTCCTAATGGCAGCCATATTGGATTTTGACATCACGGTCGGTGAGCAACTTCATTTTTTCCCTTTTTGAATTCTGTCTTCAGGGAATCTTTGTGTTTGTTTTAACAACATGGATTGTGGACATTTTTCATTCACACATGTAATGCTAATATGTTTATTTTTCCCTTTTCTTGAGAGAATTACAACAAACTGAAAAAGTCCTACTTTGTTATGATGTCTCCACAGCATTTTGAAAACTTTGTATTTTGAGAAGTGGTTTTTTTTTTAAAATTAATGTCCGATGTAGTTGATCATTCAAAAATATTGTGGTTTTTGTATGATCAACCAGGCTGTAGGAGAACACATGAATATCAGAATGCAAAATCACATTTAATATAATAGATATTTTTTATTAGTATGTTCCCCCTCTTTATTTTTCCTGAATCACAATAAAAACAACAGAAAGAAAACAAACGTCTTTAATCAACCCCACGCTCCATAATGCGAGTAATAAGAGCTCAGTCATTATAATTTCCTTCACAAAAATGATCTGCTGCTCCAAGTTATTGCCAAATAAAAAAGTTTGGCCTTACTCTTGAAGATAAATGGGTTACTATTAGGAGATGCATGATTAGTTTCTTTCATTACTGTGTGAAAGATAATTTAATAATAAGACCAAGCCGAATTAAAAACTGGGTTCATGCTGTTCTTCTTAATTCAGAATATTTTTTTTGCTTGGAGATTATTCTGCCTTTTGTTTTTCTTGCCTCTTCCTCACTTTGTTTTATTTATTGAAATGTTCTTCGCTCTATAAATCAAACAAAGTTCAATCAAGTTTTTGACAGAATCATGCAGTCTTTTATCGCTCATGTTTGTTGGAAGCAGTGGCCACGCTGCGGGCAAAATTATATCCTTTTTTAAGATGAAGAAGTCACATTATTCCAGTTGTCAGCCCTCTTCCCCTCGATCTTCTTTTCCTTTTGTCCTCTTTTTTTGCCTCCTGCCGCTTCATTGGTCACACGCCCTTTTTCAACTTAACTCCTGTGTCTTTCTTCTCCTTCCTCGCTCTCTGCCATAAGCAAGCCACCTCTCAGAGAGACTACACCCCCCCCACCCAAACAGCACCCTTCTCTTTTTCCCCTTGTCGTCTTTTATCTTCTTTTCCTCCATCCACCCATCTATCCATCACCCCCTCACACACACTTTCCCCCTCTCTTTCCCACTCATTAGTCTACCCATGCTGTGGTTTGTGTCTCCCGTCTCTGTCAGAGCTGTTATCACTGCTGTCAGCTCCTTTGGCGAGAACAAAGTCGTCCTCTGCTCACAGCACCACAAAAGACACGAGAGGAATGAAAGGAAAAGAGCTTCAGCTCCAAAAAAAGGAAAAAAAAAACTAAAAAAGAGGCGGAAAGATGGAAAAATTAAAAGGGGGGGGAGTAAACCAGAGGAAAGAAGGGAGCAAGGAACACATCTTTTTATGTCAGCCATGATGCATTGTCATCTGTGGGTTATAACAACCATTGATTTCTCCTTTCTGTCACCCGTTTTATCTATACAGCACAGAGCTTACAGTTGGAAGGAAGATATGAGCGCTATCTCTATACACATCAAGTGCCTTTTCCTCATATTATAAATATATCTCCTGCTAAATCAGCTAAGCCTAGTATATCAACCTCAAATAATTTACCGTGTATTATTATGAGCTGAGAAGAGCAGTAGGTTTGAAAGACACTGAGATATCCAAAAGAGGAAACATAACCATTTAGAACAATAAGCAGTGCTGAGAGAAGAGCCTACTGTATTTTGTAGGATACAGCAGAAGAGTATAGTGGGACTCTTACTTCTGTTGCTTATTAACATTGTCCCATCATCATCATCATCTACTAAGCAAACCAATCAGAATCGAACCATCAGAGGCACAGAGGGTACTTTGGAAACCAAGGGCAAAATGCCACCAGCCAACAGGGCTCTGGTAGCTCAGGGATTGTGCCCTGCATCATCACGTGTAGGCATAATCTATGTCAGGGATGCCACCCTCTCTGTAGCCACGGTTGGTGCCATAAGTGACATGATGGTGGCTGGCTTGGCTGAGGATAGTGCCATTGAGACTGCCAGCTCCATGGCTGCTCCGATAGGTCCCATTAGCTTGGGAAGAAGAGGAGGAGGAGGAAGGGAAAATGGTGTGGATGTAGGTAACGTCCTCCAGCTTAGGCTGCAGGGACTGATGGGCCATAGCTGTCATCTGAAAGCCTGCAGGAGGGGCCCTGATCTCCAGGATGGAAGTGTCTTTCTTGGTCCCTGACTCTACGTAGTCATCGTAATGCTTTCCACCCCGGCCTCTGCTGTATGAACCCGAGTCCCCAGACATGTAACCTGATCTCTGTCCATACCAGCAGAAGATGGCAAAGATGAGAAGCAAGCTCACCAATGCTGTGGCACCCCCTATAATTCCAGCCAGTGGCAGAGCTGTTAGCTCAGAGTCCTGTCCCTCTTTGTCTGCACCATCCCCTCCAGAGCTGACATCTCCAGTCTCTATCTGAGCACAGGCTGGAGCTGAGTCTTTACTATCTGTGTCCATGCCTCCAGCTCGAGATGAGCCCATGCTGGATCCCCCAAAGGAGACCTCCTGTCGCAGTGGCAGAAGGCAGATGAGGTAACGGGAACGTGGAGTGAGCTGGTTAAGGAGGTACTGCCTCTTCTCTCCAGCAACCAAAGTCTCTGTCATTGAGCCCAGAGCTACGCTGCTTCCCATTCTTAGCCATGACAGGCGGAAGGAGGGTGCTGGCTGTGGGTACAGCCAACTCACAAGGACACTGTCTGAAGAGAGAGGTTTAACAGTCAACTCAAAGGCCTCTCCAGATACTTGTCCACCTTCCCCCGGAGGCAGGGGCATAATGAGACCTGGCCACTTAGGCCGCAGAGTGAAGAGAGAACCTTGTGTGGGGACCAACAGAGGGGCAGTTGTGGTGGTCCCATGAGGGACTACTGGACTCTCTCCAACATCATCTTCACCTCCTCCATTTTTTTCGACTGGGTTCACCACTTCTCCAGGACTAGAACCTGCCGGGGGGCCTTCACACTGCTCCATTAGTGATGTTAGATCTCTGAGCGACTGGCCCCGTACAGACTCTGGCCCCTGACAGACAAGGCCTCTGACTGTCACTGCTGACCCACGGCCATGCAACCAGGAATGAAGCCAGCGAAGGTTGCAACCACAGTTCCAGGGGTTTCCTCGAAGCAGCAGTAACTCCAGGCTTTCGGTGTCTCTCAGAATCCCTCGTGGCAGACTGGTCAGATTGTTTCCTGACAGGTCCAACCTTTGTAGGCGCTTCATCCCATCCAACGTTGCCCTTGGAATGTGGGTCATCCCGTTGTCTTGCAAGTGTAGTCGAACCAGGTGAGCTGAAGGCAGGTTGACTGGCGGTGACTGTAGAGCATTCCTGACCAGCGACAACTCCGTCAGGTTAGATAAACGAGAGAAGGTATCGTCTGCGATCCGCGTGTTGGCCAGCAGGTTTCCGTCCAGGACCAGACGTCGCAGGGAGGAGAGACCACGGAAGGCATGCGTTGGGATGGTGCTGATCCTGTTGTCATCCAGTCGCAACTCTTCCAGTGACGCGGGAAGGCCTGCTGGGATGCTCGACAGGTGATTCCGAGACAGAAACAGCAGTCGTAGCCTTGGAGTCCCAGAAAAGGCTCGATCCTGGATGCTAACTGTTGATATTGAGTTATCATCCAGGTGTAAACGTTCTAATAATGGTAACTTGGCCAAAGCTGATCGTGGTAACGTTCGTATATTATTATCCTGCAAATGAAGCTCCTTTAGGGACGGAGGAAGGTGTATCGGAAACTCATCCAGCTGGTTGGCGTAAAGGTATATCACTCGTATAGAAGTGCTGCGTTCCAGTGACTGTGGCAGCCCGGCGTTGCTCAGCCGGTTGCTCTGCAAGTAGAGGATAGCAGCCGTTAATGGCAGCGGAGGGATTATGCTCAGGCCACGGTCGTTGCAGTAGACAAAACCCTCATCACAGCGACACACGGAGGGACAAACAATTCCCTCATCTCCCTCGCCTGTCTCCATGGCGATTGCAGCTGCCGCCAGCTCCAGCACCTCAGCCAATAAGGTGAGGACCAGGAGGAGGAGAAAGAGCCAATCGCGGAGCTCAGCAAGACTTTCGGCTGCCATGTTGGTGAATGGTTCCTGACCTGAAGAGAAAGAAAAGTTATATTAATACTAGGATAGGTCAATCATTCTAAAGCCAAAGGTGTACTGATATATTACATTCAAATAAAATAAAAAAACCCTGACAGCTGAAGCGATTTCTGAGACGCTCAGTTTTCAATTCCCACCTGCTGGCTAAAAGTGAGGCCTTTTTTCTCAAGAGTTGAAAAGAGTTGGGAATAGAACAGTCAGACGCCCTGAAGAGAAACTGTCCAGTTCTATATGGGTCAGAGCATCCAAGCAGAAGACAAAGTGACATTTAGATCCAGTGAGTTCAACGAGGGGTGGGTTGACCGGCGATAAAGATCATAAGAATCGGAGAAAGCAAAGAGACAACAGAAATGGAGAAAATTGGACACTGACAGTTGAAATGGGGGGGAAATAAGTGAAGAGGGCTTTATTTTCTATGAGGTTAACAGAACTGGAGCGCGTGACACAAAAATGAAATGGAGGATAGATCGGGGAGAAGGAGATTAGATTAATTGGCTCTGGTGCAGTTGATGGATCTGAAAACAACACAAGTATCAAAGTTGCTGTGACAGTGTTAGATCTGACCCTGGCAGAAAAGGAGGATAATAACTCAACAGAGAAACATTAATTTCACAGATTTTTGAAGGTTTACTCTGATGCATAATGTGTCTGTTTGAGGTCATGACCACTTTGTGAACTGTGAACACAAATTAATAACCACACTGAGCACTAAGTGCACGTAATGTGCAGTCTTTAAATTCTACAACGTGTATAATGCACATTTTCATCAAGCGGTTATTGTTTGTAAATTTTTCCAGACACACTTTGTCTGGAAACCTTTTTTCATTCAGAGAAATATTATTAAAGCACTCTTAAAAACTACTGTCTCACTTGCAGATGTAAAACACAAAAAACCCCAACAAAATTCAGTTCTTGAAAAGAAAAAGCTTTTCAAATTAATCTGGCCTTTTCTTACAAACTACCTCTTACCTTAGGTTAGTTCCCCCCTGTTCCATGTTTCCTCTCTCTGTTAATAATTGCTGCTACTGTGGTTTACTGGAACCTTAAACAGTTACTTTGTAAACCTTTGTAAACCTTTCAAAATGAATGGGTGTGGCTAATGTTATTTATTTATTTTTTTGCATAGAGCCAACTATGTTTCCACTTAAAATAAAAGTATTTATTTAAGATTTGGATTAACTAAGGTTGTCCTTCATATATATACTCCAATGATCTAAAAGATTTAAAGTTGAGAAAACGCTGAAAAATTTTTTCTTAGCACTGTATGTGTTTTGCTTAATATTTTGTTCCCCACCGACCCCCCCCCAAAAAATCTATAGATTGAAATTTAATAGCACAAATGTTTACAATCTAAGTAATATAGTGTCTTTGGTTTCCATTTCAGTGCAACTATATGTACAATTGGAGCCATGTACAGTAACAAATTTGTTGAAATTACATTTTAAGCAATAAACCCTTTGTCTTCAGCTAGCCTGAGGCAGGAAAATGTGCCCTGATGGGAAAGGGCTGACATGATTTGACAGCACATTTGATAAACAAATCCTCCAAAGGCAAGTTTCTTTTCTGCCCCCCTTCTGTATATGCACATGTGTGTTCGTGTGTGAACTCTGTGCTCGATGCAAAATTGCCCTTCGGCTGCAGTCAAAATCCATGCAAAGCAAACAAGAGATGGCGACAATAGAAGAAATGAAGAGGTTGGAAGGGGGTGAGGAGACAGATGGAGACTTGGACAGTCAGTCATGGGAGGAGAGGGGAAATGAGTTTCTGGCAGTGAAGACTGAAGTCGGTATCAGCTGAGTTCGCTGCAGAAAGAAGAATGGATCCAATCCCTGACTGGGTGTTGTTTTTTTTTCTGTTAGATAGGTGTAAAAATAGCTGTGCTTGGTACTTTTATATGCCTCTGTTGCATGTCTCTGTGAAAATGTGACAGAGATCGGTATCTACAACAACCAGCTCCTGTCTCTGCCTGACACGATATTAGATACATCAGGGCGAAAAAGTGTCTGTGTCACAGAATTTGGCATTAACCCTGACTTCACTTTCTCTGTTCATAATCTTATTTTTAGCTCAAATCTGTGTTTGGAAGACAGAAAAAGTACAACAGATATACACAGGCACATAAAGGGAGCGTAAAGGTAGGAGCTGAGACCAGATTGGGATGCTCTATGAATATCAACTAGTATATGTTTCAGTGCCACAACATCCCCACTTCCCTCTCATAAATATCCTCTTGGCACAAGCTTGTTTGTGTATTTTCGCCCACATGCCAAGGTTTCCAATCGACATGTTGCTTTAATGATCCTCAGATTTTCTGTCCTATGCCGTCCCTTATTCGATCTCTTGCTGTCTCTTCTCTCTGCTTCTTTATCTTTTACACCATCTATCTCGCCCATCCACACGCCTTCCCTTCATGACCTGTCATTATATCCACTTTAAGGTTTGTTTACAGAACTATCCTTGTCCTCTCTTCCACTGTCTCTATTTTCTTCTAATCCTCTTTTATCGTTTCCTCTCCAGTTGTTTGTTGATTCCTGCACACTGAGATTGGATCAATCAGAAGGGGTTTAGTCTTCCTGCCTACAACTCCTCAGCTCCTCTCCTCTCTTCCTTATTAACAGAGATCTGGATGCAGCAGACCACCTCCTTTGCTTACTCCTACTCCCTCATCCTCTTTCTCACTCCTCAGCCTCATCTTTATTGTAGAGATGCACTGATCAGAGATTCTGTGTCTCCAATTTTGTGCATTTTGACATTCAGAAACTGATTTTAATTGATTCACCTTAAGAAATATAAATCAGCCTTTCAAAGTATATTTTCTCTACTGTATGCATTTTTCTAATTCAAGTGTCTGGAAGTAAAATGCTTACTAATGTAATAAAATCTTAAAGGTTTGGAATGTAAGTTTCTGTACAAATAAAACCAACTAAAGAGACCAGAATATCTACTTTTTCATTTTACGTGACAGATTATTGCGACTTAAGTCTTGTTTGTATCACCAGATACTCGTTTAATTTTTGCAAGATCCATTCAAAGTAAACGAGTTGTGTCCAGCTTCAAGTTTGAGCAGATGTACTGCCATATAGAGCTGTGAAAGAGTATAACAGCATTTCAAGGGGAAGAAAACGTTACGTCTACAAACATAGTGATTGTAGTGTGATCTGTGGTGTTAATTTGTTTCCTCCAGTCTTGGACAACTTGCTGAAACCTATTATATCATGACTTCTGCTGTCAGGTCATCAGATCCTTACATCGAGTTTAAACAAACTTGTGTTTTGCAGCTTGTTAACGATCAAAATTTCACAAAGTCAATCTCTAAATGCTTAAAAGCAAAATTCCAAAAAAAAGTAAAAAAAAAAAGGTTTGGGGAGGTCTAGTCAAAGTCCAGACTACTAAGATGTGAAACGGGCTGTTGGTTCTAAAATCCTTTGATTTGGCTGAATTAAAACAAAGATCAAACAAAAATTTCTTCACTTTTTGCCAACTATCAGAAACATTTCATGGCAGGTTTTACCAGGAGTGCGAAAACCAGTTTACACGTTGGGCTGGGTTGGTTTGGATATGTGTTTTGTAATAAATAAAATTTTCACTTATAAAAAGCATTTTTGCATTTAGTCAGGAGGAAATCTTTGTCTGACGTCTCTCCTATCTTGTAGCAACCTGAATCTTCTTCCCCCTTTTATTGTTTCTGTGAATTTATTTTCAACTTCTCACTAATACTGAAAAAGAGTTCCACACTGAAGACTGTTATCAGTGTAGCTTGTTACAGTTTAGGTATGGCAGAAAAGAGATCAACCATTGATAGGGTTAGTGGATTGTATAATCAACCAGTTTCTTGGCGCACCTCAACTTTTTGACTTGATGTGTGCCGACCAACATGCCCCACAGTTAAAACAGGTTCTAGGAAAGGTCATCCTTGAAGCACTGAGCCTTTGTGTGTCTTTGTATTTTTTTTTTCTTATCATGCAGCAGAAAACGACCCGTAGGTGTAGTGAATCTCAATGTGATGAAAGCACAGCAAAGACGTGTGTGTAAAAGGTCTGATCGACCCGGTGTGTGATTGCCGAGGGCTTTCTAACCTGCTCAGTCTCTGTGTCTTTCACGTCCGCCGCAGCTTTGTTTTTCCTGTATCAGGGATTTGTGGAGAAGAGTATTAGAGTGTCTGTGCGTGTGATTGAGGATGCTGCTTTGGATCTCTCTGTGTTAGCACAGTTTCACAGTCTTCTTTGAATCGCTCAGATGTGTAGCCTCTTTCCTTTGGGCTGTTGAATCTTCCTCAGCTTGGGTGAATGATGATAGGGATGATGATAGCCTGTTCTCCAGGGCTCCACAAGTAGCAATATCAGCATGGCTCAAAGCCGCCACAGCGTCCACATTGGTGTGTGTTGGGCGGGTGTTAGTCCTCCTGCCAAGCTTGTTCTCTCTTTCTGGGTATGGAGCTTTCAGGCCTGCCAACTTAAGTCATCTTCATTGAGTGTCCAGAGGTTTAATTCTGAAACAAACCCTCCACACCCAAATGCTACAGTCGGGCGGGCAGGCAGGCAGTCAGAGGATGGCTGGGAGCTTAAGGGTCCTTCTTGGAAGTCAAAAGCAATCCTGGATCCCCATGCAAGCACTAGGTCATGCTAAAATAGTACAGTGCCATGTCACACTTGCTTTGAAGAGGCAGGTTGTAATTTTAATTGATGCGTAGTTGGGGAGAGAGATGAGAAGAAGCAGCAAATAGTCCTCAAAGGAGAAAATCTGATCTCTTGTTTAGGTTTTACAAGCACAATTATGATTATATAAACGTCACAGTTTGATGATAATAATAAAGATGTTAAGAGGATATGATGGACAGAGCCTCTTCTGCTGTCCCTCAGTTTTAGTCCAACTATCCTCTTTAGTTTACACAAATCAACTGAAAATTCAGTGGATATTCACTTCTGTATTCAATCCACCTGGAGCAGTGCAGGTATGGAGCTCCAATGAGGAGTTCTGCTGCGGTCTCTTTAAAATCCTTCACTTTAGCAGATCAGCCGCTGGTTGGGATGGCCGTCAATCATCTGAAAAGACAGAGCAGAATGGAAAGAGAAATTAGAATTCATGTGGAGAGAAAGGAAACGAGCCTGAAGAAATATTTGTTTTTTTGCTTTACTAGTATTTTATTGCTGCCGTTATTTAGCTATGGATTTGTTTAATCCATTTATTTTAATAATAATATGATACTGATATTTAAAAACAATGGTAGTGGTAATAATAATAATCAGAAATAACTATAACTTTGTAAATGTACCTCTACATTAACAACAAAATGAACTGTTCAACTTGATACATACACAAACCAGATACAGAAGCATGACTTTTTTTGCCATTTATTTCTTGTTTTTTCATATGAATTTATTAATTAAAATTCATGTCTTTGATAAGCTTCCCACACATAAGCTTAAGTTGCCGCTCTTGTTTTATTTTTGCCAGGTAAGGGAGTTTGGCTGGTTATCCAGTGTTATTTACACCATCATTATTATTGTTCAAGCCCACCCAAGCTGATTTTGGGCCAGAGGTGAGGGCACAAGCAGCATCGATGAAAGGTCTATCGTTCAGCTACAGTCAATTAAATATCACTGATTAGCTTCTTAAATGACCCATAAAAACCATTATCCACCTGGGAGAACAAGGCTTTACTGCTGGGCGTCATTGATTTATTTACAGAAAGGCCAGCACCGTGTTTTACTTTTAAACTTTTGTCACTGCTGACTAGTGTCCCCAACTGTGTCTCACTGCATGGCAAGGTCATGTTTGCTGCGCAGCCGCATCCCCAGTAGTTGCTGTTCTGGTAAGTCAGTTATGACCTGGAAGGCACTGGAAGAGGTGGGCAGAGGGTAAACTGAACCAAAGCAGACTCAGAGAGGTATAAACTTAGATTTTTTTTTCCGGAGTAAACACTCCTGTATATTACAGATTTTTTTTTGTAAATAAATAATAGAACATTTTCTGAAGAAAACTTAGATACCTGGAAAGGTCTGGCCAATTCTTCAAATTAAAAGGATTTGGTTGCCAGTTCAGTTTACTGAAACTGAACTATTTTAGTTTCAGTAAACTGAACTGAAGTTGAAGCGATTTGTCCACACCATGTTCACAAAGTCGTTGAACTGCAGTCTGTAGAACACGGTTGTCTTTCCGGCAGAGTCTAATCCAAAAATGGTGATGTGAGAGGACTGGAAGAATGACATGTTGGAGGAAAACTTCGGCTGTTCAGACAGTCCATTCCCCATCATTCCACATCGGGAGGAACAGGAAGTAATCCGCATAGGCGCTTATAGTCCGAAAAGGCAGCAGGAATTACCTCTCAGTGCGAGAGTCCTCTGTGGATAGAATTATTAAATCCGTGTTTCCAATATGTTGGCTTCTACTGTCACAATCCTTGAGTTAAGACCAGAGAGGACATCTAAAGTGTGGACAGGATTGTTACTCATTGGTCCAGAGTCTTCAGAATAAATTCAGTCTAACTTTTTATTTGGAGATCAAGGTCTCAGACTCTAGAGGAGGAATGAAGAGCCAGAGAATTAAAGTTCCTTAAGGTTCAGTGGGAAGTTGCCAAAGTGTGCTGGCGTTGGTCCACTGAGTTCAAAATCAGTGCCATCGTCTATCAGGTGATGTCAGTGCAATTTGTGCTTCCCTCTGCTGATGGGCTTTATGGGGATCCTGGTTTCATTTCCCAACAGGACTTGGAACCTGCCCTCACTGCCAACAGTACCAACCCCTGCTTTAGTGAGCGTGACCATGTCCATTCACTGCATGTGAACGGACAGAAAACTGGCCTGACCTGAGCCCCATAGAGGATCTATGGGGTCAAGAAGAAGAGCCACCAGAACCAATGCAGAAAAGCTGAAGGGCACTATTAAATGAACCTGGGATTCCTTAGCACCTCAGCAGACCCCTGGACTGCACTGATGCAGTAATTCATGCTAAAGGAGTCCTGACCAACCATAGAGTAGGTATAATGGACACACTTTGAGTAGGCTGGCATTTGGCATTTCCTATGCCACTACTTCTCAAACAACATTTTGAATTTATTTACTGAAATAAAGTAACATCTGGATGATATTCTAATTTATTGCTCCTGCAGTATTTAAATTCTGGTGATGGAGTTTGGATGCTATTCCTAAGATATATAGATTATTTTTTTCTTTTCGAGTTTCAGTTTGTTTTTTTAAATACCAGCTGTGTTTTAAGCAACGCCAAGATATAATGTTGAGCTTCACTGTTGGCACAATATGGAGAACTAAAACGACTAAATAATTATCCCCCTCAGAACGGTTTTACCTTTTAAAATTAAGTACATTGTGAAAATGCTTCTTGAAGGTCAACACTGCATATGTACAGCATTACGCTCCCAGCGGACAACAAACCTCCCATTAAGCAAACGGCATGTTTTATGTCGGTTCTTTTTTTTTTCTTTCACACAAAGCTGAGGAGCTTTCATTAACCACCACTCGCTAAGTGCCTGTATCTTATGAGCAAAATGAAACCCCTGGTGAACACTGGTTTTAGAAATATAAGGTTTTCATCAGGCACACACAGAGTACACAGAGACAGATTCATCAGAAGCCATTAACTGCTCTGCTGCTCACATTCGTCCGTTCACTTCAACCCACAGTAAGTAGACTACAAAGCCAACTGGGAGATTTTCATCCAGTTTGCAAAAACGCAAACAGAAACAAATAAAACTGTCCTCATTTTCCTTCCTGAAGGACACACGATGAATCTGAGTAGGATTTGTTTAACAGACTAAAGCCAGAGCCTGTGTGTGTGTTCAGGAAGGGTGCTTAATGCCTAAACTGAACGCCTGACAGTGTAGATTCAAGGTGACGGTATGTGTGTGCATTTTTGTTTTACATTCAGCAGCATCCCTGGTTAAACAGATGGGAAAGAATGCATTTTACTGGGCGCAGTTTATAGAAAGCGGTTATGTAGTGATATAAATTGTCCTATTCATAAAAACAGCAGCAATGTGATATCCGGTTTGTGGATTGTAAACTGATTTCTATGTGCAGAGTGAAGCTGAAATATGTGATGAAAGCAGATTCATTTGGGACAGAAGACTAAACATAGTTTGAAAAATATAATTTACATAGAAAGAACATATTGGGGACTAAAGACTAAAGAGAAGCAGCATTCAGCTTCTATGCATCACAAATCTGGAACAAACTTCCAGAAAACTGCAAAACGACTGAAACTCTGAGTTTCTTTAAATTAAAAATAAAATGCCACCTGTTTATGGTTGCTTTTGAATCATAATAAATGGAACATTGACCAACGTGTTTGATGTGTATTGATAGTTTTGATGATGCCACTCATTAAAATGTAATTTTTGTTTCTGATTTCTCAATTGCTGACTGTATGGTGTATTTTGTGGCTTTTTTGTGTGTTTTTATAATGTAAATTACTTTGAACTGCCTTGAACTGAAGTAAAGTTGATTGATTAAAGAAATTACCTAATCATACTTCCAAGAATATAAAAGTTAGTTTAAACAGGATGATATATAGCTTACAAAAAGAATAAAGTGATTAAATATACTGCTAAGGCATTTAAAAAATATTGACAAGAAAATAATATTAAATGGACATTAATGAGTTATAATGAAACGATAATAGGCATAAAAATGCAGTAACATCAACAGAGATATTACAGAAGTCAGTAAAAGTAATTAGGGTGTTTAAAACATCTCATTAGAGTTTCAGGAGTAACAGGGTCTCTCTAGGAACTTGGGCTCTAAAATATGTTCATATTTTCCATACTAAGCCTTTATGGATAAGTCTAACATTTTTTTTATTTATTCTTCCAACAGTTTCTTCTTTTATTTTATTAACCACGAGTAGTTTCTGGTAAAAATAGCTGTATTTTATTTTTGGCAACTGCAATAAAATTTTGTCATGTTATTCACTAACAGGCTCATAGCAAAATATAGATTTAATTAGATTTGGCTTGAAAACTGAGATTTCTATAGCTGGCTAGATTGTAAGAATAAGTAACCTTCATGATACTTAATGCATACTGTATGAATGTGTTGAAATTAGGTAACCTAAGTTTAAAACTACTAGGAGTCCAAATAAAATAAAATTATACAGTTATAGCATATTACATATGCACAGTTATATACGCAGTTATATTAAACTTGAATAAATTGTTAGGCAGTAACTTTCGCAGATTTTACAATGTCTTTAGGAAATGGTCTTTAAGAAATCTTAAGTCTCAAGTCTAAAGTAGTGAAACATGCAGAACACCTGGAACTAAGAGACGAAGTGATTTCATAATACTGTTTGGGTAAATAAAATAAACAATCAAAGAAAATTGAAAAAGAATATACTTTAAGTAAATCTAAGTAAATTGTTTATCTATATACAAATAACTTTTATGGATGAAAAAGTAAACTCATTTGAGAATTTATTTTGATGCTCCAAATATAAATATTTCATATTGTACATATTATTTTATTGTAAGATAATACTTGATTTCTCTTTAATTTTTAAGTAAAAATACCACACAAAACACATCCATCATCTATGGTCATCAAACAGCATTTCAGAAATATGGAAGACGGGGTAGAAAGCCACTACTCGGTGCCTAGACACTCACTCAACACTGTATTGATCAGACATCATTTTGTAAATAACCAGTTGACATCAGGAGCATTGGTGAAAATAGACTGATATGTGACGCTAATTATCAGAACAAGACCTTAATCAAGGTGTTGCTAAAACTCAACCCTTGGTGTACCTATGATTATGATTTTGTGTTTGTTGTACCCCCAGTGAGCCATGCATCTGTCATTTGGTAGACCAGTTTATAACAGTCATAGCTAGACCTGTCACAATAACCAATAAATAATTAATTGCATGATAAATTAAAATGAACTGAATATTGTGTTTTCCCTATGTTGTGTACAATGAATGAGAGAATGCACCGGAGGCTGTAGCCTCTGTATGTCTGTCATGTAACCTGTTCTGGATGTTGTATTCAGACAGTTGGAGACCAAAGCAGCCGAAACATCAGTCATCAAAGAAAAGTTTATAGAGCAGGAGAAAAATAATAGAAAAAAAAAACCCATCTGTTTGTATGCGATTACCTGGAACCATATTAATGTTTGCAACTAGCCTAATTATCAACCACTAGCATCAAAACAGGTCATAAACAAGTAATAACTTTAAGTCAAATGCTTCATATAAAAGCACAGTCAGCAAGATAAAGATGCACGTTTATTGAAGACAGTCTTATTTATCTGGTTAGATTTATCTATAGAAACAAAACTCTGTCCTGTAGAAACTCCACTTGGTACAAAATATCTGTTGCTCTCGAGAAATACTGAGACTGCATGCACTAGATTAGCAACGATAAATTAGTTAAGTGGGATGCAGTCACAATACAAATGTAGACCATGAAGAAGGCTGCCGTCACATATGCTGTGTGCTTTTTACTGCACTTTAAAGCTGTAGTTCTCAAACCTATACATGGCATTAATTTAATGTGATGACTCAGATCAGTATCAGTGGAATGTATTGTAATTGGGACAGCCCTAATGAAAACTATTGTCAGAGAAGAGAAAATCCTCCCTGTATTAACAGCAGTGCTTTCAAAAGAACCAGAGCTTCTTTCTCTCTAAGGTTAATATACGGAGGATTGAGCTAAAGTGTAAAACTGCTGTGATCTGATCGTTCAACATGTTATTTTTGGGAAACCAAAACACGCTCATGCCATTTAAAGAGGTAATCTCTCCTGGTAAACCTTGATCCCTAATATGCTGCAGTGCTTCCCAGGGATGATTGTTTATTTGAACAACATCAAACCCCAATCTGTATGTGCAAACAACAAGATTACTTCATTGAGGAAGACTGCAGTTGCTAAGCTAACATGTCTGTAGGCATGACCTTAAACCAGATCAAAACAATTATCATATTAAAAGGAAACACATAAGAAAAACTTTGCAAGAATAGTAAAAAGTCAGACTTTCCAAACTCTAATGATGCACCACAATGGTAAACACACTCCTCTCTAAATATTTTTTTGATGTTTGTGTTTACATTGAAGTGTATTGTTCTTCTTGAGTTCCAAAGCTGAATTAAAGTCTATAATTTAGCATCATTAGCTGTGTATAAAAAGCAGCGGTCACCTTGAATATTAAGAGCAGTTAGTTTAAAACGACCTCCTGTAATATGATTTGCTCTGAGGTCCAACCTTTCTTACACCCTTCGCTAATCTTTATCTACTGCATACAAAATATCTGCCTGTATTGGTGCCTGTAAGTGCCTACTGAAGATCAGCAGCATTTCCCCACAGCTCGCTGCCATCACCCATTAGATCCTGACGTGTGCATAAAGTTAAGGCTGCCCTTCAAACTTTCTGTCAGGGATTTAAGAAGTCAAACCAGTCATAGAGAGATGGAGAGGGGTGGGGGAGTGTGCATGAATGAGAAAAGCAGGCAGCCAAGAGTCAAAAACATTTAGACAGACGTGAGTTTATAAAAATGTTTATCAAGGTGTGTGGAAGGTTACAGGAAAGGGCAGGAGGTTACTGTCTGGCATTGTGTCTCCCACATTTCTAATAAACATGCCACCCAAGATGCATGGCGTGCAAATTTACCCACAAAACTCTTTGGCATGTCCACTTTGTAGTCACTTTATTAGGCAGACCTTGTAGCAGGTTGAACCATTTTTTCCCCTTTAGAACTGCCTTATTTCCTCAAGCCACAGGCTCAACAAGGTTTTGGAAACATTACTTGGGGACTTTGTTTCATACTGACATGATAGTATCGCTCAGTTGCAGCAGATTTGTGCTTTGCACTCCCATTATGTGACTCTACATGTTCACCACATCCCAAAGTGGCTTTGTTAAATTGAGATCTGGTGACAACAATGCTTGGGTAGGCCGTGGTGTTTCAACTCGGCTCAAGTGGTACTTAGGGGCACAGAGTGTGCTGAGAAAATAACTCCGTAATAGTACTAGTACAACACCCCACCAGCCTGAATCACTCACTCATACGAGGCAGGTTGGATCCATAGTTTCAGGTTTACACCGCCAGCTGACTGCTGAGACTCACTGAGCCAGGCAACATTTTGTCACTTGGTTATTGTCCAATTTTGTGAAAGGATTGAAGATCCAGTTTTCTGTCCCTAGTTGTCATCAGTGGCATCGGGTGTGGTTTCTGCTGCTGTAGTCCATCTACTCTGTGCGTAGGTTGGTTGTAATGAGTGAGCTTCTCTCGTCATCATGAACCATTTTAACTGACATCAGCAGGACGTATGCGTTCTCTGTCTCTTTGTTTCGGAGACACAGAGACAACTCTCTGTCAGTTCTGTCAACCCCAGCAGGTTGTTCCCCTGTTTTGGCATTGTCAAAAATTTTGTTGCTGCTCCTTTAACTTGACCACCTTGCCATCTCTTATTCTAAAACTTTTTATGCATCATTAAACAACTGTCGCCATTTATTTTGCAGCATAAATATATCCATGCATGATGGAGCTCTTCGCCTTCTCTGTAAGGTTGAGTTTCTCCCCCCTATGCAGGTAGCTCTAATCTCAGCAGCTTGTTTTCAGGATATTCAGGTCATGATGCATCTCGTGATCAATATTGAGGTTCGGAGCGTGGACGGACTGGTAAATTGAAAGTTTCACGTTGTAATCCTGCCATCACTCTGACTCCACCAGGTCCAATCAATCACACAATGAATGCATCTTAACTACAAACCAACCGCCTCTCTGAATCACTGAGGGTTTAAATCTTTTTAATTTATAAACTTAAGTATTGTTCGATTACTGCATCCCAGTGGGAGATAAATATCTGATCTCTTCACTATCATCAAAGCCCTTTACTCTGATGCTATAAAAAGGTTGAAATAAATCTGGCTTTCATTCGGGAATTGTTCCTTTGAGCAGCTTTATGCCAAAATACTAGAGATTAGAGCAGACTATAGAGGCAATGAAGAGCTAAATAAGTGTTTGATTCACTGATGTCTACTCCTGGAGTATATTTGTTGTCTTATTTAGCTTCTTCTCAGGTGAATTCAAGCGTGTATAAGGTAATGCAACATTTAGATTAGATTTTATTAAATTAAACAGTAAACTGTAAAGTTGTCTATATGAATTATTTGACGGGCAGACCTGAAATAAAAAATATATGTACTTTCTCTTTTACTTATACGAACACCAGTATGTGGAGAAGAAGATGAACAATGGAAGAAAAGAGCTGGTTCTCATACTCCAGCGACCCCGTACTACTTTGGTCAATAACAATAACTCCTTGACCCTGCCGCATCTTATCTTACGTTGTTCTTGGTTTTTTATTTTATTTTTATGCATAACACAGTTCACAGAAATGTCCTGTTCCTCATGGGGACAGAAATCTCTCTGCTTTTTGTTTTCCAGCCAGTGACAACTGTGCAGCCTTCAGGCATTCAGCACTGTGTGACTTTCACTGTGGCCTGTGTGAACATTCACCCACAGGTTTTGCTTTGAATAGTAATGATGAAATATTAGCTATTTATTTTCCTCAGCTGAGTGAAGGCAGAGACGCCCGGTGACAACAACATGGCTGAGTGAACTGACGGTAACATAACGGCATGGACACCTTAGTGCTGCTGATGACTGCATGAATAGCAAATAGAAGTGGCAAGAAGTCTGTTTACAGGAGGGTGTGCAGATGCGCAACTTTGAGCATCAATTATTACAGGTTCCAGATGGTGGAACAATGTGGATAGATACATATCCAGGATATTCATATCTGCTGTTTATGGCCAATCTTCCACCTCTGATTTATGTACAGCTTTGACCTGCCAATGCCAATTTTAGCTGACTCGATTCCTTGTAGGCGCTATAACATTGGAAGATGGTCAATACGTACATCTATAGTATACATTTATGTTTGATGAGCAGAGGCAACATCACACCACTGCGTGAGGGAACAGTTGCTCTTCAACAGGGTTTTACAGTTATTTAAAAAAAAAAAAGAGGATCACGGGGTTCATAATTTAAACATGTATTAGTAGAAGTTATTAACAATTAGTGCAACATTCCCTTAGCTAAGACTGGTAGTTCTCAAACAACACTGCAAACATTTTCCCAAGTCCATCATGTTAAATGGCAAGCAGAGGTTGAAATGTCAAAAGACTAGAATGGAGCAACTTTGCTCTAATAGTCATCTTACTGTTTGCTGCACGTCTTGCTCTCTCTCGCTCTCTCACAGAAGATAGTTTTCTTAAAATGGCTTTCCATGTCCATTCTTCCTCAGCTCAACCACCCTGCTGATGCTATAAATCGCTGTACAGTCTTCATCGTACAGTAACGACTCCCACACAGCAGCGTTATTGTCAGCATAATGTGGTAGTGTTCAGCATGCTGCATTCACTGTATCGAAAAATATTCACTTTTTGTGTTGCCATCTGATTTCCATTATTAGATCTCTAGGAGAGATCGGTTTCTAAATTTGAGAGTTATAAAACAGCGATTGGTCTTAAGATGATTAAGAGGATTCCTGAGGTCTTACATTTTGCCAGATTTGCTGAAAATTTGCAATGATTGATGATAAGCAGATGAAATACAAAACAATTGTTTCCTTTTGCTTTTTTTGTGTATAATAAAACTTAAAACTTTTTTTCTGTCTATAAGCATATCAGCTAAACTGAATGTTTAGTTCAATTCAGATAGAGATAAGGGATATATGATTCAATCCATAAATGGGAATATATTGTCATTCTCTATTCTCTGTTGGACTCAAAAATAAATTACAGCAAACTTTCTATGTTTCATAGTCATTGGGATATTTTAATAAGCAGAAAGAATCTCAAAGAAAACCTTAAAGCGTCATGGACCAGTAAAAGTCAGTCAATTGCACCTCATTTCCCAGTCTACACAGTTTAAGTTACACGTCTCTCTCACTGAGTGCTTTGGGTTGAAAGCTGAAAAATTAGGGCTACACTGTGGATTTCATGCAAAAACATATTTTGCAATATTCAAAATGCCAGAATATTTTTCGTCAGTTTCTGTTTTTCAAAGAGCTGTCCATCAGCTCTCGTCATGTGGCTTTATGTTGACATGTTGTAAGTGCAAACTAATTTAGTGAGCCCTGGATATGAAGGCCAGTGCTTTAGACTTGAAACACTGTTGAATCTGAGTTTGAGACTCGTGTTTTGACGCTCGAAAGAAAATAAGTGTTTTGTTGACATAGTCGATGAATACTGAGACGAATACTCAGGCTGCTGACAACCCTGTGTTACATAAACATTGCATAAGCCTCCACCCCTTCAATTTATATATCAGGCAAGGAGCTCACCAGTAAAGCTGCTGATGCTGCTGAAGTTGGCATCTGATTTGTTACGTGATTTTCTGCTAAACTACACAGTGCAGAGATTATTACAACCTCTATTCTGTTGTTTTTTGTTTGTTTGTTTGTTTGGCATCAGGACCTTGGAATTAGACAAGCAAAAAATAAAAAAATAAAAATCCAGATATGGGGATTTTACACTCATTATAGATTCTTTGAAATGCAGCTAAAGATTTCAAAGCCTTTACTCTTACTAGGAAAACAAAAAAATGGGGGTTCTGGATTGTTTTTATTCTTGCATTCTTGGAAATAATTATGAAATCCTGTCTCATTTTTGTGAGCTGGGTGTATTATCTTGCACTGTAAGGTCCTTTAAAGCCACTTTCACATATTTCTTTGTCCTATCATAAACTTCTGCATGAGAAACTAATGAATTCTCAGTGAAAAGGTTAACAGATGAAAATATAAAATCTTTTACTTCTCTAAAAGGCTTCCTTTTCTTTCTTGCTGCATTAACACATAATTGACACTGATGTGGACGGATGGCAAGAAATTGACAAAATCTGCCCTCCATTTCTCTCCACCTCTCCCTTAATAGGCCTGATTGGAATAATTTGCACCAGCAAAGATCGTCTGCGCTCTCCGTCCGCTGCAGGGAGCTTGGACACAGAAGCAAAAGGAGCAGCATTGAGAGATTCAAAGTCTGAGTACTTTGTAATCATGTGGCTGCCTAACCTCGGTGTTAGTGGGGTTGATGAGCATGCGTCCCTGCTGACACGCACACTCTCTCAACATCCGCTCTTCTGAATATTAATACGGCGGAGAGAACTCCTCTGAGCCCCATTGTCAGCCGGTCTATTGTTCACTGCTGGCCTCTCCTGCAGCACATGTGCACACGTGTGTCGGTGTTAATGCCCGACTCGGCGTCTGTGTTGTGTGCTTATGCATATTACGCCCGTGTATTCATTGCGTGTGAACGCCGGCTGCAGCAGAGCAGCAGTTAAAGCGGCGGCGAGGGAGCTGATGGGTGTGTTCTCGGCCCATAAAGACAACCGGCCGGAGAACACTTGAACTAGCCGTCGGGGCCCAACATTGGCAATTATTTCGCCTGGAGGTACTATCTGTAAAATGAACACTCTCATTAAAAAGAGTGCACACATGTGGACACACTGAAATGTGCGGGGAGCCAGTTCAAATATATGGCAACACAAACGCTTGTCTTTCCATCAAAGAGTAATGTGCTGTTTATGATGTTTGACTGCGGGTGTGTGCTCACCCGTGTGTGTATTTACACGTTGTGTTGTGTGCGCACGTGTGTGTGTGTGCGTGTAGGGGGGTGCATCTGTGTGGATTTATGTGTATGTTACTGTTTAACTACCCCGCACACGTAACCTCCCCATCTCAGCCTCCCTGTTTCTCATTTACCAAGCCAGCGCCAGGGAGAAGGAGTGTGGGGGGAAACGAGAAAATAAGTGATGGAGGAGAGGAGAGCGGGAGAGGAGAGAAGGAGAAAGAGACACGTGGAGTGAAATAGAGGTGTAGATGGAGGGATGAGGAGGTGGGGGAGGCTTATACAGGAAAAATGAAGTGAGGCTGGAGTGAAAGGAGGGAGAGAAGGGGAGGAGGAGAAAAGATGGAGGAGGAGGCAGCAGATTTATGAAGCCATTGGAATGTAATTTGGAGGCAGAAATTACTGTCAGCCTGAGCAAGGTTTAAAGTCAGCGAAGCTTGAATCCGGGACCTTTGTCTGTGTGTGTTTGTATGGCAAGTATCGCACCCAAATGAATGGTAAATGTAATGCAGAATAATACCGCACAGGCTTTCTTGTACGTGCGCGCCCGTTTTCACCACCTTTGCCTGAGCGACACGGCCGCGCGGCATCACAACATCGCGCCGCATTCATATTTAACAGTTCATATTTCATCTTCGCCCGCAGACGCCGATTCACAAGAGCGCACACAGGGCTCTGGATTCTCGTCAGGCTCCGAAGGCCATGACTCCGGCAGAATCAGTCGAGGGTGTCGGCGCGGACAGAAAGAGAGGTGGTGTGGGGGGGGAGGGCAGAGAGCATGTCAAGGATAGACGGAGAAAAAAGGTAGAGGTGGAAAATGGAAAGGAAGGAGTGTGAGACTCTTAAGAGGGGCTAAACAGAAGTGTGAGAGGGATGTGACTTGGTTTCCAACTCAGCAACACACAGCTTCCATTTAGACTGAGAGGAGAGGAGGGGAGGGTGAGGAGAGCAACAAAGCAGGATAATCAGCAAAGATCTGAAGGGAAGAAAAGCTCAATACTGTGTGTTTTTCCTGATCTAGCATCACTTTGACACTCCGCTGTAACACACACACACACACACACACACCAGGGGTTGGCTTCCTTTTGCAGTTAATTTCTACTTGGGCTCCTCTTCAATTAGCTGCAGTGAGTAAATAGGGCAGACAGTTGAAGCTACTTTTTAAATGTCCTGCACTTTGAAAAAGTATTCACTCCTAATGATACTTGTTTTCTGTTTTTGATGCATGTATCAGGCAAACATAATCTAAGTAAATACAAAATGGACTTTAAAAATTATGATCAAGCTGGCTCCTTGCTCAAAAAATATAATTGCCCCCTTAAACCTTAAAATTAGTGGTAAAAAAGAAAAGGCTGGCATCAAGTGTTTGATGTCAGCTTTTTACAGCGCTGTGGAGGAATTTTGGCCCACTCTTCTTTGCAGAATTGTTGTAATTCAGCCACATTGGAGGGTTTTCCAACATGAACAGCCTGTTTGAAGTCACACGACAGCATCTCAATCTGATTTAAATCGGGAATTTGACTAGACAGCTCCTGAAGCTTCTTTTTTTTTATTTTGAACCATTCACAGGTGGTTGCTGGTATGTTTCATATTATTGTTCTGCTGCATCACCAGGGTCATGAACTGAGGGCCGATCTTTTCCTCCAGGATGTTTTGATAGAGAGATCAGTTCATGGTTTATTCAATCACAGCAGGTTGTTCAGAAAGTCTGGCCCCGACCGACACACTGCTGTCTGTATGATGGTTTTATGAAACGCTGCTTCACGTCCAGATGTAACAGAGCACACTAAAACTTTGGTATCATCTGTCCATAGAAAAGTTCACAAAAGTCTTGGGAATCTTCAAGACGCATTTTGGCAAATTTGAGACTTTGTTGTTTTTGGCGAACACTGTTTGTTTTTCTATCAAACAATAAGGAAGCCATTTTACCCAGTCTCTTTCTTGTTGCTTAACAAACTTTGAACTTAGCTGAGGCAAATGAGGCTTGCAGGGCTTCAGATGTTCTGGATACATTTGTACACATCTTCTTCATTCGTGGGTAAATGACTGTCACCGTGGTTCATTTGAGTCTTTATAACCCTTTCCAGACCGATGGATGTCTTACTTTTTCATCTATTCTTGAATTGTGCCACAATTGGGGCATGATGTGCTACTTCATCTGTTCCTAGCTTGTGAATCTAAACCCAAATGTGGTTAATTACACAGTTACTGGGTTGGATTGGATTGTTTTCCCACTTTCTAAAGTAATCATTTGAAAACCACATTATTTACTCGGGTTATCTTTATTGGCTGTTAAACTTTCTTTGATCGTTTTAAGTTTGACAGAAAAGCAAAAGAAAAAAAAGTAAAGGGAGTAAATACTTTTTCACAGCCTTGTGTTTTCATTCTTCTCGTCGTCTCAAATACTGAGCTAAAATCCGTGATTTTGATGGTAGGAGGAAGCATCTTCAGTATCTGTAGGTTTTATATGAAAACTGTCTCATTAAAAGTGCTAACTTCCTGCAGCCACAGGAAAAATTAGCTGTAGGAGCTGAGAGAGGAATGTTATTTATACATCTGTGTGCTGAAGGTTTGTTCCTTAGCTGTCTCACTTTGCTGATCAGAGCATTTCTTTACCACTGACTTCACCTACTGTATGGAAACTTATTTCCTTATATATTACCTCGCTGCCAGAAATAGGCTGCCACTGGGAGCCCTACATCTGCTGTCTCTGTGCCACAGCTCAGAGTTTGCACATTAAAATTTCAGATAAACAAGATTAAAATCTTCATATCCTCTTCTTATGCTGCGTCTCGGTGCTTTCGGTCTTCACAGGTACGTTTCTAAACAGATTCTCAAAAAGTCAACCAAGAAACATACGACTTTTGATCTTCCATTAATGTAGTTAGGCTGCATTCACTGAGGTGACTTAAAGCTGCCGGTAATTCTTTTGCCACAACTGTCAGGGACAAAGTAGATCAAATGCTAAACAAAAAACATTAGTTGAATACTAAACTATTAAAAGAAATACTCTGAATGCAAAACATGAGATAAATGATGAATTAATCTTGTTCATCTTTCCGATTGCAAATGTCATTGACCCACTTTATATACTGTTGCCTATTTCAGGATTTTATAAAAAAGAAATGTTTCCATGCGTGACCATCCATCTATCTTGTGAAACGGATCGAGACTGGATGAGATTTTATCAATATCTTTTGGACAAACAACACTCCCTTTTGTTTTTCTCTACAAATAGAGGAAAGGCTTTAAAAAATAACATACTTTGTTTTTAAAGCATGTCAGTATAGTAACCCAGTGCAGGTTTGACTCTTCTATATAATTTTGATTATTTATGTTGGTCTAGTTCTTAGGTGGTCCTAATGCCAAAGAAACATGGACATTTTTCTTTTTCATGTTTTCACAAATAGAATAACAGCTAAAGAGTTGTTAGTGGACCCCTGCTGGTTCAGGATTCGCACATTTTTCTGAGGAACATAACTTCCAATTATTTACAAAAAATTAACTTACTTGCAGCTTTTTTCATAGAGTATATTTATAATATTTGAAAGAAATGCAGCTTAGGAAATTGAAATGACTAAATTTAAGCAAGTTGACACTTGGTTGGCGCGCATTTACAAAGCAGCCGATCTCTGAGTGCTGTTTATTTTCCCTGGCTCTGATTGGCTCTACCTCCAGGAGCAACAATAAGGAAGACTGTAGATGTTAGCTCCTGCATGTCATGATCTGTGTTTCTGTGTATTTATTTTAAGGTTTTTCTGTGTTCAGTTTCTGTCCTGAGTCTCTGTTGTTTCTGTGTCTTCCCCGTTGATTGCCTCCCAGGTGTGTCTCATTCTTGATTACCCTCCCTGTGTATTTTGTCCCACCTGTTGTCTTTGTCTGTTGTCGGATCCTTGTCGTACGTTGTGTTTACGTCATTCATCGTTGGTCTGCTTACCTTCACAGTCGAACTGTTAAGTCCTGTGTTGGTCTAGCTCTCGTCTTCAGTCTTCAGGTTTTCAGTTGCTACCGGTATTTAGCTGTGTGCTAATCTTTCTGCCGTGCTGCCTGATCTGGACTGTTTTTGAGCATCTTCATTAAATTCATAATTTTCTTCTACAACCTGGGTCTCTGCGTTCATTCTCACCACCACAACCACCCACAAATCCTGACAGTAGGATCTGACCAAACCGGTGAGGAACGCGACTAACAACATGGACCCCGCAGACCGTCGCTACCTGATCGGTGAGATCAGGAAGTACCAGGCTGAGTTGGCCAAGCCCTATTCAGTGGCTGGTCGGCTTAATGCAACCACTCGAATGGCGATCAACCTGGAGAAATGGGCTATGTATCTCCCTCGGGGGCTGTTGGTGAACATACTCCAGGATGTAGAGCGGGAGTTTCAGACAGCAAGGGAGGTGCTGTCTGCAAGTTCCCATGACACTGCAGTAGAGCCAAGATCGTGTCTACTGGGCATGTTAATGTATATTAATGTATATTTGGAGTTTGAACTATCGTAATAGGCAGTTCTAAGCATTTTAAGTATTTGCAGATTTCAGCTGTTTGTGCTCACATATGTCTGTTTTTGTCTTTTATCCTTCTACCACTTAAACTTTACCCAATGAATGAATTAAAAGCAGTGTGAGACTTCAGTGTTTTTTGTGAAAGTGTTATGTTTGGTTTGTTAGCCTCTTCCACCATCCCAGCAGTAAAAAAAACTTAAAATTTTAACTTCAAAATAAGAGTCTTAAACATGGATACATCCGTAAGAAAGGCAACAACAACAAAAAATAAAATTTTCAACAACTATATTTACACCTAAAATATCATTTAGCCCTGAACAATTTCCTAAAATATGCATTTCTGATTTATGAACCAACCATATTAGTATTTGGTTTTATAAACGCAAAATGTTTTCAGCATATCTTAAAAATTATATTTGCTTCCTTAAAAAAAGTCCATTCCATTTCAGTGAAAAAAAGAGAAATCCCCAGGAAATTAATGATGTAAATAACGTGTTTACAATAATGCTCTAATGGTAAATCATACAGCAGACAGAAAACAAGACAAAGACAACCTCAGGCCTATAGAGAGCCAACAAATTCCTCAGAGACCCATCAAGTCTCGAGAGGAAACTCTGGGAGAACCACAGTGTTCCTGCTTCACAGCCTGCAGTCGAATTTCTGTGACCCGATGATACTTGGTAAAATAATTCTGTGTCGTTTGTAGGATGGGTTTTATGGTGAAGATCCACCAATCAGGCTTTTACTGGCCTTCATTTTAAAGAATAGAAAATGAATTATGATTTCTTTCTTTTCCTTTTAATATTTGATTGATCACCAGTTATTACCTATCAATGGAAAATTAGCTGATTTTTATCCCAGGCTGAAACTGCCACATGTCTGAAAACACTCCTTCATATTAGTATTAATATATAGCAGTGATAAGTTTGCAACACTTCTCTTCTAACCAATGTTTTAAAGTACTTCCAGAAATAAGCGCCACGTTTGTGTCTTTCAGTGCAATTTGTTTGAGTACAAATACACAAAATAGTGAGCAGCATCATCCTATGAGTTACTGACCTTACACTGCAACAACCCTCAGCTAAGCCAGTCCTGAAATTGTCTATGCTGTTTGTAAAGCATGGTCAGTGAAACACACTGTTTGCTCACTGAAATCAAAAATTGATCAAGGACACTGCAGTGCATGCATCGCTGCTAACATCTGCTCATCTGCATCTAAGCATATTATCCAGATTTGCAGCCGACTGTTATTGACAGTAATAATAAAAGCACACAAAACAAGCTCTACACTGGCTCTGCATTAAGGTGCATCTGGATTGTTCCTAGTCACCTGCAATTGAAGCTACACTGTGGATGTCATATGATTATTATACCCATTGATTTAGCTCAGAGGTGTAACATCTTGTAAGTAGCCGTGAGATATTGAAATTCGTCTCAGCTTCATCACATTTTATGTGCTTTATGGGGTAAAGCTGAACTTTCTGTAGACTTTATAATTGCAAAATGTAATTTGGTCTAAAATGTCATTCCAGTTTTGCCATTTAAAACCAAGTCTCCTTGTACACGGATGCAGGAATGGGAGGCACAGCTCAAAAACTTGCACCATTTTTTTTTTCTGGAAGAATAAATGTCACAATGCTGATAAATGTCAAGACAAATGTGTTGAACACAGTCAATAATGTTTTTTTTAACAGTATCTCAGTGATCAGTGGTTTGACACCAGCAGTCGTTCTTCTAAAAACAAACATCCAGGCAAAGATCTTTTCTACTCCTAAAAGAATCGGTTTATTCGCCCTCGCAGTCTTTTCTTCACGCTTGCGTACTTTTCGTTCACTTTTGACCCATGAACTTGCACCGACTTTATCCCCCTGACACACAAACACTGTAGTTCTCTCTTCTTTGTTCTTCTAGGCAGCAACAATGATAGCAACGGCATTATGCACTGTGACAACACTACCTCCCACTCTTTTTTTTGTGGCACTTCACACAATCCTGGCTTCTGTCTCCCCCTGCCTCTCCTCCATCTTCTGCCTCTCACTTTGAATTGTGTTGGGGTCAATTAGCTCTGAATTTGCTTTTAGAAAAGATTGAAATCTGCAGGATGCTGCAAGGTGCTAAGTAACATCTGTTTTAAAATGTCTTAAAAGGTCCCCCCCTCTCCCCCCAAAATATTTTATCCTCTTTAGCTCTGTTGCATTTCTAGCCAAACTGCTTGATTTTCTTTTCTTTTGCTTAAATTTTCATCTCATTTCTCTTTATTCTTGTTTTTTTCCCCCTGCACTCCTAATATTTCTCTCTTATGGGTGAAGTAGTACTTGAGAAAGAGCGATATCCTTTTATAAAACTGGCTGACAGAAAAAAGACTGTTTTAAATGCACATTCTTGCTGTTGTACAGAATATTTAAGAAATAATTTCTATTTAAATAACTGTAAAGTAGAATATGTTAAATTCCATCAGTCACTGCATTACATGCTTTTCTTTAAGCAAAGAAAAGTATGATACATAAACACCACAAATACAGAGAAGTAAAAATATTTACATACTGTAAAAAAAAGAAGCAACAATTCTAGACATTTTTTTTACTTGTGTCTGATTTTAAATTGGCCTAATTTTTAGTTGGTATTATCAAAATTATTTCTATCTACTAAAGAATGGAATAACAATAGCCAGAAATGTTCCTTTTTTTAAATCAGAAGTTTACAATCACTAAGCTATTTGGAAAAGTCAGATGATGATGTCATGGCTTTGTAAACTTCTGATAGCTTAATTGCAACTTTTGAGTTAAATAGAGACTCAACTGTGAGTGAATTAAGGTATTTTAAGAGACTTTATCTTTCTTAAGGTGACACCTGAAACATGCCGCCTTCTTGTCTGACATCATGGAAAAATCAAAGGACATAAGCCAAGAAATTATAAAAAGAATTGTGTTCCTTCACATATCTGGCTCATTTCTGAGTACATTTTCCAGTGCCTGACGGCGCCACAACCATCTGTTCAAACAGTTACACGCAGGTATAAACAGCAGGGGAAAGTTCAGCCTGCATGCTGTTTAGAAAGGAGACGAACATGTGTGGGTGCAAAATGTAGATAACATATCTTAAAACCTCGCAAATATGCTTGTTAAGGCTGGTAATCCATAGTTAAATGAGTCCTGTACTAACATGGCATGAAAGCCCACTCGGCAAGGAAGAAGTCATTTATCTGAGTAGCTTTAAAAAAGCTGGTTTACAATTTGCAAATGCACTCAGGGAAGTTGGCGGGGGAAACTCAATGTTTGGTGGGATGATGACATAACGACCATTGCTTCATTTGGAGAAAAAGAAACAGCTTGAAAGCCTGAGAGCACCATCCTAGCTGTGAACTACGGGGGTGGCAGCATCATGTTATTGGGGTGTTTTTCCATAGGGATGATTGGTGCGTTTCACCAGTTCCAGATGGCATTACGAGAAAATAACATCATGGAGAAATTTTAAAACATCAACCAGAAAGTTAAAGCTTGAGTTTCTTTCTTCCAAATGAACAGTGACCCTCAGTATACAGACAAAGTGGCATAAAGACGGGGATGTCGGTGTTTTTGGAGTGACCATCAAAACACTCAGTGCTAAAAAAGAACCTGAAAACCCGACCCAGTCACATCAATTCTGTCAGGAAGAATGGGCCAAAATTCCAGCAAACGTCTGTGAAAAGCTTATAGAAGGAAAACCAAAAACATTTGAGCCAAGTTTCAAGGTACTGCTACCAAATTGTAAGGAGATGCATGTAAACAATGGAAAAAATCTTATTTTTATGCATTTTATTTTTCGAGTATTTAACAAATGAAAATAATTTTCCTTAGCCCACCTTTCCTAAATCAGACGGACAGAGAATAAAAAAATAAAGTATGAGAAGAGCCTCTGGGGCTTCATCCTTTAAAATGTTCAAATCATTTGGACTAATTACAAATGTTTGCGCAAACATTTCTATATCCGTTCCGACATTGTTTATGTAACACAGTCAATCCTCCTATCTGTGGGTGAGTTTTATTTGGGTGCCACAGCATGACGATCAAATAGAAACTTTTTCCATGAAACCCTTTCCAACCACCCGGGTCTAGTAGATGTGTGTGTTGGTGGTGTTTCTCGCTGTGTTTCTTTTCACTCCCTCTGCCCCCTCTCCACCCCCATCTCATTCCTCCGAACAGTAAAGGCAGGACAAACCTCCGACGGTGATCAGCCGCTGAGAGGCAAGCGGCGCAAATGGGAAATTTCAATAGATAGGTCCTGAAACCTATTGTCAGAGAGCGAGTGAGAAGATGAAAATGGAGCGAAAGAAAGAGGCTAAGGAAGAAAGATGGAAGGAGGGGAGCGTAGACGGAGGCAGACAGGGAGACAAAGTGAGCTGTAGAGTTTTCACCCTGGGGGAGCCGGTTTGCAAAGAAGGAACGAGGTGCAGAGGAGGCAGTAAACGAGACTATGAGAGAAAACACGGCTGGAGAGGAAGAAAGTGATGGAGGAGCAGGAGGAGGAATTGGGGTTTAAATGGAGCAAAGAATCGAAAAGAGGAGCTGCGAAGAAAATCAAAAAGGACAATGCTGTGGCAGGGAGGGTTGAAGAGGCAAAGATAGGCAAAAGGAACAGATGACACACACTGAGGGTGTTTTGCATAAACTTTTAAAACTGCTGGCAGCTCAGTTTAAACACAGCAGCTAATAATTAAAACACCCAGGCATCACGCTGTGTTCTACAGAGACAGCACACAGATTTCTTTCTTTTTTTTCTCCAATGCATAATCTGCAAATAAACTGCATCATCTCTCCGGGGGGCCTCTGATGGCTGAAGCCTTGCGGTGCCCACTGCATATTCACACGAGTCCGCTTCCTTCACCTTCTCACTTCGCCTCACTTCACATCACAAGTTAACGATGAGTTTCCCCATCTCTACCGTGAAAAACTTTTCAGTCCTGTTTTTCATCATAATAGTGACAAGACAGATTGTAAATAATTAGCTGTTTATCCTGACATGTTACTCTTGACAGGCCAGGAAAGCCCACCACAATCACATTAAGCAAGAGGAAAGCTAAAAAAAAAAACAAAAAACGTCCGAGATGAAAGCTTTTAGGCGGGTTGGCAGCTACTTAGGGCGGCCTGATGCAGGTTTTATCTTGAGTTTTACAGACTGACAGCCCTGAAGTTGTGAGTAAAATCCTCCGACGACGCGCTGGAATTAATTTCTCTGCTCAGTCGCGAGCAGCAGAGCGGCGATATTAACAGGAGCACATTCGGTGGCGGGAGCGTCGCCTGGATCAGGTTGGCGGTGGACGGAGTGGCCTGGCTCGCGTGCGAAACAGATTTAATATGTGCCTAACACTGCTTTCTATCAGCACAGGAGGAATGCATCAAATTTATCTGCTATGAAAAAACCTGGAGAAAACTACTCAGACCTCGGCTTGGGATATAATGCACTCAGAGATGCTTTGATGCACCTCATATTTCAGCGTAACACACATTTCTACAGGCAGCCCGGCGTGCATACGCATCCCCCTTATGACAGTATGTGGATAAATAAGCACATTAAATATGATTGAAGGTTTGTGCAGCCTTTATTTTTCCCTCCCTTTCTTCAGCTCAGAGTGAGGTAGGAAGCAGCTACAGAGGGGGATAATTTACGGATCAGACACCTTTACACACGCTCTCACCACTGCGCACAACATGCCACCAGCAAGCACTCTTAGATAAGTCACTATTACTCTCGCTACGTTGGGCTCGGCACTTGTACTTTTGATCGAGAATCTCTGGAGTCCTTCCTGTGGGCTTGTGAGGGAGATGACAGACAAACCATAGGCCACTTTAAATCCAATAAGATGTGAAGTACGCAGCCTCAGATCCAGCTGACAGGATCTTTACCTTTCTCCCACCAGCACTTTGTGTCCCGTTTCTGTTACCGCCTGTTGCTGTTTTTTCCGTTTTCAGCTTAAAAAGGAAAAAATAAGTAAATAAAATCTACGAGTTCAAAAACTAAGAAGCCATTTGTGGGAGCCTTGATGTTGCTGCTGATCTGTCTTCCCTCTGCTGTTCTGGTCACCTTGGTTCCTATTAATAAAACACACTCCAGAAAAGCCTCAGGGTAATTAGGAAAAGTTATTAAAGCTCAAAATCAAGGCTAACACCTGCAAAAACAAGTAAGATCTTAGGAACCTTACTACCTCAGGACAGTCACAGAAATATTCACATATGCCTTTTCACATTTTGTCATGTTGAAGTTAAAGGAGGATGAGGCAAAAAAAATGTCACAAAAAAAAACAACCCTCTGAATTGTGCTTTTGTATTCCCTGACTTCGTAGAACAACATGTTCGTGTTGCACAGCTGCAGGTTTTAGAGTCGTGTCTCTATCAGTGATGCACATACAGAGACTGAAATTGTGGCCCATACTTCTTTGCTCAAGCTGAGTCAGATTGAAAAGAGGCTCGGTGCGAAGACTCACAACTGGAATTAGGTCTGGATTTTCAACGTTTGAACACAGGAATGTGCTTCGATCTGAACTGTTGCAGCTCTGGCTGTGTTTTGGAGATTTGTTGTCCTATTAGAAGTTTAACCTGCGCCCCAGTCTCCAGTCTTTCACTGCCTTTAACAGGTTTTCTCCAGTGTTGCTGTTTATTAAGCTCCAGCTCCACTTCCATGTTTCACAGTGGGGATGATGTATTAGGGCTGAAGTATAATGTTAGTTTTCCTCTAGAAATAGTGTTTTGTATTTCAGGCAAACAGAAAAATTATGACCATTGCCTTCTAAATGCTTTAGTTATTTGCTTTTTTTTATCCCTCTCCCATCACACTGTCTTTGTACTCTTCCACCTAAGCTATGAATCTCTGCAGCTCCTCCAAAGTTATCTTTATCTTATCATTGCTCCCATTTATTGGTATTTATTGGTTTCTGCCAAACTCGCCCTTTTTGGATGATCAGTGTCTCTGTAAGACGTTTCAAGCTCAGGATATTGTTTTATAAACAGCTGTATTTATATGAATATCATATTCCACACAGTTGGACTCTTAATTGCAATGAAATAAGTTGTTAAACATAATTTGGTCCATCATTTGTCCCATTTAGTTTCCCACCAGAAATCAAACAATTTAGCGTCTTTGAACTGTTATGTCTCATGTAAACCAATGGCTCAAAAAGAGACAAATATATTTTCCATCATTGAAGTCTTGTTTCACAGGGAAAGTCTTGAATGTCTTATTTTAGTTTCTTTCTATTATTAGTTAATTTTTTATTTTTTTACAAATTTGTTAAATTTGTCACCATGTTCTGACAGTATTATATAACATGAGGCAGATAACGGATAAAACATGCAGCTCTTCTGCCCTTTGTGAATTAACATGTTGCTTTTAATAATAGGTTTGAAGAATATAACTTTGTGAATTAGCTGACTTGTGTTGGGGAATAATGGGATGAATACACATTTAGGTTTTTATTTGGAAAACATTTCTGCTATTGAAGCTTTTGTGCTGGTTAATAGCATTAAAAACTGAAAATACAGAGTTTTGTGGTTGTAACGCCACAAAAAGTGGATATGAAAACTTTAGCAATGCGCTGCTTATTTCTGTCGGTCAACCTCACAGACTTACACTAGCATGCTGTTTGCTACGTTTCCTGAACACAACCTTGTAATTGGTTTGTGTTGATGTAAATTTCTTTAAAACACCGTGGCAGCGTTTCTTACTCCTTGTTGCCTTGGTAGCTGCTGGTAATTTGGCATTTGCTTTTATTTAGACACTTTGTTTTGTTCCAAACGAAGCCATTTTACTTCAACAGTTGTGTCATTACTCTTAATGACTTTGGTATTTAATCCAAATGTGCTCTGCGATGTTTAGCATTCTACTTACTTTCCTTTCTTTTTTCCACTGTGCTCCTCCTGGAGCCATTCAAGCATTCATTCTCATTGCTGAAAAAGGCGTTATCTTGAAAATATAGCCATAGAGCAAAGAGCTTGCCGCATTTCAAGACAAACATTTAGAGGATGGAATACTTATTTGCATTCAGCAGACACAAACACATTACACTGAACCCCCACTGCTTGTCATTAAGCAACGGGTTGGTTGAGGGAAAAACGCTGCCAGCAACACGACACAGTCGGCGCCCGTCCCCAAATTTGAAAAAAAAAGATTCAACAATTTTGAACATGCAAGCTCCAGATAAATTACATTCTTCACATGCCATGGCAACAGTAATTTCTGCCGCAGGCGACGCGCTCGGACTGCAACAGACAGACTTGTGGTGCAACTGGTGAGAAACGAGGGAAATGTGGACAATCTGGAGCTCTTGGCGCACCGACTGCATCACAAATGTTCTTCTTTTTTTTTTCCCATTATAATGAAGGACTCCAACATTAGTTTTTTTTCTTCTTCTATTATTCTGGCTCATCTGATATTCTCTTGTAATTCTCTAATTATAAAGTCCTACTGATGAAATCCTTCATGCCGTTTCTTTCATGTGTTGAGTAGCACACTTACGGAGCTGGAGCAGCCTACAAAGAGTACACGTTCATAAATGACAGATCTCTTTTTCTATAAGCTCTGCATTCGTTGGTAGCTTTATACCTCTGCTTTTTTTCTATCAGCTTTTTGAGGCTTTTATAAGAGGAGAGTAAAAAAAAAGAACCATTCTTCATCACAATCGAACTTCTCCTCCGTCTTTTCTTTTATGGCTGGCTTTATTTTCTCAGTCGGCAACCATTCCTCCCACAGTAACAAGCAAAATTCATCGTAAATGTCAGTCATCGGTGATACCGTTTTCTTTAGTTATTTCTTGTTAAGCTGGAGCAAAAAAAGCTGCATAACTCAGGGTTTACCTGAGTTTTTATTTTTGTTAAAGTACAAAGTTTAAGATTCAGGTGAACATTTTTGCTCCTGTTGTGATAATTGGGTTTCAAATCAGTTTCCAGCTGCTAAAATGTAATGATTCATTTTTTGAGTTCTTTGTTATTTAATACCTGATTAAAGTTGTGTGACTCGCCATCTATTTAGTGGTCTAAATGATTACAAATATGTATTTGGTCAGTATGCATAATTCAGCCATCTTTAAAGACAGATCCACAAGCAGTCAGTTGTTTGTTGGTGCAGTCCTATGCAGTGTGTGCAGAATCTGCTCATCGCTCTATAGAAATTACTTCCTCATTTTATTCTCACCTAAAGTAGCTAATGTCAGTTTTTTCAGCTCATAATGGTGTTTAATCAAATGTAATATTTCCAGGGGCTCCTGTGGGACGTTTTAGGACAGATGAGGGAATAATGCAGGCACTGTAAAGTCAATCCTCCTGCTCAAACACAAGCTCAGCTCTGACCTTTCCTCTGTGCCTCCGCTCCGATCTCACCCTCTTCCACTCAAATACAATAAGTCATGACGCAGTTTACCATGTTCTGTTACTTGCATGTGTTCTGCGTATGTTTTTGTCTGTGAGTCTTAACGGCAACCTAAATTGTTCAAAACATCCGCTTGTGAAAGGCATCTCTCTGTTGACTATTTATGAAGTCTTTCTGGGACAGTCTGAAAATAAATAAATAAAGAAAAAAGAAAAAAACAGCATTGCGTTAACTATGCAGAAGCACAGTTTGCTTCTCTGTCTGGTAGATTGGAAAAAGAATAAATTAATAGTATAACCAGACCTACAAAAATAATTCCAGTCCAGATTAATCAGTTCTCATGCCTCTACTGCAAGTGGATACAGTTATTTGCAGCAGATTGTCTCATATTTTACCTTCTCGCCACTATTCTGTGTTGGTCAGGTTTTTGGATTTCTAGCAATAGTTGTCCTGAGGAGTGGCTCTCCTCCAGAGTTACCTATAAAACTCCATAATTTCATTTTTCACCTGTCTGGTGTGCTTCTTGATTTTAAGAAACACTACATTTTATTTACAGGTTTAAAAATTAGGACTGAAATGATTATTTGCATTAATTGTGATGAATTGATGGTTGAAATAATCAAAATAATCATTAACCAAGACCAAAGAGCAACATATTCAGGTCAGACGCCGGAACTGTACAACATTTAAGATGGGGGGAATAAAAACCTTCTTTTTCTTTGTTCTAGCCAAAACCCCTCAAATGGTTTAGGTTTAGCTTCACTTGGTTCAAATTGTAAAACTAAATAAATAAAAAAATGTCCTATCAAGCACCTTTTCCTATCCGATTATTAATCGGTTAATCATAAAAAATAGTCAACTGTTTATTTAAAAAGGGAATTAATGACTTGTTTGTATTTTAATGTATTTTTAATATTGTATAAACTTAGCTTAAGAGGTGAAAAAAAAAATAACTGTGCCAATTTTTTTTAAATCATCAGAATAATTGATTTTCAATATTATGGAGCCCTCCAGGGTACATGGGGATTTTTTTTTTCTTTTGCGTTCCCTCGCAATAATCTACTGATCAGTTTATGCGGCATAATTGAACAGTGTAAGTCTTTCTTATGGTGGCCGCCGTACTTTCTGCTTTAATACAATGTTATGTAAGGTTTTTCCGTGAATGTTAATATCTTGTTGCGAAACATTTGACGTTTTATATATTTTTCTTAAGTATAGAAGAAAGGCACCACACACCTATGATATAAACAGAAACTTTCCGTAAGTAGGCAAGAAACAAAAATACATCCAAACTATTTTGCCCATTTCTGAGTGATTATCGCGGGGTAATAAGTCATCTGACAGTTTTGATTGTGTCTCTGCTGTGTTCGTCTGAATGGTTTCAATTATGCTGCATGAACTGATCAGTAGATTATTGCGAGCGAACGCAAAACCTTTTGCGAGGGGACGCAAAAGAAAAAAAAAAAAAAATTCCCCATGCCCCCTGCAGGGCTCTGTACAAAATAATCGTTAGTTCCAAATCTAATCAGAATAAAGAGAGATAAAAACAAATACAGTTTCCACATTTATGTTTTCAATTGTTTTGTTTTGTCACATAAAATCCCATAATCCAAAGTCGGTCCTGGAGGGCCCGCATCCTGCATGTTTTAGTTCTCTCCCTGGTTTTACACACCTGCATCAAATGATGGCTCGTTAGAAGGCCTAAGCAGAACACTGACTTACTGAGGAGGTTGTTGGTGCCACTAGGGAGAGAACTAAAACATGCAGGATGCCGGCCCTCCAGGACCGACTTTGGACAACCCTGCCATAAACTGAGTCGCTGTTGTAATATGATAAAAGGAGGAAAGGTTTACTCGGTGTTTGGTACTTTTGCAAGGCTGTTTCCCCCATATTACTCCAATTATTACATAATGTTGGTCCAAAAATCCTTTGTGAACAAAAACACCTGTTAATGCAGGATGACCAAATAAACGAACAATTAAAGTAAACACAGGCCATCTCCAGCATGGCTGCGTGGGTTTGCTTTGATATGATGACAGACTCTGAACAGCCCACCACTCAACATCAGTGTTGCGTTCATACTCCCTGTTTTTTTTATTTTATTTCCCAAAAGAGGTTTCCTAAGTGAGGGAAATGACCCAGAAGTATCGGTGCTGCAGCCCTGATAAGAACCGCTTGAAGTCTCTAAATGCTGAGAAAGGTGCTTCATTGCGTTCTCTTATCTCCTTTTGCATAGGAAATACTGGACCATCCTTTTTTAATAGAATGAAGATAACGCCTTCCCACAGTTCCTTACGGCAGCAGCATTAAAAGTGAAACACCGTGGGCTTATGTATCAGAGTCAGAACAGAAACCGCAGCGGTGCCTTCGAAGACAGAAAGGGTTACTGGATTACTATGTGTGTGTGGATGTGTTTTATAAGTCAGCATGGCTGAAACGATGAAGATACTTTTAGAAACGCAACAATTATCTCAGCACAATCACAACACTAAATGACATGGCTTCAGTAAGAATGAAGCACACGTTGTGCTTTTAGCTTTTGTTTTCCACTCTGGAGGGTTCATCACGGCAGACCTGCTGCAAAACGAGCTAATGCACAGCGTGGTGGAAGAGCAATTGAGTTGTCTTTGCACGGAAGTTGTCTTTATGAATTCTCCTTCATATCTTCTCTTGATCTCGATGTTTTCTGGGTCAAGTGAAAATACTTCAGAAAACACTTTGAGTTTGATCGATTACTCAAAAGGTCTGTCTTACCCACTTTCTGTACTTTTCACAGATTTCTACTAAAAATGCTGGGAGTTTATAGAGAAAGAGACTTAATATAAACTTATTCTCAAAAGTGTATCCACCCCTGTTAAAGTATAAATTTTAAATATAAATCCAGCACAACTTAGATTAAACAAATCTGTTAGGGGAAGCAACATAATGTGGTTAAAATGTTTTATTTTTTTTTATCGAACCTCCTTTTGATTCAAAGTCAGCATCAGATTTGAGGATGTCTCTCGTCCGCAGCCCTCATCGACCATGATGCTGCCACCACCGTGTCGGCTGTATGTGACCTATTTACAAACTAGCTGAAGTTTTATGGCTGACCTTTGTTTCTGGGTAATCAAGTTTACTGCATCTGGTGTTGGACATGTACCAAGAAAACAGAAGCAACTAAAGCAAGAAAGTATTAGTTCAACATTTTCTTTTGTAGCACGGTATTAGCGGTGCACCAATTGCAGTTTTCTGACCGATTACCAATCTTTAAAATGCCAGCCACTGGAAATTTTGGCAGGTTTGTTACACCAGACACTGTCTTAAGTTATAAGGTTAGAATACACCTTAAATTTTAAAATATTATTTTATTGAGAACCATTGAGCAATACCGATCAAATTTACTAGATTTACTTTTCCAAATTGTGCTTACAATTATTTATCCTATTCTCATTTTATTAAGTCACAAAAAGCCTGACTTTAACTAAGGACGTGTACATTTCTGCGAGCTGCTGTGCAACCACATCTGGAATAAAATGGCTTCTGTTTAATTATTCATTTGTTGTCAGGAGGCTATATAAACATGGCCAGCTTTGTTAAAGTAATAATCCAGTTCCAAGTTTTATCATTGGAAAAACAAACGAACAAAAAGTGTGTGAAAAACCCACATAAGTGGAACAGATTGTTTTTGCAGATTGCCCGCACTCACCCTCCTTCCAGAGCGTTTGCATTAATGCTAATTAGGACGACTGTAGGAAAATAACTGAGTGTTGCTTTGAATGTTGCAGCTGCAAGGGATTGTGGGCCAGGTTTATCTGCATAAAGTAGGTCCAGTGAATCCAATGTTAATGCAAATATTAAAGGCAGCACTAGAACTCTTTTCTTTAAATTATTTTATTTGCCTCTTACTCCTCTCAGGTAACATCTTTTTTTTTTTAAATTCTTGAACTTGTCAGGTTGGGCAGCATAAATGATGAAAATGTGCATATAGAGCTGCCTCAGATTTGCAGGATCAAATTCTTCTTCAAAGCAGATTGACAAAATAATTTGGAAAGGCTCTTTCAGGTTAAAAATGAATCAGCAGGTTGAAGGATTACCTAACAGTAGGCTGTCAGTCGCATACTCAAAGCGATTCTTTGAAACATTCAGCAACTATGATTAATTCATTTGCATACTGAGATCCAGTTTGAATCCAGACAGAATGAAGATAATGTGCATGTTAATCAGCTTTCCTGGTTTTGTACCAGCGCAGAGTTCAGTATGTACCTTTAATTATGGGTTTGGGTTGTGAATATTTTTCTATTGAAAAACGTCCTTTTACAAGCTGACATTATCATATGAAATGTCAGAAATTCATCCAATTAAGTTTGGACTGTTTTCCTGATATATGTAATGTTCTGGAGACAGGAGAGCCACAGCTATGTAATTTCAGCATGAAGCAAAAAAAAAAAATCATTTTACTTTTTCATCTCAGTCGTTTTGTTTGAAAAGATAATTGAAAATGTAGACCAGGACAGTTTGGAGCTTTTTACAGAAATGACTAAGATAACATTGTCTGAAATAAATAAAGCCTCAGTAAAGTTGTTGCAGCTGGGAGACAACCTGCAGACGCAGTGCCAAAACTTTACGAGCCTCTCTTCCTCAGTTCTGATCTATGATGTGTGGTGTACAGATAAACAATAACAGATCCTTCTGGCTGCCTTTGTTTGGCTCACAGGGTGACATTCCTGTGCACTCCAGCAGCCCTGCCAAGTGTAAATGCGACACCCCATAAATTGGATCATTAAACAGATACAGATCACATGTTAACATCAGGTGTAAATGAGCTTGCGTCATTTAGTGAGTCTGTTTCTCTGTCCTTTTGCTGATGTTTCCTTTATTCTGTTTCTACTGGAGTACGAGGCTTCTGGGAAATCACCCGACAGGATTTACTGTCCTGTTCTCTGAATGGTCCGTCCGTCCGTCATCCATCCATCCATCCATCCATCCATCCATCCATCCATCCATCCATCCATCCATCCATCCATCCATCCATCCATCCATCCATCCATCTATCCATCCATCCGTCATGGATCGATGGTTTTTACAGGTTTCTGTTTCTGATCTCATTGGATATTTCTGCAGTAAGTTCAGAAAAAGTCCTTTAATAACTGGTATTTATAACATCTGATATTTATACTGGTATAACTGGTGTTTGTATTTTGGGCTAGTTTGAAGTTTGGGCCTGAAAAATGTATAGGACGGCTGGGTTTACCAAACTGTAGCAAGGCAGATATTTCTGCAGCCCAAACTGTACAACTGTATTTGGGTTACAATATAAAACACCGCAGATATTATGTGTACATCATATTTACACTAGTTTGAAGTTTAATTAAGTTCGACAACAAGCTCAGCTTGAGTAATTGACTGATTATAGATTTAATCACTGTCACCACGAATGTTTACATCTAAAGGAGCGTTGTCTTCCCAAGTCTTAGTGGAGGATAATAAAGTGAGCCCTAATATACTTCACTTTAAATCAGGAAGGCAGTTCTCTCTCTCTGTCTGAGTGGCTCTAAAGCTGCTCAGAGTGCAGTTACGAAATCATTGTTTCGGGGGCGGGTTAAACTCCAAATCCGGCTACAAGTGCAGCATTTCCCACACACAGGCTTTAATAAGGTGGGGTACCTGGACACACTAATGCACAGGTATATCTGGAGGTCCAAATATAGCCGGGAGTCCCGGCCTACACGGCTCTTTTTTGGGTTGTTCCTGGTTGTTGAAGATGATGCACACTCCTACCTCATAATATTGCAGTCTGTCATTAAAGCTTGTGCTTCACCAATTTACTTCAGCATTTTTCAGCTTTACACAATAGAATGAAAAAAATAATAATAAAGCAAAAGCTAAACCGGCATGAGCAGCTCGAATGTTTCTCATTTGTTCCGGCTGGTAATTGATTTGGACTGGAACCAGCTCCATAATTGAGTCATTAATAAAAGGAAATGTTCGGAGCATGCCAAAGGAATTACTGTAAGTATTGTTGCTTAGTTAAATTCTGGTCCCGGTTTCATATTCTCTCTTGCATACATTTTCAGTTATGAAACATTGATGCAGAATGTCATGGCTAATATAAACACAGCTGAGTGTATTATTTAAAAGTGATGCACAGTCAATCAGTCTCCACTTTTAATAGGCGTAAGTAAGATGCATATTGAGGTCATAGAGATGATGAGGGTCGTATTTTGTAAAATAATGAATCAGTAGATGAGCAGAGTCAGAAATCAATCAGGTCGGTGTATTAGATAGGAGGGTGAAAGCGCCTGAGGAGAGCAGACGTATTACTTAGATACATGAAGCACAGCGCAGCCACAGGGAGGTGACCCAGTGCTCTTGAACATGAACATGCAATCACACACTGGTAAACCGAACAAACCGCCACCAGGGAAGATGCCCTCTCTGCTGATGAAAAGTGCGGAGGAGTTGGAACCTCGAGTCATGCAGCTGGGAATTTACATTAAAGCATGCAGAATAGATTGACTGATTTTATAGAGTGTGTAAGAACAGTTTCCTGTACATCACGCTGCAGGAAACACAAAATATTGTTTTAAAATGACATCCCATGTACACAATGTATGGAGAAGGTTCCCACAGTTTAGAGCCTTATAGATCCCCGTTTTGGTTTGCTCTGCTTTGACAAAGCTCCAACAAGCACACGGAAAAATAAAATAAAGGCCCAGCGTCGCAAAGCATGCGTGCAGCTTTAGTGGAAACGCTTGCATATTAGCATGCAGAGAGAACCCTTTTCCTTTTTGTGTAGAGAAGAATACAACAAGAGGCAGACTGAATCATGTTCACAACAATACGGACCATCCTTAAAATGAAACCCACTCACCGAGGAACCTATTAACATGGATTCATATAATGGGAGTTATTCAATGTTTCTTGAAACTTGCACAGAAATATATTGGGTACAACTTTCTGATGCTGGGTTGGACCCTCTTTTGTCTTCAAAATTTCAAATTCATTAAAATCCTTGAGCCTTATCTCTGAGATTCTGGGATCATATTTACATGATGGCATCTAAAAGTTGCTGCAGATTGGTTTGCTGCACATTCACAAGAATCTCCACCACAAGCCAAAGCTGCTCTGCTGTATTGACAGATGGTGAGAGTGGAAGCTGCTGGAGTCTGGAAAATCGCTAAATGTATCAACAAAGTTTATGAGTAAGCAACAGAGCTTCTCTCGCTCTGACCACAGCCCTGATTACCCCCTCCGCTTATCCCCACGCTTGCCCTCGCCTTTCAGCGTCTCTTGGCTCAGCCCACTTTGTGAAAATTTTCCAAAATTTGTTACACTTTAAGTAACCAGTGTGAGATTGTTAGGGCTGCTGGAGGTAGCCATCAGAAGGGCGCTATAGCAACAAACCTATTGATACAAGGCAGGATAGATCGATGCCTTCTTGTTTACTTCTATTCTGACCCTCTCATGGAGGCGTTTTCGTCCTCACAGCTGCAGCTCACTAGGTATTTTTTTTCTTTTTGAATCACTATCTAATAACCTCCAGAAATGGTTTTGTATGAAAATCCCAGTAGATCAACTGTTTCTGAAATAAATTCACCAATGCAGCTTTCAAACTCACTTCAATCCCCTTTCACCCAATCCTGACCATTGGCTTAAACTTTAGCAAGTCCTCTTGACCATGTCTCAGTGGCTACATGTTCCCATCATCATTAAGGCGTTCTGCTAAAGTAAACTGAGAACCATGAATACTGCGCTGCATCAACAGCTCTCCAGTTTTGTGCTATGGTCGTTCAAAGACGAGGCCCCTCTTTAATCTGCCTCGGCCTTTTACAAGGCAACCACTCAAGATCGCCACATCCTGCCTTGTACACCCAAATACAGAAAGCCTTACATACCCTGAGCTCTATGGATACCTTTCTATTGAACTGAGAGGTAGCAGAGGCAAGGTAAGGTCAACCCCATTAAGCTGCGTCAGTCCAGCTAACAAAGAGAAACTGTTTTGTGAAACAGGCTTCATGTACAGTCCTCTGCATTGGAGGTTTGGCCATTTCTGTCCTTCATCATTTTGTACCTTTGCACTTTTGGTCAGGCTCATCTACTGCAAGACGTTTTATACCAACCATGCAGCAATTTATACCAGCAATGGCAACATTTCATAGTCTGTTTGACAGCTAAAAATTTAAAGCAGCAGCTCCAACCACCTGAAACTAAATTATGGTTAGTTCAGGGGTCTGCAACCTGCAGCCACGAGTGGCTCTGTGGACATTTCACAAGGATTTTTAATAACTTTGATGAAAATGATGAAGGACCAACAGTCTTTAAATATGGGTACAACAAAAGTGCAAGTTTTAGCAGTTTTTTCATGCTTCCATGGAACAATTGCATTGAATTTCCACAACAGAATTAGACTCCTTGCTTTTTCACATCACTTTTCGCATACATTAACATCACACAGAAGAAAATGCTTCAATTCCTTTTTTCTAAGTTTTATATTTGGTATTTGAACATTTCCACAAATCGTATCATATATTTTATACTATTTATGCTAGTATATATATATATATATATATATATATATACATATATATATATATATATATATATAGAGAGAGAGAGAGAGAGAGAGAGAGAGAGAGAGAGAGAGAGATATGGATGAACCAGCCAAAATGGCTCTTTGGCTGGTTCAAAGTTGCAGACACCTGTTAGTTGTACTGCAATGATTGGGGATCAGTTATTTAAATACATTTCCAGTAATGTATTCCTAGGCTAATTAAATATGGTTTTCCACCAGCAGGAAACTCCTCATAGTGAATTTGATTTCATAATCAAATAATCCATCATATTTCACTGACATCAACTTTCAAAGCAGGAATAAAAACCATGTACACTCACAACATACAGCATTATTAAAATAACATTGAACTAATGATAAATAATTAATTATATTCTACTCTGTCGCCATAATCAACAAAGATACATAAGAAAAATAAATTGATACACAAGAATCATCATGTTTAACACAAGGAGGTTGGGACTACACTGCGATGCATTGCTACAAAATGCAAGTATGGATTGACAAAGTGATCAAAACACAACAACTGATCAGAACATAAAACCTGTAAGATGGACTGTTCTCTGTTTATCTCCCCCACAGCTTCTCTGCCTTTTATTAACACCCAAATCTCAACCGATTGATCTGCCACGCTTTTATTTTTTGGTTTGTATACAATTTGTAGCAGTGCTTTAGTAGTTTAATAGAAAAATTGCTGGGATTGGCCCTCATTTTCACCTCCTTTTACATCATCACAATGCCACCACCACTCTCACTGAGCTTTAAGATTTTGATCAATAAAATCAACAGACGGGACGCACCATTCAGGTGCCCAAATATATTATATATTTCTAGCAATTAGACTTTGAATGTGTGGCGCCGCAAATATTATGCCTAACAGATATTGGATCCAAGTGGTTCTTTACAATTGGGATGATGAATGCATCAGTGGTGCTTTGGTTCTATTTACCATTTCTAAGTTTATCCAAACAAAACTGTAAAGGATGTTTTTGAGTTATATTTTTTTCCCCCAATAAATCTCATTTTTGTCTAGCCATGCCAGTGGAGACTATGCACTCCAATTACTGTTATGCAGGGTTATGGGGACTGTCATGCTCGGTGTGCTTCTGCATGCATGTGCGCTGGTTGGTACTGTGTGCAGTCGTATTGTAGAAGCGCTTTTCACGAAGTGAGCAGGGATGATCTAAAATGCAGTTTTTCTTGTAAACGGTTGCAGCCTGTTGAGCCTCTGCTTGTAACACAGAGCCCTCAGATCATATTTTAATGCTGTATTTTATCGCCTGCAGTCAGCGTTTGCATCCTGATTGCAGAGCTGCACAAGTCAACGGTACAAGACGAAGGGCTGATTAAAAGACCAGATTAATATGTCAGGAGTAATTCTTGGAGTTCAATTAGGGCCTACAAAAGCGTTAACAGCAGGCGCATGCTGTGCAGAACAAGTTCGCATTTACATATCCTTTAGCACCAAGTGCATTTAAAAACTTGCCGCTGGCTCAGTTCAGCCTGCAGGATTTTAGAGACAAAAGTGTCTATTCCTCTTTCCGGGGTTTATTTCAAAATTTTGTCTCGCAATTTCACAATTTCTAAAAGGGTTATTGTGTTTTTTTTTCCTCTTTCTTCCCCCCCCCCTTCCCACCCCTCTCTTGGTTTAATAGGTTTCAAAGTGAGAGTTATATAAGCAGCTCTCCCCTCTTGCTTTCGGATGGATGAATAAGAGGAGATCAAAAGGGAGGCGATAAAGAAAGAGTGTCTGCTGCCTTCTCTTCGTCTTTATTCCTGCCACATTCTGCCATGGCAGTTCCCTCTAACTACACGACTTGGCCTGGATTCCCTTTTTCTCTTCTGTCTCTCTCTAGGACATTACACTTTAATCTCATGTTCTCTGCTGCTCTCTGTCTCCTTCTGTCTTTCCCGTCTTTTTGGCTTCCCTGCATCCATCCATGCATGCATCCATCATCCATCCATCTCTTTATGTATCTAATCCCATGTTCTCTACATCTTTGGCCCTGAGAATATTATTCTAATCTGCAGGCTTGGTGTGATGTACCACTACAATAATCCCTCACATGTATTTACAGTGCATCTGTCTGCTTGCGTGCGTTTGCGCATATATCTTTGCATCCAGCAGGAGATTTTCGACGGGTTTAGTGCAAAGAGTGTGTGTGTGTGTGTGTGTGTGTGTGCGTGCGTGCGTGTGTGTGTGTTTTATTTTTGTTTGTTTGTTTGTTTCTGTGTGTGGTTTTAGTCCCGCTTGTGTCCTACTCAAAAGTGAAGCTGCAAAGCACATCTGTTGGCGCACAAGTGAGAGATTAAAAGGAGGGCTTCTTTTTCTCATGCAAAGGCACAAACATGATGGAGAATGACCGCACGCAATTATACTGTGATTAAAAACACACACATCGCTGCTACTGTGAAGGATGGAGACGGGCAAGATCGTGCAAGAGGGAGTTCTTCTTTTTTTTGTCTTCACAATTTATAATCCCCGTCTATAATCTCGCTCTGCTCGAAACTATTTTAAACGTTGCAGGTTAAATCCACAACTTTTCCCCCCTTACATTTTGCTGCGTAAAAGCGCTTCTACAATACGACTGCACACAGTACCAACCAGCGCACATGCATGCAGAAGCACACCGAGCATGACAGTAATGGGACCGACTCTTTTCCCTCCACAAACGCACAGTCATCAACACGGTCCAGATCCATACCTTGTGAGCCTCTCCTGCTCGCGTCCATCGGGGCGTCCCTTCCTATATTATCCTCTCCGGTTAGCAGGTACTACAGCAGGTTCAACAGCTTCTACAGCGGGGCGAAGGAGGTTGAATCTGCCCGCACCGAAGCTCCGCGACGAGCACTAACTCCCACCCCGCGGTTTTACTCTGCGCTCTGTAGTGGGTTAATACGCGTGGGGGAAACGTGTGTGTGTGTGTGTATGCGTGGGATTTAGAGAGAGCAGTGGGCGGTGGATGCAAAGCTTCCCCCCCTGCATCCCTTTTTTACATCCCGGTTCTCCCGCTGTTTGCGCTCAATGCGCACCGCTCAGGTGCCATCTGCGTCAAGTTCGTCAACTCAAAAGGAAGACGCTGAAGTTGGTATCTGATTCGACGTTTGACTAAAGGGTTATTCCGCTAAATTGATTAACTCCGGACAACAATTTGCCCCGGTTCAGTTTAAAATCTAATATGTTTGATTTGGATGGTTGTGAATTCTTAAAGTGTTGGGAAAAATACTCGGGTGAAACTTTGTATTCAGTTTGTAAAAATTCACTCTTTATGTGTTCTAGCTTGAATTAAGCCTGGCCAGCATTATGTTTGTCCATTTTATAAGTTTTCACAAAGCAATAGAGGTTTCCAGATTACTGTGTGTTATAGAATTAAAAAAAAAAGTATAATATTTTTGCAGGTTTGCCCTTTTGTTGGATAGCTTTTATCATGAATCAAATGTAAGATGTTATAACTGGTCAATAGAGCATAAAATATGTTTTTTTAATTATTATCCCAAAACAAATGCATCTTAAATCATAAACTGTACATTGTCCAATTTGTCTAAAATATCTGAGGCTTCGTTTGGACTCCAAGTGTTGAAGTTTTTATCATGTACCCCCAAAAATGCCTAAAATATTGCAGATTTTTCTTTGCAAATTGAATAATAATTTCATATCTGACAGATAAATCAGTGCCTATTTAGTTGTCCTTATGAAGGGCCCCATGTAAGAGGGTTTTGCCCAGAAAAAGTCCAAACCTAAAAAGAACAAAACAACAAACAAACAAAACAAGTTATGTGTCACCAGGTTTTAGTTGTCTAGATGGGCTTTTTAAAATGGACGCCATCTTAAGCTTAAAAAAAGATAAAGATCACCCATACAATTTTGGGTTGCTTGGTAAGCTGGATCAGGCCTTTGGTGGTTTGTAGCTTAAAAACAGATAAAAGTTTTCACAAACTGTTTTTTTTGTTAAAGCTGTAATCAGTGTTGAATGGTTCTCCCCATGTTTGGACTTCCTACGTCGTGTAGTTGTATTGAGGTGGGCGCTGTCATAGGTGGCCTCAAGTAAATATGTTTGGCAATGATTTCATCCCGGTTTGATCTGCCTGTAGTGTTTTTTTTTTTGTTTTTTTTTTTCAAAATGGACTCTGTCTATTATGGTGAAGAAGCGAAGAAAAGCATTGCTATCACACTTTTTTCATAGATGGAATAAAGTATTCACAAATGACGTTTCATAGACTAATCCAGTCCAGTTTGACTATTTTTCATTTGGAGTTAAAACAGATCAAAGGACGTCCAGAGTCGTGTGCTGCGGAATAGCCCTTTAACGAGGTACCCAGTGTGAGCCTACAGATCAGACGCTAACTTCAACACAGTCTTTTAAAAACAGCTTTGACGTTAATGCCTCACCCCCCCCTGCTCTCCTCAGAGGTCTGAGTGATGAACACCGACAATAAAGGAGCAACTAATCTCCGATTCCAGCTCAGTTTATCCCCCGAAGTCTCCAGTCCTTTTTCATAAAGCCGGCATGTTTAGCAACAGCTTGACAGGTGTCGCCTCCAGCGCACCTTCTACCCTCCTCCTCCTCCTCCTCCTCTTTGTCCCGTGTGGAGGCTGGTTTCTGCCCCGGTGAGTGAGCTCTATAGGGGCTGCTCTTTACAGCGGCTCTTTGAGCTCTGTTACAGGGTTCAGCAGGTCGTCACGGCCCGACAACTCCTGACAACGCGCTGCGCAAAAAGAGTGACAGGTGCGCACCCATAGCTGCTGCCCTGTGAAAGTTTATTCACGCCTCTTCAACTTTTCTAACGTTACATCTCCAGTATTTAATGTTTTTTTTTTAATTGGGATTTGTCTGTTAGACCAACGCAAAGTTGTGAGAATGATTACAAATAACAAAACTGCTGCCCAGCTGCTTGCGGGTGTCTTACCATTTTTGTACATTTAAGGATTAGATTTGTTTCTACTACTAAATAGCTCAAGTTCAGTCAGGTTGGATGAAGAGGAGCTCTGCATGCAGATTTAACATTTGCTTTGGGTTTTCTTCCAGTATTGTGTAGTAGTTAGCCAAGTCTGTCTTCTCACCACCACTACTATTTCTGATGGTGGGCATGTTGTTTTCAGGGTGGATGGCATTAAATCCAAATAAAGTGCATCAGGTTTTGTGGTTTTAAATGTAAAAATGTTAAAAGTTCACAGAAATACTCTTGAAATGTGCTTTGTTCAAACAACAAGCCACAGGTCTAAGAATATCAGTGTTTCTGTCAATGAATAATACATTGTTGGTGCATGCAGGCTGCCCAGCCAGAAGCCTGTTGCTGAACAGAGAAAGTGATCAGAGTTGATGTTTTCATGTTTCTTTTTATCCTAACACAAAACTTTAAACATTTAGTTTACACTTTGGTTTATACAGTAGAGTTCGATCAGGACGCTTATTTTATTTTAAAAAGTAAGCTTAGTGAAATGGATTAATTATTTAATCAACTCATTAGTTTGACAATCTTGTTTGATATTTGATATTAATTTAATAAAACCAAATTACCTTGGGTTATAAACACAGCTACGGCTATTTGGCTGGTGTTGTGATTTCCTGTCCAATCAACTTGAGTAATAAAAATTGTGTCAAATGTAGTTTTGAGTTCAGAATGACTGACATGACTTTTACTTTCAGTGTTCTGATTTTGTTCAAAAGCTGTGGAAACCTAAATTAAAAACAAATCTTTCCACAGGTGTGTAAACCCTTTTTCCTTTCGCTCCCAAGGTCACAATGCTTCATTTACATGTAACATATTTCTGGCTCGCATAATTCTCTATTAATTTATAAAGCGGCCATTTTTTAATTTAAACATGCTGGCTAAAGTAACACAAAGTCACTCTCACATGCTTCACGTTGCAATTATCAGACTTGGCGGTCAAAGACAAGGTTCCTGTAGGCCTAATAACTCGGAGTCAATGCTGGTTAAATTGATATTGATGCGTTTTAATTCAGTCTTCGTGACCAATGATTTTTATTTGCCTTACAGGCACACCTCACAATTAATTAGCATTTATTACCTTTGGGCTGAAGAGTCACGGCGGCTCAGCCCCTTTGAATGCTGCAAACACAGCAACAATCAAATCAGCTTTTGCCGGCAGATTTTTCGCCAACCAGACCTGGGCGCAAATGCGGGGACTCCCTCGTAATCTCCTGTTGTGCACAGATGCACACAACTGCAGCCGCTTTGCACACAGTGACAACTGTAGAGGGACCGTGTGGCCCCTGGGGGCCTGGGTGCAGGTGCTGCTGCTGCTGCTGCACCACCAGCACCCTCTGGCGCTTGTCCAAAGATGGCCTCCAAGGACTCAGTCTGAATCATTTTAAAAGCCTGCTACACCAGGCTTCTTGGCCACAGTAACAACGTTATCTACTACTCCGTCTTTGAACTTTAAATCACGTATAACGCCCTTTTCTCGCACGATCCTGCTCAGTCTCTATTTAAATGATCTCATACATACACTTTATGTTGCATTATTGCTCTGCTCTGTATCCTATCTCATCCACTGACACACGCTTATATATCTGATATACTCAATGAGGCAGTGCTGCCTGATTTGTCGTTATCGTTCCACGGCTCAAATTATAATGTGCAGCTTGACCCATTTTGTATCATAATGCGAGACGCTGACATGAACGCCCGAGGTGCCGCACCGTATAATGCGATTTTATCCAAGCTGTGCTTAAAAAAAAAGGTTATTATAGTCAGCTTCTCTTAGGATTGCATCAGCAAGATTTTCCTTCATGTCTGTCGTCTCATGCGTGCCACTGAAGAACATCAAGTGTAGTAAGTTGGATTTATTCCATGCTGCAGAAAATATTTGAATATTTTGCTGGAAATAGCTTGAAAAGATGGGTCAAGTTCATTTTAAGTTTATATATATATATATATATATTTCTTTAATTTTGTTTTATGAACGTCTTCATGACAAATGGAAGTATTTTCTCTGTAGGTATTATTAGTGCGTCTGTGGCAAATTACTGTAATTTATGGTGTAGTTATACCTTATAGTATCTATTTAACAGCCCTGCAAAGGCAATTAATGTCTTAAGTAAATGTAGATTAAAGCTTTAACTCTGTAAGGAGACAAAACAACCGCATGTCTTCATGGTAGTATTTACTTCATTCAGCCAGCTGATGTGTAGCATAATTTTTAGGCTCACAAAGTTGACCCAAAACAAATCGCCTCTTGGAAAATAATCCAAACAGTCAACACACATACGCATTTAAAGACTGAGATGGTCCTCAGTCTTATGGTATTGACTTCCTTTGGAGACATTAACACATTAACACTGTTAGAGATACTTGTTATGCTGTAAAATGGCCTCATACTCCATTAGATGTGGTGTTTTCAGAGGTTGGGAGGGATTCAGGGGAATGTCTCTGTGGTTTCTGGTCAGCTGAGTGTGTAATGGTTCAGGCTGTTTCACAACAATGTTCTTTTTTAGTTCGACATCGTAAAGCAGCTCACTTCTCCCACAGAAACTGTCAGAACTGACAGCTTGTACTGGATTAAGGCCCTATGATGGGATTTGCAGAGTATCTTTTAAGAATGCTCAGCAGAAAGTTTTGTTTAAGTGATGGAGATGGGCTTTATGTTTGACTTGGTTGCTCAAACTCGATTTGTTAGCACCACAAGGCTTTGTCAAACTAAAGAAAAACAGAGATGGTTTGCCTTTGTATACATTAGAAGTGTCAGTTTTAGCTAATGAGCTATGATGGTGCTTAGCTTTGGTCTTGGATGTTATCTGAATGTCCTGGAATAGCGTTAACATTTCTGTGTTCATATAAGTTTTAAGTGCAACTCTGAGTGCTTTGGGCCTTTAGAACAATTAATAAATTGAAAATTGATATACGGATGCTGCTTCAAGTGCAAAGCTGCCTAAAAGCTAATTTGTTTTACTGCCATGTCTTCAGGAAGTACAAGAAAGATCCACTTTCAAAATAAAAGGTCATAGATGTTAAAAACTAAACCTGACACCAAACCAAAGCTGGTTCAGAGATAATAATTGCTGCAGCTGTCATTTAAACGAAACCCTGCGTGCAACTTTTTTTACGTCAAAATATACATTTAGAAATGACAAATAATTCAATATTTATTCAATATGTTATTTCGTATCAACTGAAAAGAGCAATAAAACACTTTAATGCTTCAATACATGCCAGTGTTATCACATTTTAAACATTATTATGTTGAAAATTTTGCTACAAAAACTAAATTTCAATTTTGATTAAAAAAATAACTTTCACAGTAATTGTACTTTGCTTTGAGGCTCTTCAGATATCTTCATTTCTATTGTGCACTACTTTAATTTACATTTTAACATTTCTTTCTTTTCATCAAAGCTTACATGTTGTCGTTTTAATGTTTTTCCTTTGATTTTGTGTGAAGTACTTTGAATTGCCAAATGTGTGAACGGTGCCATTTAACCAAAATTGCTTTTCCATAATTTAATTAGATTAACTCGTTCTACAATCTGGATTTTAGAAATATTTTCAACAAATTGATTGAGTTCCTGTTTTATTTATTTTTGCCAATTAGTGCAGTTAGCATGTCTAATATTCAGAAAACGGCAGTTTCCCTGTGTATTTATTAGAGAATCCTTACCTTCTCTCTGAAATTCAAACATTTCAAAATAAACCATATCATGTAACACATTACATAAGCAACAAACAGAAAAACTTTGCTGTCCTTTGTTCAGCCTTCCTGTTGGGTGCTGAAATTCTTGATCTCTTCTGCTCTCTAATGCCTTGGATGAACCACAAACATTTCTCCATGTGTAGAAAAAATATGTTTTGCTTTCGAAAAGCTTCACTTCATCAATACAGAATATACATTTACTAATTAAAGTTCTTCTTCTTCATCGCGTAGTGGCATTTTCACAACCAGCCTGGTTTCACTTAGGTACATTGTGATATAAAAAGACTGAATTGTCAACATTTTTAAACATTTTTTTTTATATATTTCTCCCAATATTTTCAGGGTACTTGACATAAATCAAATTTCCGAGCCTGTCACAGCTATCTGCCAGTTAATGACCTCATTTACGCTCAAAGGTTCAACTAATTTGATTTTGGCATCACGTTGCTGGAAGTCTGTTTATCTCCAGCATTTAAAAAGCCTTTAAACTGCCACCAGCTGTTGCTGGAACAAGTAAAGAAGATTTATGAGGAAAAAAACCAAAGTGAAAACACCTTTACACCTCGGCTACTTTTCTTCCTCATGACTGCTCATTTGCATACATTTGAATTCTAGTCAGCCTCTTCCCCGAGCTGTTGGAGACCTTGGCTCCTGTTGCTCTTTGCTTTGCTAATTTCCAGGCAGTCTGATGGTTACTGCAAGCCTGGTCGTGTGAATGTATTGAAATTAATTTCATCACACTGGAAAAGAAATAATCAGATCACATTGAGTGCAGCCTGATTGTCTCCAGTTATATTCCGGTTCACTTCAGTCTTTGGGATCCACCTTTACCGTCAAGCCAGTCTGCATGTGTGCACCTGTGTGTTCATCAGGTGTGAATGAGGCTGCAGGAAGCTTGAAAGCACATTCATATTCACTAAGATTCTGGAGCTGCTTTTGCCAAGGGGGCTGGGAGAAACCAATAAAGGGCTGTAAACACAGGTGCAGGAGAGAGAACTGCAATAAGATGAATTTCCTCCAAGTGCATTTTTCTTTCTTTCTTTCCTTCTTTTTTTTTTTTTTACCTCAGTCATTGTATTTCTTTTTTGATCTGTCAGCTTGTTTGTTCCTTTAGGCTGTATATGTATTTCATGTGTTTTAAGTTCTTTCCCTTTGAAAGTTGTTTTTGTTTTAATTAATGGGCTGTCCTCTGCTTTTAAAAAGTCATTTCTTATCTAATCGCTCTGTAATCAATCTCTTATGTCAGGTAGAGCCTTTGCACTATTAGTTCATTTATCCTATAAGTAGCTTTGTCCTTTTTGACATGAGGACAGCGGCAAATTGATTCAGATTCTCGAGTGGACCAAATGAATGATGGCTAGAAATTAAATGACTGAAAGAGGTGTAATGGTGGTTAGGACAAGTGGGCAGAGGATGGAGAGGGGAGCTTGAGAGGGAGGAATACACAAACAGGTTGCTCTGGGGGCCTGGGGGAATTGCAGGGGCTGGTGGTGGGGTGGGGGTGAGGGGGTGTGGGCTCCGAGAGCGAGGAGAAGGGAAGAAAAATAAGATGGAGCGACGGAGAAAGCACAGACGGAAGACTGGTTCAACACAGCTGAATGTAAAGTAGATTGTAGCCCGTTTCCGTCATCATCATCATTACTCCTGTCTCCTAACATAATCCACTGAGAGAGGCGCGCGCGCACACACACACACACACACACACACACACACACACACACACACACACACACACACACACACACACACACACGCACGCATGCAGGTGAATAAACATTAGTTTTTAGGCTGTGCCAAAACCAGCTGAGAGCTCATATCTTATCTGGGTTTCCTCTCATAGCCAACTTCTCCTCCTCTATCTGCCCGGGTTTTCAGCATTCGGCTCCTGCTCTTCCACTGATCCATCAATCTGATCCCCTTCTCCAACGGGTCCGTCTCCCCCTTTAGTTTCATCACTTACCTCCTTAAAAAGACGAAGCACACTCCATCCTGTTGTTTTTCTCTACGTTTCCGGCAAATTTAGTCCCGCATCTCTCTCTTCTCCAACATCAAGTCTCTTTCACTTCGTCTCTGCCTCTAACACTCACTCACTCAACCTCCATCACCCCTCCCTTTCCGAGCCCTTCCTCCGTCCCCCGACACCTCGCGCTCTCCTCCTCCTCCTCCTCCGTGTCAACTTACCATCCCTCCTTCCATCTCGCCCCTTTTTTCTCTCTGGATGTAGTTGTATAACTTATCACCCCGATCTCCTTCCCCACGCGATAATTGGTGTATGTCAGCAGCAGATGCAAGCCTGCTTTATTTAGCGGCTCAGTATTAGCTATTCCAATTAGTCATCTAATACCAGTAAGAAGAAGAAACTATTGGCCTCCACGTACCGGAGCGCCGTGGGAGAAGCAGTGTTTGCTGTGCACCAACAGCGGCGGCCGGCTTCTTCCTCTGCGCGCGGCCGGGCAGAGGGTGCTTGTGGGTATTAACAGATGGCGAAACACTTTCCCTTGAGTATCGGCATTATTCTGCCTCTCTCTAATTAACTAGATTTCAGTAGCAAACCTTCGGCTTCGCTGTCCCCATGGTTACCCAAACACTGAACCGTGGCTGGCTGCATTTGTATGTGCGTGTACATGTGCGGCTGCAGGCGACCGCTGTGTTTGGGCACACACATCTTAGTGTTTGCGCCCTCCCGTGTGTGTGGGGCTTCGTCTCCGTCCCTGCGTGATTGTGCATGCACATGGAGTATCTTAGTTGCTTTGATGCCTTTGTTTCCCCCACAGGGCTCGGAGGCTGGTTCTGTCTCAAGCACCTATGTATCTGCGCAGAGAGCAGCAGCATTAAATAGGATCATTGCACATTTATCAAAGGTCTATTGTACCCTGCAGGAGACAATCTTAATAATTTTATAATCCTATGAATAATGATTGTAAGGGGGATTTAATTATAATGGTTTTTGTAACAGGAAAGGTAAAGGTAGAACACTGAGTTAGTTCACCTTCTGTGCGGCAGGAAGTTGGGAAAGCTTGTTTTAACCTCCTAGGCAGTCAACTATGGATATGATTATGTACCCAGTACTAGTACACCAAAGGACAGCAAAGCATTCAATTCAACATTAAGAGTGTGATCCGTTTTACATCACACTGAGGTAAAGTGGAGGAGAGCATTAGGAAGGGAACTTGGGTGATTTTTCATCTTAGGCTCTTTTTACTCTTGGATTTGAGCTGAAAGTACGATAAAGTACTGGAGTGCTTGCAAGTTTACCAAAATTGAGTGAGAGCACCATGGCTGGCATTCACCAAACAGCTGCAACGTAATAGCAAAAGTCACTCATGTGTGACAGAGTAAAACGGCTCATATTTGCAACAGACAGGCTCAGATTTTTATGGAGTGTCTGACGACATGAAAAGAATCTGTGCATGAATACATTTTTTTCCCCTGTTTCACCTCCTCCTGTCTCGGTTCATTCATCCCTTGAAGCGCCTGTCCAATTTGCACTTAACACTAGCTACAAATGCAGTGTACATGCAATTGTCATGGGATGGATGTCTTAATTACTTTTGGCATTCTGAAGCTTCATTTGAGCTGTGCTTTTTGCCATTGTAGTATTATAATACAGCATGCAACTTCAGGGAATATTCTCCAATCTCCAGAGGATCCAAAATATACACATTAGCCCAATTACATTTACATTAAAATCCATTAACTACTGCACTATTACAAGCTTGATGTTGCCACCAAGAAATTATTGCATAACTTCCAGACCGGAAGTTATGCAATTACAACATGGCATCATAGTAGAACCCCAGTAGTTGTGGAGGTTACAGACCACATCCACCCATGAATTTTTGAAATCCATGAGTCTTTGCATCTCTAAAAACACCTGCAGCTGCCTACAAACACCAAATATGTTTTAATATGCGTAGTGGAAACCATATTAGCACTATCTCTGAAACCAATATCTACTGTCTTCCTTATCTCCACTTTTAGGATTTAGCCAATCACCGCCCAGAGAAAGGAGTGATGCTTCTGGATCGATGCATTGCAAACTGCTGCCATTATCGTCAACCAACATTGTACCTATGGGATTTCAGCATCCCACGCTGCTTTTCTGTTGAATATATTACATGTTGTATGAAAAAAAATGAGTGAATAGATTAATTTTCTTTGAATAATTTGGGGGTTATGTTCCAAAAGAAAAAATCCACAAATAGGTTTAATCTGAGAATACATGGATAGTTGGAGGTTCAGTGTCTTTTGGTTAAATGTTGCAACAGCAATAAGCGATAAACACATTTTGACATTCCTCTCCATCTCATGTCATTACTCTGCTTCCAGCGCTCTTTTTGACCTTTAACATTGGTCAAAATGTTGACCAATGTTGGAGGCCAACCATCATTTCTGCCAGGTGTGGGCTTCTACCGCATCCTATTTAAAAAAAACAATCAATGAGCCACTGCTGCTCCATGGTGATGTTTTGTTCACAGCCCAATGTCCAAAAAACGTGGAAGTTGCTATTCATGGTTTATTTTTCCAGTTTGGGAAGCAATAAAACCATAGGGACAACTCCAGTGCATGCTGGTCCTGCCCCAGTCCCTTTACCTATAGGAAACAAAGATTAAATAAAATTAAAAAATATTAACCTACAAGTAAACCTTGTAAATAACCTAAAGTATAAAGTAAACTAAGAATAAATTTAAACAAAATTCAAAGAAATAATTATAAAGAGTAAATAGTTCCAACAATAATATTGAAATAGTAATTTGTTCATATATTGTCCATTATCTAAAAAAAACACCTTGATCACTAACAAGCTCAAAGTTCTCATCTTCATCACTATTAGTTTTACAAATTCATTCATTGCCACCTATTTAAACATTTTTGTGATTTTATGCATGAGTTTGATTTTGCTTGTTTAAATTCAAACGTGTATCCGAGAAAATCCTGCTGCACTGAATACGTAAATGAAAGACGCGCATGCAAACATTCATTCATCAGTGTGAACATTTCCTGCCCCACAACAACCTCTGGGTTCTGGCTTTCATTTGCTGGTCTTGATTCATCATCCAGAGCTGAGGATCAGCAGGTTCTTTTGTATGCTCCAACATGCACGCAGTGAGCGTTTGGTGTTGCGTGTGGGGAAGTAGAGGGCAAAGTGTCAGCCGGATCCACAGGTGCTCATTTCCATCTGCACTTTGATTCATAAAGGAAACTTTTCGCTAAGACATGCATGCGCACACTTTTCTAAATCTCATTATTTTTTTAGGACATGATATTCAGAGCTTGTTAGTGAAAACGTCTTTAAACTGTTTCAAAAAGCAAAAGAAACCACCTTGACCCTTATTTTGAACGTTGTAATGGCGCTATCGCACCTACAGTGGTGATGGAAGTGACTCGTCTTGCTTTTTTTTTTTTATTCTTTCAAGTTAAAATATTCATTATTTTTTAAACTTTCAATCTGACTAAAATTCTCTTGTTTTAGTTCAGTTAGCAAAACCAAAATTATCTCTATTTGCCACATGCCACAATAATTAAATAGTTATATTACTTTCTTCAAATTCAGAAGTTTGCACGCATTTCTTCTTGTGCACATTTTTTCTTGTATTTAGTAACGCTGCCTTTTCAGTTCCATAATTTGGGCCAAGCGTTTTGTGTATCACCTAACAAGCGTCTCACAATAGTTTGCAGGAAATTTGTCCCGTTCCTCCTAAAACTGGAGTGACGGAGTGAGAATGTCTTGAGATGTTTATTCAATATTTCCACATATTGTTCATTCCTCCACTCCCATACTTAAAAGCTGGCATGGTGCTCAAGCTTCCCCCTTTTTCGTCCAAATATAACAATGGTCGTTATGTCCGAACACTTCAATTATAGTTCGACGAGAACACAGGACATGCCTCCAAACGGTAAAGTCTTTGTTCCTGAGTGCCCAGTCTGGCATTTTTATGTTGCTACTGAAATAATGGCTTCTTCCACTTTGATTGGGCTTTTAGTTTCACTGAGGAAACTAATGCTCTGCCTTAATCTTCAGCTAACATCTTCACAAGATCCATTGTTTTTTCCCGAAGGTTGATGCCCACATTTGGCACCAAAACACATTAATCTCTGGCGCACAGAACCCGTCTCGTAGCAGAACAGCGTGATGTTTGGATATTCCAGCTCTGTTTGTACTTCATGATTGAAAAAAATACAGATTGCACCTGTAGGCATCTAGAAAATACCTAGATCTTCAAATGAACAAGATGTTTGATTTTATTTAGATTTTTCCATGATTTCAGACATTAAGCAGCAGGTTTGAGGCTTTGGCTTAAAACTACATACATGGTTGCATCTCAGTTTAACTTAGAAAATCACAAGTTTACAAAGACATTAAGGCAATTAAATACTGCTTATATAGTAGAAGGGAAAGTTTAGGGTTATAAGAAAATGGCCCCTTATCAATTAATCATCAGTTGATTAAGATGAGTAAACTTTAAATTAATTCATTAATTAATTCAAAACCATTCATTTGCATCCCTACTTTACTACTTTGACTGCTCCCTTTTTATACCATTACATTTCTAGAAATGTCTGTGGCCAAGAAGTGGAAAAAAGGCCCGAATTTTCCTTAAAGGGTTCAGCAAGCTTCAGACTAAGTAGGTCATACTTGGTGCTGTCCAGCCATATCTGAAGGCAGCAGTGTTTACAGCAGTCGCAGCCTCCCTATGGTGTCGTCAGGCTGCTTTCTTGATGTCTGTCCAATAACTCAGTCTTATTTTGTAAGTCTTTGTTGTGTTTATTCATAGAGCACAAAGTGTGCCACTCCTTGCTCTTCCCTCCAACCATGTAAGGTTTGACGCCGTAGAAAAAGACAAAATAACACGGCTTATTGTTAAATCTATGTAAAAGTCCACTGTGAAGTGGTTGTGTCTGTTCAAGTGTAGAAATCAAACGGAGGCCTTCTTGACCACCTTGGAAAATCTTAAGGCAACAGTCACAAAACCTGTCATATTTATATATTAGCCTTTGTACTAAAAGAATATCTGTCCCTTTATGGGCCTTCTGAACTCTTAACGAAATGGAGGATAATATAAGTTGAACTTACATTCACTGTAATTGCCAGGGCACCGAGCACAAAAGTAGGTGAAAAAACACATTCCCACATTGTGAGAGAGCCACTGCTCTCATTTAATACCAGTCACAGAATAATTCAGCCTGAGTGACTGTACTGCAGCCGATATTAGACACAAAAAAGAAATCTCATTTCTCGTCTCTGGGTGTGCTTTCTCTCCACGTGTGGAATGAGAGATTTTATGAGCTGTGAAATTGGAAATTTGTTCAAAACTTGATAAAGCCTGTCGATTATCGGCATCAATTTAAGTAAAACAGGAAGTATGATCATGTCCAAACCAATATACGATCAGTATTTTGTTTAATAGATATTTGCAGACAGGCTTGTTGGCATCTCTGGTGAATACGTGTAATAAATCTTAAAATAAATGTGACTTTTTACACAGATGCATCTTCTCACACAGATAATTTAGAGAAATCCAGCCTTTAATTTGAGGACATCTAATCAGTTGAGTAAAAAAGAAAAAAAAAAATAGAAACACTTCTCTTGAGAAATTAGTATTTTAAGAAAATCACTAGTGGCAAATTTAATGGCTCCCCTGCTGTCAATACTTTGCAAAGCCCAGTTTTGCCAAAAGGATAGTGATTGGTTTTCTCTGGTCATAAGCCTGAAGAGCATAGAGAGCAAGGGATTTCTGAACATGCCACCTTGTACAGAGTCTATTAATAATCCAGATGTATGAGCCGTCTTATGCTCTCCTCCATTCAGATCACCCCACACGGTTTCTGTAGGATTTGGCTCGTTTTAGTCTGGTTAAGCGTTTCTGTCTTGATCTGAGCGTCTCCTTTGGTCTTGATGATGGACCTAAGCACCCATTTTCAGTTTGCTGGCAGAAAGCATCAGCTTTTTGTTGGAAATGTTCTGGTATTTCTGAATGTCAATGATGCCATGGACTCCATCAGTGTTCCCCAAGGCCTTTGGTAGAAAAACAGGCTCATAGCATCACATTTCTCCACTGGGCATGATGTGTTTCTCATGTAAAATAAAGTTTTTTTAAACAACAAATCACACTAATACCCAATTCACACTCTTGCATTCCTGCCTTTCCAGAGGATGCGGTGCCTTTGGTAAATGACTCTTGAGCATCATACTTTAAGCATTTAAACCTGCACTATTCATACTATGATCACCAACAAAGCTCATAACTGTGATTTGGGTATTGCAGCAATGATTCTCTCACCTCAGGGTGCTGCAAGCTTGAAACTGAAAATCTAACTGACAGCATTTTTCTTCTTGCATAAAAAATACTTTTATTTGGCTTTTTTCATTTGAATAAGTCAAATGAAAAAATACTTTCATTAGACTTTTTCCTCACATTTTCCTCAGGAAAATGTCAGCTTTTATCCATCCATTTAGCAGCCATTTCGAGCATGAATGGTTTATTTTGGGTCATGCCACAACATTTCAGTTAAATTTAGATCCTGACTTTGACTGACCCACCGGAAGCAGTAAAGCAGCTCACATTTTCCTCACATCTACTTTAAGGAATTAACTAAAATATTTACAGCTTACAACTTATTTTAAGTTGTATAAAAATACTACTTTAAATAAATAAATTTTGCAATGTTATGTATTACATATGTAGTGCTGTAAAAATATACAGATTCCTTCTGATCTTTTGTCACTTGAATATTTCAGCTGACAACCAAATTTTTATATCATAAAAACATAACAGGATTAAATACAAAATGCATTTTTCAAATGGTAAACATAAAAAAAAGAAAAACATAATCACAATTTGAAGCCCTTAAACCTAATGACATACTACAAAACATATTTTTTATCCATCCGCTTAGCAGCCATTTTGAGCATGAATGGTTTATTTTGGGTCATGCCACAACATTTCAGTTAAATTTAGATCCTGACTTTGACTGAGCCACCGGAAGCAGTAAAGCAGCCTGTCATCTCACTTCCACCACCTTTCTCTAAATCTGCATGTGACATGGTGTTTTAAAGCCTCCTTTATTTTTCTGGACAGGGTTTGTTTAATTTATTGAATATTGATTTGACAGTAATCAGGCCTGGGTGTGGCTGGTTTATTTTAACTCAGCTTAAAGCAGCAACAACAAAAAAATAATTAATGATTTAAAAATGTTGGTAATTACTTTTCAGGTAAGGCTAGGTTGGTTTGTGTGATTAGTGAACTCATCTATATTTACTCTGGTTACTTTTGTTTGATTTTTAAAATTACCTTGATTGTCTGAAACACTTATGTGTGCTTAAAAAAACAAAAACAAAAGAAACCCACATAGGAGTGAATATTTTTTCAGAGCAAGAATCCACATGTTCAGCTCAGTGCCCTACAGTTTTATAGCTGTGAAGGTTTTCTCCTTGTATTGTGGCTCCTCTAATAGATTGTTGCTGTTCAAACAGACATGAAAGGTGGGAATGGGAGTCAGGAAATGACATGCACCTCAGACCCAGCTGCCCAGGTGTGAAACTGGGACTCAGCTGTCAAAGGTGTTTTCATCCAAGTGGTCTAAACTCTCAGCCTCTCAACATATTGGTTGCCTTGCAGCATATACTTATGGAAGTTTTTTTTTTTTTTTACCTTTATCTGCATCTCTTTCATGAGATTATTTTTAGTCAGCAGCTTTACAGTCATGCGTTTTATCTCTCTGCACTAAATGTTACATACATTTGTTTTAGTATTTATTCCCAGGCTGTAAAACAGCAAGAGTTTCATTCACCTCAGCAGTCACAGCTCTGATCTGGGGATGACTTTTGACCTTAAATAACCCAGTTTCAAATGCAAGTCAGAAAACCAGTAGGATTAGCTTATTATTGCAGTCAGTGACCAGTTTGTTACCAGTAAGCCAACAACAATGCATTTCTCAGTTCTTAATGCATTCAGCCAGTCTAGCATTTTGGTTTCTGTGTAACAGATTAGCTGAAATCCAAACCTTAGAGTCACAAAAGTTGGAAATAACCAGCACACCAAAAATACACAAACATTTTAATATGGTAAAAAAAACAACAACCCTTCACTACATACCTTTATCAGTTTGTTACAGATCTGACAAGGTTTCTATATGCAGATAAACGAGTGTAAACAGTGACAACAATAATATACAAGATTCTATAAAATCTCAAGCACATATTAATACATAGTCACTAAAGTCAAAGAAAACAGTTCAGCACCAGCTCCTTTAGGGTTTACTATCTATAAAGAATGGATCCAAAATGCTTCCTTTTATAGCAAGAGCTTTAGAGTAGATATGGAAATACATACCTCATTACTGCAGCTTTCATCGTGTTTTAAATGTGTGCGTGTTGCCAGATTAGTTTATGAGGTCAGGGTTAGTAAGCAACTTATGACTTTTCTACTCAGAAATGTTGCACCTAGGGGAGGGCCTGATAATTTTCACAACTTAGAAGTTGGAAAGTCCAGTAAACCTGCTGTGGAAGTGCCAAACCCCTTTCACCTAAGAAAAACTAGCTTCTTAATTACCTCAGACAGCAGTGTTAAGCGCCCATATTTAAAAGCAGAAATAAATAAAGTAATGAGAAAAACATAATCTCCTCGTCTGTCAGTACTCATCGGGCAAACTAAGTATATTCTTGCTGCTTCCATAGGAGGAAAGAAGAGGCCAGTTGCTACTAATTAAATGTCATCGGTGTAAGCATTTCTGTAAAGTCAGGACATTCGGCAAATCCCTACTTTGGCGCATACAGGTGTGTGTTAGCACAATATCAAATGTGACACTGTTTGGATAAGATGCTGAGAGAAAGAATATCATTTCGACATATGACGTTTCAAACCAAACCAAACACAACAAATCAGCACAAACACTTCGGACCCATTCGGTCGTGGATGGACCAAAGTATTCCAGAGTCAAATATGAGTCCATCTGTCAGTAAAGTTTGGTCAGGACTTGATTTTATATGTTTAAACTCATAGTAGATCAACAGCAGAGCGCCTGAAAAGATATTAAGATGTTGTGGGAACTGAAAAGCAGTGCAGAAATGAGTGTCTGAATAACTCAATGAACTCAAACAATTCTGCAAAGCAAAATGGGCCAGAAAACATCCACAACCTGGTGAGAGACGGAAAATGAGTACCTTAGGTTATTGCCTCTGTAGGTGTACTTCGTTTTCCTAATGCTCTACATTACATCTGGGCTCTTCATGAGCCAAATGATCTCGTTAAACAATTTCCCTGTAGAAATTTAATTAAGTTAAAATACCTGTTATGGTTGTATAATAGTGTTTAACACCTGGGACAGTGCAGCATACTGTTATTCTTGCTCAGATATAACCTTGACTTTGGTGTAATGCTTGGTAGATATAATGTTGAGTTTGGTTGCAAACACAACACAGTGATGATGTTCGGCTCACAAATTCACATTTCTGATTGTAAAATCTGTAATTTTCAGCCTTTGTAGCAATAAAGTCATGTGGTTTTTTCTTTCTAGCTAGCAACTCTGGTTGTGCAACGTTATTGCTGCATATTTGAAACAAGTGTTAAGATTTTCATCTGTTGTAGATGAAACGTCAGGCTGTAGCCCACATTAAGAATTAAAATAAGTTTTAAGGCAGAAAACAAGTTATTTACTGGTAATGAGGCAGCACAGCTTGATGTTTGAATAATCTTCAGACACGTGTAGATTTAGCTCCTCTTCCTCCCGCCTTAAAACCAAGTTTCCTGATACAACGCACAGTCTCAGCTGGCTCAGTGCCTGCTGGCAAGTGGTAACTAAAATGAGGGATGTCCCCTGTGTTTTCTGACACGTCTCTCTAACCGCCTCTCGCAGTGAGATTATGTGCTTATCAGATTATGCTAACATGGTCACATCAGTGAGGATGTGATGCAAAAACACCAGGAACCACCCCCAGAAAAACGTGATTTTTTTTTTATGAGTTTTTGGTCAGGTTTGAGTTAACTGAAGGCACTGCAGATGTCCCTGGGCTAGTGTTGCTGACTCCACACGTTTTTTGGTTATGCGGGTGAGAAAACACTTGGGTATCGCATATGTTGAAAGCAGCCACAGCCAGGCTTATCACCCTGCCAGCAGTTTACACTTTTAAAGCTGTGCAGTGACATGATACAAGCAGGGGAGGGTAATGATTGGAGACATGCTGGCCAGCTAAGCTACAAGCATTAATTCAGTCTGTTAAACAAGCTCATTATGTTATTATATTCAAGCAGCAGTCACCTTTTTGTTATTGGTAAGAAAAGCTGTGTTAAGAGGGACTTCCATGACTAAAAGGAAAATCAAGCCATTTTGTCTCTTTTTCTTCCCACTGAATTGTTTGTAATCCTTAGGACCGGAGACTCAGCATGAGTTTATTCATTAGCTTCGTGGGCAGTGGAGTTAGCCTCTAATAATGTGCTGTGCCTCTCTGTTCTCCTTGATAAGATTTAGAACCTGCTGGTTCTTATTCTACCCATCAAATCAGGGTGGCGGCACCAGAAATGGCACATGTATAAAATTAACAGGCTATAAACTGGTGCTACGGAGAGCTGTGAAAGAGATTGGAGCGGTGAATGCTAATCCTAATGAGAGATCCTGAAACATGTTACAGACCTGCGATAATGTGGAGAAACATGAGATTCAGTTGTATAAATCTGGCTTCACTTTTTGTTCTTCCTGAATGTAAAAGTTTGGACTAATTTTATATTTTTGTATATTATAGACAAAGGATTAGTTGGGTTTGGCACTAGAGATGAATAAAATAATAAAAATAATAAAATAATAATAATAATAATAATAATAAAATAATCACATTTATGTAATTTGCAGTATATGAAATCATGGTTACCATCTCAATACCAATGTTGGGAGAAAGATAGCTTGGATAAAATATTTGAAAGACAATAGTCTTTCAAATCTTTCAGTCTTTCAATAGTCATTTCAATTAGTCTACCCTAATTGATATAGAACAATTTGTTCTATATATTAAAACACTTTTTGACAATTTAACAAGGACTCAGTCTAATTGTCAGATTAGACCAAAATTTGACTTTTTGGCTTATAAGAGAAAAGCTACTAGTGACAGAAAACTGAATCTGTTCTCCCTGAACACATCATCCCCATGGAGATACAAGATAGTGGGAGAGATGCTCTTGATTTCATTATGATTTTAGTGTACAATAAGAAAATAAAGTCATTCATTCAACTAAATACGGGGCAGCTCTGGAAGTAAACCAGTTAGTAGATGCAAAAGACCGAAACACTTGTAGGGAGGGCAGGTGATAAACATCCAACCAACCAGAGCTGGTTGGATGTTTATCAGAGCAGCTTCAGATCAAAGTTATGCTCTTGTGTTTAAATGGGAATGTTTGGGAAAAGCCTGCTCAGACGTTTCCATCCAGTCTGACTGAACTGAAGCATATTTTAAAAATGTCTCGATTCATTGTCTAGATGTACAAAGCTGGTAAAGACGAACAAAAGGGTGGAACTACGCACTGCTTTGCATTGATTTATCAGATAAAATTCAAAAAAAAAAAACACTGAAGTTTCTAGTTCTGTGACAAATAAAAAAAATGAAGTCAAGCTGCTGTCATTTAAAAAAATACAAAGGCTTGAGGGGTTAATATAAAAAATCCTTAACAATGTATAATACTTAAATTTCCTGTAATTACTATCATGATGTAAGCTGAAACCAGCAGTTATTGATTTATCGATCAGTAGAGCAAACATTTGACTGTGGTGTCAAAACACAGGTGGCACAGGAACATTTCAGGATGAAGGTGTAAACATAAACTAACCTGAACACATTAAAGGTCCAAGTTCATTAAAAAAAACAAACCCCAGCCAGAACAAATAAGTCTGAAGCGCACCAGATATATATGTTCTTTCATATAAAATAAGAAAAGATGCCGACATGATTATGTAAGAGCTGCATCTTCCTCTTTTCAACTCTGTGACCAGCTGCACTTATTTTCTGGTACATTCTGTGACAAACAAAATCAATAGGGCAGCATCAGCCAAGGCAACATGACGCATGTACTGTCTGTCTGTCGGTAACAAGAACTGTGCCGTGTAAAGCTCGCTCATGACTATGCATCTCTGGGTCATGTTAATGTTTCCAGCATGGCAGCATGAGCCTCTTCCCCTCGTTCCTTTCCGTCCATTTTAGAATAAAAATCACACTGAGGTTTCATTGTTGATCTTCTGCCATCAGATGCATCGTTTCAGGAATATTTTTTCCAAATACTGTTAATCATTACAGCTAAACAAAAATGCTCACAAATGATCCTATTGTGATTCTTTTTAACAGTTTTCTTTGACCAATGATACAGAAAATTAATGAGGAGTTGCTGCGGTCATTGACAAACACAGTACTTGACAGGATTTTAAACCACCTCTAATTTCTTTCTAATTTGTTTTTAAAAGACTGCAAAATGACCCCCGCTTTTGTTTCTGTCCAGTCCTAATATTTGACCATGAGAGAGCACTTTATTTGTGGCTAAATAAAGTGCAAAAGAGATACTTCTGAATGACTTTTAATGTTGCTAAATCACAAAACGTCTCAATTTTAAGCAGTGTTATGGTTTTTAATTTGGGTTCAACTGAATAAGAACAAAATGTGCTCAAGTTTTCATTGATAGGTTTGTTTGTCCCTGAGTTTAGTAGCTTTGTTGTCTATAAATGATTCATAAGTAAATGGTTTATGGGTAAGAAAACTTTTAGAAATGGTCAAGTACAGAACCAACATTTCTGAGAATAGTCCACAGAAAAACCTTCAAAGAAATATTAACTAAGGCCTCTTAGGTCACCAAAATCTGAACATTTCTTTTTGTGATGTGTTTATCTAGAACCAGGACTTTAACACTTACATTTTGATTAAATAAATTAATTTTAATGCGTAAAAATAAGACTTTGTGTATTAAAATATTAAGTCAATCACATCTTTTTTGTTTTTACATTTAGGCGTTTCTGGTACACCTGGAAATCTGACACACAAGCGACATCCACTTATCCTGTCCCACTGGGGATTAATTTCTGCTTCAGAAATTTATCTGATGTGATGCTGGAAACACTTTTGTTCTGTGTAACTTGTGCAAACAGGAGTTAGCTTATCACCAAAGCTATTCAACCCTAAAATGCAAAACATGCTGCAAGCAGGCACAGATGTCCCAAACTCTGTCATTTATTCAACAGTTTAGAAGCAAAAAGGGTTTTTGAATTGAACATGTTGCTTATTTTATATAGTTTTAAATTAAATATGGTTAATTGTTAATTACAATTCTTCAACTAAAACCTTTTATTGACCATTGGTTTTAACATTGTGATGCTCAAAGCTCATAAAGGTTAAACTGGATATTTTTGGGGGGAAAAAGCATCAAGCAAAGCAAACATTTGGCTCAGACTTATTTTGCCAAGAGGGCGCAGGATTAAAAAAAAAAAGGTTTCCACAAAATTCAAGCAGATCCACACAGAACAAATGAGGCAAAAAACTTGAAGCCAAGGAGTTCATAGACACTCCAGAGAACCTCCAGAACAATAAAGTTTTGACTGACTTGAAGCCCTAAACCTGGATCTGGGGTGAACTGAAGATGAAGCTTCATGTCAGAAGGTCATCAAATAATTTGGTCGAAGAACAAGCTGGGATTCCTCAGGGTTGTCAGAAGCTAGTCAAAAACTACAGCCAATGCCTGCAGGCTGTTATCCAGCAAAATAAACATCCAGAAAGGGCTGGAAGCATTAAGAGGACTAACAAGTTTGGCCCTGGTTTTTTGTGGATTAATTAAATTTCTGTTTGAAAAAGGAAAATATTGCAAGCATCTAAAAAACACCAAGGTTATTTGAAAAAGTTGTTGAAAAGTTTGAACAAGCACACTTTATTCCAACAGGGTTTCACCTTGTATTATGTTTGTTTGTTTACTTCAGAGGGTTTTTTATACTTTGTTGTCTCATAATGTGTGCATTTGTGTGCTTCGGTTGATTATCCTTTTGCTGCTGTTAATCTGTGATTTTCCTTTCAGATGATAAAAAAAAGTTTTTTTTTCTTTTTTATTAAAAAGAAGAGACAAAATATGTTTGATGGGTTTTCATTGTAAGTGGCTATTTTTGAGGAAAATAAAGGAAATAATGCTACAGAAACATTGATCAAATTAGGTTATATGTCCTTTAGCTTACAGTTTTGGGCTAAGATGGATCCAACAACAAGCTGCAGACACAAGCATTAGCAGCAAATCCTCTAATCTGAATGTGTTTTTGTTGGTTTACATCAAAATCAGTGACAAAAGGTTAAACCCATTAGACTCTGCATAGATCACTTCTGTTGAAAAGCTCTTTTCTTCTCCTCTCTTTCAGCCAATAAGAGCCTGCTTGGAGGAGGTGGAGGTGAGTACCAACCTGTCTGACTGTTTACCATCTAGCATGAACTGAATGCAAAGACACCACCATAAATCACGGCCAGAGGATTCATTTCAAGAATAAACGTCTCTTAATTCGGTGGCTCCAGTAGTGGGGGTTTTGGTGTGAATTTTCCTTTGTGTTTGGTAACAGGCAGGTCTTTGTTGTGGCAGGTGTTCATGGTGCCTTTGCATGCTGCTCAGCGTGTGCCTGTCTGCTCGTTTCCTCCCTCCATGTTGGTGCACACAGGTGCAAAGTCAATAGTTCATAATTTATTGTTGTGCGAGTGCTGCGGAAATAAACAGTCATTTTTCTACGTATTGTTGACTCAGTGCTTTGCAACGCAAGTGTGATGTTGAGTCGTCCGTGGTTAATCAATATTTGTAATAAATCTACACTACTAATGCAGTGGCTGCATTCGCTAAGGACACACACACACCGTTTACACAGCCTGTGTGCGTGTGTGTGTGCGTGTGTGTGTGTGTGTACGTTGGAGTTTGCAAATTTGAGGAGTGAGCATTTGCCTGTGGTTGTTTTCTTTGCCTTTGTTCACTCAAACAGCTTCAGCCTCTCAGACAGACCCACCCGCTCGCTCCACCATGCTGCCGTTTTTACCCTTCCAATTAGTTTCTGCGTGTTCCTGCGTGTGTTCCCGGTCGCCGTGGTGAACTATTTAGGACACACCAGCGTGCCTGCCTCTCTGTGTTCATTTATCAGCGCATAACAGTGGCTTTGCTTGGCTAAAAATGATCCATTGAAGTCCTCAGTGTCTTCATGCACACTAAGGCTCCACCCCGACTCCTTAACAACCGGCTCGATGCATCAGAAGGGGCGGCCCACTCGCCTCCCATCACGTCACGCACGCGAACAGTGAAGTACCTCGAGATCTCCGGCAGCGTTTGATGTCGTCCCCTGGTCTCTGGTGGATTTGCAGAGACAGATGGTTTATGGAGAGCAGTTGATTATGTGTATTCATCTGACTGCTGCATTAAGGTGAATATACAGTGCTGCCCTCTTACTGTTTTGTTTTGTTTTGTTTTGTTTGTTGTTTTTACACAGATGTTTCAGATCGTTGGCCAAATTTTAGTATCGGGCAAAGATAAGCCTAATAAAAACAAAAAGAAGTTTTCAAACAGTTATTTTATGTATCAGCTGTCAGATTCATCTGAGTTTAGGTGAAAAAGTAATTCTCCTTAAACCAAATAACTGGCTGTCCCATCCTCATTACAATCAGTCTTTAACTTAGCCTTGGATGAATTTTGGCCCACTTTTCTTTGCAGAATTGTTTCGTTTGGAGCAACATTAGAAATGTCAGACTTCTGAGTGTTTCTATTGAGTCACTGCTTGTTTGTTTTGGGCCTCCTTCTGCATGAGTTACTGCATCAATGCAGCCCAACATGGAACCTCATGTTCTGCTCAGGTGAAATAGAATCCCAGGTTACTTTCATAGACGTCATCCGCATTTTTATCGGCCCGTGCATACATAAAATAAACCCTGCAGCCGTGTTTTCTGCGCTTGTGGAGTACTTCACACCTTCGTGGTGGGTGTTCCCAAAAAGTTTCTCTCTGAAACCTGGCTTCAAAAAGACCTGAGACTCGAGACATGGCTGTGTTTTGTAGCAAAGGACTTGAGACGTGACTTCATTTATTTGTTCCCTTAATACACGAAATAATCGTTTTAAAACTGCACTTTGTATGAATTATGGTTGTCTTTGATGCAATCATTTTTTTTTATTTTAAATGTGTAAAAAAAGAAAGACAATGAGACATCTTTGAAGGGGCAAGTACTTTTTCACAGCACGGTAAACTGGTTTAGTTTATACTTTTGAACCATATCTCGTACCCAGCAGCCCCATTCTGAATCCGATTGCTTCCCATTTCTCACTTTCTCAGTTGATTTCTCTGAAGTCTCATTGTATTTGTTTCCTCCTCACCGTCTCCTTTTCCAGCTTCGTCCCTGGGGGTTTTCCATGGCAGATAGAGCCTGCAGTAGGTGTTAATTAGAGAGAGGTGAGGGTAGAGATGAGTGAAGAATGGAAAAAAAAACAAAAGAAATAGGAGGCAAATGATGCTTAGAACAAAAAGAAAAAGACAGACAAAAGCAACAAAAGGTCCAATAGTGTTTTGGAGTCGGTCGCTGGGGACAGACAGATGCACGAGCCGAGGCCAGTGGGGAAAAAACACACAAACATCATCAGGAATACATCGCCATTCCCACTATACGCTGAGTTACACAGCTCTCATTCACTCAGCTTTTGAGATTGTTTTTTTTTTTTTTTAGTCAGAGGTGAGGCAACAAAAGGTCTTTACGGTGCTTACTCAGTCTCAAGGGTACCTGGGTAAATCTGATTCGGTTTGATCAAATGCACACCTGCCGACATTGTTTCCACTCATCAATGCAGAGGAGCGCTGCGCTCCGGCGGCGCATCAACAAGCAGGAAACGAACCCACTTTAATGTCCGTGTCATGCAGCTGTTCATTTATTTCAGCATTTGTCAATGTTTCATTGATTTGATAGATTTTTATAAGTAGAAAATAAAACCAGAAGAGGACTAGGTAATTAGACTGCAAGACTTTGAACTTATATTTTTCAATCAGCATTTTATATTTGGAGCTTAAGCATCAGAGTGTTCACATTTTTCAGGCATTTTTGTATGTTCCCAGGCAGTACTAGCTTTTTATTCTCTTTTTGAAGTTTTTATTTGGACACTGCCATTTAAATAGGCATGTGTTTTTTATCATTTAATTTGTAGGATATTATGCAAAATCGACCTTTCGAGCTTTATATTGTGTTATTATGTAATTTCCTCCTCTTAAATATACCTGGAGTGTTGCTGCCACAAAGCACTGCCTATTTACCCAAAGCTCCTCCGCAGAGCTGCAGTTTCCAGCTGCACTTCCTCTTCACATGATATCCCTCCATGCCTTCCTCACTCAGCTCCTCCTCCAGACTAGCGGCAGCAGCAGTTAACACTGACAGGCAGAAGGGGGCGTATCGGAAGGAGTAGAAGCTTCTTAAAGAGACAGAGACCATTATCAAGGGATCAAATACGGCTATGACGCTTGCTTGATTGTTTTTGATATGTAAAGCCTTTTTAAAACGACTGAAGTTACTTGATTGTGGTATAAAATGTCACTATATCCCTGGAAAATACATGATATCCCCCTTTTTAACAACCTTCTGTTCGTAAATCTGAGGAATAACTGAGTGTTTTCCACATATACCAGACGATTTAGCAGAACAAGCATCTGAAATTGAATCTTTCTGCACTTTTTTATTAATTGCAAACACCATAATTACAAACAGATTCAAGCTAATACATCGGCTGTCGTTGATTAAAAAAAAGTTACATTAGTGTAATTACATAGCAATGCCAGCCTTGCACCAAAGAAGACTCAAAATATTGTTCTTCATAGTGGATATATCTGAAACATTTTGTTTCTGTTCAGGCTTTAACAACAAGCCATACCAACCACACCATACAACATTATTAAATAAGACTTTATATTAAGTTAATACTGTTTGTGTTGAGTGCTCAGGTGCATGTAGTCCACTGGACACATTTGTAAAGTTTTTTTTTTTTCCATGTCCTCAAAACAATAAAGACACTGAAGATGTAATGAGGACTCCGGCGTCCGGATTAGGGGGATGTAATTTAAAATTCTGCTCTTTGCTAAGCTGCATAAGCACTTCGATGCTTCTTGATTCAGGTTCAGTCCTGCGCTTGGAAGGTTGTGATTTTGAAGTGAACAAACAAACCATCTGAAAATAGACATGTTGAAGGACTTGGACGTTGGCAATAAAATGTAAATTTGTGCTGCACAGTGGCACAGACAATGTGACGGTGGAAGAGAAAGAGGAACGCTGGAAATGCGAGTCACATCACAATCAATATTGTCATTGCTCTGTTTGTCAGTCATACCACAGTTACATGTTTTCCTGAAACATGTAGCCCTGAGAGGACTGGATTGAAAATAAGTGCCTCAATAAAAAAGCAGCTGAAGTTCACAGATGCCCTTCAGAATTATTCAAGACCTTATTAAAGAACTTATAATATAAAAAGACTGTGTGTGGTGCACTACTTAAGCCAAAGTAGCCAAAATCAGCATGAGTATTTATGTAATTTACTGATTTATATAAATATGCTTTTAAAGTTACACAAATCTTTCAATGACTAATGATGGAAGTTATGATCTTGATGAAGCATCTCACAATAAATATGCTTTTTGAGGTAAAAATGGTTTGAGACATTAAGAATTGTTAACAATTATTATAGCAACAAGACTTATTGATACGCCTGATAGATTTAGGTTTAACGTCTTCTTTAAATTTTACCAGCACAGCACCTTTCTCACACATCTCCACTAGACTAGCAGCAGCAATAAGCAAGCGCCTGGTTATCAGCTTATTGTACAAACTACTCCTCAGTGCAAGGGTTATAAATTGCATCATGGAGGAGCATTGTTCTAATTAGGAGCTGAAGAGAAGGAGCTTCTTAAAGAGACAGAGACCCAATTTCAAGGCATCACACTGCAAAGTCAGCCACTTTTTAAACATGTAGCATTTTCAGAACAAGTGAAGGTGATTTGGTTAACAGTATTTAAAATGTTTTTCATAATTTTCTTACTAAAAGTAACGTTAACATTTTATATTGTTTAAAAGAGCAACAACAAATTCCCTCTGACCTCTGACCTTATGGCTCCTGCCTTGCTTCACTTACAGTGAAGGACAAACATTTACATTTCATTTAAATGCTGCACATTTTACTAGTTTCCGACTGATGATACATAGAAAATCTCCCATAATCCTGGAAGAAATAAACTTTCTGCAATGGACAGGCTTAAAAACTAATATCACATGGCCATGATCCTCAGGCACCTGTGAGGATTTGCTTTCAGAACAGAGATATTGAAAAGAGAAAGCCATTGTATGGGTTCAGGAGTGCAGTTTGTAACGGTAGGCATAAACACAACTTAAAAACCATTAAGAAAAGAATGCGGAGACATTCTCAGGGTTTATCAGAGGTGGACTGAAACCGAGGGAAAGACAACGTTATGCTCTGATGAATTTAACATTTTGAAATCATGGACATTAAATCCTTTGGGCTAAAGAGGACAGAGACCATCTGGCTAATCAGCACACAGTTCAGGAGGCGGCATCTGTGACGACACATGATTGATGGTCTACATGTTTGGCCCCTTATTCTGCTTTTATTTCACTCCCTACACATCTCTTATTAATTTTGAGTCAGTGTTGTTTTGATTCTAAATAAATTTAACAAAAATCCCCAGAACATGGGTGACGTTTTGATTATAAATGTCAGAGTTTACCTGTGGTTTGTGTTTTTCTCAGTATTTTGGCCCCACATTTTGTCAGACTGAAGCACTTTGTTAGGATGAGAAGCCAAACCTGTTTGTTTATTTCAAGACCAGGTAGATAATCTCCAAAGGTTGGAAGCAGCAGTGTCTTCTTTCATCTGTAGTGCAGTCATGAAAGATGACAGTACAGTTTACCCCCGGGGTATCACTGATTTTTACCCTGAAGCAACAAATTGCACATTTTACAGCTTTCTGGGGGTTTCTACTCATATTTAACACTAACCATGAATCAAAGGACATGGAAACAATGTTTGAGAAGATAACTCTTGTAGTCATTACCTTAGAGATAATTAAAACTTTTACATTCATATTACCTCAGCTTTTAAGCCTTACAGTAAGACTTAGTGGCGCTGTTCATCTTCTAAAATTACTTTATTGATCCATTCACTCTGACTATCACAGCACACTCTACAAATGTTGGCACCTCTTCATAAAAGACCAAAGATAAATTAATTTTTCATTGGGGCGTCATAATAATAATAATTTAAAAAAAATATGCCCCTTAATCTGAATCTATTTTAGTGTGGAGAAAACTTGTGCTCCACTTAGTGGCCCATCTACTTGTTTCTCAAATCTGTATCAAATTATTTGATTTGTTTTTAAGTTTTCTGAGTGTCTTGGAACTTTAAAATTAGTAATACAGGACTTTTTAAACATTTCTATGTCATCGAGACTCATTTCATGGAGCCTTTCTTCACATTAGGAAATATGTTTGGACATGCCATTCAAGTAAAAGCAGATGTTTGTTTATATTCTTATGAATTATATAAAAGAAAAATATGTACTTCCTCAGATTTTGACCCAATAGCTTAAGTCAAAATTTTAAAAGGTTTAAAGTTACTGTAACTGTGAGAAACGAAGCTGTATGAGGAGCCAGGCAGATATTATCAGTATCCTAAGATCTTGTGCATGACGTCATTAACTATTTGGAAAACAAAGACATAATGAACAAAAATCAAGTGGTTTCTACTTTACATTTGAAAATGGGTCATAATAGAGTAAATCATTAGTAAATAAATAAACACAGAAATGGCTCAAAGACAACTTCAACCTTTTTCCAATCTCGGTTCCCAAACCTACAAGGTTAAGATTTGGGTTATAAAACTCTTGTGATGAAGAGAAAATAGCACAACAGAGAAACATATTTTTACCTTATTATCTCTGAAAATCCACTGTGCAATCCTCACTTAGCACCAGACAGACTCAATAAATTATTACTCCTGTTGGTAAACGCAGAAAATCATTTGGCAATCCCTGATTATTATGGCTTAGATAGCAAGAAATTCCCCTATTGAGTTCAAAGAATATAAAACTGCTTAAATCAGCAGCCTTTTATGCCATGTTTATACTTCCAAATGTCCTAAGCCGTAATTAGATTCCCATGATGCTCTAGATCAGCTAGATTAATGCATGCAAATGCTTTCATTTAAAAGACAAACACTGGGTGGACAACATGTTTCCACCAATCTAACAATCTAACACACTAACTTGCTACAATATTCTGGTGCACACAAATATTTCCTCTCCATTTTTTTTTTTTTTACATCTCAGCACAAATGGAAAGGTTTTCTCTACTACAACATTGACCATGTTGTTTGTTTCCCTTTCTTCCTCTTTATTTAGGACACATTCTGTATATTTTATACCACTAAGAACCGTCCAGCTGCTTTCAGGTTGGAGCATCTTCCCTTCACATCATAAAAGGTTACAAAGCCAACTTGCACAGTTTGATTTTACGACAGGATGAGGGAAAGCCTAATAATATGAAGAAAGCAGGATGGTGGTTGAGCAGCAGTAGCTGCTAATAATGCTAATGTAAAATTGATATTGGCACAAGGTGAGAACAGGAAGTCAGCCGAGTCGTTGATCACCATTATTTCTGAGACGATTCATGCTCACATAATTCGTGACAGGCTTCACCCTGTCTGCTTATTCCTTGCCACCTAATAATTTGCTAAATCCTTTGTTTAGCTACAAAAGCTTATAACTGGATGAACGCTACTGACATTTTTATTGCACAGTACTTAAAGTATAGTGGATAAGAGGAGCAGCAGCCTGTTACTGATCCACTGCGTCGGGTTTGTGAATTCCTTGCATCTCCCAAAGTCCCTTTATTACACATCGGCAATATGAACTGCTCCATGAACAGTGCTTCCTTGCTGTGGGCTGTGGAAGAAGATTACTCTCTGCAACAAAGGAACACTAAGACCCACATGATTTGGCTAACTCTGGCTTCTGCAGCATCATTTGAGCTTTGCCTTGGCAGCTGTGGTTTTTGTGCTCCTCCTTATCTCTGGAGGGATTGTCTCCTGACCTCTGTGAGCAGCAACATGGCTCCCATTAACCTCCCATTACAGCCAGCCTTTGTTCATTTGGTGCATTTATGATCCAGACTCAAAGTTGCTTGACTGGTATTGGATTTCACTGTAAGTTTAATTCTGAATATGTGACACCTGATTCTAAATGTTGCAGAGCAGCGGAAAAGAAAACATTTTGATTCTTTATGGGACATTTTAATGAAATGCAGTCCCTTGATTTGTCACATTTTGTCACATTTACAGCCAGAAGAAAATCTACTTCTTGACCAAATCTACTTCCAAAAGAAATTCTTAAAAAGACGCGTGATGTATTTTATTCCTGTTACTCTGATATACTTAAATCCAGTACAGTCAGTTACTTTCCAGTGTCTCATAACGAGTCCAGAGTGGAAAACCAGCTGTTCTGGGAGAACATTAGTAAAGAAGCAGCATGATGGAGACCAACAAACACAGCAGACAGGTCAGGTTTAAAGCTTGTTAGATCACATCCCAAACTTTAAATATGTGCTCTGTTAAAAACCATCATCTGCAAATGGAAAAGTGTGGCATAATGGCAAAACTATTAGCTCCTGGTTCATACTTGCAGTTTGGGCACATTTCATCACTTAGAAAATCTATAAAATTATCATACTCAGTTCATATTCTTTGAATTTGCCATTTGAGAACCTGCACAGTATTCTTTATCCTGGAAATTTGTTCTTCCTTACAGTTTTATTTTTATTTTTACATCTGTGCAGGCTTCCATTTTCTCTTTGCTGCTGGTGCTCCTGAATTACCTCACTGAGGGACAGTAAAGGATATTTCTATTCTATCATTTCTGTTCTCACGAAAGACGTCTCACCAGAGGAGATGTACAGTTGCTATCAGAACTGACTGTTTTTTTTTTTTGTGGTTGGGTTGGCTGTGCAGATCCACATTTTTGCAACTCAAATGATGCTTAGGAAACAGAAATATAAGGAAGGCCTTCAATATAATATGAATATAAGCAAAATGTTTAATATGCTTCTAAAAACAAGGAAAAATAAAATGTTTAAGGTCAAACTTTGTAGTTACTTGTAGTTCCTCCGTGCATTCTTCTTCTGCAACCAGTTCTTCAATACAGTAAAATTTTATGTGCAGTGATATTCCCTGTTTAAAACAGGAACTGGAGTGGATCTCATGCACTTCAATCATTGGTATAAAAGCCAATGGGATTTTCCTAACATCAAAATCATCTTAAGACATCTGGCTGTGAATCTGCTGAGTTTATCATACAAACTACTTCTCAGTGAAACATTCAAGATGGCTGAAAACGGCATAATAAAGAGCATTGTTATGATGAAGCCGGGTATCAGACAAAATAAAAGCTTCTTAAAGAAACAGAGGCCAATTTCAAGCCGTTAAATTGCGAAGTCAAATTTCTTTTAAGTTATGTTTGATCTATACAGCATTTTCACAACAACTGCAGGTAACATAGTTACTTGATTATGTTATAAAATGGCACCATGTGCCTGAAAAATACATAATACCGCCCCATTAAAGAGGCATGTTTTAGCTGGTAGTGAAGCAGTCATGCAGACACTGCTGGCATTTCACTGATTTGGATCTTCCAAGACATTCAGGCAGTGCCTACAAAAGATGAGCAGGTTCTCAATTAAAATTCAGCTTCCTGCATTTTCTAATTTGTTGGCGACGGGTGGGGGGGGGGAAAAAGCCTGAATCTTTTCTCTCAGGATTTTCTTGCAGAGCTGAAAAGCTCTACTGAATTTGTGTGAGCTGACATCTATAATCAATCCTCAGGAGCGAGGATGGGGCTTGATACCATGTGCTGAAAGTCCCTCGGCTGTGGTCCCATGTGTCTGCAGCTCGCTCTTTCTCTGCTTTCTCTTCATCTGTATTCGGAGACAAATACGAGCAGAGAATAGGCTTGTCTGCTCGCTTTTTAGAACAAATGAACAAAAGAGCATGTATTGTGAATGAAGGGAGAGAGTGGTAGATTGGTTTTGGGGTGTGGAGATGAGAAAAGTGGCAAAGGGGTACTTTGTGTGCCTTCCACATGCAGGCAGAGCTGCCTGTCTCCCGGCGTCATACATAAATTTGTTTGTTTCACCGCTGATTGTAATGGGTCACGTTATTGGCTTCGCATGTGCTACACATTTATTTCTATTTATCAGATTGCGATATGTTTCTGTGACAATGTATGCAGGAGTTCATGTGTGCATATATGAAGGTGTGTGTGTCTGCATGTTTGTGCGTCCATCCAACAACAGACCCATCCTAAATGTTGCCTTGGCAACAAGCTGAATGAAGTAAATGAGTGTCCCGGCTTTGCCAAGGGATTGTAGGGAAGCAATATGCCAGCGTTCCACCCCATTAGTTTGATAGACAGGCTGTTTGGCCTATAAGAGGTCAGCTGGCAAGGGCAGCTGTGTTATTATTCCACAGGACAGGCATTAGGATTGGTTTTACTCTTGTGTCAATCTACCTGTTTGTGTGCGTGTCTGTGTGTTGTTTGGGAGGAGGCAAAACTCGTCTTGGCAGTACAATAATTGCCTTGTGTGTTGTTAGGGCTGAGTAATATGCCAATGTTGTTAAGCCTTCCTCAGATATACTGTGGTATTCGGTGTTAATTAATAAGCCATGGGATCTTACTTATTGCTGCATGTTATTTTGAGCATGTTAGGTATTTCAGATATCTTTTGAAAGGTGCAAAAAAATCTATTTTATTGCTATCAGAGATATGACTTGATTTAAACAGTAACCAGCAAAAGGCTCATACTACTACCTTAAAGCTATTTCGTCAATTTTTCTAAGGGTTATAGGCAAAGTGTCAACTTAATTTGGTCTGATCAGAACTCTCTCAAAATGTCCATTCACACCATCCTTTCAATCGAACAATAGTTAATTTGCCTAGAAAGTCCAGTTCATTTGGGAAGGTGTGATCGTGTAATTGAACTCTGATGCAGACCAAAAACCAAACTCTGGTTCACATTAAACCCTCGGTCTCGGTTTGGTTGAAGTGAACTCTGGTGCGGTTCAAATGGATATGTGAATACCAAGGAAACTAGAGACCTCTTCAATGACAGGAAATGAACTATGGTCCAGGGAATTCTGGGTAAATACAACAAAAACAAACATGCGAGTTCAGCACTAGTGGGAAAAATGACTTGTGGTTTTTGACTAAAGACATAAAATAAATCCTACAACCTACATATTTTAGTTCTGATAGCTAAAATCTGACACTACTCCATTTTTGTTTACATTTCATAAAGAAGAAAGTTGAGCTCCATATCATCTTTCGAGTTTTTTGTTTTGTTTTCTTTGTTCGTTCTTTGTGCAGCGCCCCTGCAGGCGAGGAGGTGAACAGGTTTCTCAAGGGTTTGATTCATAGAGTGCAGTGTGAAGGCAAATCCAACCAAATGAAAATGGAAGAAATGTTGCAACTTTTGTCTCCAAGCGAACAGAGTCTACCGGACTTTCCGGTGTGAAAACACACTAAGAGTAGGAGTGAACAATATAGTCTCAAAAATCTGCTATTACCGGTATATTTAAAGAAAATATTTTTAAAAAGAGATAAAACCCAATTAACTGACAAATCAGAAAAGAAAAAAATTGCGTCTGGCTGCATTATTAAGATTTTAAAATCTAATTATTTAGTGCCATTTAACTTGCACTTAATTAACTTTTCTAGGGTAAATGCTTGCTCAGAAAAAGGAAAAAAATACACGTATAATAAGGAAAAAGTGCACTTTAAATGTTTTATTTGGTTTTATGTATTATTTACATTATAATGGTTTGTGAGTAGTGTGCAAAGGAGTGAGTGTGATCAGCGCATACACAAACTCAATTGACAGCACTAAGACCCTCCTCCTGGATCTGATTGGTTGGTTCTGACAGGGACAATATAAAGTAGGTAGAGGAATTAGATTTTTTTCCACTGATTATCTGTCTGTCTTATACTGTCCAAACATAATGACAGTTTTTATAAAAGTTACCTACTGCAGCTTTAAGTGTTATGATTTTATTGTCAGAATATACTCCCATATGATTATTGGAGCAAGTTGTGAGCGCAACATTTCAGAGCTTCTGTTTTTAAAATGTGCTGCACTCCCTGCAGGTTTGGAGAATTACACTTTTCATCCTGAAATGTAAACACCACGGTTTCAGGTTTTTTCAGCGCGTAGCCGGCATGAAATTTACAGAAGAAGGTTTAAAGGCAGTATTTTTGATTTATTTTTTTTTATTTTTTTGCACCAGGGTATGTGGAATAATGTATCAAAGCTCAAATCTTGTGCCTCCTGCTCTGGTGTGTGTTTAGTTGGCGTTGGGTTGAGGGCTGAATGCACTAGCCAGGTAAACATATCGCCAATTATCACCTCACAGCCCCCTGCCTCCCGTCCTCCTCAGTCCAGCATCTGTGAGAGATAACACCTAAACTGATCAGCCGTCTGTTTGTTGGCTGTTCACTGCTCTAAAGAAGCCAAATCACTAATAATGTTCACCTTTTTCCCGCGTCCGTCCATGCATCACATCTTTTTAATGTGCTCAAAATTCACCTCTTTCCAGTTTTTATCCTCTCTCTCTCTTGACTTTCTCCCTTTTTTCCACTTGATCCGCTTCCAAACTCATTTCTCTTTCTCCAGCTGTGTGTCTGTCTCACCCTTTGTTTTGTTGTTGTTTGTCTCCTCCAATCTCTCCTTTTCCTGGAACACTGCGCTTCAGCGGCCGGGAACGTTGATGTGATATTTTCAGTGGTAATGAAGGCTAAATAATGAATGCTGTTCTTTTAATATGGAAATCAGTTTGACACTTCTTAAAAGATTTTCTTTCACTGTCTTGTAATATAAATTAAAATTCATGACTAATTTATTCTGTTGAGGTCTGTTGGTGGCATTAGTTGTTGCCAATTACGGCTGATTGTTGGTTGTTTAGGTGGCCCATTTGCATGTGACGGGGTCAGTGGAGTATGAACAACAAGTGTCCTTTGACACTGCGGCGGGGTTTCTGTGGGCTTCGCCTCTCCTGCTGCTTTAATTAAGGCGATATTAGAGAAAGTCATTTAAAGGAAAGATCACAGATACATGGATATTGCAGAGATAAATTTAAATGCATTGTGTACAGCTTCCATGCAGGCTCGGTGTCACTATTTCCTGTTTTTGTAACATTTAATATTGCTTCAAAATACAGTTGTGGAAAAATGAGGACATTGTATGAGAGAAATTTTAACATTTTTGGACATGTGAATATTTTATATCAATTTTAATGTTGAATAATTTAATCCATACAGATTCTTAGCATTTTGAAGGAGGTTTGCCCTCGTTAGGTTCGGTCCAGACTGTTGAAGTGAGAGTGAACACAGAATAGCTGTCTGAAGCCTTACAAAAGAAGATTGTTGCAGCGTATGAGTCTGCTAAGGATTTATGGAGATCTCTAACAATTTGAATTCAGTCATTGTACTGTAAAGAAAACAGTTTACAAAACAACCACCGACATGCGCAGGTTTGGCTGCGTCTTCCCCCTGAGAGCACAGTGCAAGACGTTAAGAGATATTCAGAAACACTAAAATGTTTTAGTGTCCAAAGTACAATCAAAAAGAGACGGTACAAGTTTAAGTTTTAAGAGCAAGAAGAACACAGACTTGACTGAAAGTTGCAAGAGTGAAGATGGACATCTCAATCAATATCAGTTGAATAGAAAACCTAGCAGTGGCGATTATGATCATTATGATAAACATTGCAGGCACAACAGCAGTTATAGTGAATATTATGTTTTTCTCTTTGCTCTCTTATCTGTACTTTCATCACCCCGTTGCCCCTAGCATTTTGGAGACTGTATCCAACTGGATAAATATTACATTAGAATGAGAAATGCAAGTTCACAACACTTGGAATATATTTGAAAATTCACGCCCTGTTACTGTGATGGTGATATCTTGTATTCTCGACAGCGTGAACCACTGTGGAGGACATGTTTTGCTCAACCCAATTCCTCCATTACAGGAAAACATGGCAGCAGCCCTTTCTTTCTTATGTCTCAGCCACAAGTTTCTGGTTAAGTGATAACAAGACAGCTTAACTTTGTCACATTAATGACTTTTCTTCTTGCTACTCTTCCTTACATGGGGAAATGCATAATTAATCGCTACCTCGTCGTCAAAATGGTGGAAACCTTAAGTTTGCGCAATATAGACTCCGTCTACTAATGTGATGATTTATGAAGATTCCTTGGCTACATTGGATGCAATTTTATTTTTGTTTTGGTCATTTGCAATAAATAAACATCTGTCATAAAACGTTAATCCAAATTGATCGAAGAGGTGCAAGCTGAAGTTTTATCAATTGTGAAACCAATCCTAAACTCATATTTTCAGAACAAAGACATCACAAGTGATTTTGTCAGTATTCAATTTGCAGCTTGAAGGTGCAATACAAAAACATTGATTCATGTATCGACCTAATCAGAAATGATATTTACATTTTGTCTTCAGTAAGCTTCCTGTAAAATACATAGCAGTTTGTGATTGTTGGTGTGAAACAGTTTAAGGGGTATGAATAATTCTGTGAGGGGGGGGTAGTTATTGGTGTTAAGCCCCCCTGGTGTGACGGGGCATTAATATGTGTGTGTTTCAGCATTGGTGAAATACAACCTAATTTCTTCTCTCAGCATGTTGCAAATTGGTGCCTAAAGCTGCATGCACAAAGCCACCGGACTGTTACATCTGCCATCGACACTGCTGTCACTTCCCATTAGACCCATTTTCAAATATTTCCAACGTCGAGCTCTAGTTTCCCGTAGTTGCTATGAATTCATGACTCTGCGTCTGCTTGTTTGTCTTGTTTTAAAAGATGAGGATGATGAAATCCACTGGTAGAGAATATACGATCAGACATGCAGCTCTCCAATGGTTTTGTTCTTAGAAATGTGAGTGCAACAAGTTCAAGCATCTAAATTTTGTAATTATTATTACATGCATCTTTGAAATCTTTCAGAGGCTGTGAATTAAGGGTTAGAGAACAATATGTTCTCCTTTTGGCAAACAGAAATGCCTCTTTCAAAGCACATTTTAAGACAGACAAAGGTTAATGCTATGCAGTGGTTTGCACTTAGTTGCTCTTCAGTCATTTGCTTCCACAAAAAGTCAGACTCCCAAGAAGTCATAGTTCATTTTTCTCTAAATATCTTCACAAAATGTGTCTAAGGTCAGTCTGCTGCTGTTCAGATGACCTGAAATCTGTTCAAGCAAAAACTAGAAATGCAACTTTAAAGTTTATTTTAGTGGTCGATTTCCGATTTTCAGTTTTCAAAAACCTTGAGCAGCAGAAATTTATTTATTTTCAAGAGCTATAAGTAGCTATAAAAGCAGCAAATTAAAATATTTTTTCAAAGCTTTCAAAGCGATCTTTAATATTTTATATTAAATGCAGCGGAGACGTCCCTTCCTGTGTGGGAGAGCAGTTGCTTTGAAATCAGAGATTTTCTATTATTTTGACTTCAGTATTGATGATTTAAGAGCTTTTGCATGTTGGGAATTAGCACAACTAGTATCTAAACAGTTGCCTTGTCATATTCTAGATATATAAAACCTTACAGTAACTCTCCAAATACAGCATAATAAGCAGAAATTGAGATCTTAAAAGGATAAATCATGGAGACTGTATTGCATCCTGTTCAGCCTTCCTATTATCTGATGAAAGTCTTGCTCTTTCTTTCATTTTTGCTGCCAGACTTACATATATTGTAATGAATATAGTCTGATTTTCAATTCCATCTTACATTGCTGTTCTTCTTTTGATTTTAACATTGTTTGGTGACATTATCCACACCAAAAAATCTTGTTCCAGTAATCTGGTTGAGCTTGATAAAGCATACCGACTGATTAAAAGACTGATCCAGTTGAAAATGAGTCAGTTCTCACCACTGGCTGATTTCTCTGTCCTTGTCTTGTTTAAGCTGAAAGTCATAAATCCATTACACCTTTATTTTCCAAGGTCTCATCTGGTTAAAATACACAGATGATCCAGTACATTTCACCCTCTGCTGTATTTCACTCAGGAAAATCTTTGCCCTTTCTGGTCGTGGACACATTTGGAGTCTGATGATGATTTAGGTTCTGTCCTCTAAAAGCTCTATCCGGTCAGGATTCATGGACTTTTCAGGCCTGTTGACATGTCGCTGCTGTTTACCTCGACCCCCTTCCTCAGTCCATTCTTCAGCTGGGGGGATGTTTAGGAATGCCTTTGGTATGGAGACTGCGAGAATGGCCTGCTATGCACAATGTCAGGCAGAATCCCTCTGGTCTCCCAGCCAAAAAAATGCAGCTTTACCAAGATGATCAATCTTGCTAATTATTCTGTCTGCACATTTATTGTTGTGGCAGATTTTGTTTTGGTTTTTATGTTTAATTTCCGGCTGTGTGTGACATTGCAAAAACAAATCTGCTGAAATATTTCCATTTTCTGTTCAGTTTAGGCATCTAAATATTTTATGAGGAGAAATGGATTTTAATTTAGCCATTGTTGCTTTCTGCAGCACGAGCAGATGGACCTCATAGTTACAGTTCTGGGAACGTGATAGATAATATCGATGCTCTCGGTCGCAGGCCGACCTTCAGCACTAATACACCTGCATATTTTCCTGCGGTGAGGGAGCGCCGCTGGTGCAGCTTCACATCAAACGCATCTTTCATTTGCACTCCCTCTTCACTCATGAATTCTTCCTTCATATTTCCGGCTGCATTGAAGTGACAGAGCACTGTCTCAGTCGACCCAGTGGTGTGCAGAACTCCTGCTGGGCTATTACACCGGCTCCCACAGAGGCAGAAGTTGCCACAGCCAGTAAAATAAGCCAACGCGCTCTTCCCTCGGTGGAGGCAGTCAGACGATAGCTTTCCTGCATTAGTGAGGTGGGAGTTGAGGAGAGGCTGATGGGATGAATTAGTATTTATTAACTGTAGTGAAACATTTCAGGCTGTTTTCTGAGACGGAGTGAGCACCGTTTATTCGACCCCCACCCTCTCATCTTCATTTGACTCGAAGCAGTCCAAGTTAAACATAAGATCCTCAAAGAGACTTTCAGCTAAATCCACACAGGGTGATTCATGTACGAGCAAACAGGGCGGCTGCGGAGTCAAAATGACCTCATTTGCTGCTAAATGGACAGGATGTGCTGGCTGCAGTTTGTAGAAGGAATTAAAAAATCATCACGAACACTGCTATAATATGCACCTATGCCACGTGAGAGGCTGCCGTGATGATTCTTACTGCAGGAATTATTTAATTCAGCTGCTCAGCACTACCTTAAAATACTTTCCCTGAAGAAGGTACTCTGAGGTTATCGTTTTGATGTTTCTGCATTTCTTTTGGGCTTATTTTCTTCTTTTTGTTTGTAGCTAAACACCCTGAGTGGTATTATTGACTCACCAATGAGAACTGTTAATAGCTGCTTCACACAGGAAACTGGTGAAAGCCGTCAATCCCACAGAGACGGCTGCAGCACAAACCACCAGAGCTGATTGCAACCACTTAAGACGGGCAGCCTCCAGAGAGTCCTGTCAGTATTAAACGTGTTGTACTACTATATCACATCACATAATCAATGTACAGTGCACAGGAGGTCAGAGGTCAGCCGGCTGGACTATTTCAAGATCTTTAAAGTGATTTTGTGTATTTTAATGAATAATAATCATATTTAGAGAATGACTAAATAACATAGGTGGAAGATTTCTGTCCAAATATTAAAATAAGGAAAAACACATGATTTTGTTGACAGAAAAATCACAATTTACATTGTACCAGCTTTAAAGTAACAATATTGCAGAAGATTTAGATCAAAGCACCTTTGGGGATTAATGTTAAGTTTAATCTGATGACCTTACAGTCTGTCATTACTAATGTTTTATTGCCGTATTTCCCATTCCTCTATAGAATAAGTAAATACGCCGATATATTGCAGATTAAATATATTCAAAATGTGTTGCTCCAAAGTAAAAATAAACAGACAAATACATAAACTCCCTGTTAAAGATCATAAAAGTGACCTAGAGGTGTAAGCATTGAACATGCCCTCAAGCACAAATCAGCGTAGCATTAAATCAGTCAAAAGCAGTTTAGATTGAATTTGCTGTAATTATAAATACATAGTACCAATGTAGTGGCTGTTATTCCAATAATTAATTACTCTAAAAGTTAGTTCTTGCTTTGTTGGATTGGATGTTGGGGCCTCAAGTTGTGAGACATATATATATATATATATATATATATATATATATATATATATATATATATATATATATATATATATATATATATATATATATATATATTTTTTTTTTTTTATTTTTTTTTATTTTTTATTTTTTTTATTTTTTTTTTCTGTACCAGAAATTGAGAGGTTTGGTAAACACTACAATCAGTAAGATACAAAAATGGCTGGTATAATTCTTAAAAGGAGAGTATTTAAAATGCATGTGAGCAGCTTAAAGTATGGATCACTAGGTAGGGGCAGAATGTGATATTATTGGCCTCGTAAAGCAAAAAAAGAGAAGCTGTAACAGACGTGGACCTTATGAGGTAAAGTTATCTAAGATTTAACTGAAGCAGACACAAATAATTCAGGGAAGCCGGGAGGTCTAATGGGTGAGAGCAGTCTTGGCCCAGATCTCGTTGATAAAACTAATCACCTTATATCAGTATTGGCAAAACTAACCCAGATACAAGGGAAGGAATTCAGCTGTCTCAGTGAGGAGGGCAGCACACCATTTAGCCTCATAGCCCTCCCATTTATCATTCCTTTTAGAGAACACTTTTTCATATTTGACCCCTTTGAGTTTTATGTGTGAGTGAACTTAGTTTTCTGCATCAATAAAGTATTCATATCCTTGTTCACATCCACATTTTGTCACAGAAAAGCTACAAACTTCAGTGTTTTATTGGGATTTTATGATAGACTAGCAAAGTTAATGGTGTTTGGTTGCCTTATGAATAAGTGTTTTCTTTACTTCAATGCTCCTAAATGACTTAATTGTACCTAATTGCTTTTAGAGATCATCTAATAGAAATGCAGAGTCTATTATAAGTACAGCTGTTCTCTGAAGACCTCAGAGGTTTGTTAGAGAACATTTGAGATCAAATATCAAAACCAAGGACTACAGCAGGCAGATGACGGATAACGTTATGGAGAAGTTTAGAGCAGAATTAGGTTATAAAACACTTTAAGCTTTGAACACCTTCACCTCACTTCAGGGTTACTACAAGCCACACCGAGCCATTTGCTGCGCCAAAGCAGTTTGATTGACTCATTGATTGTGCCGTGATTTATGTCACTGCAAACTCAAACCGCGTCTCAACCAAAGCAGTGGAGCGGCGGAGAGCTGCTGAGTACAGAAGAGCAGTTAAAGAGTTTTAACATTTATAATTTTGAGTTTACTCTTGAGGATCTCTAGGACCACATGTGTCAAAGTTTGCAGCTAAATTGCTGTGATCTAGCAGCAATTTAGATTGCTGCTATTGTTTCCCACCGGTCAGTTTTGAGGTGACCGGTGGGAAACAATGGAACTACATGATGTTACTTTGGCATGATGTGCATTTAACTCTGTTTGGGATTTTTTATCAATAAGCTTCTTGTATAGATACTGGTTTACATCTCCTGGCTGCATTACCTAAATCCAAAAGATTTCTACGATATAGACAGATTTGTAAATGTATGGAATGGGTAATAGCTGAGCTTTTATTCTTGCCCTAAATAGGCCCAGTCAAAGTACAGACATAAATCTAGCTGACAATACTTGATGTTTGCAGACGCTTTTCATTCATTAGTCCATCACATAAAATTACAATAAAACGCCCTGAAGATCTGGGCTGTAACATTACAAAATAGATGAAAAGGGTCACTCGATGCGTCTAGTTCAGAGAATCTTCACAGATGGTGTCAGTGATCTTCTCTCTCTTATGAATGTGTTTCTCAGTAGTGATATACTGTAGGGCCGCTCCAGAGAGAGTGGAGAAACAAACCCTTTGTCTTCTGACATTTCCAGCAGTCTGCTTCAAGCCGAAGCCTTCAGTGAACACAAGCCTTCTTTGTCGACTGTCACCACCAATAAAGTCTGCCTGGTGTTTTGCCAAAAATAGATTGCTTTGAGCCCTGGAAGATGGATCCTGCTATAATTTTGACTTGTGGATTGGTGGAAAAGTTTGTTAGATGAGAGGCGTTGTAGATCCTGCATGGCTCGGTGGGAATCTGGCGTTATTTCAGCTTGTGCCGCCTCAGCATGGGAGTGGCACATCTGATTTCAGGTCAGCTCTGTGGCCCTGATTTAAGCGGATCAATTCATCAAGCTGCACAAACAATGCATTAATCAGGTTATGTGAACATGCAGGCATGAGTGGTTTATGACAGGGGTTATCAGCACTATTTGCTCAAGGGCCAATATTTTTCACAGCAGACAGTGTGGCGAACATCCTTTGATGAGCCTGTCTGTTTTACTGAATCTGTTTCACCCTGACGGTGTTGTCATGTTTCCTCTGCTCTTATTTTCCACAAAAAATGATTAAAACACTGGAAATACACAGGGGAAATTTTCCTTTGAACATTCTGGATACATTTTCAATTTAAGTGCAGAACCTTTTATATTCAATCTCAAATGCGGTTTACGGTTAAAATTGTCTTCACACTCAAATATTCTCAGCTCTTCCTCAAAGCTATTTTTCTGCACTCAGATTTAATCCTTTCTGCACAAAATGTCTCCTTCTATTTGCTTATTTCTTGCACTCAAACCTCCCTGCAAAGGTTAAACCATTACCTCAGGTCTGCTCGGCGTCTTGGAGCAAAGTGGAAACCCTGCCTGGTAACCGTCCCGGCCAATAGGATCACAGCATGTCGTCGCTGCCTTCTTTTGGGGTTCTCCTGTTTTAGATTCCCTCAGTTGATTTCAGTCTTGACTTTAAATAAAAATGGCTGCTCTTGAATTCTGGTAGAATACGTCCTGCATACAAACACAACTTAAGAGGGAACAATAAAATAAAAATGGCATCAAAGTTTATGTTTGACTGCAGCAGCGCCTGAAGGAAAGCTGCATTTGTTTTGACAGAAGCCAGGACACAATAAAGATTTTTGTTTGCTTTAGAGCTTTAGGTTAATCTTCCCCAAACACAGGATGGACGTATTTTATTTTGGCCAATCCAGAAAGCTCAGACAAATAAAAAAATGCACTAAAATCAGGGCTGGCAAGCCCAGTCATTCGAATCAAACAGCTTTTCAACCACATTTTCACAGTGTTTTAATGAAAGTCTGTGTCATATTTTCTGTCTTTTCAAGAGAACTCTGCTGAGGGCTGGTTTAGTCGAGCAAATGCCGTTTTTAGAAAACATTTGGTTAAACCGGCCTCAGAAGAAATTGAATTTACATTCTTTGATTTATGTTAGATGTCTCTGTAGCGTCTCTGCATGGACCAGATCCTTGTTTACAATGTAAAAGTTATTGTTTTAAATGCATCAGACACATGTTTGTTTGGAAACACAGTTAATTTTGGTATAGAATAATATTTTTTTTGTGTTTCTTGGCTGTAAAAATTGAATAATAACTAACTGACAAATGGAGAAGAAAGGCACTAAAAATAAGGAATTGTGAAAAAATAAATGCACAATCAAAGGTAGATGTATCCATAAAGTACACTGAATGTTATTTTGTCTACTGTTTTACCAAGCAGGCGAGTGAAACTAGTAGATTATATATTATTTTTAAATAAATGAGGGTTTAATTCTGCCCTACTTATTTGTCTCTTTTCCTCTCTAGTGTCTCACGTTAACGTGAGAGGAATTATGTTTGGTTGGTTCATCTTTACCTTGTGTCTTGTTTAAGCTTCATTACATAAAAAGGTTCTTGATTTTAAAAATATATGAAAAATTCAGGTTTCAGCTCCTCTTCAGCTCCTACTTGTTGGGTAATTGCTGGATTTTTTTGTAAAACAAGAATTGTGTCGTGCATCTGAAGCATCGGCATATAAAGGCCAACTTTGTTCATGTTGAGGCCAGAACTTGCTCATGAATTTTATCTGTGTGAGAGCATAATTCATTCACTGCAGTCATAATTCTGCTCTGAGCGGTGATACAACTGACTCATTCATCAGATTGTGTGTATTCTAGGAAAAACTTAATATTTTGTGGGCTGAATTGGATGAGCTTGTGCACTGGCATCTGCCTGGGGACCAGTTTAGTATCACTGCTTCATGCTCACATAACTAAAAGATGTAATTAAAATCAAAATTTTTATCTGCATAGAAGCTGCAGTATATAACTTTTACGGAAATTAGTTAAAACTGTCACCATGTCCTGACAGTAGAATATGAGACTGATAATCTGTGAAAGGATCAATCTCCTCCTCCTCCCAGAACTACTATTCCTGGTCAGATACAACTAAACAGAGCCAGGAGCAAGATCTTTGTGCTATCAGTAAACCTCGTGTATGCGCTGCTCAATGATGGATAAGCAGCAATACTGTTGCAGGAAAACTATTTACCTTCCGTCATCAGTGGATTTGCTAAATCCAAAGCATTCCTGGCAGGCTTTGGTGTCTTGAACTAGCTGTAGCATAGCAGGAGGATTTGAGCAGCACGTACACAAGTATGATTGGCGGAGCTAAGTTCCTCCTCCTCCCTCTGATTGGTTGTTTCTGACCAAGATGTGTATTTTTGTTGCTGACAGCAGGGGCTTGATTAATTTTACAGATTATGTCTCACCTTATATACTGTCACAAAATAATGATAGCTTTAACAAATATGTAAAAAAATAAATAAAAGTTAAATACTGCAGCTTTAACATGACTTTTTTTGTTTGCTTTTTAATGAGATTATTCCAGTTAATAATGTCCAGTTGGAGCTGGTATACTCTGATAAACCATCGCTCAGTAATACGTTCATCTACTGTGTGTGTGTGTGTGTGTGGGTGCGTGCGTGAGTTTGTGTGTGTGTGTGTGTGTGTGTGTGTGTGTGGGTGCGCACGTGTGTGGGTGTGTGCTCAAACGGAATAAAAAACAAAAGTGTGCTTAATTCCCTTTTATTTTACTTTTGTCTCTGCTTTTCGTGTATTTTCCTCTCCCTCCCAGCTGAATATTCTTACATCTGCTGCTTCCCCTCATCTCTTCCTCTCTCCCTCTTATCACACTTGTTCTGTTTCACAGTCGGGCTGCGTCAAAGTTGCCGTGTCCAAATACACACAGAAACCCACAGAAAACTCAGCCTGAGAAGTTACACACTCTCATCGACATGTAGTGTTTCACACACACACACACACACACGCACGCACGCACACACACACACACACACACACACATTGGAGCTTGTTTTGGTGGACCCTGAGGAGGGTAGCCAGTGTTCAGAGCTCGTCTGTCACGCCCCCGCTCCTGTGCTTCGCTCACTGTGCAGCCTTAGTTTGACACGGCACAGCATGACAAGGCACACCACGGCTCGGCACTGCATGCAAGATGCCAACTTAACACAATAACGTTGAGATAACATCAGACCCCTGCCTGGAGCTACTCGCACACCGCTGTAACAGCTGGTCTGTATACAGTCAGACGGAGACGAGCACCGCGGGCCGACATGCTGAGCTGTGACATATGGATGGGTGTTACAGGACTATTTTCACCAAGAGCTGACAAGTTTCCCAATGCAGTGACAGCACCGCTACTGACAGATGTGTTTTATTCTTGGCTAATTACGAATTGTTTACACCACACTCTGACTTTAGATCTTTTTCAGCACAAAAGCAGAGTCTTTAACATCTTGGCACAGAGCAGATGCTGCGGATGATTAAAAAACACTGGATGGCTGGTTAACTTTTTGATGCAATTTAAAGTCAATCCAATGCAAACAGTTTACAGAACTAACCTCTGTGTTGCAATTTAACAACACAGCAGAGGTGACATGTTGTGACCTCGCTGGTCAGTGATTAAGGCTGAACGGACACTTCACAGTAACACTGATGGCTGCTGAGGAGTTGAGAGAGATAAAAGCTGCACCATGTTTGACTTGTCGTTCTCCTGCCTCCTGCTACGGTGGCTCAGGAGGTTAAAGTTCATCCTGTAGTGGATGGGTTGTCGGTTCGAGCTCCATCTCTGTTGTTGTCCTTGGGCAGGACATTTTACCCACCTTGCCTTCTGGTCAGAGAGCTACAAGTAATGCTATGCTGTAGCTTACCACCATCGGCGTGTGGATGACTGAATGCAGTGTGAAGCGTTTTCCAGAGATCTGCCAGTGAAACCTTCATTTGATCCATGTGTGTTGAACTGAGGAATGAACAAAAACATGCAGGATACCTGTCCTCCAGGGCCGACTTTGGACAGCTCTAAAGAAACCCAGACATCGACTGTGGCTACGTTCACACAGCAGGCAAATGCAACCCAAATCTGATTATAGATTTTTGTTTTTTGTCCATATCTGACTTTTTCATGGATGTCTGAAAAAATCTGAATATGCGTACGATTGTTTTAAAGCAGTCTGAACGGTCATGTCACATTTTTTCCAAGTCTTACATGATCGATACGAGACATTCTGCCTCAGAAGAATCCAGATGCAGCCAATACAGACATAAACAATGGCTGAAAATTTTAACTGTGAAAGAAGTGCGTGTCAGTGAAGTGTGTTATATCACAATCCCACCACTTCTCTACACAAGTTAATACTCCACAGAAGGTCATCACTATTAGTTATAACTTCTTTCATCTTGTTTAGATTTTGTGGCAGTGCTGTTGGCTCTCAATAACATTAATATTGATCCATAGATGCCAACGTCCATTGTAACTTCTGTAAACAATTTGCTGCTGTGCGACATCTGCGGGGATTTTTTTTATGCGCTTGCAGGTTGCTTTGGAGTCGTTAACTGATTTATTGAGTATAAACAACCACACGAGAAAAATCTGAATTGAGCGTTTAGACCTGCTGTGTGAACGTAGCAATCCTTCGTACTAATAATGCACGTGGTGACAGTGGACAGGAAACACTCCTTTCCAGGCTTTAATTTCCAACACTGGGTTTTATTTTACTTTCTACAAAACCATGAATTGAAAATCTAACGGAAAACTAAAACAGTCGACTTGAACTGCAGATGACAATACTGTAAGATATTTTCTCGAGCAAATAGGTCAGAATTTGAAGTGCAATAAATTGGATTGTTACCACTTTAAAGTTGTTTCAAACACTGGGATAGGAATGGTTTAAAATACAGAGAAGCCACCAGTCCTCCACAGAGCTACCTAACTACAGTAGGTTTGATTCCCAGCACATCAATTTCTCTGGCTGCCTGGCAGAGATAACAGCAAGCAGTGCTTCAAAATCCTAAAAAAAATATAAGAATAATAAAAAATTGTTCAGAAGTTTGTGAATGTATTCAGGAATTGTCTTTCTGAAGGTGATTTGTTGTGATGTTTCTGTGTTTAGAACAAGATTTTTGTGTCAACCAGTGAAGCTGTCGTCTGTTTTCATATTTGGTTTTCAGTCTTCCCTTTATCCAAAATATCAATATTACCTTTCTTACTGCTGCTTCAGTCATGTGAAACTGCTAAAAAAGTCATCCTTCAATCAGTTGTTTCCAATTTTGATAAAGCAAATGTTATGAAAACAAGTAATTTAGAACATTTTTAATAAATTGCTAGTGCTCTTGCTGCAGGAGTGGTCCCCCCCCACCCCCTTTTTTTTTAACTAAACAAACGGCCTGAAACACAATTTTCCAAGGACATCATTTCCAGGCTCTTTCATCCCTCAATTTCCTTTCATCTCTGCTCTGCTGAGGACACAAAACACACAAAAATACTGCAGAGGTTCCTCATTATGCTGAGTTAGAAAAACATTACGAATCAAATTGGATTCTGCAATATTTTCAGCACTGTGTTCAATTGTGATTGCTACTTATACACAGTCTGAGCACAAGCCAATCATATCACAGGACGATTTGCGTTAATTAAAAGAGTTGGTAAAACTTAGCGAGTTTTAATCACTAAATAACTAAAAAAAATTGTTAAATGGATGGGTAAATATTGGATCTATATGTGAGAACTTAGATGATAAAACTGCTTAGTCCAAGTCTGTGAGAGTATTGACTTTAGAGGATACAAGGAATTCAACTTCCAACTTGAAGCGTAATTTGCTCTGCTGCAAAATTGCTTTTGCTGCTTCATTGCCCTTCTGGAAATGAACACAGTCACGGCCTTTAGATGTGGCGGGGATCAGAAATAGACGCTCATTTCTAAGTGTTATGTAGATTTATGATAATTTAATTAATAATGGCTAATTGACCAAAAACTCAGATCAGCTGAGTCTTTAATAACACATTAAATCCAGTAATTACCGAAGGCAGGAGCCCTGAAATCCATTCAAGACCCTCGCGTACAAGGAGCGATGTGGTTCGACTTGAGCAGGAGTCTTTAGATGACACAGACTCCCAGCCATCCCAACAAATGCACACATCATCCAGGTCCAATTCCCACTAAGCAGGGGCTCCGGTGAACATGCCCGCTGGACTTGAAACAAAGGTTGAGCTCCTGTAAGCAGTCAGATTTCAGCGGATTCACAGAAGCAGACCAGCTGCCTGAGTCTCCCATTGTCTGTGTTTGCAGTGGACGGAGCCATCCACCGGGCTGCGGGTCCGCTGCTCAAGAACGAGTGCGCTTCGCTCCACGGCTGCGAGACGGGGGAGGCCAAGATCACCTGTGGCTACGGCCTCCCGGCAAAGTGTGAGTGTAAAGTGTCATGCGTGTTTGCGTAGCTCTCAGCAGCTTGGGTGAGGCGGCTCGGTGTGGTGCTGCTGGACCGCATCCAGGTGTGAATGTGTGGGAAAGGGTGACAATGATGCAAGGTGGCTGCAGCAGAGGGGAATCTGCACTGTTCAATTTCCTGTAAAGACGCAAGAAGAGCAGAGAATGTTTTCAGAAAGCACAGTTTAGGTTTTATTTAATGCCGAAATTAGCCTTGAGATTCATATTGTATGATTAATCTGAGTTAAAATATCACAGTGTCATTATAGTTTACACAAAATGTAAACCAATATGGTCAAATTTATTTTATTTATTCATTTTTTACAAGAATTATTATTCCATGTTTTAGCTTTCACAGCTATAATAATGTTTATTTATTGTAATTATTTATAATTTTTAACATTATAATTTAAAAACAGCTTTTAAGATCCTGATATATTAACATTTTGTTGTTTTGCTCTTTATCGTGTAATTGTAGCAATCTAATGTTATCTGTTCAGCTAGCTGGGCTATCTGCTCCGGCAGAAGCTTATTGATGATTGTAGCTGTATAACTGTAGTAAAACTATAACTTTGTTCAACACTTTAATGAACTGGACAATCTTAACTAATCTTTCTCTGGACCAAAGGTGTGAATTGAGACCCAATTAGGACAAACTTTAGTCTTACTATCCTGAGAAGAATCAACCCAGACTTTTTTCTTCAAATATAACAATATAAACTGGAAGCTGAGCTCAAACCTCTAAACTGCACCAGGTTTCTGTTGTCACTTCATGTGAGTCTGACAGGAAAATATTAAGCCAAATTATTAGAAAGACAGAAATTATACATAACTGCTGCTGAATTCATCTACATGGACCAGATCCTTGTTTACAATGTAAAATATATTATTTTATATGCATCTGATCCATGTTTGTTTGGAAACACAATTTATTTTGGTATAAAATAATATTTTAGTGGTAAAAAAAAGTCAGAGAATGAAGCTGCAGGTTTCTCTGTGATCAGTTAAGTATCAAAACTAGCAGCACTGATATTACCTTCTTTTTGTTTTAGTTAGCAAGTTTAAACAGAAACATTAAAGAAGGAAACCAAACCTGTAATACTTTAAGAGAGCTACAATTAAAAAAGCATCATTAAGGGCAACATTTCTGTCAAAATTTCACTTAATTAGCTAAAAATGAGCTTTGAGCCATTTAAGTGCAGACAGCAGGTGAGAATCAAACCGATGTAAGTGAGCTGGCAGTTTCCTTTTTGAGTAGGATAACTGTTTCACAGAATGTTGTTAAAAAACTGTTTCATAAGAAGGAATAACGAGAACAGGTCCTGAACCGTGAACATGAATAATTCAGTTTTAATGATGTGAACAGAACCTGGAACTGGTTCCTGATTGCGAGGAGCTGGCACAAAACTGGTGTTGCTTCTTCAGTTTTCACACCATCTCTACCGTTTTCTTATTATTTATTTATTCTTTATCATCTGAAATGTTTCCAAACAGATTAAACTGTTTTTGCTGTAAGTGGGGACGAAGTGTAGCAGCCTTCTTTCAGTGAGCTGACCAGCAGTGCACAGCAGCAGGTGTGGGATGGGCTCCATCCAGATGATTGCTTTAACCTGCTGTTTAAACTCACTTTAAAGGGTAAAGCTGGTAAGATAGAAAATATTTGTGTTTAAAAGTAAAACAGTTTAAAATGTTGGCGTCGCTTCATGCTTCGAACGTCTCGTCTTCTCCTAGATACATTTCAAAGTGTTTTTCTTTACAGTTGAAGTGGATCATTTTCAGCACCAGCAGGCTGTAGTACATTTACCACAGTAACACTCTCTGTCCATTTGTATCTCAGTAAATGGCTCTCAAAATAGATATGAATGGCAACTCTCCAAAGTGTGTAGAAAATGATACAAGTGAAGCATCTACATGATAGTAAATATTTTACCGGGTGTTTTAGTGAAAGAGGAAACGTCTCTTTCAATTTTCCTTATGGGACTGCAAATAGGAAAAGTTTTAGTCTTAAAAAACTGTCAAATATAATATTTATCTCTCCTTTTAGGTGCTGATTGAAAATGCTGGCGTCCCCGTTGGGTTTTGTGTTGCTCACCCTTAAATATTTGGTCACTGAATATTCAAGAATTAATATTATAAGCGTCTATTTTGCCAATCAGACTTGCTTAAAGGCTCCTTTAAATTACATTTCATTTAGATTAAATTAAAGACAGATAATCAAATTATCAATGTTTAAATCAATTGAATTATATCTTTAAACAATTACATAATCCACAATCCAGTCACTGGACCAACTTGACATCTTGTTTGCTTGCAAATCTTAAAACTACATTATATAAAATGTTTAAATATCATCAATAAAACGTCTTTAAGGTAAGGCAACTTTATTTATGCAGCAGACTTTCAGCAGCAAGGCAGTTCAAAGTGCTTTACATGAACTGGAAGGAAATGCAAACAAAACAATAAACCAAAGGAAAGAGCAAAAAGGTGTTGGTTCTCCATGTTTGGTAAGGTTAGTGAACTAAGTGTTAAAAGAAAAGGGAGTCATGTCCTAATGAAACTTATATTTTCAATAAAACCATTGTAATCCCCATTGTGATTTAAGTGAACCCTACAATGCTTGCTGCTAACATGCACCCAGCAGCTGGTTTATCTATATTTCATCAGAATGGAGGCATCTTGGTACAACTATCTCAGTAAAATGGCTGAACTGCTGATCAAATGGAACAACTAAATTCAGTACAATCAGACCAATAAAGAGACGCTTAAAAACTGCTGTGTTTTACAGACTCTCTCTCTCTGAGTTGCTGTAAATATTTGATGCTGAGGACATAAAACAGAAGTAGCCTAAGAGAATAGCCATGTTCGTAGATCACGTTCAGTTAAATTGCGCCTCTCAGAGGTTTTGGCTCAATAGCAAAGGAGAAATGATCCACTGCAATAAGAAATGTATTAATAATTTAGCCAATTAAATCATTATCTTACCATTTTCATTCCTCAGAAAATTACTGATAGTTCTGCTATTATGCGGCTACAAAACTTGTTTTGTTAAGTCTTATAATCTAGACTTAACTTGCTTGTGTTTGCTTTAGGTAGATCCATCCATTAATTGTTTATATCTTGACGGATCAAAGGGGAACTTTTGACATGACCCAGTTAATCTACCGGATCATTTTAGGACTGGAGGAAGTTGGAGTACCCAGAGAGAACCCAGGGCTTCACCGAGAGAACGAAGCCCTGGGATAAGTCGAAAACAAAAACAGAGAAAAACAATCATCTGGAGCCAGACATGAGTTCCTCCAACAAGTCAAATATTTCTTTAAAGGAGGGATTTTATACAAAATCAGCTTTTTTGAGCAGAGAGGAGAAGCACTCCATTCTGTTTCCACATTGAAATCAAGCCATGCATGTGGAAAGCTGTTGCTGATCCCAATCTGGATTACAAAACAGGATGTAAAAAATAATGTAAATATAACTTTTGATGCAGCTTTGTGTTTTGTTTCCTTATACTATAAAAGCTGCTAAACAATTAGAGTTCTTATAATTGTTTAATTAAACTCTTTCATTTCTTTAATTCTGCGGAAAGATTTCCCATTAAATATCAGGAAGGTAAAAATAACTTCTAGCTTGCCAATTTGTGTTAAAATGTCAATAAAATAAACTTTGTTTTTTAATTCAGAGGAATATAGTTCATCTTTTGAAGTAGTTCTTGTTAACTTGTTTAGCTCTGACTCAGAGTTGAACCAGAGGACAGAGTGATCTCCATCAGGAGCAGCAATAAGGTTCAGTCAAATTTTCGTATGCCTAATTTAGACTTTTGTAGTAGAAATCAGCGAGAACTGATCCCGTATCAGCTTAAAGAAGAGCGCCCCATTTCTCATTTGCAGTTCAAATTGAATTGTAGGATAGGAAGAGGGGGAGGGCCAGTGTTGGATCACTCTAGAAATGTGATTCGGCTTTATTGTAATATTTTACCCCTGCTTCACAGTGAGTGGTAGTTTTAACATGAAGCAACGGCATCAAGCCTTTTACTCCTCATAAAAAAAAATAAATTAAAAAAAAAACCCAAACAATAAATAGTGATAAGGATATCAGCCATTTAGACTCTGAATAGCAGGATTATTTTTCCTAATTAGACACTGAAAGCAGAAGTGCGCTGATTCTCATCTCAGACTTCAAAGTTTGTTTCACAGCTTCAGGGCAGTGCTGCTTAGTATGTAGAGAAAATTCAATAAAACCATTTGTGGCTTCAGAGAGCTGCACAAAATCTGATAAAATCACCCCGAGTAATGACATCACTTGAGTCAGCATTAGATGCAGCAGACGAGGAAAAAAAAACTCAACTGAGGGATTGTAAAGAATGATGGCGCTAATAGGTATTGCAATAATACGGAAGCCAAGTTTGTTCAGTGTTATGGCCACCCAGGTGTGTGTGTGTGTGTGCGTGTGTGTGCGTGTGTGCGTGTGTGTGTGTGTGTGTGTGTGTAGGTATGAGTGCAGCGGAGATGAAAGCAACAAGGAAGCTGTGTAATATCAGCGTCTGGTCCCATGGAGAGTTTATATTCACAGTAGAGGAGACAAAAAAGAGCAAGAGAATCGCTGATAAAGGCGAGCTTAAGGCAGAAAGGAGAACATGAGTAGAAGTGAGAGATAAGGGGGAAGCGGTGCAGAGGAGAAACGAAGCAGCAGCAGCATCGTGGGGGAGAGCAGGGATGAGAGGGAAGCTGAATACAGGGGGGAATTATGGGGAGATGGGTTCTTACACTTCCTGTTCCTCTTTGTTGGTTAGCTTGTGTAACTTTGAGAGACTTAGCTGTAGTTTGTGTGTCTGTGAAATGATGCTGCTGCTGCTGCTGCTGCTGCTGCTGCTGCTGCTGATCACTGTGCGCCTTTGTCTGGCTCCAGTCTGCTGCTTCAGCGTGTGCATGTTGCGCGTACAGTAAGGATGGCGGCGTATCAGTGGAGACGGAGAGAGCAGCCTGTCAGGTCCTATCACTCTGGTACCTGTAACTCTGTCAGCATGAGATCTGGATGAGTGGCAGCTTTCTGACTCACCGACTGACTGCGTGTGGGTGTCTGCACGAGCCTCTCTGCAGCGCGCTCATGTGTGCACGACCATTACCCAGCATGTGGCGTGAAGGCTGGCTCTCCCTCCTAGCAGACAAAATATTAAGTCCCGAGAATAATTCAACATCCGTCTGCTTCAGTGCTTAAACACTCACAACAGGGCTTGATTACCTCTCTGCAGGTGGGGGGAGAGAAAGGCAAGACAGCAGCAAGAGAAGGAGGGATAACAAAGCTAGCAAGAAAACCAAAGCGTGAGCGAGGCAGAGCCCTGGAAAAGGGCGAGAAATGAAATGAAACTCGACAGGAGAGGGGTGGATTGGCTGAGAGACGGGTCCAATCTCATGGACCGGCACTTTGATCTTGATTTGTACGGGCTTGCCACCAGATGTTGGATTTCAAGAGCATGTGACTCACCAGTTGCCAGATATCCAGGGGACGAGCTGTCAGCCCTCCACACAGACCGTCCATGAAGATCCTGCCGCCACTTAGCCAGCAGCATCACTTTATCGTAACCTAGCAACACCCAAAGTTCGCATGCGGGGTCGGGATGTTTACAAATGACAGCTCAAACATATCAGCTGCGCCCATTTGTGTTTTAAACAACATAAACAGCTGCTTCTTGAAATGTATAATCAGTAATTCAAAAGGGAAAACTGCTAAATCACAGAGAGGGATATATTTCAGAGTTTATATAAGATTAGTTTGACATTTGTAGCTTAAATGAAAATGCAGTTTATTTATATAGCACCAATTTACAACACATGCAATCAACAAAAAAATCATTTCAATTCAGTCATACATGCATTCCAATTGATCCGAGTTATCAAACAAGCTTATTATTCAAATTAGTTTAATAAGTTTAGATCTAAGGAAACGTTTTTCTGCAACAGCAGATTGCATCGAGTCTTCAACTTGCAGTATTAAAGTACATTTACTGTACTAGGCAGTCTTATTTTATTGGCCTTATCTGTCAGTTTAACTTTATGAAAAAAACAAAATGTTGGGTTTTATTGGCTTTAAGCCATAATAATCAGAATTTTACAGAAATATAATCAGCTTAAAATCTATCACTCTTTTTGTAACGATCCTCTATACGAGTTTTCAATAAAACTGATGAAATTACTCTTTGCTGTTCTGTTTCATTGAGAAGCACCTGTAAGGGAGGTTAAGTTGTTGTTCGGCTTGTTGCTCACCTTTCTGCCTGATGGCTGCCACAGATCGCTCACGCACACAGGAGAACCGCTCTGTGTTTGGCAGTTGTCAAACAAGGGAACATCGGCCAACTTGTTGTTAACCGAGTGCACCAGAGCTCACCTGTGTACCGATAAGCCTCTAACCCTGCCAACGAGCTCCCAGCTGGCCGTGTTCCCCTGCTAAACGTCCTGAGATGCAGCACTGCTGAGGAAAAATGTAGGAGGGCGGGTCAAGAGAGAACGGAGGAGGTCAGAACCATAAATGTTTTTGCTTTCCAGTTAAAACACCACTCTGTGCAGAACCTCTTATTCTTATCCCCACGGGCCTTTTGCTTGCTTTTCTATTTTAAAAATTAGCTGCAAAACTCACCATGTCTTCACTTCTCTACACGAACAGGCATGAGGCAGAAATGTTAGCTGAAGCTGCCATTCAGACTTTTGCTGTTTAACAACTACAGAAAAATCCAACTTAATATCTCAAAACTTTGACGAAGCTCAATTTTTAGTATGCTTTGGTTAGTTTGATTAAATTCCTGATGCTTTGTGCACGTTTGAAAGGTTTGTACTTTAATGATCTTCCGTTTCATATCAAAGTCAGAGCAAACTAGAAAGACAAAAGAGTGACGGCAAAGAGAATGAATAAAACATGCAAACTGACACCAAAACTACAAGAAGAATATGAGTAGATCAACAGATCAGAGATTAACACAAACAACCCGACACATGCAGAGCTTGCATTAGTGGCGTGGTCCATCTTCAGTGATAACCTGGTGACACTAAATGAGGATTGAGTTGTAATAGTACTGATAAAAATCAGTTTACTTCCTGTCATTGTTCTCAGCTTTGCCTCCCATCTGAACCCGTCTTCCGTTCTGATCTGGATCTCTGCAGTCCTGGTTCTGTTCTCCGTGTTATCATAACTAATGAGGCAGCGGCGTCAGATCAGCTCAGGTTCTCCAAACCTCCGCCAGCCGAGCCACTTGGGGAGAGACACAGAAACTTTCACTTCCTCGCTCTGATGCCACCTTCAAAGTTGTCAGCCGTTTTTAGCAGGCGCTTGTTTAAACTTTTCCACCAGGTGCTGAGCGGCATTAACATTCATGAGAAGTGAAGAATTTAAAACCAACATTGGCTCGTTTACCTCTGTCCTTAGGCTGTGAATGCCGCGGATAGAAATGTCTGCCTATGAACGTGTGAAATCCTCATCAGCTAATCTGAGCCCGTCTTTTCTGCTGTTTGGCGCTTGGCAACCGGCGCCTTGCGGTTCTTGCAGAAAAAGACCAAATCATGCTGCTGTAGCTGAAGATTGATTCAAGAGTTGGGAATCAACCAAACTGATGAAGACACAGTCGTTAGCTGAAGGATATTGAGAGTTGTGAGTGGAGAGAGGAGCGGCTGTCAATACTGTCTTTGAGTTCATCACTCATCCGATGCCTTCCCAATGAAGGTAATCATGTGTGCGCGCTCTGCGGCTGCTTGGGCTTTCTTTACATTACCACAGAACTTAGAGGAATATTCAGGCTTTATTGATGAGGACAGCTAGCAGTTATGGGAGCTTGAGGATCTCTGTGAAACTATAAACAAGCTCTCAGATTGGGTTTATTGCATTTTCATATCGTCTTTTGTGCTCCAGTGCCGCTCTTTCTCGGGTGGGTTTCGTCTCAGTCCCCTCCATCTGCTTCTCCAGCTCTCTCCGCCCGTAGGGTCCGGCTTTTAGCACAGCCAAATTCCCAATGATATGATCTCATTTATGTATTTTCCTGTTTCTGTTGTCGGAAAACATAACGAGTACGAAATGACACAAATGTGACCCATTAAGACTTTAACATTAACCAAGCGTCACTCGAGAGCTCTTTCCCGCCTTCTGCTCTGCGCCGCTTGGTTTTATGGGCGCAACAGCAGCCCGACAGACATTACCATTGGCATAGTTAAAAACAACAGCTGTGGTTTGATTTGGGCATTATTTAAATGTGAAATGATCACTCAGAGGAAGTTAAAAACCAAACAGTGTCTTTGTAAGGTCTTCCTTCGCTGCCCTGCTGCGGGAGCTGAACATGCAGCGCTGCTCCTGTCGGCAGCTCATCTCAAAAGCAGTAGGTGCTTCTAAACTGAGCAGTTTTCTTTTTGCATTCATGCTGCAGAGAGAAATGCCAGACCACATGTCGGAGCTGAAATGAAACTGCATTTCAATTCCTCTGTCACGTAGAGCCTGATTGAAGGCCACACTTTGCTTTTTTGATCTGTTCCGTTTAAACTGGTTTTTGTTGAGATGCATCAGAAAATCAGCTGGTGACGAGAGTTGGACTTGACAAACCCTGATTGGTGATCAGCCAGAAGCTAAAAGTCGAATCTTTTTTCCAACTCTAACTCACACTGTTAACACTCTTCGGTGAGGAAGTTGTGTGGAGAGAACTTGTTTGTTTCTAATATTAGTGAAATAAAAGAAAAAAGGAAACACAAAAGCCCATCGTGACGATTCAGAAGAGGAAAAGGCACCAATGCTGCTCATTTTGTTCAAAAACAGAGAATACTTTATGCCGAGCGATTTGCTGAAGCTGAGAAAGTTTGAGCTTCTCAGGTCTGATTCTGACGGGGAAACACGTTGATTCAAAGTGTGGCTCGGTTTTAATGTTTCACCTCTAACGCCGTGTCACTGCTTCACTCTTAGTGATTAGTATGTGAGAATAAGTTTTGATTTTATGAAAGTGATGAGAATATCACACAGGAAGTTGCAGCCCAGTAAAGACTTTGCATATGTTGTGCTCAAATCAGAGCTGCGAGGCGTTTGTTTCATATTCATTTATTTATTTATGCCATTTTATGTTTTATTCTCCTGTAATTTTAACCTAAAATATTCGTAGTTGTCTGCTTACATTGTTGCTGTTTTTATGGCATGTGACAAAATATTTACTGTAAAAAAAACAACTGCTGACAAGAGAGAAAATGTTTGATCACTTTTACTTTTTAGTCTACCCAGGAAGATTTTCTATTCATATTCAGATTTATAAACATTTGAGAAAATGTGCCTCACTTTAGTGTATGAATATATTGACATTATAGAAAAAAGTAATATTTATTTACATATTTGTCCTATTTTTTTTAAATGCTGAAAGTGTCTTACACACAAACAGGAGTCTGTGTTTATTTAGTGGAAAACCATATTTGTTTGCAGTTCATTAGCAAAACAGTGATCTGTGATATTTGTGTTACAATCGGACCGTCTTGAATCTTCCTGGACCGGAGAGCCATCTGCAAATTAATGTGGTGTAAAAATCTATTGCATTTGTTGAGCCACTGTATTTTTACTACAATAAATTAGACTCAAATTGTTCCTCTGCTACATTGTGCCACACATTCAAGTTTGCAGCAGATTTCCTCTGGCACACGTGTGTCAAACTCGAGGCCTGTGGGCCAAATCTGGCCCGCCGCAGCTTTTTATGTGGCCCTCTAGATTCTACACTAAACACTAAGAGTGCTTAAATATTATATTATTAATCAAATCAATGCAGTCTTTATCTGTTTTCTGCTAAATTATATCAGTCGGTCCCTCCAGTTTCTTGAGATTTATCATGGAAAATCAAGAAATCCCCACTTTTGCACAAACACAAAATTGGAAGTTTATTGCAGATTTTTCTCAAAAATTGTCAAAAAGTTTTACTTGTATTCAACAGCTGCCTCAGCCTTAACTAATGTCCGATTATAGTCCATGATCTATACAGCGAGTAATGAAAAGTCACGTTTACCATCATAAATAAGCGCAAATATTTCCAGATTAGTACCACAAACACTTTAATTTTTACTGCAGAAAAATCACAAAAAGAATCATGAAATCCTGGAGGAACTGGAAAGATGTTCAATAATATGTAATTTTAAGAATTCATTGATATTTTTTTGGCTCTAGTGGCCTTTATTTGATAGTTAATTGACAAGAAAGTGGGTAATGAGAGAAGGGGGAAGGACATTCAGCAAAGATCGCCAAGGCCGGGAATCAAACCTGCGACAGCTGCGTCGAGGACTAAGGCCTCCATATGTGGGTTGTGCTTAACCCCTGCTCCACCGCAGCACAACCCAATTCATTGATATTTTAAAAGTTTGCAAACAGGATTTATCAATACATTCTGGCACAACCGGCCCTTTAAAGGCGTTCATGATCTGGATTTGGCCCAAAACAAAAATGAGTTTGACACCCCTGATCAAATGAATATAAATGACCAAACCAAACCAATGAAGTTTTTTCTTTTAGTAAAAAAAATATATACAAGCATATCATATCTAATTCTTCTCAAACATTAGATATTGGGATTTCAACAACACATCAAGGCATTGAGCCAATAATATTTTTGCTGCTGTTTTGTATGAACTAAGCAAACACTAAATGTGCAAAGTTTGCACATTTTACCGTGATGTGGTTTTGATTCCTTGAACATTTTTACTCTGTTTATTTTTCAGAAACTTGACTATTGCATGATGTAATGTTTATATTTCTGTGCAATTAACTTTTCAAAGTTTGTAAGTGCTGTGGACTTCATGATTCCTGAGCCCTCATAATTATACCACTAAACCCCAATTTAGAAAAATAAATGAAGTATTTCTTAAAATCCGAGACAGACTTAAAAAAGGGCTGAATAACACTTATACTTAATGATTTCCTTCAGGAGATTAAAGGATAATAATATTCAAATATGAGACAGAAATCAGAAACCATCCTCCGTGGTTAATGATTTCTTTTTGGATTTCTTTCACCGTGCTAAATCCTACTTCTCTACTTTCTCAGCTTTTCGGAAATTTTCTCTCTTTTTTTCCCTCGTATTTCTTTGGTTTGTTTCATCTGTCACACGCTGTGTGTTTTTGCAGTGTCGTGCATTACAAGGGAATCGGTAGAAAGTGAAATATACTGTTTGGGGAGCGTGGGACTCGCACAGTTGGAGGCGGGGAACGCAGACGGCGCTGGAGAGGCTCAGATAGTAAAAGTGCTGCAGGAAACGGAGAGGCACAAATCAAGAGAGATATCACTCTGTCAGAAACTGCCTGTTATTCTCTCCTCTCATCCCTCCCTGCCTTCAGTCTCCCAGTGTCTGTTCCCTCTGTGGCCAATTAACGCTAATTAAAAATCCTCACTGGGGCTCTCCTGGACTCCTCTACATCCTCCGTCTCGGAAACCTCTGTCTCGTTCTTTTTTTTTTTTTTTCCCGCCCGTCACCTTGTCACTCTTGTGTCTCTGACATGGTAGTTCTGCCTGTCATGATCAACAGCTTAAGCACCTTGTTTGCCCCCGCTCTAGTCATCTTCATCCTAACCTTTGTACCTTTTCACTTCCTCCCCACCCAGTCTTCCTCACTCCTAAATTTGGTTCCGCTAGAATCTTACTCCGGCTTTCGTTTTTTTTTCTCACCTCCTCCCCGCTCCTCCTCTGTTCATCATCAGCGCCGAGGTTTCTTCAGTACTGCCAAGAGACTTGACAAGGCTCTCGGCTAAAGACTGTAGCACTCAGACTGTGATAACTCGCTAGCTGAGGAGGGGCTTTTTTTCTCTCTCTTTTTCTCAAGGTTGTCGACATCTTTGCTTCTTCCTGCCACGGCGTCAGCAGTGCGATCCTCATAAGTGTTAAAAAGCTTCATCAAAACTGCTGCTGCTGATGAGGAGGAGCGCTATGATGATGATCACAGCAGCAGCAGCCTGGGTGTTAATTCATTCAGTTAATTCATTTGCCTTGAAGGAGGAAAGGGGATCAAAAAAGAAAAAAACCGTCAGTGTTGCTTGGCTCAGGGAAAAGGAGTTGAAGAGGAGTGGGAGTGAGAGCGAGGAGAGAATGTCTTTGCTGCTGCTCTCTGATGAAGAAAATTACGTCCGCTCCTTTCTGGCATCTGCATCTTGTTCCTCTCTTTTCCGTCCTCTTATTTAGAGTAACTGCCCCTCTGTCTCTTTCATGGAAAGGTGCAAAGAGATAAGGAGGGCCACATGGGCCCCTGTAAGACTTTAGTCGTCCTTTTGTCCTAAAGCCCGGGCCTGGATTTAAGAGCTGTGTGTGCTTGGCTGAGCACAAACTGAGGCCGGACTCACAAAGGACCCGGCTAGCCTTTTTCCTGCCTTCTGCTTTAAAAGGCAGATAAAGAAAGGCGAGGGACAGATGGAGGTATGAGAAGCGGGAGGAGAGAGAAAGGGGAGGAGAGGGGGAGGAGATGGACGTATGGCGGGTCTCTAAGTATGAAAAGCAGGAGCAGCGACTCGTGGCATCCCAGGTAAGAATAGTGGGAGGCCGCTAGAGGATGGAGGGACCGAGGGCGGGACGGAGTCAGAGAGAGGGAGGGTGGGTGACAAAAAGGAGGGAGAAAAGCTGAAAAGGCAAACAGAATGAGAAGTGGGAATGACCGGATGGCACTTTGTCAAGTTTTCCCGAGGTCTCTGCCAGTGAAACGCCCAGTTATGACAAAGACTAGACACACATTCAGTCTCCTGCTGCCTCTGAGCCGGCTGAATGTGCAGGAAGCATGCAAAATTCATTCCGCCATCCATCCCGTCTGTGTTTTTCCCCTTTACTCCTCTTCTCCAGCCTTTGTGTTTATTACTGTTTAATGAAGAAGATCATACAGAATGACGTGATTTTAATATAACATGAAACTTATTCTTTCCTTTAAGCGCGTCTGTTGCAAACAAGCCTTCGCGTCATAAATGGGTCAGAGCGATCCGTGTTTTCACACGTTGATGAAAGAAACGTCTTCCTATTCTAATTGATCTGATAAGTGTTCGGGACTTTAAGGCGGAGAGCGAGATAAAACCTCAAAGCTCTGTGTTAAGAGAGAGAGGCTTTCTGCGTATAAGAGAACAACTGACATCAAAGCGCGCATTAGCGATAGCCTCGGATGCTACATGAATTAAATATCAGGCTTAAGTAAACTATTTGTATTCAACATCCAGCCCGTCTCGCCCCGCTCAAGTTATCTGACCCCCTTTTTGCTATCTGGTTATTTGGCTGATAACGCTGCAATTGTTTTATTAAAATGGCAATAGAAACATGCCTCCAGTTTTTCTTTGTTCTTTTAAAAGCTGTAATATTTTTCAAAGAGCGTCTTTTTTTTTGTTAACGGAGAACAACAGCTAATTCTTTCAGTAAATTATCATTTGAAAGTTTCTCTTTTTGATAAGAGCAGATTAAGATTTGGGTGGTGCCTGTCGATGTTTAAAACTTAACAATCGCCCCGCCTACAGAAGCACTCAATAAGTGGTTCACCAGTGACAGACATCTACTGACTTTTCCTTTGTAGTCACTCAAATATTTCAAAACAAGCAAATAAAAATACATGTAGCACTTGACTAATAATCACTTTATTTACTTACTGAAAAAAAAATAAATTGAGTCTTTTACATCATATTGGTTTTTTTTTTTTTTAACATGCCCTGCTAAAGATCATGCCCCTCTGTGTCAATTAAGATTTGGATTCCAACTTTGACTAGGCCACTCCAAAAACTTCCAGAAACTTGCTGATGTCCTTCAGAGCCCAGTGTGCACAAACTGATGGTGGGATATTTTCCTGCAGGATTTCCAGTTCATGGATTCATCAATTACAGCAAAGCATTCATGTCATGAAGCAGCAAAGCAAGCCCAGACCATCACACCGCCACCACCATGTCTGAATGCCAGTGTGATGCTCACTTTGTGAAATACTTTCAGTTTTACATCAAATGTAACAGGATATTCATCTTGCTAAAACCTTTCGGCTTTTGACTGCTGGGTTCACCTAATATTTTCCCCAAAGTTTATTTTCTCCAGTCTGTTGTTGTTTGTTGTTGTTGTTGTTTAGTCATGACCTCTGACCTCTGCAGTGCTTCAGATGATGTTCTGGGTTCTTTTGTGATGTACTGGATCTGTTGTCCATGAAATATTGGAGTAATTTGGGTCGACCAGTCACTGGTTCACCTCATGATTTCTCAATATAAATACGTTTCACATGTAGAAAAATAACACAAGGACAGAAAATCAACTGGCTTTGTGAACGAGGAGGATCTAAAGTATCACGTAAAGACAGAAAACAAGGTGAGATTGTGACTTGGTAAAGTAAAAAAAAAAAAAACAGTTAAAACAAAACAGTGGATATGTCAACACCTGACATGTACGGAAATAAAATCTAGTAAAACATTTGTTGTTTATTAATTTGTCCATAAGGAGAAATAAAAGGCAGTAAAGAACGAAAATCCTAAATTTCCCCATTGTGGGACAAGAAGGACTCTTTCTAAAAAATAAATGTAAAAAAAGCTTCTCAATATAAACAGATAAAATATTCCACCAAACATTAGTTTACAACATCAGGTGGTTCCAACTTCCACATCAGCCTCCTTTTTCTCTTATTTAGTTTTATTTCATTATTGATAATATTTTATTTTTATAGGTGAAACTTTTCTTTTAATGTCTTTAGTCATTTTGTCTTTCACACTTTTTATTTTCGGTGCAGATTACTTTAGTCAACTACTTTTCAGTCGACACACCATGTCAGCCTCATTAATTCATATTCCTTTCTAATTAGCATTCACGAGCTGCTGCATATTTTTACATGTCACATGATTACAATTAGGCAAATTTTCCTCTTTAGCAAGATGACAAAATGTTCTTCATAGGTGTGTAATTTTGCTAAAATGTGCAAAATGGGTTCATGTAGGGCTTGTTTTTTAAATTTTATTATTGTTTCCTGGTTCTGCAGTGTTCACATGTTTCTCCTTTTTACTTGTTCTTTATTTCCTAACTCTTTTTACATTTATTGTTTTCTGCTTTCAGCTGTATTAGTATATCTGGTTTAATTTTTTTTATCATTATTTTTTATTTTAGAATGTTGCATTTTACTATATTTTTAATTCTGTTTCTCCCTTTTCTCATTCTTTTTTTTATTTATAATTTCCGTCACTGTTGTCGGTTGCCTTTGAATCGACGCAACGTGTCAATTAGTTTCACTAATTCCCATTTCTTGCTAATTAGCATTCTCAGGCAGAGTTGCATATTTTTACGTCACACGATGACAATTAGAAAAAAATAAATCCCCCTTAAGTATGACAACAAAATGTTGCGTTTGCATACATATTTCTGCACAGCGTGCAGCTGCTCTGATGAAAGCCGCTGCTGGGTTTAAGGTAAAACTCCTGGTGCAAAACCAGCATGAAGGAGCAGCTCTGTTTTTTTTTTCCTTCCTCATTAATCAACAAACAGAGTCGAACCTTGAGAAACGCAATAAAACACTGCAGCCTGTACAAAAAAAAGAGAGCCAATGAGGTGCAGTTATTTTAATTGGGCCGTGTCTGTCCACCTTCTGGTGTTTTTATTCTGGAGAGGAGCGCCGCTCTCCAAGTGTCTCTCTTACAAACATTTACCTGTTTTGACTTTCAGAAAACGGCATTTATTCTGCTTCGTCTATTTGGACGTTAGGTCTGCGCCGTTTCACCGTGACGCTGCTCCTGCAGAAAGCTCCTGGGGACGAACCGGAGTTAAATCCGCAGCCTCTCAGGTGAATTTACTGCAGCAGACGAACCGATGTTTTTCCGACGTTTGGATGTCGAGATGCTTTCTACCAGAGAGAGTTGATTTTCAGAGGCAGAGTCCCTTATCTGTTGGAAAAGTCAGATAACAGCTCTGTGCATTCACATGAGGAAGCCTTGTATGTTTTTAGCATATTGAATTCGCAACAAACACACATATTTACGGTCAGTCATGCACACTTTGAGCAGACACATCCATTTAACACTTTTCCTCACATGCTCGCTCGCTTACACTCTCTCCCCTTCAAGCATAAATCCCTCACACATCGCAACATGCTCCACTAGCTCCCCCTCGTCTCCCCACTCTGTCTGCGTTTCAGGGTAATGTGAGCCAGCAGCCGCAGCACTGGGACGGGGGAGCGGGAGGAAGACGGGGAGGGATGTTGATGTATGGTGGAACTAAAGCAACCCCACCGATCGATAATGTAAACAGGAGCGAAGAGAGGCGGTAAATAAGGCCGACTCCTGACAGAACTGTCTACCTCAGGTGACGGAAGGAGAGCGAAGGAGAGGAGAGGAGGAGAATATTTAATAGAGGGAGTAAGACGAAATGAGCGACGCTGAGGAAGAGATGTTGGGAGAAAGTAGGGGAGGATGAGGATGTGTGAGAGAAAAGGTGGATGAGGAGAGAGTGATACGGGAGCGGACTCGGAAAAGTGAAGAAGATGATTTCAGATTTAATTTTAGGCACTTTAGTTTGAAGGTGAGGAGATTGGAAGTGCTGCTGGGTCTTCATGAAGACTGAGGCTCAATTTATGCAGGAAACGGCTTTTTCTGTTGCTAGTGTAGTTGAGGGTCACTGGCCTCATGCATTGTTGTCAGACGACTGGAGGGCAGCTCTGAGTTAGCTTCAGAAGTCGGAGCCAAAGAAGGAAACGACGGCGGTGGTCAGTGTGGCCTTCACAGCACAACAAGTGGATAGAGAAGTTTCACCACTTCTGTCATCATCATCATCATCATCATCTTGGCTTGTTCTGTTGGTTAAAGATGCTCTACTCTGCTCCCATAATGGCAGATGGAGTCGGTCTGTTTGTTGCATTTGTCTTCGTATCAGCAAGTGATTAAAATTTAAATGAAATCGATGTGACCGACACAGTGCTGCTAAGCTTGTTCATCAGGGGTTTATTGCCCCTCCGCCAATGAGTAAAATCACTAGTTACTGTGTCAGTAAGTTTGGTGAGTTATTACATTTTTTTCTGTTTTGTATTGCGTGACATATTCTACTTTTCCCATTGCTCTTATTCATATTGATCTGATTGATTTAATTGGTTTTAGATTATTTTGAATTTTAATTTCCTGATTTTTCTTTGTTTTGTGTTTTTTGGAAACCAGTCCTGTTATCTGTTACTTTACCCTTTTTATGTTTGTTTATTTGGTAATTATTGTCTTCAGTTCTTCCTTTTCATATTTAATTGTTATACTGACCCAATTATTAAATTAGGATATTATTGAAAACCCTGTTGGAGAAAATATGCCAAAAAACTATTTTGTGCTTACAAGGTAGTCTGAAATGCTTACTATAACAACTTTAGATAAAACATGTAGGTAAACATGTTTGGCTCATTATTTGGCAAAAAACCAGTAGATTTTGTCTCCTTCTTGTCCTTGATCAATGCATAATAAACAGTTATTAATGATTTCTAAAGTATTTAAAGATGATTTGATAAAATCTATAAACTATTTATTAGACCTATTGTGAATTGGTACCAATATTTCTGTTGCTACCTGTTCAGTTTCATAAACGGGGAACATTTTAGCCGAAAGCCCTGGGTGACGTGGAGAACCTGTTTCTGTTTGAAACTGAGAGCGTTGCCACGGTGACATTTAGTAGATGACATGCAGATGAATGACCAACAACTGACCCACCGCTGAACTGAACCGGCACAACAAAAGGCACGGCGAGCCGAGCGGCGAACCCGGTCGCTGCACGGCGCTCCCGGTGATGCATCAGCTTGGCTGAACAATTCCTTGACAGCACGCAGCCGCCGCGAGCTGCCGGGGAAACGCAACGCGGGGCAACAAAAACCACGCAGCTCACAGAGAACAAACTGTTTAATTGTGATCAGAGGGTCTTCCTCTGTGCCTTCATGCGTGATTGGGAGTTTGACCACGGTAATTAAACATGTGTCGGCGAGTGTTTGAGCTGCGGTTTGTGCTTCAGCTCTTGTGGATGATCTGATTGGTTTCTGCTGGTATTTCCAGAGTCATCCGCTGCTTTCTCGTCCGCTATAAATTGCCCAACGAGGGATGAATCACTGCAGTGATTCATCATATAGTCAGCTCTCTGTTGGCTCTGAAATTAGCAGCTTCATACAAGTATATTTTTTCTGAATTGTGTAAATATAGATTGGGTTTTTTATGCCCTCTCAACAGGCCCTCTATAGTAGCTCAGTTATGTCACAAACAAAATCAAGTCGCAGTTCAGCTGCATTAAAATCACTGAATAAACATGAGAGTTAAACTGGTGGCACTGATTTGTGATATATATAAAAAAGCAAAACAAATGAGACTAAAAATGGGATTTCGTCTGTCACGTCTGCAGAGCCTCGAAGGCTGGAGCGTAAACACTTTGTCCCCTTCAGTTTTCAGCTAAACGAAAGAGCCCACTGATCAATAAGTAATCTTAAAATCAATCGTAACACATTCTGAGAGCTGGTAGAAAGAAGCTAAAGCAGAGATGATGTGGTTTTGTCTGTTACGAGCTGCGAATTCGGATTAGCTTAGCATGAAAATATTTCAGCAGAATAAAACCTCATAACTGTCAAACAGAGAGAAGTTATTATTTACTGCATTTAGGTGAAAGATGTTGAGATTATGTGAGAATATTTTTTCCCTTCAGCTTGTTTGAATGAGCAGTCCTGAGATAACAGTGTGCCTTTTAACATCTGCTGTTCTAAAGCGTAATTATTGAGCGGTTTTGATTGAATCTTGTAAGACGATTATGTAGCAAACACAGAAATGCAAATATTGTGTTGCCCCGCTTTCAGTGGATGGAGGATAAAAAAGATTTTGGGCGTCTTACTCAGACAAATCAAGCAAATTATAGCTGCAAACTCTGGCTTTCAGAGATCAAATTAAGCCCAACAAAGCTGTAATTGCTTCAGTTAGACAGATTAATGCATTAATGGAAGTCGTGCCATTGTTTGGAGCATTTTAAAGATCTGTTCACGTTTTCCATCTTGTGTCACATCATGCGCCTCTGCTTATATTATGACAAATACAAAGAGTAATTATTGAGAAAAAAAATTTAAACTTTTTATTATTCATGACAGGTCAGTGAATCTTTATGTGAAGAAAAATTTCATTGTCAAACGTTTTGGTAGTTGCAGTAATGAGTTAAATAGACTGATACTTTGCTTTTTTTAGGGGGGGGAATGGATGTCAACTAATGTTTTTTTTCCTATTTATTTTGTGGTTTTATGTCCATAAATTCGCTACAAATAGTGTTAACTTACAATCAACTTTTTATGCTACTGTTTGCTCTGCAGTCAGAAGCAGCTGAACGTAATTAACCCACCAAAGACAGACAGATATAGACAAAATCATTGCTTTCTTGTATCAGCAATCATTATTTCTGAAGAAAAAAGCTTGTAGTTGTCATTGCTTTGCATCAAAACAGTCCTCAAATGTAAGTAAATCACTGCTAGGCATTAGACATGCAGTAATTATTCAGCCAGCGCTCGATCAACTCTCCGTTGACTGGCTTTGATCGGTGATCGGCTGGTCAAATACGGAAAAAACTAAGCTAATCGGTGATGCACTTTTAGTTTAATAAAAATCAGATAAAAGCTAGAGGTGTATTGGATCATTACTCAGGCCGTTACCTTCTTACTTGGATAATTATACGTGTAGATAACGCAACATAATCTGTCCCTGTTTTATGCCACCATTCACAGAATAACTTAAAATGGTCAGAACTACTTTGACGAAGCTTAACTTTCAGTGGAACAAGCTCAGTGTGAGTTTTTGATCATGTTTTGCGCCATTTTGCCTGTGTGTATGTTTAATGTTAAAACTTTATCACCTGAACATTGGAGCAAGTGCAGATGCAAACTTCTGTTTCCTGTTCTTTGACCCAAAGAAGTCAGATTACTCCGTGCAGTCTAATTTTAATCACTTTAATTATCAATGTACTTTTTTAAAATAGCAAGTTTAAAAAAATATTTGAGATAATAGTTAAATTTTTGAGTCCACCTCGCCTCATAAAAGTCGCTTTGTGATCTCTTCTGTCAGACAGCTTACGTCCACAGAGAGGGAAAGTAGGAGAAAGAGAATTTCAGTGAGATTTTTAAGTTTTATAACGGCGCTGGATCTCTTCAACACGACATAAATCTGCCAAAATATAGCAGAAACCTTTCATTGCCGCCAATCTGGAGCAGAATGACATGCAAAACAGCTAAAACCACCTAAAACTAGCTGCAAACTAAATAAACAGGTTTAATAATCGGTATGTAACTGACAGAGAGAGAGGATTTTAATTTGTTGTTTTTGAGTCGTTGCTGCGATGTTAGAGATTCTGCAGCAGAGGAACTCCTGCGTGACATACATTCATTGTGAGAGAAGATGTGCTCATGAATTTTCAACAATCGAAGTAAAATCTACGGCAGACTTGCTTAGATGATGACCACATTATGTAAAACACAGAGTCAGATGCGTAGTGTGATCTTGTGTCCTTGAGATGGCGGGATTAAAACTTCAGTGCCGCCGCACAGTGAGTCAACGGCTTTTTGATGAGAAACGCAGTAAAGATGCTATTCTGCGTAAAGGACTTGTACTGAAATTCTGCAGGAAGTACTGGCTGGACTGCACAAAGTTATTTTCTCTGATGAATCGTCTGCCTGATTGTTTGGGACATCTGGAAAATCATTTGTTCCCAGAGGAAAGGGTCAGCCTTAGCATGAATCCGGCGCGGCGGCAGCAGGGTAGTGTCCTGATAGAATCGAAGGCCACAGGAGCTAGTCAGGATCATTGACGGCACGGCCTGTAACATCCAGACACTGATGTATCTTTTTGATGAATTCATATTTTCTGATTCCTGAAACTTTTGAATTAAAATATTTTGTTTCCCACACTGCTGAGTGTGAATGTTTGCTTCTGCCTGCTGTGTGCGTCAGCGGAGTTCAAGGAGAGACTTTGGCTGCATCCAAGCTGTACTTTCAAAGCAGGATAGAGTTTTAAAGATCGAGGGGATATTAAGATCAGAAATACTTAAAGTCAGAAGACTTTAAAGGACTTTAAATCGAATGAGTGTGTGCGTGGTAGTTCAGTGGAGAGGTGGGGTTTAATCGAGACAGATGTGCCCCACCTGTAGACGCTGCAAAGATGAGCAGGTCAAGAGGATGGATGAATGAAGATGGATGCTTTGTAAGAACTCTGGTTATTTTTGTCAGGAATTAGCAATTTTGTCTGATAATCTGATACATTTAAATGCGTGTTACATGGAAATATCAGTAAATATCCAGTTATTGACGGAGTTTTAAAGTTTTATAGACACTTTTTTTTTAGAGTCACATTTTAGTCTTATCCTTGTTTATTTCTATTTGACATTCATAATGTATTAAATATTCAGGCTTCTTAATTGTTAGTACATAAATAATGAGCACTGTATTTGATTTATTGCAGCCATGCTGGAGTTGACATTTCATAGCTTTAGGCTATTTTATCCTGTAATGTGTATTAAGTTTTGTGGCGGACACTCAGACACGATGCAGACATCCAGCATGACACAGTGAATTAATAGCTGACATTCTCAAACAAATTGTTAGTTGTTTTTGATTCCATTTAAACATTTTTTTTTTACTTATTTTTATTAGGATACCACAGAAATATGCAAAAATAAAATCAAAGATGTTTACCCAGGCACCAAGCTGAGCTTCAGATCGTTAAAGGAGAGCAGCGTCACAGGGAAGGCATCAGGGTCATCAGCAGCGAACGTCCCATTACAGCATCCAAATGTTTATCTTAATTAACACGGCGGCTCCTCTGGAGGGATCGTCACTGCTGAGGAGCTGTGGTAATGATCTGTCGCTCACATGAGCCACCAACACATCAACACACACAGGCTTGTGCTCCAGCAAAGCCTTCTGTTTTATTAAGAGTCTACCAAAAAGAAAATCGAGTTGGGTAAGAGTTTTTACACCACTGAGCTGGTGATTGTTCTTGGAGTGTGAAGAAGTCATTAAATCTCCTCTGTCAGTGCTCTGGATAATTATCTCAGATTTTATACAGTATAAAAGAGGCCACATAGCGTAGCTCTCTGATAATCTGTGCAACAGGAGATGTTTATGTCGAATACTCCTTATTAATACATCATAAACACACTTTTACTGGTGCTTTGTATTTCTTTTATGTGAGGAGGATTCATGCTCTCGGGCTAAGTGATTTCTCAGGGGATACACTCTTGTTCATTAATGAAAAGCTTGATGAACGGCTGTCACAAAACTCAGACACGTTTCCTTGAATCTGCCCCTGAAAACAGCTCTCTTATAGAACGCTCTGAAGCGTGTCTTCATCCAAACCCTTCTCGACTGAAGCGGACTCGTAGGCATCAGAGCATGTAGTTTTTTCATAAGTTGCCATAGCAATAAAGCTCCTTGTCTACTATCTAATGATTGCAGGAAGGGTGAAGCATACAGCTTCACAGATCAGAGCAGCAGGGAAAAGGCAAACACTTTGCTCAGCGAGGCCGCCTGAAGATTTCCTGTATGGATCTGGGCATATCTGTTTCACACATGGAGTGATGTTTGCTTGTTTCCTTCCTTTAAGTGTGCATTTGCTGATAATGTCGGACAACAAAGGGGGGAGTTCTTGTCAGGTTTGACTCCTGTGTTTTTTTTTTTTGTTTTTTTTTAGGAATCTCAGGTTTTAGAAGTTTTTTTTCTTTTTTAAACTCCTAATAGGTTAATGAAGTATAATGCCTTGCAAGAGTATTCAAATCCACTTTCATTGGCATTGTATATTAGAAGCCAACACAAAGTAATACGTAGTTGTCGAGTGGAATGGAAACAATACATGATTCTCAAAATGTTTAACAAATAAACACATGAAACGTCTGTTTTTTTGTCTCTAACATACAGCTAGAGCTAGAGTTTCTCTGATTTTACCTTTCATAAGTAAAATGAACATTGTTCTTTTATTCTGTGAACTACTGACAACATGTCTACAAAGTTCCAAGCAAATATTTAGTATTTATTTGCAGAAAATGAGAAATGGTCAAAATAACGAAAAAGATGCAGTGCTTTCAGATCTTAAATAATGCAAAGAAAACAAATGTATTTGCATTTCAAAACAACAATGCTAATGTTTTAACTCAGAAATAAATATTTGGTGGAATAACCATCAATGGGGTTCAGTGCAGTGGTATCTTAGTTTCTCCAGAGCTGCATGTTGCCACAGTTTTTGTCAAATTATGCTCTACTTTGTGTTGGTCTATTCCATAAAATCTCATATTTCAGTCTACTGGTTCCCAGTTAGGAGCCATTTAGTTTATCTCAGGGTTTTGTAATATTTTTCTCAAACAGCAGTCAGGCAGAAATGAGGAAAAAGGCATGAAGTAACGTACAAGAGAGTGAAACTGAACCAAGAGGGAAATTTATTTTTAAATGTTAACTCCAGAGGAGGCTGTGATTGAAAAGTTTACATTTTACGGCTTTTACACCCGATATTAAAGGTTGATATAAGAAAATAACAGAATCTTTTTGTTTCTATTGCCAGAATCACTTTATAGCTGGTGGACAATAAAAAACAAAAAAAAAAAACTTTTTTTAGTGCATGGAGTAAACACAACCAGTCATGTGAGTCATGTGAGTCTCATGTTTAGACAGTTGTGAGAAAACTGCTGTTAGTTTTGCGTTTATTCTGCCTAATTCAATAAAAAACAGCAACTGAGCTTTAACATCAACTCTTTGTCTCTTTTCATCACATTTTGATATAATATTGCCCGTCTTATCATTATATATGGGTCGGTGCACTGTGTGGCTCTGTGCTATTTACAGCTGGATCTGCAGGTTCTTTGTTCATAAACGCTGACAGGTCTTTTTATATTACCTGCTGGTGTTAATGAGTCCTGTTTGAAATGTTGCAACATGAGTCCAGGAATCTGGAGCACAAACACTGACTGTTGTTTAAAATAGCAATTATGAACTCAGCTGGTGATATCAAGTCGACTGTTATCAGGGATATATAAACACGTTTATTTGTGTAATTACGTTTGCTTTCCCTTCACTGTTTTAGTTTAAAACATGAAGGTGCCAGAGATGTTTCTAGTGATGTAACGTCACGCCTCTTTTCTTCTCTTTTGACTCTTTTACCTTCACAGATCACCACAGTGAATTATCTGTCTCCATTTAAATATCGCAGATTTCTGATTATGGAAAAACAAACCAGATCTGCTCTGTTTTTATTGTTGCTTGCTGTGAATACTGTTTGTTTTTCATGTAATATGAGTTTATCTGATGTTACTACTGCCTTGTGTTCCTTCAGAAATTATAACTGGGATTGTTGTGTAGAAAGAAGTTTATTAGTGAGGAAAAGTTCACCAAGAAGTAAGATGCAAAAAAAAAAGTTTAGACTCGACAAGCCCCAAGCTCTGTAAACAAACAACTAAAACATTGTTTCTGTTGTTGCACCGTCAAAAGTTTTGTCTGGATATTAATAAAACATTTATGTAATGTTGTGGGAAAAGGAAAACAAGAGAATTGAAACCAAATCACAAGTGATCAGTCTGATGCAAATCAGTTCAGGCTGGAATATATTTCAGTCTCGGATGGAAAAGTTTCTCAGAGGCAAACAAGCTGAGTTTGTGTCAGATTTCTCATGTTGCAGTCACTCTGACAATTCCAGTTTATAATCATCTGAAAGAAATTAGGAAACTCATATTTAATATCACTTTTAGCAAGTCCAAAAATCTCAAGCAATATAACCAAACAATTAAATCTGCACAAAATGTTTTAAAACATTTCATTAAATGCATAATAAAATAGGACACAGCCACATTCATTCCCACTTCAAATGGCTATAATGACACATAAAATGGCTTCAGGTCAACATGATGAGGATGTGGTTACTCAGCATGTTGGAGATTTTATCTGTTTGGTTCAAACTTTCAGACTTAAACAGCTTGTTAGTCTGGAAAGTGATTTTACGTCATTAAAATTACAAATCAGCTGTTCCACTTTATGGAAAGTCTTTGACACTTCCAGCATAACCAGACTGGTCCAAACAAGTTCACCCCGACAGCAAACCATAAAAGAAATCTCCAAATGCACTGAAATGGGACCTACAGCAAGACGCTGCTATGAAAGTTCATGTCTGTGCAGGCAGAAAGTTTTCCAGAGAGGAAGTTGACAAAAAAATTAGGACTTCTATAATAATATTGAAGAAATTGCACTTCTTCAATATTATTCTTTGGCCAGATGTAGATATCAATTAGACATCAACACAGACAACATGATGGCATAACTCCCACACAGGATTCACGGAAAAAATCCCTCATATCAACTGTGAAGCATAAAGTCTGAGCTGTCGTGGTCAGATGTTGCGTTGCTGCAGCAGAACCATGGCAACGCACCATCAACAATTCATCCGTTCATTTTTATTATGCATCAGTTGGTGCTTGAGTAAAACATGAGACCGTCCGTAAAGATCAATTGAAGTTTAAACAGATTTGGATTTTTAACTCAAGTTGAAAAGAAAGTTTCAAATTCACCAGGAACCGGATGAAAATCAGGAGAAAGAAAATCCTGTGAGGAATGAGGCAAACTCTACAAACTTACACATTTTTGTTTATATTTTAACGTAACATCACTTTCTTTTCCAGAGGTAAATCAAATTTTAAAATATTCATCAACATCTGCAATTCTACAGAAGTAAATGGATATTTAATTTGATATCCTGCTTTATCTAAGTCACCGTATGTTTATGGGTTGTTATGAATTCTTGTTCCTAAACCTTCAGCTTGTGAAACCAAACTGAGGTTTAGTTCGATTTTAAGAAAATGAAACACTAATTAATCAGTAATGACTTGCTAAACAGTGAAAGTGTGAGGTTTCATTAGATTTAAACTGACTGATGGGTAAAACCTGCGTCTATCACACAAATCTGTTAAAAATCTCCCAGTTTGTGTTTAAAGAGCTTTCAACATTTTTTATTTTTTTTTTTGTAGACTTAGCTCTGCTCCAGCACCAGGTACTAATGAGCTGGTTCTTTATCGCTCACTAAACATTGATTGTGGTTTTCTGGCAGAATTATTTTGTCAATACTCACAACTAAAATAATAATTCCAACAACAAATATTCCTGGAAAGCGTATTGGCGGATCGGACAGAGGAAGCCTTTCTGGCTTCGCCTGTCAGAGTCCAACTTGGAAATAAGACGAGTGGGTTTGTTTCAAGCCGTCCCAAACACTGTGATGAATCTTCCAGCCTAATGGCCTCCAGGTCTCAGAGGGTTGGATTAAAGAGCTTGTTCTGGGCCTCTCCTGCGCTCTGACGTCTCCGCCTGTCTGTGTGAGGGAGACAGTGCTGTAATAATGTGTGTATAAATTTTATTAACTGAAAGACTCGTAATGTTTTTACATTATGAAAGAATGAAATGTGGCCCTTGAGAATCTCAACTTTTCCTGGGAAATCAGTTTTTATTATCTTTAGTCCTTCATATTTCCTGTTCTGATGCTCTGTTTTCATTACCTATCAGCCATATTCATCAAGAAATGAGATTTTATGCTTGAAATGTATCATTATGTGTGAAATAAATTGAATATGAGATTTTTATTACCTGACCTTAGTGGATAAGTGAGCGATGTCTGACCTTATGATTTAGTTCATCTTTATAAATGTGCTACTGTGGCTCTCTTTAACCTTTATTTCTGATTATAAACACATTGACGGATAACTTAAAAAAAAATTATTAGGTGACTGAAAAACTTTTTAAATTATTAAAATAATGCCTCTCCGTACCAGTGACCCTCGACAGAAATAACACGCATAATAGCAACTTGACAAGCAGTGCTGCAAGGCGGCAGGGTTGCCAATTATTTTCCAGTCAATATGGAGTGTAAAGCTGGCTAACTCTCGCAGTGTGTTGTGTTCCAGGTGAGCTGCTTCTCTCTGCCGCTCGCCAACCCGTTGTTGTCTCTACCACTCACTGGTTTGTTAGTTTCAGGTACTAATTTAAGCCGGACCTTACGGCCTGTTGCCTAACAGCAGAATAAATGTGTGTGTGCTTTAATCTGGTGATGCATTTTGGATCGAATGAAGATGAAAGAAAACTCTCAAGTGGCACTTGTAGCAAGAAAAGCAATTTGATTTCCAAAGTAGACCGCTGAAAGACGAGGAAAAGACAAAACAGGAATCCGACTTGATACCACTACACTTCATGTACTGTCGAGCAACTTTAGGGATTAAATTGTCTAATTAGAGCTTCACTACAGCAGACGTATTTCTGCATCCTCAGGTTTGAAGGTTGTTGCTGGTTTGGCTTTTCTTTTTTGCTTGATTGGTGGGTAATTTTATTTTAAATAAGTCTTGTGTCTTGCGTTGGATTCTTCTTATTAAAGAAATAGGTGCAATATTTTAGTTTTTTTTAAAGCAAATTTCACAAACCTTTGCTTTGTAATTTCCCTCAGCGTATTTTAACCACTCCTTCTTGCTAACATTTGTGTTTCTTTGGTGGATAACTCCTCTAATTTTAACATAACACTGAAGCAGTGCCATTGAGTTGCTACTTTTGTCATATTTTTAAACCCCGGTATCATAGTAACAATGTTTTATCTAGTTATATATACATATTGCAGTGATGTTGCATGTTGTGGTTTATGTTCGGTTATTTTTGCATCACAGTTTCTCTGCTGAGTTTAGAAAACGTATTACATTTTCATCACTAAAGCCAACTCTGGCATCTAAACTGCTTATTTTAGTATTACTGCTTCTAACCATCTGCAAAAAGAGAAAAATAAGGCAACTGACCTCGATTATTATTTGATCAAAATGCAGCAGAAGTGGCGAGAAACCCACTCTCTTGGTGATTCCTAAAAGTCTTTATTAAAAATATGAATTAAAAAAGCAAGTAACACATAAATGTTATAGGAAGTGATTAATGTTGTGATATATATATATATATATATATATATATATATATATATATATATATATATATATATATATATATATATATATAAGAGAATCTGTCAGCTGTCAGTCAAAACAAACAAGGCTGGTTCAATGATCATCACTGATAATTCACCAAGTATTGAGTTTCCAATGTTATTTAAGCTGTTTAGACTTTAAAACTGTTGAAATCAGGGGCACAATATTTATTTTAAGATCGATTCGAGTTAAATCCCTGAAACTTTTATCTAGCCGTGTATTTACACATTCATTTTCTCTCTGTATTGATTTTGCTGTTTGAATAAAAACCACAGCGCCGTTGTTTAAGCTGAAACAAGCTGAAAGTGAAGCCTCAGAGATGTTGTCTCTATCCGCGGCCAGCGCCATAGCAACACAGCGTCTCTACCTGGATACTGAGCGCCGCTGGCCAAAGACTGACTGATGGAAAAGTGCTTCGCCCCTGCAGCACCTGGCTTTTATCCTTCAGCCTAATTTCAGTCGCTCACACATTTCTCACAGATGTAGTTTGTTAAAAAGGACAGGTGGTAGGAAATGTAGCTCCCACTAGTTTGGAGAAAGGCCGAATCCCGTTTTCTGGCTCGTTTCTCTTGAAAATAAAAAAATTCACAATAATATTTAATGTGTAACCTTAAATATTTTGGGTTTTTTGCTTTTCTCAAAAATGAGCAATCGTACCAATCATATAAAGAAGACCAGATAATGGTGACTGTGACTTTCTAACATTTTGTTTGGTATACAGTCTGGGTTTTTACCAGACAGAATATCATTAGCTGAAGCTACTTGAAATTTGAAAGCGTATCATACTCCTTGCTTGTCCACCACACTTATCCATCGTCCACCTGCCAGCACAGAAAACATAATGGTGGTAAATTAGTGTTAATTTCCTGACACTCATTACCTCAAATTACGTCCATTATTGTATTTTTAAAGTAATTATTTATCCCACAAAAACAGGTTTTAATGACATCAATTTTTAAACTTTTTTATGACACTTCATCCACTAAGCATCAAACCCTTTTTCTAAATAATTCAGCAAATAATTATTTGAAAGGACTTACAGATTATAGACGGAGCATCAGACTTTCATCCCAAGACGGTTTGGTGACCAATAGTTATCTAAAAAGGACACTGTGAAAGAAACCACGATTTTACGTGCCGGTAACTCACTTTGATCTTACACTGTAAATTTGACTCCCTTCATCCCAATGCACACATGCTATATTTGTGACAGGACAGGAAGTCTTACAAAATGAGTTGATTTCTTCACATTTGGAACCAATGTAGGACATTTTAGACATAATTCGGGTTGATAAAGGTTTGATGTTTTCTCTGAAACAAAACTCGCATTATTTTGATAAAATGTTAATCCCACTTTAAAGAGGTGAACTATTAATACTGGCTAACCTTTTGAATCAATTATAGTGAACTGCAGAGCCATGGAGCCCAGCGGTTCTGATCTGTTGAGTAAAGTATGACCAATCAGCATAACATCAGTTTTCTGATTTGTATTATTTATGATGCATCTTCTGTGCATCTCCAGCCCATCCCTTTCACATCTTAATCTGCTTTTCTAACTTTTGCCATGTTGTCTTTCAAACACAGCAAAACAGATCCAACAATATTTTGTTTTATGTGACAAATTATTGTCAGATCCATCAAGAAACAAGCTTTGTACATTATGAAGAATTTACTACTCTGATGGTTTTAAGCTTTTGCCCTCAGGCTTTCCGTCCTTCACAGATGTGTGTCTATAGAGGGGCTAAACTGGCATGAGTCACTTGGAGTGGGCTTGAAAATAACACCATTTACAGACATTATAGAGCAGAGCTATGGTTGATATAATTTTAGAGAGTGAACATAAACTGTTACAAGTCCTGATTTGACCTGACAGCCTTCTGGTCTTAAAGGTGGCAAAAACAGCTAGCTGATGACAATAAAACATTTCTGAAAGTGCACTCTCTTGAGCATCAAATAAACTTAACGCGTGAGAATCTTTTTCCACACCGCCATCTGGGAAGTTTTACACATACAGAAAAACATTTGGGAAAGGGAAAGGGCTTCAACAACTCAGCAGGTGATTGAATTAAGCATCTGCTTAGCTGCGTCCCAGATACACTTCAGTATCAGTCAGTAAATATCAGCAAATGCCTTTGATTGTTGTCAAAAAACATGACCTTAGAACAATCAACCAGAAGATAAAACAGCCCTGATAGTTTGTTAGAAAATGGAAAATGGGTTTTGTCATATAAGTCATATATTCCTTAATTCTTGTTGTGGATAATTGACAGTTATACCAAACTTATTAGACTCCAATGTATCAAATATCGAGGTTTAAATGGTTTTAACATGTTTTGTTGTTTGACCAAGATATCAAGCTGCAGATTGCAATAATAAAAAAAATCAACTGAATTTGTTTTAACACTTTACTCAACCCAGGTGTTGACTTTTGACATTAGAAGAGAGGTGGGCGGGTTCTGTTAAAACAAAAAAAGAGAGAAATATTTGTTTTTCTGTGGCTTATAGTTCATCTTTACATAGTTTGACATGTGTTGCACATTCGGTGAGCAGTTTGCACCCACACGTTTTGAGAAAGTGCTCCTTGTTTGCTGCTGATAAACGGATCAGGACGCATGACTTGACTGCACAACATTTTTACCTCTGAGAATTTGTTGGATTTTGGTTGTTGTTTTTTTTTGGGGGGGCGGTGTTTAATCAAACCGAACCCAGCACATTTTAACCTGTGAGTGTCTCAGTGCCACTGGTTGTTTAAAGCTTAAACAACCTTTCACTTTGAAAACGGGCAGCATTTCTATAGATGTCTGTGTTGTACTATAAGCCACTTCTGAGGTGAAAAAAGGGAATTAGGAAAGACGGCGATATCTTAAAATCTGAAAACATTCACGTTATTTTGTACATTTACACCACTGCTGCTCACTTCTTTCTCCCCAACTCCAACATCAGATTGTAATTATGTAGGCATGGTTAAAGTGAAGGGAAGCAGCAGAAAATCTCTCTTCTACATATTTCAGTACATGAAGTGGGTAAATGCCTTGCAATCTGCAGGTTGTTGGCTCGATTCTAACATCCTCCTGTCACATGTCGATGTGACCCTTGGGCACTTAACCCCAAGTGTATAAATGTGTGTGTGTGTGCGTGTGTGTGTGTGTGCGTGTGTGCGTGTGTGTGTTTGAGTGCTAATGTAAAGTGGTTTGAGTGGTCAGTGTGACAAGAAAAGCACTATATAAGTTCAGTCCATTTACCATAACTGCACTCCAGTAGTGCAGCTGTCAAAAAGATGCTTTAACACCATCTACCTCTGTCAGTCCATCTGTAATTTTTTTTCTAGTCCCACAACCTGATGTTTGGCTTCAAAAAGCCACTTCAAGCTAATGCTATACTTACTGGTTGCTGGGGAAGTCTGAGTGCTTGTATACAATCAATTGTTTGATGAACAAAAACTATTCAGTTCTGCATCATCAACCAAAGCTGTTTCAACAATACAGTGATTAAAAATTTACCTCCAAACTTCATCAGTTTATGCATCGGTCAGCCTCTTTAGGTCAAGGAGAGCAAAAGTAGCAGATAACTAGAGCTGAAAACATGCTTATTTGGAACTGGAGACACAGAAATAATTATCTGTTTATTTATTATTATAAGTTTGTAGTACGTTTCCATGCATTTGTTTTTGTTTCTTGCACTTTAATATCACACTTGTATTTTTGTTGTGGAAAGCTCGTCTGATCTAATTCAAATTATGATGAGAAAAACATGCAGGAGGAAAGTTTGTAGAGAGTATTTACTGATTTATTTAAAAATACAGAACACATACAAAGTAAAACCCTCAGTAAAATGTTGTTTTAGAAGCACAATGACCTCCTGATTGATCAGGTTGCTAATTGAGATTATTCATTTAACCATGACATGAATGCTGCGTCCTTTGACCTCAGCCTGACGTTGTTCTTCTCCATGAAGCCAAATTTCTGCACTTTGATAATCATAGTCAAGCTGTCTTTAAACAGAAAAACACAGCTTTCACAAATCTCATCCACTTTCCTTGCATAGAGGATCTATTGGGATCGTTTAGTGTTGCCAATAAGCGCCTCTATGACCATTTCCATATTTCTTATGGAAAAGTCTTTTTCCCTATAAAACTGTCCAATTTCTGTTCATAAAATGAAGCGGTTGCCCTCTGCTATTCTAAATGTTGCATCATCTCTCCATACATGCCAGTGCAGATGTGGTTTTATAGATTATTCTATCAGAAAAGTCAGTTTAAAAACTACTTGTTTGAATATCAGTGCAGTAGGTTTTCTGGACTTTAAAAATGCTGAACAGATGAAGTTTCTTTGATTAACGGCAGAATATTACCTGCAGTTACACAAGTGGAGGTAAGCAGTGTCTCATCTTTCAACCAAACAAATCAATCTTCTCGACTTGTCAGATTAAGTGAACAGGAACATGTTTTATTGGACATCAGTAATCAATTAGTTGATTGACTCCTCAGCTCAGGATCAAGAATGCTTAAAGAGAGTGCCCAGTAATTTAGGCAGGACATAGAGTTACATCTATGTCCACTGTTTGACATGAGGAACAATTTTCCTCATAGAAAGCGTCTTAATTTATGATTTGACTGAACAGGGATGAGTGGAGCGATCACTCCCAGGTCAATTCTAATATAATCAAGCTGGGACAAAGAAAATTGCATCCTGGTTAAACCTCTGCATATGAACTCCAACTTTTTATTAGTTTATCACAAAGTCAAATAATATTGACATCATACAAGCCTCTCTCGCTTCCTGTCAATATCCACTGTTTAGGAGGAGATTCCTGCAAGCCTCCAGGTAAATCAGAAAAAAATAACCTTTCCTCTAGTTTCCTTTATCTCCTACTGGACAGGGTAATAAGTTTCAGCCTGACTGATTGTGTTGCTGCTTATTTCTCCTGGGCTGTGAAGATCAGAAATCTTTAATCTCCAAATAGGAAGATGATTTATTTATTTTAGGCAAAGAAAACACTCGCGCGAGCAGCAAAAATATTTTTTCCGGAGGCTCCAAGCGTCGGACATGATCTGTGGTCAAATGCAACAATTATTTTTGCCGTAAAGCGTGGGAAGAAAAATCCTTTTGTGAGGTGAAAAATACTCTTGCTTGTCCACATTTCTTTCTGTATGTATGTAGTTTCTTCTTCTAAGAGAGTGGGTCCGGCTTGGTCTTATGACAGCAGCGGGTTTCACACTGTGAGCGGCCTGCTGAGTCTCATCACAATGTGTGGCGCCGGCTGCGTTCATGTGTTAAACCACATCTGCACGGCTGTCCTGCTCAGCGTGGAGCAGAGAGTCTCTGCTGCACTCCCACCCACCGCCAACCTCCCCGGTTCACCTCGATTTAGTTACTCTGCACTTAATCTGAACCTCAAATTAGGGGGAAAAAATCATCTTAGAGACCTGAGAGGAAACTCGCTAAAGAGATTACCTCAATGCAGTTAGTGGAGCGACGCCTACATGACATCACAACCTGCTGAAGACGGAGAGACAGAGAAAACACATCGCTTATTTTACCACATCTACAGCTTTTTTCTGATAAATTTTAATTTTAGAAAGTGCACGCCTCCAAACAGTTTCACCTTAGTTACTCAGACACTTGTAGTTTATTCTAATGATGAACAAAATGGAATGTTTATCGGTTTTAAAACTCTTTATTTTGTGTTTTTGTGATTTAAAGCACTCTGAACTGCCTTGCTTCTGGAATGTGCAATACGAATAAACTTAATGGATTGATTTCAATATTGATGTCGATGGTGACAGCCTCGTTTTTTCAGCCCTCTGTGTAAGTTTTAATAACAACAAGGCATTGAAGGCAATTATAATCCATCCAACTTTTGAAATACATTACCAAAATACATGGTGTCACCTTAGATATAACATTGTAGTAAATAAGACAAGCTGGCCTTTCAGATTGTGATATTGCATCATAAAGTGAAGCTTTATTTGCCGTCCATTTCTAGTCACAATCAGACTTGAACACAATTTAATCAGTGAGTTGATAATAAAATACTTTTACCAAATTTATCTGTGTCTGATAGGATTTGTTTTACTGTCTGAAACATTTAGGTCTTAAATAAAGTGAATATTGTTTCACAGTCATGCACACACTTGTGTTACATTTTGATGAGATCTGCCCCTTTGCACATCAGGTTAACTGCAGATAACAAACTAAGATTAATTGTAAAATTGTTTTTTCAAGTGAGGAAATAATGCTGAGTTTTTATAAACTCTGAATGCCCTGCATGTCAGAGTTAAATTTAACAGAAACAACATTAAACGTGTTTCTTCTTTAGGGACCGGAGAGAAGATGAGTTTCCACAGAAAACATTTCATTTTGGATTTTGGGTGCATTCATCAAACAATGGAGACTTTCTTTTCTTTTTTCTCCTCAGGATTATTAACAGATAACAGGAAAGCAGCATCTTCACACCTCTGTTTCTGTCTCTGCAGATGTGATCCACACCGTGGGGCCGATTGCCCAGGGAGGGGTTGGCGAGAGGGAGAGGAGAGCTCTGAGGTCGTGCTACTGGAACAGCCTGCAGACTGCCACCGAAAACGCTGCTCGATCTGTGGTGAGAACATCTGGATGAGATGAATCTGACAGGGAGCAGCCAGGGAGGGAGGGAGGAACGATGACAGACGAGGTTAAAATACAGAAAGCCCAGAAATCTGTAAGAGACCAACAGAGGACAATAGAACTAAATCACAGGGTTTACTTTGTGGTGAGAATCTGTAGCTGCAGGAAAACCAGAGGTAAAGAGAAAAAGATTGATCATATGTAGTCTTTTCAAAGGAAACTCTGTTCATGCTGAGGCAGAGAGAGGAAAGCGAAAAGGGAGTAGGAGTGTTGTATTGTTAGGTTATATAGAACACGCCGGATTGCAGGTTTCACAGAGAACAAAGTCAGAGAAAAACAAGAAACATGAAATAAAAGCAGAGGTGTGGAGGTTAGGAATAAAACCCAACACGCCATTTATCAGCGGCTGCTGCGTCGTTTCATTTCTGACAAACCCACAGACAGATGCAACAGTCATCCCTGCACATCCACAAAACGGCAAGTCATATGTTTCTGTTTGGCCTCGAGGGAGTCGTGAGTCACATCTGCCGTCGCTGTGTGTTAAAGCTCAGCAGTCAGGTTAAATGATCTGAGCAGGACGGGGGGAGAGCGTCCTGGCATCTGCCGGCGCTGCCGCATCTGACAGCAGGTTGAGAAGCTGCCAAACGTGAAGTTTTCTGGCAGCCTGACTCGCATCACGGGCTGCGGGTTCGCATGGTTCTGCTAAACATGGATCTTATTGACTTATAGTTACAGTGCTGCACATGAGTTATCCTAATGAACATCTTGGATCTGTTAGACGTGTTTAGGTTCACCCGCAGTCATCTTGGTCATTTTAACTCAAGTAGGATTACACTTATTTCTCCTTAAAATGCTGAGAGTTAAACTCTTTAATGTTGCTTTTTATTGCCGTGTATGCAAGGAGTGGCCTTGTGCACTTATTTATTAATTATAGGCATAATTTAGATGTTTTTTTGATTGGAATATTTAAAAATGATTAAAACAGTAACTGTGTTCATAAGTTTGAGGCCTTTCTGGATGATCTGTGAGACAAATTGTTTTATTTTGCCTTCTTTGACTATTCAGTGAGTGTTTCAAAGATGCATTCTTGGCACGCATTTAGTTTTCTCAGCTTTCAGCTTCCTCCATTTGAGCTGAGGTCATCTTAATTACAATATGTCTGTGGGGTCACATAATTGTTGTATACTCAGGCTCCTGCCGCTTCAGGCAGTCTGCCATGCTTCTTCCAAAGATGTCTGTGTGTAATTATTTTCTAATATACTCTGCTTTTAGAAACAGTTTCCACTTTCACATTTACAGCTCTCTGGAGTTCCTATCAGCAGTCAGTATCCAACCTGCAGCCGGGAATCAATCAGTCAAAGCACTTTTGTATAAAACGAGAACAAAACAATGAACGAAAAACGTCAGAGAAAATAAACAACGCAACAAAATAAACTAAATATTGGTTTGACGGACTCAGGAAAAATGTCTTGCTGATAACGAGGACGCACTAGAAGTGGACTTATTTTGACTGAATTTCTTAGCATAGATTATAACATCCCGATTAGTGTTAACATTAAGCGTGTGCAGTAAATGAAAAAGTACAACCAGTCAGAATAGAAGTCAAATTAAAACCTAAATCAAAGTCAAACTGGAATAAAAGTTCATTCATTTTGACAACAAAGCAAAACGACAACCTGGACCAAACCTCTAACTTTTATTTAAGACCCCCTGTTTATGGGAAGCTGGACTTTTCAAAAACAATTTACTGTACTATATTAGATTATAATATTAGATAATTTGTGAATAATAATCTGTACCAATGACATTACTGACCAGAGTGAAAGAGGTTTTATTTCGTCCCTCTGCAGAGAATTAGCTGCATGTGCTGAATGAGACAGCCCTGACTGATGAAGAATAAATGTTTTACAAGTTTTAAATGAAGGAATTTTTTTTATTATTATCATTCATTTAAAGCTTTTCTGATTAAATTATGAAACTGAATACGTTAATCAGGTGCTTGAATACATTCCAGGATAAAGAAAAGCTTTTCTTTGAACTTTGAAAAACAAATTAGTCGTGTAACTTAGCTGTTTCTGAGCACCTTCAGCCTTCGTCTCAGTTATAATAAGGAAGCAACAGAATCGAGCTCAGATTGATGCTTCTTGTTAAATTAGAGATTGCTCCATTTTAATATTAAAGGTTACAAACAATTGTTAATAAGCAAAATCCTCACTGGTTGTTTCAGACCTTTAACTTTATCTAGAACACATTTATCAACTATTTTGGATATATTAAAAAGAAACGTGACTTTAAAATCTTATTTTTTTTGTTCCATACGTTTCCTTATAATTAATATGGTTGGAGTCATGAAACACAGGATGATGGATTAAATACATAAGCAGCTTTATCACATTGTTCAATGTGAGCTTGAGGATTAGATTCTGCTAGATGGATAACACAATAAACTCTGGACCCTCGACGCTACTTACAAGAGTGTTATTATACGATAATAACACAAACATGATGGATGTAACATGGGTTGCCGCTTGCAGAGAAGCCTGATAAAACTGCAGACTGACAAACAGTGCAGTAGTGGTGTTATATAGAAAACCACATGAGAGGTTTTTCATCTCGAGCAAAATGAGACATTGGTGAACAGAGTTGTTTACTCTGAAATAATGTTTTTGTTTTGAAAAAAAGAACAGCAGGTGTCAGACGCCTGCAGCCTTTTTTTTTTTAGGAACTTGCAGTTTTTATTTCACAGTTACAGCCACGTACACGTGGAGGTGTGTGTATATATGTGTGTGTGTGCTTGTTTAGCTGTCCTATATTTGACCATTTGTGGCATATTTACCAACCGTCTGAAGACTGATGGGCCTTATGGGGACCAAAACCTGGTCCTAATGTGGTAGACCCCATTGTTTCAGGGTTAGCCTATAGAAATGAATGAAAAACAAATGGATGTCAGTGCAAAGTTATTGTGAAGATAGATTATTGTGACTGTGTCTGGAAACTGAATGCATCGAAATGGAAAGCTGTTGTAAAATCTGCCTCCATGGAAATGCAAGATTATTAGACCAGAGACCGCCGATTTGAATGATCTAAATTCATTTCACAACTGGTTTTACTCCATATTAGTGATTTACAGGCCTCCTTATTTTCCAATTCATAGTGACTGAAAAAGGATTTGTTAATGAAGTAACATTGTTCTCACTTTTCCAGAATAGTATGAAAGGTCAAAATTACACGATACTACAGCTAATCTCTGTTTATTAGAGTTTTCTAAAGTATTACAGAATTTAAAACAGAAAACCATTTGAATTGTTCTGAGAATGAACCAACATATGAGTCTTTTCCTTATTCTGAAACAGCAGATTTTAGCAAGTGGTTTAAAGTATAGATTATAAAACTGTGCCAAACTGTTTAAGTAGTTCAGATGAATAGAGAGAGTATCCACTCATATATAAAGGATTTAATGTCTGGGTAAAAGTAGATTTTTTTCTTGGTAGTTTAAATGGAAAAATATAAAATTAGCGTTAATAATTAGTCATGTTAGGATAACTATGAACATATCTACAAATGGGAGTTTTCAGATGTTACTCTGTTTTTCTAGTAGATGATAAAAAGTTCATGCTTGAATAGTTTTATGTTGAAATGCAAGATTTTTTTTTACTTCTGCTCAAAGACATACATCACAAATTGAATTATTTATGAACAAGATGCAGCAGTCGTGTGTCACAAGCTGTGCTTTAAAGGTAAATAAGCTTGGTAAATAATGTAGGATTCTCCAGTCCAGGTCAGATGAAGCTAATTGGTGACCTGAGGTGATATAGCTGCCAAAAATAAAGGAACAAACTGTGGCGCTTCCCTTTGCAGCTCCACCAATATGATGCAGTTAATAAAAACCAGATTAGGTAGATGGTTTATGTGAAAATGTTTAAAAAGCTGATATTTAAAAAAAAAAATTAAGGATCTTTTTTTCAGTAAAATGTGTAGCATAGTTTTCTGACATGAGCTGAAATGGAAACGTGTCTCTGATTAAATCCTCTGCCTCCTTTTCTCCGCAGGCTTTTCCGTGCATCTCCACTGGAATCTACGGTCAGTATCCGTTTCCTCCCCAGACCACAGCGACGCATCAACGTTCGTCTGTGTGAACGCGTTCCGTTACCGTCTCCGTTTACCCAGAGTGCCGAGCCTCTCGTCTCCTCTAACCCCGAGGTGGTTTACAGATTAACGCCTGGGATTATAGCTGGCAGATTATGATAGATTAGTTCTGAGATTGTGTCAGAGTGACTGTAATCCCTTTCACGCTGGCAGAAGAGGGAGTTTGGGGTAGTGCTTAAACACAGCCTGGGGTGTCGGTGCTATGAGCTCCGGTTGACACCTCTCTGCCGCGGCTGGAATACAAACAGGTCCAGATTAATTTGGTTTTTAATTTGTCTCTTCTTCTCCGCTGCACCTGTTTTGCCTCACCACTTCGTCTCTTTCCTGATTAGACTTCTGGGCTGCTTGGAAAGCGTAGAGCTGCAGGGGTTAGAGCTCCCCCTGCAGGAACGTTACAGCGACTACAAAGAACGCGTGAGAAAGATGTTAGCTAAGCGGTAAACCAGAGCAGAAAATCCAAGATGATGTCAGAGCTTGGAAACAGTTGTCTACACAGATTGTATTTATTTCACTATCCCACCAAACAGATGACTGCAGTATCACCATGTTATTATTTTACCACTCTTCCTAACAACAAGTGGCACTTTTGAAAGCTTCATAATTTATCTCAAATGATCTCCGATCCGACAACCAGCCATGGAAAAAGGGAGAGAGCTTTAATAATGTCACCTGGCAACATCAAAAACTCAGAGATGTTATTGGTGGATTCAGAGGAAAAGCTTGGCATTGTTCTGTATTTATACGAGTTGAAAAACAAATGCGTTATTATGATTAATATGCCTTTATTATTAAGAGAGATCTGCTACAAAACAAATATATGTGATTTGAAGGTGACTGTCCAAGTGGACATTTCTATCCGTCTCCATGTCTGAAAAGATATTAAGTCAAGAGCAGCATGAAGGAGGACAGTGATGGACTCAATTTCCACATCCAGTAATAAAATGTAAAACAAAATGCCAGATGATTTTCTGTCTTCTCAGCTACAGATTAGCTTCATTCACAAAAGGCAATAAATCACTCTAATCTATGAAAAGACAAAGTTGCAGAATTCATGTGCCTCTACACCTGGAATGAAAAATTAAACTTATTGCTAAAAAAGAAATCTAATGAAGTCTTTCAAAGATTCATAATGATGTCTAATTTATAACTGGAGTTCAGTTTCATTTTCTGCAACAGTTTTGATTTTCGGCATTGTTTGCCATTTGATAATGTCAAGAACTTCTTCGGGGTTTAATTACAGCTCAAGTTGTGCTACAATATCGGCCGTAAGCTCAGCTCTTAAAGTCTGCAGCACATGAACTCGTGTTATTCACATCTGATTTTTATTTATGCTGAATATCAGAGTTTTTACAGGTTTTTATTTTAAATTAGATTAAAAACAGAGCTAACTACAGTTTACGGCATTGGTTTTAGCACTGGTATATGTTTGGTGGAAAAAAGAAAGCGGAAAGGAAAAATAACTGAAATCTAGTCCGTAGCACAGCTACATCTTACAGGAACTTAGAAAGCTGCTGTTTTAAACTCTGTTTCTGAACCATTTGATTGAGTTCGTATCAGAAGTTATCTATTAGGACTGTTTCTCCAGTCAGTCATGCTAAGAAGTCCAAGGTGAGAAAAGCTCCAATGAAGTCACCCTGCTCTCGACTTTAGAAGTATTTGACTTTCATATTAATCTTGAACAGTGATCAGATTGAATAAACTCCCCACCTGGAAACTTCTTCACCTGTCAGATGATTAAAAAATGATGATAAATACTGGCAGCTTTTCTGCCGTCAGACACCCACAAACGAACGGGAGCTGAAAAGGAAAGTCGATCCGACCCACTGAAATAAATCTCCTGTGTGATGCAACAAATATATCTTTAGATAAATTCTCTATCTTTTAAAACCATAATAAAAGTCTGACCTTTACTGCTCCAAAGCATCCATGTTTGAAAGGTTTGTTTTTTTTTAATAGAAATCTGTTTTCACATTTCTCTTTTTGAAGAAGAAACTTGTTTAAAAAATATTCACCAGGATGAAAAATAGTTCAAACAAAATCTGAACACAATCAAACGGAAGGTGAAGTGAGGAAATATCAGGATGAAATAAGTTACAGGCCTCCCATTAAAGCCTACAAGTCCTCAAGTTTCCAGCCTGATGCTCATCACTCTTCAGTCAATCAAACAGCAGCAGTGAAACAGAGCAGGAGTCTATGTTTTAACTATGGTACTGGATAAAAAGTGGATCATTTTCATGCTAATTGATTACTAAAATAGTCGTTTTGCAGCTTTACGACTAATTAAACTCTTAATTCCGATTCAGTTCCCACAGATGGAGTAAAACTATATTTTTAGTCATATTAAATTTGTTTGTTTGGCCAGAAAATGAACATTTTGAAGCTTTTTTTTTTTTTACTGGTAAAAGGTCTCAGCTGCTGAATATTTGTGGCAGTCCTGCTCCGTCTGTCTCCTCTCAACCAACAAGTGTGTTGTGTCTGCATCTCTCCGGATTAGGCGAGGCGAGGTGAGACGAAGTGAGGAAACGGCGCACAGAGTCTCAGAGTAGTGGAGAGAAAAACATACCTGTCTCCAGAAAAAAAACACAACATCAGCCAAGTGCAACGACACAGATCTGTTTCTGCACCTGTTCTCTCACATTTTTGATATTGTGTGTTTGCGCAGGATATCCACCTGAACAGGCGGTGCACGAGGCGCTAGCAGCCGTGAGGGAGTTTCTTGATGCGCATCATGACAAGGTGGGTCTATACTCGTGTGCGTGTGTGTGTGTGCGCGTGGGTGTGTGTGTATGTGTGTGAGTGTGTGTTCCTGCATGATTGGCAATTTTTCCCTGCCATTTCCTCCAGGTATTATTTCTTTCACAGCTGTTGTTTTTTGTTTTCTTGTAAGTGCGAGAGGGTACATCGAAAAAACACCCAGCGACACGCGCACACACAGCCTCCCAGTTAAACGCACACGCCTAAGTTGTGGCTCTCGTGCTCATGGCCAAGTCTGCGTTTTAATTGGCTCCTTGCGGGACCAGGCCCGACTTGCACAGAAAAAAAACACACACACATATGCACACACGCATTTTCCCCCTGGAGAAAAAACAAGCAGAGAAAAGACAAAATGATGGAATAGATGACTGGAGGGGGGGAGAGAGAAGGGTGCGATCGGAGACAATCGGAAACTTTCCGATCGGTCGTTTCTGAATCCTCCACCTGTCAGGTCGGAAGCCCCGCCCCCTTACAGGCGCTTGGTGTCAGGGGTTATTATTAGCTCTCTCATCTCCAGAGGCTCTGTCGCAACACCAGCGGACCGATGCCGTCAGCCTGTGCGAGCAAAACAAATCAAACATGTACATCACGCAACTGAGCCCAAAAGAGCCTCACATGTTTGGCTGTAAAACCAGAAAAGTAACTCAACAGGGCACTTTTTTTTTTTTTTTTTTTTTTTTGGTATTCCACCCACAAGTTCCTCTGCTGTGGGTTTTTAAAGTAAATAATTTAAGAAATGACTTTATTTGCATACATTTGAAGCTCTGAGTGTGCACAAGAGGAAAATGAGCGATTCTTCTTTAATTAAGCCCCCCTCTGTTTTAGATGTTTTACATGGAGTTTTGTTGGGCCTGGTTTGGCTCGCATTGCTGTTGTGTGGTAAATGAATTAGAAAATTACAGACACAGTAAGACACAAAATGGACTCGAGACACGAGGCAACGTGCCAACACGCCACATCAAGCGCAATAAATTTATTTATGAAACGGCAGCAAAATAATTTTAAGAGAGTAAGACTCATGAGTTTTGTAGTCGTTTTATGATCCAAATTAGTTCCAGGCGGTCAGAAAGGTTCAGCTGAAGTTTTTGTTTTGCTGCTACACTGAGGAAAACATTTTTCCTCTCAAAGCCTGAAGCCAGTGTGAGGACTTTTCATTCTCAAAGTGGATTGTTTCTCAGTAATTGGTCATCACTAGCTGTAGAAATGAACTCAGACTTACCCAAAACCTTAAACCTCTGATGGTGATCTAAAGTAAAGAACCAAAGTCCAGGATTTACGTAGCTGGTGAATGGAGTCGAGACCTTCACACAAAAGAAAAAAGAAAAAAAAACACATCCATACCTCCTTCTGTCTTCCCATCTCTCCTTTTTTCGTCCATCCATCCAATGTTATTGATCAGGTTTGTTTGATTCTAATATGAATTTGTATTTAGCATCAATCAAACTGAGGATTACAGGGTAAAAACACCAACATAGACACTGTGGTCAAGGTTTATGTTTATTTTCTACCGACACACCAAAAGAAACCTAAGCTACGCTAATTCTGTTCAGCAACAACTACTCAAGAGAAAAAAAGACGTTTTAGAAATAATGAATTGCTTGTTTAAGTCTAGTCTATTCTCAATTTGTATATTTATGACTTCTAATACCCACAGGTAACATAAGTGGGAAATAAGAAGTGAGAAGGTTTCTAAATCAGGACTGGATTTGATATTTTGTCTTCTACTCTGGACCTGTTGTCTATGTTTCTAGAGCAATAGTTGAACTGTTGACATGAGGAAACACTGACACAGTAAAACTGTAGTATTTTTACTCAGTAGTTTTGTACTGTGAGTGTTTCTTACCATCTCATGCCGACTTTTAACAGCAGAACCACAGAGACGAGACAGAAAAAGAAAGACGTCTCATGTGATATTCAGTGAATTTGAATATTGCTGAAACATTCATTTATCTCAGTTACTCAATTCACTAAGTGATTAATTACACACCCACTGATGTTGTCAAGCTTTCATTTCTGTCAGTTAATGTAGTTGTCTGTCTATAGTCAATAAAAACATGGTATTTAAAATTTGAATATTGCATCAGAACAATATAAACATTTTTGATACAGCATAATGTAAAGAGTGTTTAACTGCTGAAGGTTATTTTTTTTAAAAGTATTGAATGTTTTGATTTGCCAAGAACCCACCAGGTTTCTGGTTTGGTCCTCATCGTAATTCAAAAGGCGGTCGAGGTTCAGCTTTTTCTCTTTGGTGTTTTCACTGAGGGGGAATGAACTTAGTGCGCGCTGCGTCCACCAGACTTTCTTACAATAACCAGCTAAATGCTTCCACTTCCAAGCTGCTCTTGGCTGGGAAGGATGTGCTGAATGCTAATTGAATGTTGATGTTTTCACTTTCAGAAGAAAGTATTCACAAGTTTTTGCGCCGTGTTTCCATTAAAGATGAGCAGTCACGAGGGAGTCATTACATTTCGTTGATGTTATTGTTAACAGCAGCATCTGCAGGCTCTCTGCTGTAGCGTTATCAAAATTAGTTCCCCACTCTTTTTTACTGTTTCCTGCTGTGAGCAGAAGCACCCTAATGTGCAGGTTAGATTTTTAAACCTCAGCCCGAGGGATGTAGTTACCACACATTTCCATACCTTCCCTTCGACTCTATGCAAATCTTTGGTGAGTGATGGTAATTGTGTAGCAAGCCTGGACTGAAAACCAAAGGCTGTGGGCGAGCCAGCTGCTGAGAGGGATCCGTCTCTTAAACTCCCTCACCTGGGAGGAAACAGCCCGGCTATAAATCGGGATGAGATGCTGGAAACAGACAAAGTATAACTCCTGTACAAATATTAAGGTGGTGATAATGTTAATCAGAGTGAGAGCAGCTTTGGGCCCTGCAAGGAGCTGCAGTAACTTTAATCACCGGCTTGAATCTGAATATCTGCGTTATATCATGCAAAAATCTGAAGTTGTACTCTGCACCAATCATTCAAAATGCATGACCATATTACATCAAAAAACTATTTTCCATTGACGAAGGTGCTTTACGCAGAGTAAGTTATAAATCAAAATATTCCAATAAAAGTCAAGATGTCCTGTTCAACTAGGAATACAAACAGGGAGAAACAAATGAGCCTCAGGCAGGAAAATGATAAACGGTCAGAGCTGCTGCCACTGGCAAAGTTAGTCTATTCTACATGCTTTACGTCTTGTTCTCAATTATCCTAGTTTACAGTGGACCCCAACCTATTTGGGGTTCGGTTTTTGCTGATTCACCTATTCACAGGTTTTTTCTGTGGAGCAAAATGCATCATGGGAAGCCGAAATGCTTCAACTGCGCCCTCACACCGCTGGCCCTTTGTCGTTTCAGCCAATAAAGCTTAAAACAGGCACTTTACTTAAATAAAGTGTTTTTCTTGCCTCAGCTTATCATAAAGATCCCAAACACTTCTCTAATTGAATTTATAAAAATAATCAAACTTATTAAATTTGTGTTTTTTTGTGTGCAAAGGCTGTTTTTTTTATCTCGCTAGTAGCTGGAAACCTGGCATACATTTGATGATCAGCTAATTATGGAGCAGAATTGAATTATCTCCTGTTTCTTAAAAGACACGACTGTCAGACACCGCTCTTTGAATTAAGGCTTTGATAACTTTAGTTCCCCATCTGGTCGTTTTCTTATATTGTAAACAGACAACATACATGCTGGCCAAATGCAAGGACGGGCAGAAAATGGAGAGAAAATGAGTGAAGAAGCCAAAGTTCAAAGATAACCTTAAAGGGTTAGCATTATATATATTCCAGACACATAGTTCCAATTTGTAGCATGATCAAGTAACTATGTTACCTTCAGTTGTTATAGAAATACGGTAGATATCAAACATTCAATAGAAATTTGACTTTGCAATTTGAGGACTTGAAATTGGGCTTCTGTCTCTTTAAGAAGCTCCTGCTGCTTTCAGCAACAATGCTCCTACATTATGCCGTTTATAACCTCACAGTTCCTGCAGGTTCACTAATATCTGCTGCTGCTAGTCTGAAGGAACTGTGTGAGAAGGTATGGAGGAGGAGCTTTGTGGAAATAGGTGATGCTATGTGAGCAGAGCTCAGACGGTATGTGTAATACAACCATTTGGGAGGCATTTATTCACCCCAAAATGGCCGCCACAGGAGATCCAAGGATGTCTCAAACATGTATGAAAGAATAAAATAACAGTCCTGGTATATTTTTGATGAGGGAATAACATTATAAAATAATAGAAAGCTCAAAAAAGTTGATTTTAAATAATGTTCCCCCTTTAAAAAGCCCCTTAGACAGAACTATTGGAAGGACCACTTAAGGAGATCAAAAGAAACTCTGTTTCCTTGGAAACAAAGAATAAAGTGCAGGTTTGCAACTTTTTCACAGTAACATAAAAGCTGATAATACATATGCAAGCCTGAAATGACTTATTACAACTGGAATAAAAAGCATGAAGCATAAAATAACCAAACCCAGCAGCAGAGCTGAAATCCACCTGAAAGCTGTATTGTTGCTTTGTGTCGTTCTCACGGCTTAACACTGATGGAAACGCACTAAAAATGCAGCTTTTCTTCTGGATTCGCACTCTCACAATGGGAGTACCATTAAAGATTTCCTCCAACTCGTTTTTGTCTCAAACGTTTGTGCTCCTCCTCTGTGCACAGCCCCTGCTCTCTGTCCTCAGCATGCAGCGTAATAAACGTCTGGTCGCGGCGGCTTCATAATGGAAAGATAATGGTGGAGTAATGGACTGATGCATTAGTTGCATTCTCACACATACTGTTCCCACCTGCAACTGATGACTTCACATTTACTGCATATGCTTGTTATAAAGGTCATTTATGAGTGCTAATGTGTGTGTCTTGTGTGCTAATGTGTGTGTGTGTCAGCTGGACAGAGTCATCTTCTGCGTGTTCCTGCCGACGGATAAGGAGCTGTATCTGCAGAACCTCCCGCTCTACTTCCCTCCTGGTGAGCCGTCTGCCCCAGAAAACACAAACACACACTTTTTAGAGCACCGACAGCTAGGCTCAGTCAAATTTAACTACTTTCACTCTCACACACAGAGAGAGAGACAGAGAGTGGTGGGAAGACACACTTAATCATCCACTGTGCGCTGTTTGCACTTCCAGCACGTTCACACAAGCAGGAGGCCAGTAAACACTGACTGAGTAAATGTTTCCTGTTTAGATCAATTTAATTACATTAAATAAACATACACTTTTCTCCACATGTACACACAGTTCATAGTGTCTTAAAGCACAAACACACACACACACACACACACACACACACACTTCAGCTCAGTCAGATGTGAGAGTCATAACCGGTACAGAAAGGTCTCGACCAAAGAAAACAGACTGACAACTCCTTCCTGCTATTCTGAGCCAGTTGCTTTCATTCACTTCACCTCACCAGGCTGATTATTGTAACACTGACATGTCTTGGTGGGCTAAATGTGAACATTGATGTTGGTTTTCACATAAATAACTTCAGAGGTTGTAAACAAGACGGCTGTAGCGGCTCTCTGCCTTTATTTAGCTGCAGCGCAGTTGATGGGCACGGGCAGAGTTATTACAGTGAGTGCAGCGATCTGTACGAAGGTGACGGCCAGCAGTAACAAGCAGAAAATCATTCATGCATTCGCTTTGTTTGTTTGTTGTTGGATTGTTGAGTTTAACCTTCAGAAGTCCCTGATGCAATCTGATGGAGCGATGCGCCCTGTGGAAACATATCAAACACCTGATATGAGGGAAGGCTGCGCAGCAACCAGATGAGAAAGCGCAGAAGCGGTTTCAGTGCTCAGCTGGCTCTGGATCGGGTTCTCCGCTCTTTCTTCTGGGTTTTCCACAGTCAGGAAGCTACTTAGCAGCTGCATCACTCAAAACGTTTCCTCCATTAAATGTTGGATCTCAACTCTGCTGCATTCTGAGTTTCTGCAAAACGTCCAAGCGGCATGAGATGTCTTCTATCTCCAAACAAACGTCCTAATCTCATTCACTCTCTTACGTACGAATGGGGCTTTTAAGCAACAATCGATGGTTGTGAACGCTCCTTAAAATGCCGACCAGCACTCTTTTACACTGTGTTTATAACTGAGCTGCAGATGTGTGTCACACAAACTGTTGCAAACAGGATTTAGCCGGTGACATTAAAGGGCATACACCAGAACCTCTGAATCCAAGTTTAATTTGCTCCAACAAGCAGTTTGTATCTCTGAAATATTGCTTTTGAAAGCTCATTTTGGCTTTGAAAACAAAGAAAATCAAAATAACTGTCTCAACAATCCGCCCACATCCCACCAAAATATGCCCAGCTCATAAAATGCTTGTCATTTACAGCATAATAGTCATTACTCTTACATTGTGACATTGCTGGAAGCATTGTATGGTGAAGTAAGGATGAAACAATAAACAAGAACAATTAACACAGTTGGTCTGATACACCCACATGTCGGATATGATGGAGACGTTGGAGGGAAATCTCTGTATTTTCAAGTATTATAAAGATTACTTTGTATTTTTGGAGGGACAAACACATAATGGTATGTTCTCCATCCTACAACATGAAGCACAAAACCCAACACAACAACCTCAGATGTCGCTATGGCAACCCAGTGTTGCTATCTCTGTCCGTCCTCTTAAAAACAAAGCAGCTCATTTGGGAATGCTGCGTGCTGAAACACTTTTCTAACGTTGCACACATTGTTTTGATAGCCATAAACATTAACGTATCTCAAATGGATGAATATGAAATAAAGAAATAAATAAAGGTGAGGATAAAGTAGTCGAGAACACAGCTGATGGTTCTTGAAGTGAGAATGCCAATGCTTGAATTTCAGTTTATAAAATAAATATTTATCAAGTGGGGATGAAAGGAGAAACGACAGAATTTAACAATAAGTTGATTCAACCTTTATATGTCAACGTTTAAGCTTCTTTCAGCATTTCTGCAAGATTTACCAGCAGCCAGCAAGAAATAAATCATTCAATAAATGCTATGCAACATTTCAACTTAAATCAAACACATTGTTTTGCTGTTGTTCCATATGTAGTGTCTTTATTTGATTTTTTTCTTGCCTTTCTCCACTTCAGCCTGACCCGTTCCTGCAGATTGTAGCGAAGGTAACCAGCATGCTGTGTGCCAGCTAGCTCAGAAGTGCTTTAGGAAGACGGCTTGTGTGTGAAAACTTTCCTAACAATAGTTTAATTCTGGATCATCCTTCTTCAGAGTCTAAGAAATGAACGATTGAGCTGTGTGGTTATATTAAGTTTAGTAACTGCGTAAATTTGATGGGATTTCATGTTGGCTCGTGCTGTTACATGATGACTTCTCCCATTTGTTTTGATTACATTTGTGATTTATAGAGTTATGCTGCTAAACGGTGCGTCTGCTAAGCATGATCGCTCATTCACTCAATTATTCAAATTAAGCGTCAGTATTACAACTGCAGTCTTAACCCCCAACGCCCCGCTTTTACCACCTACATAAATCAAACTCCACCTTCGTCCTCCTAAGCATTTTGTGAGCAAAATTTCAACATAATTGAGCCTTCTGATTTTATTTCTTATTACAGAGTTCAATGTATCAGAAGAAACCCATTCAGAGAGGCTCCCAGGAGATGCAGAGCAGCAATCAGCTGCAGCATTTCCTGTTAGCAACCTTCTGGTTTCCTTATTTGTCTGGGTTAAAGAGCAGGGAGACAAAACTGAGGCATTATTTTATCATTTAGTGAAAATATCCAAGCTACGTTTAGCAAAAACACACAGGAGAAAATATTTTTTTGTCACAAAGTCATTTTAACATTGATGGGTAAACTTTTGCATTCGGTGGCTGTGTAAGTGACAGAATAAGATTGAGTTATTCCATTATATTTTTATCTTAGTGCTTAGAGTAGATTCATTTTAATATTGTGCTGTGGTCTTTTTGGTTGTTTTGACTCTTTATCATCTTTATTCTGGAACTGATTTTACATATGAAACCTGAACCTTGAGTTTTTAATTATATCTTACAAAAGAAAAGGCAACCAAAACACTAAACAAATGATTGTATTCTTGCATGTTTTGAACATAGGGATGTAAATAAAACAACAGGCGAATTATCATATGAATGCAGTAATACACCCATTAGATTGCGTGAAGAAACCTCTATAATAAAGGTATTTTTAATATGTTGTAAAGTTTAGGCTATCCATTTTCCTTACATAACAAAGCTTCAGCTGCTTTGAATTGAGTCAATAGTTTCCTCCTCCAAAGTTATTGTCACTCCTGAGTAAAGATGGGTTCAAACCCACTAAACTAAGGCTTTGTTTTGTTTTGAGCTACACTAGTGGCCGTGTCCTGACTTGTGGCAGTCCACACACTCACCCACCTTACCTCAATGGCATGTTTTGCTGTCTTTCCCATTTTGAAGAATTTCCTTAAGGTATCATGTTCCTTGTTGCATCATATAAAGCAAAGCAAAAATTCGTGTTAGTAACTTTTTGACCCTCGACTCTCAAAACGTGAATTTTACTTTTAAAAACTGCGTCAATAACATTTATTCTACGGGAATTGCTCTGTTAAAAAGATTTTATAAGGTGGGCTTCTTTTTTTTTACCTCCGCTGAATACATGTGAAAAGTAAAGGTTGAAATTATTTTACATTTTCAATATGTGATTCACCTATTGAGGAAGTAAAAGGATTAAAAAATGTGACTTTCCCTAATGAGTCCAGACTTGAGGTTCGTTTTGAAGGATTATTTCTTCACTATTTCTACTTTTTCTGAGCCAGTGACTGAAATCTAAGTTCACTGCAGCTTTATAAAGTTCACTTTCCTATTGTTGGTTTGACTCCAATTTGCCTTCAGAAAAGCTAATTCTTCAGTCAGCATCAGATCCATATTCATCCATATTCATCTATTAGATTGATTTCTAGTGATTAATACTCAGGAACATAGCTGCTTCGTACCCTGACCAGTTTATGCTAACAGGAAATGACGTCACAATCTCAGCAGCTCTTTGCCGCACGTAAACTTAAACATTCACTCCCATCATTCTGGAGCTGCTTTTAAAAATAGATGCAAATTAAGCGAAATAAAAAAAATAAATTTAAACCACAGCGGACAAACTTTACTCACTCAGTCCAAGCCACTTAATTTGAAATTAAAGGAAGAAGATTTAAGTCTCCATGTGGGAGTAAAAGGCAGACAAATGCTTCAGGCATCTGAAAACATCACGCTGCAAAACTCTGATCTGAATCCTGCTTGACGGATCAAGGCAACATGTGTGCTATACCATAAAATAAGGATTTGCACCATGCAAAGTAAAATCCCCCACCACACAACTGGTGAAATAAGAGAAAAGCCGCCAGTTTAAAAGCAACTTTTCAGATTGACGATTCATTTTGTGGACAGATCCAACCAGGAGGGTTTTATCTCTTTATTTATTCTCTGGCTCCAGGGAAGATCAATGGCTAAAAATAATGAGATATGAAGCTGTGATGCACTTGGACCTGCTTTTTTTTTTTTTTTTTTTCTTCACCAAAGATAAAAACGTAGCAGGACTAAGTGTGAGCGGTCAGGACACACTGAGGGTCTACATTTATTTACAGTCGGTCTCACATGCAGCGTGATTCTGGTTCCTTTTATCTGCTGCAAAAGGTGGAGCCTCATAAATGCAATATTTGATCCATCTAGAAAACAACAGAGTGCAGATGTTTTATTCAATCTGTATCTAACCTTTTTAAATCTTTATCTTTGGCAGAGACACTATTGCTTTGATATGAGTTTAAAGTATCAGGGGGGAGTAAGCTATGAAGTATTGAAAGAAAGATGCAGGCACAAATTGTAGAACAGCTTTATCGTTTATAGACACAAACAGAAACATACAGAAAATCATTAATAAAGTCGGGATGAAACAGAAGAGCGGCTTATTTCTGTTTAAAAAAACATTCCTCCTTTTCTCCCCTTGGGTGGCTTTAAATTACAGACCATGTTTTAAGAAAATAAATAGAAAAGGGTTAATAAAACTTTTATTCAGAGCGCCGCAAGCTTCCTGCTCCATAACGAACCTTTTAGAAGCGCAAGTACCAGGAATCAGGTGTGTAAAAGTGGCGATGTTTTATACACTGAAATGCATCAGGCAGAAATGTATATAAACTTTCTTTATATCAGGTTTATTATGTACACGAGTCTGGATCGATGTGCTGAAATCAGATGTTTCTCTCCAACTCGTCTTTAGCCTCCGAGGTGAAGATGAAGAGAAGGTTTTATTTGGCAAATGGCAAAAAGAAAAAAAGAAAATAGCACATCAAATATGTTCAGATCAAAGGTTGTAGCAGAATAAAAATAAAAAGTCTGAATTTTGACCAGTTTCCCTGCAGTTCTTTATTTCTAACCCAGTAAAATGACATTTAGTTTCGTTTCTTTTCAGCAAAGTGATCAGTAAATTACACGTTATAAGGTATGAAAACATTTTAAGAAGAAATGTGAAGCATTTCCTTTGGGTATCTTTTATAATTTAGGGTTAAAAATGTGTTAAAAATGAACTTATTGACATAATCAGTTCAATTCCATTTTAGATATTTTAAAGCTAATTTTCATATTACATATTTTTCTGACTTTAGATCAAGACACACAATAAATTATGCACACAATAAAAACTTTATTAAACATATTTTAACTTTTTAAATCTGTAATTCTCCAACATTCATTTATAAACTACAATGGCTCTAGTTTCACAGCTCATTACTTTATAAAATCAGGTTGGCAAAGGATATTCTTTAACATGACAGACATGTTTGTTGTTTCTGCTAAGAACAAATAAAAACGTTTGTGAGTAAAATGCTGAAATGATCCCAGACGACTGCAGCTCAGCTTCAAAACAGCCACAATTAATTTTAGAAAGTATCAAAAAGATATATAATTATCCTATTATAACCTTCCCAAATGGATTCCTCTTGATAGTAGATCTATTTTTATATTATTCAAACAATACGTTTTTCCAGTGGAATATGAAATAATTCACACCGCTCAATGAAAAAAAAAAAAAAATCTTTATTCTTGTAACTTCTTGTAAGATTTTTCCAAGTTTCCAGTTTTATTTTAACTATTTCTCTGTGTCTATGAGCTTCAGGTGTTTAAGGTTGGAAGGACTCCATACCATCACCCTGATCTTCAGCTTTATAACATTACTCCCTCATCAAAAACAAATATGGAGTGTTGTTTGGATCCTTTCATGAAAGTTTGAGAAATCCTTTAGCCTCCGTGGCAACAATGCACCTCAGCAAAACACCTGAGTGAACCTAGCCCCGCCTTCGAGGTTGAAGCTCCTCCTCAGAGCTGCAGTTTGAGCTCCCACTCACAGAGTAGACCTCCTCCACTCAGCTCCTGCAGACTAGCCAGCAGAAATTAGCAAACACCTGGTGGAACTGAGCATCTGGTGAGCTCATTATAGGAGCTGCTTCTCAGTGAAACGCTGGTTAAATGTTGTTAAAGGGTTAATAGAGGAGCCATGCTGTGATGACTTCCTGAAGGAAAAGTTTCAGAACGAGCAGGAGTTCTTAAAGAGACAGAGGCCTGCTTTTAAGGTGTAAAATTACAAAGTCTAATTTTTTAAAGTCACATTCCATATTTGTATAAAGCCTGAAGTTAACATAGTTACTTTATTTTGCTATAAAATGCCAATATGTGCATGGAAAATACATAATACTGCCCCTTTAAAAGGAATCTGAAATAACATAGGATCATAGACAGACAGACAGACAGAGAGACAGACAGACACTTTGTGTAGCAGAAATTGCAGGTGTGCTTCTTTAAAAAGCTCGCTGTCTTCCACTCTAATGGACATGCTGCAGGTTTTTTTAGCGGCGCTGAGAGGTGCTCAGCGGGTAGATGGACCAGAACCGTCTGCCTGTGTGACAGAGCGGCTGCAGGCAGGCCTCCAAGCCTCCTCCATAAACCTAATGTGTCTCCAACACCTGGCGCGCGCTGCCCACGCTGGCTGTCCGTTTGATGTACGTTTGTGCGCTTGCATGTTTTGAATCGGGAGTGACTAATCCTCGCTAACAGTGGCGAGCAGACGCTCCTAAATGCCAAAGTGCCATAAACCGCTGTGTGACCTGGGTAAAATGTCCACTTCACTTGTTTTACAGTTTCCAATATTTCTCTGCTTGCCCCCACAGAGGCCACTGTCAGGAGCAAGCTCTGAACGAGAGGATTTCTGAGACTCGGTTGCTGTGGATACGCGCCGCCACATCCAGACCCCTCCTCCAGATCAAGACCTTCCCCTGCAGCAAGATTGCTTCTTTCCCTCACATGTTGATTAGTTTTTATTCTCTGCTTCAGAGAGGTGTTGTGATTAAGGTGGGAAATGATGTTAACTGTTTTTATCGAAAATCTTCCTAAAGCTGCGTTAAACCTGCGATCCGCTGCTCAGCCCACCGTGAATCACATGTCCTGTACGCGTCTGCATCTGGATTCCAATTAAATGTGTGTGTGTGTGTGTGTGTGTGAAACACGACAAAGCTTATTAAAGCAAACCTCACAGGCCTCTTGTGTGTGAAGTGATTATTTCTCTGGATGTGATATGAGTCAATGAGTCAGGAGGCCACTGGGAACGCATTTCACATTAATATTTGCTTCTTCATTGTCTCATATCGCTCTGTGCAGGAGGCTGGATGAGAGGGACAATAAATACTCGAAGAGGGTTTAATTTATGACGAGTTACTCTTACAGGTTTCAATAGGTGACTGTAATAAACACGTATTTTGACGACGTTAACACACAACACCCCATCATGACGTCTGGGCAAAATCTGCGTATGCTTATTCACATTTATTAATTTATTTTGAATATATTTGAAAACTATTTTAAGGTGTCATAAGATGCGGAGCTGTCTGAGTGAACTGCATAAGTAACTACAACTCGTCATTTTGTCCTTCAAAAGTTATGTTTGTCTTCATCACTTGATGAATGTTTGAGGTGAGAACATGTCTCAGTTGAACCGTTGTTGAGCTTTAAATCTGAACTACTGTCAAGTAAAACTAAAATGCAGCGCTTTGCAAATTTTTTAAGGATTCCATGTCTAAGTCCAAATTTATATGAAAGCAACTCATCTTTTATTGAAGGAAAGAGTTTTACAGCCTTTTAAAATAATTGACCAGCTTTTGTTTGATGCTTGTTGTTAAATTTTGAGGTTGTAGAGGGGCTGATAAAGGACAGGAGAAGGTTTGGAGAATTGGATAAAAGGATTAAAAACAATCCAGAGCACATTTTGTTTTCCAGACATACTATATTTTATATTTATTCTTCTTCCTGATACTGGCAGGGGGTCTTATAAACAATACTGATAATAATAATCTGAAATTTATGCCTTTAAAAGCCTTAACATTTCATAGAAATCTCTTAAATTACCTTTTGTTGGGTGTTACACATGTAAACTTTGGTCACTTTGGTTTCCTCCTGTGGCTTTTTGAGAAATGCTTTCGCTGCATTATTTTTTCCCTGTGTTGTAGTTCTGGCTGAGGAATGTAAGCATTATTACACTTTGACAAAACTACAAAGCCCAAGATCAAGGACGGTGAACTGCACAGTGGAAAGCAATTTACAGTCCGACGACATTCAGTCTCTCAGCGAACACCTGAAAATATTTCTCCCCACCAAAGCTGGCTTATGTTGTTGTTTCTTTAAGGAATTAAAATCAAAACATTCCTGTTTGTTATTCACTCCAGGCTCCTTTGTAATGAAAAGTATGTTCAACAAGAAGGAAGTCAGTAGTTGGCTAAAACCGTTTTACGAAAAACACAATGAATGAAGCCAGAGATGCAAAACGCTAAGCTGGAAAACACCAAATGGATAAAAGCGAAGTCCACACAGAAGGCAAATGCAATCAAATCCAATGTTTTGTTGTTTTTTTTGTCCATATGTAGGCCTGTCACGATGACACATTCTGCTGGACGATAAATTGTTCCAGAAGTTATTGTGATAAATGATAATATTGTTGTTTTGAGACCATTTTGAAGTAATATAATGGCACAATAAAACTACAAGAGCACATCAGATCAGTAAACTTTACACTCTAATGAACATTTAACACTGGAACTGGAAGACATTTTAAATATCCAAAATAAATAAAATGAATTTTGACGTCTTTGTAACAAAATTGTCCTTCAAAAAAAGTGCTAGTTGAGACCAAAACACCAAATTAGACTTTTAGCATCCAGTTTTTGGTAGAAAGACGGAAAAAAAGAGATAAATGATAAATCATGGCAATGGAAATAATTGAGTTTTAATTTATCATGTGATTAATTGATTTATTGATTATCGTGACAGGCCTACCTACCCATTTGCAAAACTCCTCAGACTTTTTCACTGCAGTCTCTGAACTTCCCAGTTCTGATCTTTTCACACCGGAAAGAAAAAGAATCTGATCTTCTATATGTGGAACTAATTTGGATAATGTCTGCAGTCTGAACGGTCACGTCACAATTAATGCAGTTCAAAATGATAAATATTAATTTATGTCACACTGGAGAATCACATAAGTTGCTAATGTTCTTCCTTTTCATTTGTCCTTTTCAATATTTGGCACTTGAACTACTTCATCAAGCCATTTCTTTATCTCTATGTTTATTTCTACTTATGTCAGAATCCGTCCACCATCTTGGGGAGCCACGTCATCAAGCTCAACAACCCAGCAACCTCATCTGACCCTTGGATAATCTGTGAAGTATTTACAACAGGAATGTGAGAAATGCCTCACCCAACGATGCAAACAAAGCTGCTAAATCAACCTGGGCTTCAGCTTTATTCCCACACTTCCACTGGTATCCACTGATTTGGGGTGTGGATTTTTCTGCCTTGTCTACATTAAAATGGGTGAAACTCTGTATTCCGGACGCCCTGCAGTAATTACCTTCTGGATAAATTAAATTAAAAAGTGAAACTGAACTGAACAGTCAGCAGTCCCTGATCATCCCCTGTAACAGCCCATCCCTCCTCCTCCTCCTCCATTTCCCTCCTGTCTCTGTGCTGTTTAAATCCCATCCACCCTGCCTGCCTGTCAAAACGCACCATATGCACATTTATGCAAGCGCCATCAAGCCTCTCCCCACAGCACATTTGTACGAGTTTTTAATTGTTGCAGAACGCGGCCGTCGCATGTCGGCCTCAACGCAGGTGTTGATTTGTGCGAGGCGAAATGAGCATTTAGCGAGCCACCGTCCCGCCCCACGACTCTCGTCTGCCAACAACCATCTTTATTGATTCCAAGCAATCTGCCACGGTGGCACAGACACACGGGGAAGGAAGGACGAGAAGGAGGAGAGGTGGGCCTGCGGGGAGGAAAACTACAAAGAACATAAACAGGAAATTGGGAGATGGCCCCATATTTTATATAAAAGCCTCATCTGTCACAGAGGGATTGTCTTTTTCCTCTCCTGAGCTCTTTGATTCACTCTCTGTCTGGAGCTCAGAGGCCTCATCATCATCTTCATCAGCAGCAGCAGCAGCTCTCCGTCTCGCTGCTCGGCTCTACAGGATGGTGGAAAAAATAAACAGATGGAAGAGCTAGGGATAAGGAATCAGAGGAAGGATGTAGGAGTTCAAACTGAGAGAGGAGGAGGGTATAGATGCAGCGCCTGCGGTCAGATGGATGGGAGGATGGAGGGGGGGAAGAGAGGGATGGAGAGACTGATGAACTCATCTAACGGAGCTGTGGGTTTTTTAATAAGCAGCAGACTGTGAAGCCTCTCTCCAACCAGTTACTCTGAATAATGAGAGCAAGAGACGCGCGGGATGAGAGGATGAAAAGACAACGAGACTCATTATCCCGCCACCAATTTTCATCACTGTCCCGTCAGTAATCCCCTCTCCCTTCCTCGTCCTCCGCTCCCCCTCTCCGTCTCCAGCCGTCCTCAGCTCTGTTTGAGATGACAGATGAAGACCAATTAACGCTAACTGTTTTGGTAACTTGAAGGCTGATTCCCTGCCATCTTCCAGAACGTGTGCTGATAATCTCGTAGGTCCTGGAAATTACTCGCTGCCCGCGGCCCCGCCGGCTCACCTGTGTGTGTGTGTCTGCTCCAGTTTAACACCCCCAGGAGAAAAGCTCAAGTGGAAGAGCCTCTGAAAGCGTGCTAACAGCAGTGTCTGCTCCAGTGTTTGATGAACAGTCATTAAACCTGCTGGCTTTGACGCAGAGTAACAAGTTACCTCCCTCTCAACATCCTTTGGCGTCTTAAAATATTTGCTGTTTTATCTCTTTCCACCAGAATAAACTTGAAAATTGTTCCTCTCCAGCATTTTGCTTTTGTCATTTTAATCTAGGCGACTCTTACTCGGAATCAGTGTCTTCCTGCTGTTTCAGGTTCTGCAGAAAAGCTCTTTGTATGCAAAACGACGTGATTTTTGCCCATTAGCAGTTTTGCTGAATGGTTTTTATTACGACAAGCTCTCTTGATGTGTTTTCTCCCTCCTCTCATGCTGCGTCTCAGCTGCTCATTGTGTTTGTGCACGCTTGGGCAGCGCAGCTAATCGGACTGTGAAGAGATAATTCATTTATATGCAGATTTTTTTGTCAGATAATTGCACAAAAAAACGTCAATCGTCGCACAAGGTGACACAAAACGTATCTCTGAGTGTGTGTAGCAGACAAGTAAATAAGTAAAGATTTATTGGCATAAAAGTTTTATAAATGGAAGGAGAACTTTACAATAAATGAGTTTATCTTGATGCAATTTGTTCTTTCTGACAGGAGCAGCTCATCAATCAGGGTTGAGAGATTTTCACACCAGTAACCTCTGATAAATAGAAACACAAGTAGACAGCTGCACAAATCTTTTGTCCCCGATACAAAAACGGGCGATTTTGAATCAGGCTTTTTTATCAAGTCCAATCTGATTCTTCATTTAAATTAATAAAATCTGAGTTATGGATGTGCTTGAAACCTCTTGCCTCAAAGCGCATCAAAATAACACACATTTCATCATTATTACAGTTCCAATCAGCAAAAGCTCTCCATCGGCTTGAATGTCCACTTCATTTTAGGCATTTCAATCATTTATTTAGACTCTTCAGACTTAATTTATGAGCAAGGATCTTCACCTGAATCTCAAAAGCAAGAGTTGGATTCACAAGTGTGAATTTCCTAAACCACACAGAGACACGAAGCTTCAAATATAAACACAAAACAAGGGAGGCACAATATGTCTGCGCTAACATCAGTTTCATTCATTGAAGCACGTTGGCAAGACTATCATGTTGAGCTTCATTTTTTAAAATGCTGATATACAAAAGAGCAACAGTCAATTAAAAACTTCCACAAATCAGTTGTGCAAATCTGTGAGAGATAAATAAAGCTCCAGAGTTTAACTGTGAATCCCATTTCTACAGCTTAACCCAACTCTAAATCTCAAGTTTCCCTTTTTGCTTTAATTTAAAGCCAAAAACGAGTCGTCGTTAAAGCTGGGCTTCTCAATCTGAGGCCTAAATCCATCAGTGTCTTTTTTCCCCCTCATTCTGCCACACGCCAGGACGCTGAAGTCTTCTCGCTCCTTGTCATCCGGGTTAGTCTCCAGGGTGTGATCAGGAATGCATGTCTCCACGCTGACAGCATTATCACCTGGGTTTGCAGTAGTGAAGCAATCTCTGGCTGCCATTTCACAAGTTTTTATTGTTGTTTCCAGGAAATCGTTCAACCACCCCTCCCAGCCAGACTCCAACACATCGTCTGGGTCCTGAGTGTTATGGCCCTAAGACAGATGCAGTGGAGGACGACACATGGGATCCCTCGCCGCGCTGCAGTGGCGGACAGAATGATGCGGGAGAGTGAGCGCCAGAGAGAAGGGGACTGTCGGTCTGGAAGGATAAAGTACTCTGAAGGAGGAAAGAGTTTCTGTGGCAAAGTTTCGCTGAAGGACTATCACTCCCCTGATTGGGTTGTGGATTATACTGGCACCTCAAAATCTTTCACAAAAAGCTTCTTTCGATGCTCAACTTGTCAGTCAATGCAGAAAATCCAGGACTGCCTTTATCAATACAGATACCAATACTTTTTTTATTGTTTATATTTGATATACAGCTTTGTTTCTTCCACCAAACATTGATCTCTGAACGCTTCCTGAGTTAAAACATTAGGATTGTTGTTTCTAAATGAATATGAACTTGTTTTCTTTGCATCATTTGAAGTCTGAAAGCACTGCATTTTTTTAGTTATCTTGACCTTTTCTGCAAATAAATACTAAATCTTTCCTCGGAGTTTCAGAGACATGTTGTCAATAGTTCATAGGATGTTAATTTTACTCAAATATTCACCTATAGCAAGTAAAATAAGAGAAACTGATCATTTTAAGTCATTTTCTCCAGAGCTTTATCAGTCAGGTGTTTTTGTGATAATATACATATATAAACATGTTATTAATTCTTCAAGTAGTTTAATGTCTCATGTCTGTGCTTTTATTTTGAAGTGCTTCCTTTTAATTTGAATGAGGTTTGTTTTTCCTGCTTTATGCTCTTGTTTCTTTCTGCTCAGCTGTTTTGGATAAATCTAAATAGTATGATCTGCTATCTGCATGAGATCAGCACATTGCAACATCCACTACCTACCTGCTCTGAAAGCTAAACCTGAACATCCTTCTTGAAATTTCTCCAATGTTCATGTGTAATATATGCATATAATTTACATCTTCTGCTGTTTGTGTCGAGACAAAAGCGGGTGAAACTGTTGAGAAAATTACAGAAAAGCTCAAAAGATGGAGCACTGCGGTGCACAAAGGTGTGACATTTTATTCTTTATTATGCAGGTTTGACAGTGAAATTGCCTGCATCTGCCACAGTCTTTTAGAACGACCTTAGTATGAGTCAGGCGCTCAAATAAGAGTAAGTGATGTTGACAGTGGCTGCAGGGATTTGAAGAATCATTCATAGAAACCACTGCCTCCCTTTAGCCAGGAGTGTATTTGCAGCTTGAGATTTTGTTCTGTGGTTTATTTATGTTTTTGTGAAGAATCTGAACCGCTCTGGTGATCTGGGACGGGTCTGGGGGTAAGATCAAAATCAAAACTGATAGTGGATATTTTTGGATTCCTAAATATTCCATTCACATAAACACAGATTTAAATTGCTGCTATGCTTTTGTCTTCTTGTCCTAATTGAATATTTGTAAGGATGCTCTCCTTAGCAACAGATATTTTATTTTTCTTTATTTAAAGATGTTTGTGCTGCATGTTTTCACCATCTTAATGCATTATGCAAATCACTTTAGCATTTGTCTGAGAGAAATCCTTCACTTTGCCTTTGGCACAGAGGCTTTATTGGAAACTACAGCTGTTGGCAGAAAGAAGGTTATGACTCTTGATGCTTGGATTCAGGTAATCACATCAAGATCCAAGATTGGAGTTGCCTTCATAAAAACGCCAAGCTAAGGTATTATTCCAGCTGGGTCTTGTTAGCTAAAAATGCATTTAGCAACAACATAAACGATGGTTTTGGGCCATTTTAACCCAATTAATTAATTATACCTAATCACGACTGTAAACGCTGCTGCAGGTGGCTCACATCAGAAGTAAATCCAATTAGTGATGACAATCAGGAATGTAATTGCAATTTTCAGACAATATGAGGAAACAGAACAACAGCCTGTTGTACTTGTATTGTTTGTGAGGAAGAGGATGAAGGCCTTGAACGTTAGTCTAGTTGAGTGATGTCTGGAAACATCAGGCTTAAAAAGAACAAAATACGCAGTGCAGAATTTGTTTTTTTGTTGTCACACTTTCAGGACATTGAAACACTTTTAATATCAGGGAAAGAATTACAGAATGAATACGAAATGGGTCTGTAATAACAGAAAAGGTTATCTGCACCAGCCTGACCCAAACTGATAAAGTAATTGACCCCTTCTGGCAGATAACGAGCTAACCGTGATTAGCCACATTTTTTTAGACACTGACTCAATCCTTAATTAGTTAAATAGGACCTGTCTGTCAACACGAAGTTGGCTGAAAAGAAATCAATAACCAACACATCTTTCTTCCATCTAAAGAAATTAAAAAACAGACGAGAAACAAAGTAGCTGTCAGTCTGGAAAGTCAAAATATGCGAACAGAGGAAATATGGAGGAGTGGTGAGCAGATATAAATGTTCACACAAAAATCTGCGAAGGATGGAAAAAGGTTTAGGATGCATTTACTTTTTCAGAAATGTTTAATTTTCTCACACATTAAAATTAAACCTGAAACCTAAGAGTGTTGCACTGTTGTCGGGGTAAATACGTATTCAGGGTCTTTTAGATTAAAATATGCCACAAAACTCCAAATTAAGCCATTAAAATAACATTTATCTCGACATGAGGGAGTTTAACCGATTGCTAAGGACCTTTATGTCTTAGATTTACTTATTTTAAATAACATTCATCTTTGAAATTACTCTGAGTTAATGGAAGCCTTTTCCACTGAGGAGTGTTTTTCTTGTACATTAGTAGAAAGTTAACTTTAACTAATTGGCATTAGATTTAAGATATTCTCTAAACTCTAATAAATTATGAATCTCTATTGTTGATTCTGCGAAAAAGATTTTTACACTACAATATAAAATATCTCTACCACTGCAGGGTACAGCTCTTAATTCAGCGATAAAAATGAATTAATGTTAGAAAACTGATTTAAATTATAAAGTAAGTAATACCCACAGCAGTTTGTCCATTCTTCAGATTCGTCTTTTTTGGTTTTATCATTGAACTTTTGAAATAGAAGTTCTGAAAATAATGTATTTACTGTTAACAGCTGTCAAGGACTGATCCTTTTCAGCTTCTCCCCTCGTGTCTGAACACAGCAGATCTGAAGTCAAAGTTTATAGCAGCAACATTCACCTCCATCTTTTAAGGAGTTTGCATTGTGTTACCACTGAAGGGATCTTCACATCTCTTCACTGTTTAATTTCTTGGGTAAACCTTCAAATGGAGAGAACTGAACTGACGTGTCTTTCGTTACAGTCCACACAGCATTTTATAGCAGTTTATTTTAGCCTAACATCTATTTCACTAATTTTTTTAATTCGATAATTTTTTTTCTGGAAACAAAATTAAGAGGTGGAGGCCATGTTGCTTTTCTTCACTGTCTATGAAAAAGTCCACATTTTAAAATTCATTCTTTAAATATATTATTAATTAAGACTCATTTTCAATCAACTGCTGAAGGACACAGTGCCAACTCTGCTACTTTCTCCTACTACTCTCCGTGCATTATTTGCAGTTCATATAGCCGTAAACTTTGTATCTTTATTTCCTTCTAGAAAAATTACTGCTCAGTGTTTGTTTTCGTGTTTGTTTGTATTTCTTTATTGATCACTGTGGCCATCAAAAGAGTTTCACTGCTGTTTACTGTTTGTGCTATTTCCAGTGGAAAGTGCTACTGGATCTGTGTTTCTTTTGTGACCTTTTGACCTTCAGAAAGTCAAGCAGATGTCTGCTCCTACTATGGCTGGACATGCTGACGTTTCCTCCTGTTAAATGGGAATCATTCCTCTCCACTGTCACCACATGCTTGATTTGGAGCAGGGACCGCTGCAAAATCAGTAGCTGCATTTCCTCTGGCCTTAAAGTAGGATTTACAAAAATCAACTTGCATAATAGAAACATGCCAATTAAAAAAAATAAAACAAAACATGTTTTGATCAAAAGTTTTTGCATTAGGATAAGGTGGTTTGTCAGTGCATCAAATGTGATCAACAACCGGATGTTGCTACTGACAGAAACAAAGAAGAAGATGACAGAAGTGGTAGGAGGATGATGGTGCAGCATGTTTTTTCATTACTTACTGCGTGAACAAACTTATTCATGCATGATTTTAATTGTGGTTCTTATTTAATTGGAACACCACAACTGCTAAATATTTTTTTCTCAGCATAATGTCGATAAAGTTTTGAACACATTTGCAATGGAAATGCATCTGGTCACTTGATGCAATCAGCTGGGCCTCTTAAGACAGACAGAAACTTTATCAATAACCATTACGTGATCAATTGAACGAGGCTGCACTATATTTGGGATTTAATTTGAATGTTGCAATATGATTGATTTAATCATACCTGAACTTGGACTTCATTTTACTCAGTAGGACATAAACTTGATCTGTTGGTATTATAAAGTGCATTTGTATAGAGACTCATAAACATAAACAGATTTAATGTGAAAAGTTTTCACATTAAAACAAAAACACCAAAAACAGCTTTGCAGCTTCATCTACAAGTATGAACCAGTGCATAAAAATTTACAGTCAGGGGAACAGAAAATAAATGAACATGCTGTAAAGTCCAAATACGGCACTAAATGCTGGTTGATTGGACATAATGAGTTGATGAATAAAAAATTAATGCCACACTGAAAATGGACGGTTTCAGCACTTAAATGTATGGTTTGCTTTACACATCTGCTTATGTTTTATGCGCTGAGGTTGAGTTGTGCTGATTACAGGGAGGAAGATCTATGCTCTGAATCGCAGTTTGAAAACTGCAGCTGATCATTGAAGGAGCTTTGAGTTCAGCTACTGAGTCATGCACGGAGTGAGAGACATCATCCAGGACTGATGTTAGTGTCTCTTCTGTCCTTCTGTCTCCTGCCACCGGGTAAAGAGTGGAGGCCATCCCAGGAAAAAGATGGCCGTCCTGATCAACTCATCCAGACAGATATGACTATCCTCAGGTAGGATGGATGTGATCTTTTAAGCTGTATGGTGTTTGAGCAAAGGGGGTCAGCAGCAGCCTGAACTTTGATACGAGGCAGGCTGGGTTCATGTTCACATGGTCCCTGTTGTCGTAATCTTGTAGCAGAAATCGAGACTCACTGAACATTTTTCCAATTTAGTATTGTCCAGTTTGGCGGAGCCTGTAAGAACTACAGCCTCAGTTTCCTGTTTGTAGCTGACCGGGGTGACGCCTAGTGTGGTCTTCTGCTCATCTGCTCCAACATGTTGTACATTCAGAGATGGTAATGTGAATAATATGACTCTAAAAAGACGTGAAATCTTGTGATTTTATAGTTATTTGCTAATGGAAAAGTTTGACCCAAGGCTCGTTTACTTGCATAGCAGGAAACAGATGCAGGAGTGAAGAACAACTGCACGTTTTGTCTGGGACATCTGGTGATCTATGCTTTGCAGAAGATGCAGTGAGGAAACTTACTTTAGAAGAAGCTTGTGTCAGCACTCGAAGCAAACTACGGGAAGTGATGGTACATCCATATGTGTGCGAGATAAAAGTGTTTCGGTGCTTGGTGAGGGTGAAGACGTGTATAAGTGCAGTTTGACTCTGCGCTTCTTCACACCCTGAGGGGTGCTGACCTGTTCTCCTTACCGGTAAGAAATAAACTGACTTTGAAGACCTGTTGTTATCTGTCTTCATTTAATTAAGTGCTGAAGTCCAGCTTTCCAAAGCAGCAATAGCCTGACGGCTGAGTGGAGTAGATGTTACAACTGAGCTGAAGAAGGGCTTTCGTCAACACAACAAACTCTAACGAAGAGAAAAATATTCCTGGCAAGCCTTAGGTTTCCTGCGAACATGTTAGATGACTCAAAACTGGAACATTAAACTCTGTTTCCCATCAATAAACATGGAGGCAGAATCAGTGAGTCTACTGCGCCGCTGCACTGCCTTGGTTGAGGGTCTAGGAAAATTACTTATTAAAAAAACACAAATATGGGATTCAATTCGTAGCTTAAAAATGAAATTACATATTTATTATATTCTTATTGATGCCCTGACCTCAACCCGACTGAAAAGCTGTTTCATGGTGTATAAAAGGTTGTTTAGTTGAGGAATTCAGATGAATTAGTCTGAATCTGTTTAATAGGAGGCAACGGTTCATCGTGTCCCTGCTGTGGCGCACGCCTCATCAGCACAGGCAGAAAATGTTTCCTCTAGTAATGATTTCAAAAGTTAGCAGTATTTACAATCCTGCACAGTCAATGTCACAGATTTGTGAGGCATAAGTTTCCTCACATTTGTGCCTATTTTCTGTTATAAAGCATATTCATGAGCAAGTAATTCAGAAATACTTATGATTCTTGCAGCTTTATCAGCAAACAACAGACACGTAAATGCATGCAGAAACAATTTAATTCCCACTCACGATCATTTTCAGACTTTCCTACCAGGTCGCATCAAAATTCAAGCATTCTGTGAGGTTATTCCTCCAGAGTGCAGACATAAATGTCAGACCTGTGATGTTTAGAGTGTAGAAAAGGCATAAATCTTGTAATACACCAGCAGCTCTGGGCTGCTTTTTCTCCAGAGTTTCAAAGCCATAAAACTCAGATTGAAAAACTACCTTTATAGAAAAGTACAGAGTTCATATTGGAGGAGAGCGAAAACCAGTCTGGAAAGTAGGAACTCAATTCTTTTCTCGGCTCATGTCAAACTAAGTCCGGTGAGGATGATTTGCTCCTAATACTGAGGGACTCAGAACTGTTGATACCAGAGGAAGTAGCTGCCGAACGGCCGGCTGCTGAAGAGGTGTGGTGAGCTATATAAATACGTGATTATGTGTGTTGAATTATTAACGAAACCTTTCAGGCCTTCTAAAGGTGTTTCTGTTGTATGAAAATTGAGTCTGCAGCAGCGGCCGGCACTCAGAGCGGATGAGCATCCAGCAGCTCGGTGAGACGGCTGATGCGTATGGATGAGGCCATGATGGAGGGAGCGAGAGAAGAGGGCGGAGAGCGATGTTTACGGGTGGGGGTGGCGAGGCCAGTAAACTGCTTGTGAAATGAAAATGGCTCTTTAGCAGAATCCAGGACACTTGGGCGCTGCGCTGGATCAATGTCTCTGATTTACTGTCTGAAAGCCTGTCAGAGAGAAAGAGAGGCAGGGTGGGGGGGGGGGTAGGATGGAGAGAAGTTAGAGCTTAAGAGGTGGAGGAGTCTTTAATGGAAGGAGAAAGCGGAGAGACGGGGAGCGCTATGGATGGAGAGGGAAATTGTCCATCAGAGTGACAGTGCAAGGAGGGAAAATCAGAGGGATTGCTCCTCAAGTCCTCACAGCCAAGATACAAAATCAATCAGTCAAGTCAGTGGGGAAGGGCAATCTTGTTTTGTGCAGGGAATTGGTGCGGCCATTTGGGGTAAAATCAATAAGGGACACATGGTGCTTCTTAAATCCTGACTATCCCACAGAGGCGAGGTTATTGACAAACATTGCCGTGGACGCAGGGCGTACACAGATCCTTACCTTGACCTGTTTGGAAGGGATCCATGTTCTTACAGCGCCTTGAGACGCAGATAAAGGTGACTGGTGATATTTATAATTGTAGCAAAGCAAGTGCATCAGAGATAGAAGGTATGTGTTTAATCTTTCCCATTTTCCACGAGTTTTATTTTCAGTTCTGCAGAAACCATACGTTTTAGGTTAGAACTCAAAACTCTTTAATTACTTTCAGAAACTTGATTCTGAAAAATGAAAATGTCTGTTTGCTTTGTTGCTTTTTTTTAATTTTATAAATCCTCACAATCTGATGATGGAAAAAAGAAAAACATGATTTATTTCAATGATCCTACCGCAGCGCAGATGCTTACAGTTTGTTTGTTCATGCTTTTCATATAAAGAGGATCATGGTGTATAATTTCCTTATGCAACATCTGGTCGCTCAGTAAACTGGATTTGATTATAAAATGGAAAATAAAAGTAATCATCAAACACAGACTGTACATTAAAAACTTTTGTGTCTACTGAACTGTAGGGGTAAATTCAAATGAGAACCAGATAAAGTAAAACGTAAGGCCTCTATCAATTTATCAGAATCACTTTATAACTCAGGGTTTAAATTTGAGGTTCACTCAAAGGTTTGTGCAAAGCTTTATGGCGCTGTATTCAGAAAGATCTTAATGGTTTGTGTAATCCTGTTAGTGAATTATAGCTGTTATGAGATCAACAAAACAATTAACGGTAATGATCCAATAAGCAGTAATTGTCAGTAGACAAAGTTTTCTGAATGCTCTCCTCCGTCTCGGATAAGTAATTCCTCTGAAGGAAAAAACAAAGAACAAAAAATCTGAACCAGCAAAATAGTTTTTTAGTTGTAGCTTGTTAACACAGTAAATAAAATAAAGGAAGTAAAAGTCAGCATATCGTTAATAGCAGCTATAACCCCAGTTACACTATGTCTGTGCATATGTTACACTTTCTCCAGCTCGCTAATTAAAAATGCCACATATTGCACATGAAATTTGTTGAAATATTGCAGCAATGCCTTGGTTTTATTAGCGAAAATAACAAAACAATCAATACTTGACTTCCAGTGTCCGTCATGGCTGTTCAACTTGATTAGGTGACACAGTTAGAAACGGTCAACAGACAATATGCAGGGGTTTGAACTTTCATCCCTATAAAGCTCAGGCAAAAATTAAGCTGCAAAAAAATCCTTTAAAAGTACTGTAAAAGTTATTTATAGTAACCTTTAAATTTTACAAGTTTATTGGGAAACACACACAGAATACAACACTTCATAGACTTAATGATGTGTTGCCAAGTGTGGTTCATTTCTGAGCAAAACTCAAAATGCATGTTTAAATACGTTGAAGTGAGTGAGATCCGTGAGTTTTTATTTTTATTTTTATCTTTAATCGACGTATTATGCTAAATTCACATTTTTCACGTTTTTATGCTTCCACTTTTGTCTTTGCTGCTTCTAAAAACATCCCAAGTACTTACAAAAACCCCAAAAGCCTGTGGTTTGGCCAATGAGTTGTTTTTTGGCAAACCTGCTGAATTTAACCAGGCACTGACCGTCACCTAGCAACCCCAGCCAAGCCAGCCCGTCACCTAGCAACCAAATCTGAGTTCCAGAAGCTTCAGTCAGCTGGTTTCACCGCTGTCTGCGCTGTACAATAATAACTGCTGGAAAGGACAAGTGTTTGTTGTTGGCTTACCATTCAGAAACCATTTGCGCATCTGCTTGAGTGTAAGACTTGAGCTAGGGGGCGTGGCCAGCAGCAGAGTATTTGGATTTAAAGTGACAAGAGGCCATGAAAAGAAACAAACTCATTCTGGAAGGGAGTAGAAAGAGCTTGCTAAAGTGTTCTTCTTGACGATTTTGGTGACTTCTTATTCTTCTTCGGACAATGTCTTCATCTTAAAATGAATATATATTGTGGGGACATTTGTTTTGTCTCCATAAAGGGTCTATACCTGCTTGTCCACACACTTACAGACAGGGGGCGCTGTGGGAAGCAGGAACACGCAAGAGACGTCTTGACCAGAGTGTTTTCCAGCACCCTGGGGACATCCAAAAGTCTAGTGCGTGTGTGGTAGACTGTGTGTGTTTTGTTTTTATTTTGAGTGTTTAATGTATTAAAAGGGGCCGGGGTAATGAATTATAATCTTTAATGCAAAAACCGATCGATACCACCCAGAGAATAAATCAGCTTTTACTGAGCGCGTCAAAGCCCCTTAATACACTAGAGGAGAGAAAGGGAGTGCATGGTGGGTGAGGTAAGAGGGGGAGTTAGGAGCTGGGACAAACTATTAATGGAGGAGGAGGAGGGAACCTGAATGAACCAGAGAGAAGGAGAGAGAGAGATGAAGGCCACCAGGGTGAAACAAAGGCGAGGGGGAGTACGAGGTAAATAGAAGGAGGAGAAGAAATAGATGGATGGAAGTTATAGAGGAGCAGCCTCACCTCTGGGTTAACCTCATTGAGTAAAAGCCCGGTGAAAGCACATAGACTCTGACAGGTTTGCGAGGAGGAGAGGTCGCAGGGTCACTCACTGAGAGGTACTTGTTATTTCTTCCATCCAGTTGCATTGTGTTCACTCTCAATGACTTGCTGCTCCCTGATTTCTGTCGCCAGAAGCAAAATATTAATTTAGTTACGCCCGCACCCCTGAGTTTAGCACCGCGTTGCTGGAGGAACTCAGTGTCTCCATGCCCGAGAGCTTCATCTGGGCAGATATTTAAAGGAATTCAAGAATTATCAGCTTGTATTGACAAACAGTTATGGTTTAGTTTTCTGTGCTTTCTCCAAGCCCAAATCCCATTTCACCCCCTTGCCCCAAGCAATTGGTTTGAATTGCTTTTTTTTTTTTTTTTCTCCAGTGTTACCCCCTGGCTCCTAATTTAGAGTCACAAGAAGCAGTGGAGAAAATTGATGATGAACAACACACATAAATCACGGTTTGGTGAGTGGCTCGGCTTTGATGTCACGTTTTGGTGAGGGTTTGGTGCAGCAGAAACAAGAAACACACCCAAGCTCCTGGTTTTTCTTTTGTTTATTTTGTGCAGAAAATAAAATAAAAAATAAAAAAAACAGAGAGGGATCAACAAACCGCTGCTGCAAGTAAAGGAAGGTCGGATTTGAAATCTATATTTTTCCTCGTGAAAAACTCTGTTTACTTCAACATTTTAGATTTATGTTTAATATTAACAGAAGAAAAAACAGTCGTGCAATTATTTCTGTTAATTTTAGTGATTATAGCCTAATGAAAATCCTAAATTCAGGATTTATATTACAGAAATGTTGTGTTATGGAGGACGAATCAGTTGTCCAGCAGTCACCCTTCACAGGATGGGTTAGTCACATTGCTGCCTCTTCATTATATCCAGCCATATTTATAGGAAGTTGAGTGGAAGAAAAAAGTGTCGTAGAAAAAGCTGCACAGCTAGAGTAGAATAGAAATAGCATTTATTGCTCCACAAAGCAACTAGGATAACCACAGCCGTAGGAGAATATTGGTGGATATTTACAGATGAAGAATGTTGCTCAGTGGACCTAAAGTCATCTATGCAGATGTGAAAGTAAAGTTTGCATTTCACTTAGAAATAAAAACAGCAGACTCTAGAGACATGGTCTTATATAAAATTTTGGTTTAGTGAGAAAAATAATCTAGGGTTTTGTTTGCTTTAAGCCATAATCATCAATAATATTTAAAAAACATGTAAATACATCACTTAGTGTAACCAATCTTACTTTTTAACTTCAATAAGTAAAATATTTTTTTGTGTATTGAGCTCTTTCTGCAGCTCTCTGTTACCTTCACCTTTTCATTTTGAGACTATCCGGATATTTTCCTCCACTGCTCTCATAATGTTTTAATTTCCTCATGCTGCCGCCCGCCTCCTGCCTGCATTTGGATCCACCAATCAGCTCACAACATGACACAGTGGGATAAAGCTGGGAACAGATACAGATAGGCTGCAGATTATTCACAGGCACAGGTGAATACAGGTCTGTTTTTCCAAGTTTTACAGCGAGAGTTAAACTTTAGTTTCTGGGATTAATTTCTCTTTCTCGTGCAGAATTGTTACAACAAACAGATGCATGAGGTTTCACATCTTTGCTTAAAACCTTTAAAAGGTTTTTCTGAATGTTATTACCTTAAATATATATTTTTTCTTTGATAAGCTGGACAACAGGAAGTCTTGTAAAAACACACAATTCCCTCATATTGAAGAACCAATTCTTCATAAACCTAAAAATGTGATTTACCTTAAATATCCCGAGCGGCAAAAGAAAAACCAAGTAAGGGTTAAAGAGGAACTTTGGATTCAGTTGCAGAGATTGATCTCAGATGTTCACAAACAAAAGCCTAATGCAACTCTGAGCATTTAGGATGTCTGCCCCATTCAGTCAGCACACTAAGTGGTTTAAGCGAGGCTTTTGGTCGCTGGAGACTCTTTAGTGAGACACAGTGATTAAAATTTGATAGCTCAAGCCAGGACTGGAGGTACATCAGCAGGGGAAGGCAAAAAAGGGAAAAAAGAAACACGGAGGACACGGAGGTGGGTCGAGACAACTTAAAAAATTAATAAATAATAGCATCTTTGGTTAGAAAAAGGAAATCCAGAGAGGTATCTTTACACGTAAAGGAAGGCTACAGACGCTGAAGAGGACGGTTGAGCAGTGATTTTTACCGATCCTGTTACTCCCCTCAGGTGCTCAATAATTAATCAGCTGAGCAGACTCCTGAGATGCAGCGATGATGCCAACCAAGGCAGCCATCCATCATTCATCGCTTAAGGAATCAGAGCTGGAGATAACATTTAATCACTCATCTTGTGGCAGAGTTCCTTCCCACTATATTTTTCTCTCCAAGGCTTCTTTTTGTCTGACTTCGTTGCTTCTGCTTTTTTTTTTTTATCCTTGCCGTTCTCAAGCTTTCTACACTTTTTGTCTCATAGATTGTGCTGGATAAACAGAGATCAAGTGACAAGTGAGTCAGTTTGATATCTTATTTTATTATCTTGATAAAGTGCTTCTCATGAAGCCAGAACCTTGTATCGTCTTATTGGGTTTTTTCTGAAGTGGATGGACACGGCGTTGTGCGCGTTATTAGAGCTGAAGGACAGAGCGAGATGTTTCAAAAGAAATGTTGTGTTTGAATCAACAGAGAAACATTCCATCTAAACTAAGCTGCTAATTGTTTTTCTCCTTGCTACGCTGAAAGGTTGGACCTGCAAACCAAATCTTGTTCTCACTCCTTCTTGCCATAACCCCCAGTGAACCTTTCACACCCTACATGCAAACCTGGTGTGTGATTGGTCAGAATTTTGCTGGCATCTGTTCATGTGGAAAATGGCCCCAACAAGTATTTTTTCTTTTCTTTTCTTTTCTGGCTTCTGAGTGTGTAGCCAGTCACCAATCGTTATTTCTGGAGCGGTGTCTTTAAAAACTGATGCGTTTATTACTATTTAACAAGAAAAAGAAACTGAAAGTAACATTTTTTATGTTCTTCTGTCAATGGTTGACAGATTCTTCCACTTGATTTGTTGGTCTGTGCTGAGTCACCAGGAGGCTCTTGGCTGCTTCTCTAAGTAGTACTTTCCTCAGTTTCAGTGGCAGCCATGTTTTCAGATGAAGCGTTCATCATGATGAGATACTCAACAATCAGGATCTTGTTTTAAAGCCAAACTCTGCTTTAAATATCACAACTTTACTTCATAGGTAGCTTCTGCAGCCAACTGGATGATATTCTCAGAATAACTGGGGGATATTATAAAAGCATGCCGCACTTTTTAGGTTTTCATTTTTAAAAATCATGTCATTTTCCCTTATAATGCACTTTCACATAAAATCTAAATAAAATAATCTACTGCAAAAAGTGAGAAACTTTTGCGAGATGCTATGTTTAATTTTAGTAAAAAAATTACCAGCAAACACATTTGAACAAGGTTTTGCCGCTTTGCCGAGTTTATAGCTTCACACTTCAGCTTTTCCTCTGTGGGGGCTGTCTGTCTGTGTGCCTGAGGGCGTGTGATTGTTGCATCGCACTCATAATAAGCCTCTGAGTGACTGGCAGAACCAATATCTTGCTTTCGCTTTGCCCTGCGTTCAGTGAGGCGGCTCGGTGTGCAGCTCCCGTCATGCATCTCAATTCCACAAACACAATATTCAGAGCCGAGAAAGGGAGTCTGTTTTTTGATTAATGTCACCATGACAACTACATAATTCATGAATTGTATTAGCGATCCATTTGTCATTTGCAAATCATAATTCAGAATGTGCTTGGGGAGGGCAGGCCTGCGAGAACCTGCTATTGTCTCTTGCAATCACCGAGAAAAGAACCGGGGGAAACGCTGACGTGTCCTTGTCCTTGTCAGGGAGGCAGAAGCTGCTTGTTTCGTAGGAGAGCACTTTTAGCTTCATAATGACCTCTCAGGTCTGCTCATTTGGGAAGCTTGCATGCTAATTCCTCCCTCTTCATCTGTCCGTCTGGCTGTCTGTTGACAGAGGCCTGGCCAGCTCTACACTGACACCATTTGGTGCAGCAGTGGAAGGAAATAAAGAGGACGCTCATGAAAGCAGCGGGGCAGATCATTCCTAAATAGATCAATGGCTGGATTTTCAGCGAAGCCCTAAAATGAAATGGGATTGCCCTCCTTTCGAAGCCAGCTGGTGGGGTTTTTCCCTGTTTGGCCAGCCGTACCCCGACCAGATCTGGGTGTTACAAAAGGGATTTAGCATTGTTTTGCTCCCTGACCCACACCGTCAAACAGGATTGCAGAAGACAAAACATTTTCCCTCTTGGATCTCAGATTTTATCTTCTAATATTTAACATTTTACTCCCTCCCTGTGTGGTTTCCGCTCCTGCCTAAAACTATGTCTAATGTGGGAAAAACACGGCCATCTTTTTAAAGCCACGCTCCTTTGAGTTTGGATTAAGCCAAGTTTAAGAAGTGGCGATCAGAAGAAATAGCAGGAACTTTTCCAGCTAAGCCTGTAAAGGTTTATGGATGAAACACTTCCAAGCACTGACACTCTAATGCTCAAATAAAATTTGCATACGAGTGCTGTTCGTTCTCCCAGCACCTGGGCTGAGCTTTGTATGCGTTATATATGATGTACCAAACAGAATCCGCTCCGATGCTCCTGGTTCCTCTGCAGGCGTGTATGCTTCCATCTGCCCCTCTTCTTTTCCGTCTTCCCTCCTTCCCTCTTTAGGGTCCTTTCTTCATTCTTTTCTACTTTCCTTCCTTTCTCCTCTCCTTCCTTGCCTCCTCCCACACTTCCTTGTGACCTTACTACTTTCTCTCCATCTTTCCGAACTTTCATCTTTGTAACTAAACTCTATTTCTCCCTTTTGTTTTTTTCTTTCTTTCTTTTCTTGTGTCCTTCCTTTACTTCCCTTCACATTGTCCTTCCATTCCCTTCTTTTTTCTGAGTCCTTTCTTTCTCTCTTCTTTTTCAACCTTTTCCAACCTCTATTTCTCCCTTGTGTCCTTCTTTCCTTTCCTTCAATCTTTGTTTTGTCCATTCCAGTCTTCCTTATGTCCCTCCATTCCTTAATTTAATTCCTTTTTGTGTCCTTCCTGTTTCCCTTTTCTTTCCTTGCCCGTTTTCTTCCTCTGATTCTCTCTTTCATTCTTTCCTTCCTTCTATACTTGATTATTTCCTTCCTTTTCCTTCCTTCCATTCTTCCTTCTTTGTGTCCTTGTTTCCTTCCCTTCTTCTTGTAACCTCATGTATTTCTCTGCTTTTTTCCCTGCTTATATCCTACCCCCATTTTCTCCTTCCTTCCTTCTTTTCTTCCATTTCTCCTTCCTTACTTTAATGGCTACAAGGCCAACTTTTCCTTCTCTTTTTGCTGTTTTAATATTGGACAAATCAGCGATATCATTTCGCCGCTGACTGTGGCAGAAACCCAGGCATTGTTAGCGGCGCTCCTTCTAACAAGACATTATACGGTATTCTGCACATGCAGCAACATGTCCACATATAGAAACTACTTTCTATGACAGACTCAATGAGACACATATAGATAGATTCGCTATTAAACTGTGTTTTACCGTAGGATTCACCCCGGTTGATGGACAGAGCTGATATCTTGGAAATTGGAGTAACTCAATAAAATCTATCATCTAACAGTTAGTTCGACTTTATCTGTGGCAAATGGGATTCTGGGAGTTTGTTTCCGTGAGGCGTCGGCCGCCCACATGAGGCTGATGTGTCAGATTGAGGTAGTTTTATGGTTATAAACTGAGGGAAAAAATTACCACGCTTGGTACTTTGACTACTATCATTAAATCCACTCAGTATTTATATTTTATTATAGTGGTGACTCTGCTAGGGAGATCCTGATGCTGCTCCTGTTCAGGTTTGTGCTAATAATTCAGGAAGATTTAAAAATGTCTCCTCCACAAATAAAAAAAAAGCACTTCAGGTTGATGTCGCTGATCTTTCTTCATCGTCAAAGAACTATTTAATGCTTTCACTTGCGACAGGTTTAACTCCCTAAACACTGTTCGGTTTTTAACCATCGTCTCTCGTGACTCTTTCTGCTTGTTTAACACTTGCTTGTCATTAAATTTACTCTCTTTTGAACCATCCCACTTCATTCATCTTTAACTTTCTGCTGACATCAGCGGACCAGAGTCTCCTGGTTGCACCGAGCAGCTTTTTAAAGCACAGAGACCCTTTCATTGAAGCCGGGCCCAAACCTGCCCTTTCACATGCAGACCTCGCCAACACTTGACATTTTCAAAACCTGTTTGAAAACTCAGTTTTATTCGTTGGCATTTAAACCAGACTACACCATGACATTTGACTTTTGTCTATTTGTTTGCAAAGTGCTTTTTTTTTTTTTTTTTACTGTGTTTTATTTTCAGCCCGTTCGTTTTTACAGTGTTTCTCATTCGCTTTGGTTTATTTCTGGAATGATCCTCGACATTTGCAAAGCAGTAAGTGAATTTCTCAAAACCTTTCGAATAAACGGCAAAATAGCGTGGATTATATGCAGAAGTCAGTCAAATTGCTCAAACTCCAAAAGTAAATATCTGGGTCAGTGAACAAGTCAGTGCCATCGGTGATAAATCCTTGTTTCCTTCTGAAAAGGTAAGACAGTCAAGTAGCTTTGTCATGCTCTCAATGCAACAGTGTAGTCTGGATGTTTCCAACCCTGAATCCTTTCCTCCCATTAGCATTCAAGCTATTTATTTTTTTTACCTAAAACCAAATGTGTCTAAACCGAACAGCGTGAAATAATCTTGGTCAACCTGAAAATAGCATTTTAGGTTACAAGCTTTAGCTTCCATGCTAGATGGAGCACATTGTCACTCTCCTTGAAGGTTTGCTTTTCGTATACTTTTAGCTGATATCATTATATTGCCAAAAGTATTCGCTCACCTGCCTTGACTCACATATGAGCTTAAGTGACATCCCATTCCTAATCCATAGGATTATGACGTTGGTCCACCCTTACAGCTTCAGCTCTTCTGGGAAGGTGGTCCACAAGGTTTAGGAGCGTTTATGGGGATTTTTCTTCCAGAAGCGCATTTGTGAGGTCACACACTGATGTTGGACGAGAAGGCCTGGCTCTCAGTCTCTGCTCTCAGTCTTCTATCGGGTTGAGATATTCACCGAGCTTAAATTCGATAGAGACGCTGTGATATGACCTTAAAAAAAATCCATCCAGTATGAATTAATTCTGCAAAGAGCAGTGGGCCAAAATTCCTCCACAGAGATCTGAAACACTGTCAGTTATTGGCATAAAGCAAGTAAATTTTATATAGATTTGTTTGAGCATCTTAAACATTTAAATGTGACAAAAAAGCAACGTTTTTCACAGAAATATTGTTTCATTAAATTAAGTTATGTATGAAAGTCATATGCCCAAACCAAAACACACCAACTTAGACAAAGTTTTATTTAATAACTTTTTGTAATCTGCTTTAACCAGCTAAGCTGTGCTGCTTCTTTTCAGTTTGCAGGGAGAGTTTTGGTGGAGATCTGAACATGGATGTAAAGGAGAGACCTGTTAGATTTTCCAGATGTCCCAGAACGGACATCTGGATGGAGGCTGGATTCTCGGGCTTTTATTTTAGAGACTAAAGAGTCAAGGTGTGGGACACTTGTGTGACGTTTAACTAAGAGATTTACAGACATGGTTACAGACTTAAAGAATTTATTCATTTTGTATTTAAAAACACTATAAAGATCATATTTGAGAAAATCTCGTGTGCATTGACACAGTTTGGACCCGATATAAAATATATCATCAGTTTACAGCAGATGCATCCGTAGGTTTCTCCTGTGCCGATGTGTCGTCACTGGAGTGATGATTGTCTGAAAAGAAGAGAAGATCACAAAGCGCATTTAATTTAATAAATGTTTTCATTTACACCAACATTTGATGCACATCTTCCTCACCTTTTGTTCCTTCCTCATCAATGCTCTCCTGGCTGGTCAGGGAAGCAGCGTCCTGAGGCGTCTCCTTCTCTCTGCCCGTCCCCTCCCACAGGACGTTGGTGCTGTTCTGACTGGAGCGAAGCCGCTGCCGGGGCGGGGTCTTGTTGTCGCCGGGACTAAACGATTGGGAGACGCCGGAGCCTCCTCGGGACAAACCGATCCCCCAGCCGTGACGGGAGCCCAGCTTTTTCCGGGGTCCGTAGCGCGCGATGGTTGGAGTCCCGGGAACCGAGATGTCCGGGTCTGGGTTGGATGAGGTTTTCCTCAAGGGTGTCGGAGAAACTGGAGCGCTGCGGAGGTCTGGAACGGAATGAAGCATGGTGGTGGGACTCGATTAAAACTTTTAATCTAGTTAAAATACCATATTTCTACAAAATAAGTAACATTTTCAGTAAAAAAAAAAAAAAAAAGATTCTTGCTGCTAAATTATTGATCACTTTGGATGGGAGTAACTTCTCAACAATTAAGTATTTTCCCCTTGGAGATCAATAATAAAAAAGTCTATTCTGTTACAAGTAAAAACCTTTATAATCATGTAGAGGCTGGAAGTGGAAAAGAGCCACAACTTTTCCAGCTGAAACTCCAACATCAGGGAAGTTTTCCACTATGTTTCTCACCAAATGTGGCTTCAGGTTTATTAATTGAACCTGCTCTAAGACCAGCTCTAGCTTAGTAACGGTAACACTTGTTGGAAATAAAAATAATACGCTTAATAAGTCAGCCTTAGAGTCAACATTTTCTATCGTCTAAAGTTGCAATGCCTAATGATCTTCTCTGATCAATACACTAAACACATCGCCATACTTTTACTCTTTTAAATTAAAAAGTTCTAGTGTCTGTAGTAGGTTCATTAAAGAGCAAATGCAAACTATCAAAGAAAGAAAAAGACTGTTCTACCACATCCTGACATTAAGCAGGTGGTAAACTCGGTTTGATTGGGAACCAAAATTGCAACATGTTACATTTCCAGCTGTTGCGGTTTGCTTTCACATTGCGTTAAGCCAAACGATCCAAACTGTTTGAAAAACTGTTCTCCTCCTCGCCTGTGACGGCGAAGCACCAAGAGCTGAAAGGAAATGGCACAAAGACCTCTGAAGACACAAAGCGCAACTTCCTTCTTCATAAAATGTGAAAAAAAATGAAGTGGCGTCAAATTTTAGCGGTTTCAGGATTTCTCTTTTAAAAAAGACCACAAGCCATTTTCCCGCTAGTGCTAGACTTACATGTTTGTTTTGGTTATATTTACCCAGAGTGCTTCACGCTTTTGTTCACTTCCTGTTTTTGGAGTGGTCTCCAACACATTTGGTATTCACATGTGCATTCAAACCGCACCAGAGTTTGTTTTAATCAAACTGAGACGTAAGGTTTTAGACGGACCAGAGTTAACTTTTTTGGTTTGCGTCAGAGTTTTCAAGACAAACGAACTGGAGTTTGATTAAAGCGGACTAAACAGGACTGGTGTGAATGCAACCATTAATCACAGAAAAGGCTCAGGACTTGGCAGATATAACTTTCAAGCTTACAAACCCAGGAAGTCACAGATAAACAGATGTACATAGTACATCGATGATATGGGACAAATAAAAAACACAAGTTCAACATGGTACCTGATGTTAAACCAGAAATCTGAACTGAATCGTTAAATTTACGTGGCTTCCAGCGGACACTGCAGTGAGGTTCTGCACTTCGCTGCTTTCAGCTCTAATCTTAATCACTGGGATAAAAACTTCTGATTACAGGAGCGTTTTAGTGGCAAAACCCGTTTAGTGAATTGGATTGCTGCAGTTTTCCCCTCAATGTTACCAGCTGCTGAAATAGCAACATTTAAGACAATAAACTCAAAAAGTGAAACAGCAGCAGCTTTCCCCCCCGCCCCCCTTCGGCTTACATGCTGAGTGAGAGATATTTTCAATACATTCAGTTCTCAAATGGTGCAGGGTTTACTTTGTTTTCATCTTCCACAGCACAGGTTTTAAAATAGTAGTTTCAATACTCATGACACCCTGCTGGAAACGCATGGCCCTGTTTGAAGACGGTTCAGATTATTATTTTAAAAAAGAGAATACATTAAAAGAAAACATAATGCAAATTAGATGAGTAATGAGCTGAACAAAGGATGCTTGGATGGAAAAATCTGATCTTGAACTGTGAGGGATGTTAAGCAGGTACTTTAGTTTGTCACGTTGAATTTTCTCCTGAAGTAAAACAAAACAAGAAGGAGGGATATTCATTAGAAATATCCACTAATTAATTATTATTTTGCTGCATCTTTGGCTTAAAGATGATTAAAAAACCCCCGGTGAGAGCAGCTAGAGTCTTTGGTGCTGAGACAATTAAATACTTTGAGAACACCATTATTTGGTTAAAAACCGAACTTAAGCGCTAAAAATCCAGGTGAAATTTGATGCAACTGCTTTGAAGACACCTGCAGTGAGATTTCCATGTCAGCGAAGGCATCAAAAGGGAATAAAGCCTCGCATATCAACTCCTTTCAATGTGCGGTTAGCAGGAAAAAGCCCAGCTTCAGTGAGTCGCGGCTCTTTACAAGGAGAGATCTGAGGAGATGAGAGCGTTATCAGTGCAGACCACACTCCGTAGTCATGAGATGATTTGTATGCGCGCCTGCTCCCTCCCTTCATGCCGTATCTCTGTGAAAACCAGTCAGCTGATGTTTCTGTGTTAGTTAGTCTGAAAAAGGCCGGTTGTGTGTGTGTGTGTGTGTGTGTGTGTGTGTGTGTGTGTGTGTGTGTGTGTGTGTGTGTGTGTGTGGGGGGGGGTGTGTGTGTGTGTGTGTGTGCGTGTGTGTGTGTGTGTGTGTGTGAGATCTCACCAGGCTTCGGTGTGTGTGGCTCTGGTGTAAACTCGTTGCTGTCGGCCAGGTTTTCTATGCTGCCTGCGGCGGTGAAGAGGGCGCGTCCCTCCCTTCCTCCTCCTCCTCCCCGAGGCTTGATTAGTTTCTTCATCCTGTCTGCGATCCAGTTAGACTTTCTGTGAGGACACAGGAGACGGGGACCTTTCACAAAGAGGGTCAAGCATCTCGGTGCACAGCGACTCACAATTATGTACACAAGCTGGTTTCCCTCAAACTGGTCGGATGCCAAGTGTTGGTAAGAGAAGAGAAGAGAAGAGAAGAGAAGAGAAGAGAAGAGAAGAGAAGAGAAGAGAAGAGAAGAGAAGAGAAGAGAAGAGAAGAGAAGAGAAGAGAAGAGAAGAGAAAAGAAGAGAAGAGAAAAGAGAAGAGAAAAGAAGAGAAAAGAGAAAAGAAGAGAAGAGAAGAGCAGAGAAGAGAAGAGAAGAGAAGAGAAGAGAAAAGAAGAGAAGAGAAGAGCAGAGAAGAGAAGAGAAGAGAAGAGAAAAGAAGAGAAGAGAAAAGAGAAGAGAAAAGAAGAGAAAAGAGAAAAGAAGAGAAGAGAAGAGCAGAGAAGAGAAGAGAAGAGAAGAGAAAAGAAGAGAAGAGAAGAGCAGAGAAGAGAAGAGAAGAGAAGAGAAAAGAAGAGAAGAGAAAAGAAGAGAAGAGAAAAGAGAAGAGAAAAGAGAAGAGAAAAGAAGAGAAGAGCAGAGAAGAGAAGAGAAGAGAAGAGCAGAGAAGAGAAGAGAAGAGAAGAGAAAAGAAGAGAAGAGCAGAGAAGAGAAGAGAAGAGCAGAGAAGAGAAGAGAAGAGAAAAGAAGAGAAGAGAAGAGAAGAGAAGAGAAGAGAAGAGAAGAGAAGAGAAAAGAAGAGAAGAGCAGAGAAGAGAAGAGAAGAGCAGAGAAGAGAAGAGAAGAGAAGAGAAGAGAAAAGAAGAGAAGAGAAGAGCAGAGAAGAGAAGAGAAGAGAAGAGAAGAGAAGAGAAAAGAAGAGAAGAGAAGAGAAGAGAAGAGCAGAGAAGAGCAGAGCAGAGAAGAGAAGAGAAGAGAAGAGAAAAGAAGAGAAGAGAAAAGAGAAGAGAAAAGAAGAGAAGAGCAGAGAAGAGAAAAGAAGAGAAGAGAAAAGAGAAGAGAAAAGAAGAGAAGAGCAGAGAAGAGAAGAGAAGAGAAAAGAAGAGAAGAGAAGAGAAAAGAGAAGAGAAGAGAAGAGAAGAGAAAAAAAAGAAGAGCCATTAAACCAAACTTACTTAAAGTAGCTGATAAAAATGTGACTCTTTTATTTCCAGTCAGGTATTTATTGTTTAGTTTTGAGTGCGAAAATAAAGTGTATCTATGGCAGGAAATCACATGCATTATTACGTCATTTCCATTAAATCAGTGTCAAAAGGTCTTGAAACGATATTATCGTTTATCGCAATAATTGTTTAGACAATTAATCCCTCAGCAAAATTTGTTATCGTGACAGGCCTACCTGTTACTGATTCTTAATTGTATTTAGCTCTGGACTTTGACTGGGCCAGTCTTACACATAAACTAAAATACTCTTTTGTATCTCTGTGTGTTTGGAGTCTTTGTTCAGCTAGAAAGTGAATTTCTTCTCCAACAAATCTTTTGCAGTCTCTAAGAGGTTTCCTTTTTAATATCCTCATATCATGATGCAGCCACCACCGTGTTTCACCATGGGGATGACGTTTTCAGGTTGATGCAGTCTTTTGCATGTAAGAGAAACTTTTGTTTCAGCTTTATCTGATCAGAGCACCTCCTTCCTCATGTTTTCTGTTTCACCTTCATGGCCTGTTAGGATTTCTTACAGCTTTATTCTTGCCACGTTAAGACCTTTGTGGCAGAAACATTGTAAGATGTTCAAAAGTTCAGACTAACAAGAAAAATGATCCAAAATAATTGAGATAATTATGAAAAATGGTTTTCCCCCCAAAATATCTGAGTATATTTGCTGTTTACTTCTTCGAAGCTCTTAAACCTATCAGGGAGGATTTGGCTCCTGCTCTTTTGCCAGTTTTTCTTCCTGTCATGTTTGCCATCACGCTCACACTGGAAACCGAAGTTAGAAGGAGCAGAAAGCAGCAGGGTGGCGAGTTCTTGTCTTTTTCAGAGAAATAATGCTCAAGTGCTTCTTAAAAGGATTTAGACAGAATTAGTGGCTGAGATGACTAAAAGTTACAGATGGCTGACAATTATCCACGACTTCAGCAGCGTTATTTGGCCTGCAAATTGATGCCAATTTTGCAATTATGTGCTTCTTACGAATGAGGAAAGGACAGAAATGAATGGATTTTCTCTAATGTCACACAGAGTTCAGTTTTAAAATATTAAAACTGATAAAACATATCAGAAAATGACAGAAACTCATCTTGATCATAAAATGTTTTAGCTCTGCAGTCTGATAAAGTTGTTTTTTTCTTTTTTCAATTCTTAAAAAGCAGAAAAACTTATTTAAATCTGACAGAACAGGTTGAGGATGAATAGTTACTCAAATATAATTTGAGTAAAGACAGAAAAGGCTTTACAGATAAACGTAGATTTCCGTAAGGCACTGATCTTTGATTATGTTAACTTTAGATCCATCTCTGCTTCAACAAACCTGATTTATTGTAATTTTATCTCATTGAACATGTTGACTCACGGAGGCGTTAACATGTGGAGAGCAGAGCTAAGAAACGCTGTGATAAATACATGCATCCCCACATATTTGACCACTGCTCTGCTCCAAGGCCCTTTAAAACGTCCTTGCTTCACTGTTTGAATGTTGCCACATTAACCTCGTATCCCAGGTGCTCGGTGTCCTGAATCTCCAAGATGTTCGTGTTTTTCTGACTCTGAAGAATCTGAACTCCTGTTGATACATATTGAAGTCTCTCCCATGTGAATTGTCTTATTTTGGCCAATTTAAAAATGCAGTTAACCTTAAATATTGATTGACTTGTTAAAGCTTTAATGGGAACTTTTCTTTTTATTCAACAGAATGATTATTGTTTTAAAATCTTGAATACGAAACATCTTCAGTCTGAAGATACTTTTTATCTACAACAATATTTGACCATTTCTGGTTTTAACTCCAGGTTTTAGGAAAACTCAGAGATCTTGTCGTTACGATGATATTGACAAATCCATATTTCCCCATATTTTGCACTAATTAATCAATATCTACACTTTAAGTTATTACACATATAATAATGCAATTAAGCACCACTCAAAACTAAACAATAAATACCTGACTGGAAATAAAAGAGTCACATTTTTATCAGCTATTTTTAAGTAAGTTTGGTTTAATGGCTCCTGCAGAACATCTTGTGATAATCAAATATCTTTATTATTGTCCAAATAAAACCTGAGGAAAATAATTCATATCAGAGACAAAAGTTCTCGGCTTCTGGTGTAAAACAAATGCATGTTGTGAAGTAAATGAAACATTCTCATTTGGGGAGCAAATTTCATCTCCTGCATGAATAAGATATTCATTGTATCAATTTAATTTACTGATATATTTATTTAAAACACAAAACGTCTGCAACATCAGAGACGATTATTGAGTTTCTTTTTCTGATATGTGACACTTCATGTTAATAGTTCAATTTTATAGATAAATGGAAAGTTCTAGTTTAGTAAAATAATTTTTAAAAAATAACTTACTGATGTTTTTTATTTCATGGTCGATTATTTTGCTATTCTACTTAATCTAAGCAAAACAAATGTTCCAGTAATTACAAAAAATGGCATTTAACAAGTATTGAGTTATGTTTGTGGTAACCTAATGTCTCTAGATGGTAAACAATATGGTTTTGATCAAATAAATAATTAGTTTGTTCACAATACACTACATTATTTCATGTATTGACAATGTTGGCAAATGATTATTACAATAACATTTTTCATACTGTATTATAAACTATGAGCTTTAAAAAAATTTAAAGAAAAATTACAATTACATAAAAGTAACTATATATTTACAAATTATTAAAGTATATTTAGTTAATTTTAAACAATAAGTAAAACTAATTATTTTTACTGTTAAAATCTGTAAGGTTTGATCTCTCTGGAAGTTTAGGAACATTTAGTGAAACATTAATTTATTCTGTTCCCTGTTTACATTTTTGCACCACTGAGTTTTGAAACCCACCAATTACCACTTGGTGTGTGCAAGTTAAAAGGAAAACCGATGAGGGAAGTATTTCTGAGCGTAAACGGCAGTGTTTCTTGCAGAATGGTGTAATGTGAGTGCAACTCTGGTCGTACTTGGCCTTGCTGGCTGGAGGTTGCATGCTGGGCTCCAGGACTCGGTACTGATCCATAATCTTCTCCACCAACTTCTGCTTCTCCCGACGGAGTTCACTCAGCTTCTCCCTGAAGGGCAAACGCATGAATCATGAGACGAGAAGGAGGGAATAGCTGATCTCTTTCATGCCGATGTTATCGGTTTATATCACTTTTATTAAGATGATTTTTTTAATATGCTATTTTATTCAACTGCAACCTTTAAGAAAAAAGCTGAGTGCATTGTGATGTTTGAGCTGGAATCTTTTCACAACTTTCACAGAGGATTAAATGAACACGAGTGGAGATTAAAAATCAGGCTGCTGCTGCTTTAGGAATAATCTAACCCTCCTGAAAATAACAGAAGCAGTATTTTTTGACGTGAACAGCTGCTTCGTGGTCCTAACTGGATATTTTGTCCATCCTAACACAGTGGCAGCTTTGAAGCCAGATAAAAGATAAAAGTCCTGTTCTTCCCACACCTACTGGGTTCAGACCGAACCGAGTCAACAGCTGCTGAACAGATTGTCATTAACTTACATGCAGAAATGTTTTGATCCGTACAAAGAAGAATATGCTGTGAAGCCTACAGTAGAATAACTTATGGCATAATTATGTAACAGTAAGCCTAATTGTGATTTATTACTTTGTTTGGTAGAACATTTATAAATATGTCGCTAGCAGCACGGATATAATTATTGTTTTTTTGTTTATGTAATGGGTACAATACAAAAAAAAAAGCTATGACATTTTTTTCCTGACAAAAATGTTCTTTATGTTGAATTTGCAACAAATTATAAAACGCTTTCCTATGTTTCACCAGAAAAATACCGTTAAGATTACAAATCTATTTTGGAAAGAAAATCCTGGACAGCAGCAGCAGCAGCAGCAGTTTGATGTTCTTCCCTTGGGTTGTAACAAAAACAAAACATGTCTCTAGTAAGCCATGATAACCAACTGCAGCTAAAATAGATTAAAGTTAAGATAAACTAATTTAATCTAAGAAAAGACAAACAAATAAGCAAGAATAAAGTAACTGAACATAGGATATCAAATAGCATATCTTAATAAGTAAGATAAGATGAACTGAAATAAACTCAGCAATGCTACCTTAAAGCAGCACCAAGAACAAAATAATCTAAACTAAGAGAAAATATAGTTACCTAAATGAACCTAAACGAGGGAAAACTGAAGGTAATCAAAAATATCTAATGAGCTTTATTTAGCTTTTCTAAAACAAGCTAAGATAAACTAAGACAAGAAATTGATAAAACAAACTAAACTATTATAAGCTAAAATAACACGCACTAAAGTAAACTTAGAAAATTTAAGGCAAATTAAAGTGATCTAAAACATATCAAAATAATATTAATTTACAATAGTCTAAGGTAAACCAAAATAAGCCAGGCTATAAAAAGCTTTACTACGCTAAACAAAGACAATCTAAAGTAAACTAAGCTAAACTAAAGTATGAATGATAAGATCATCTAAACTATACAATCCTAAGATAATGTAACCAATGGTAAACTAAATTAAGATAAAGTAAATTAAGCGAAAGTAAGCTTACTTTAAAGCAAAGATGTCTTTATTGATCCAGAGCTGCTGAACAGATATATGTGCAACAGCAGCAAATATATAACGGTATAACTATTTTCTGCCTTTAATGTGCACACTCTTCTGTAATCATGTGTCCATTCAGTATTAATGAAGGTAGTTTATGCACATATCAGCAAATAAAGATGTATGTGGTGTTGCTGTTTTCTTGTTGCACATAATATTTTCATTTCTGGTTTTGCCCAGAAACAAAAGACGATAAACACCAAGCCGACTGTCACAATGCCTTGTTGGAAATCTAATCTTTTCAAGGTGAATCAGTTTTTTCTTTTCACAGGTGACACGTTTGATGGTTTTTCCATCCTGCTGCATGTTCAGGGCTGCAGCAGCGGAGAGGAGAGGAGATGGGGGCTGCAGCCAATTCCAGCTGTCACCAGGCGAGAGGCGAGGTGCAACCTGGAAAGGTCATTAGTCCTTCACAGAGACGTACAAGGCTATAAATCATGCACGCTCCCACTCATTTCCAAGGTCAATTTGAAACCACAAACATTCAAACATGAATGTTTTTGCCTACAGGAGGAAAACCGTGAAGGCACGAGGAGGAAAGACAAACTCCCCTCAGACGGACCTGAACAGCTAACATTAAAAATTTAACGCCTCCTTACTGTGAGACAAGTGCAAACACGAGGAAGGAAAATATGACTTAGCTTCTAATGCCTCTGTGTGCAGCAAATAGTTAGCCGCTATTCCACGACTCGTTGTCTTCCAAATTTCCATTCCGGTATTAGTTTGAATAAGATTATTCATCTTAATGAGCCATCCAGCAGTTTGCTCAGTTTAGGATGGAGAGCTGTTCAAACAGAACAAAGACCTGGGCTTAAACAAACCCCTCTGCCAAACCTCTGAGCACTTTCTGGTGAAAATCAAATCAAAGAATTCAGGTGAAGAAGAAAACTGGTCAGAAAAGATCTTAATGAGCAACAGAAACATGGATCTTTTTTTTCAAAGATGTATCGCCTTGCAACAACGCTATAACGTTTTCACATTTACAACCAAAAACTTATTTTATTGGTATTTCAAGTGGTAAAGCGACACAAAATAGCTTATGATTGTAAAGTGGAAGAAAGATGACAAATGATTAAATTTTTTTTTATTAAATAAAAATCTTTAAAGTATGGCATGACTTTTTATTCAGCCCCAAGAGGCTGTGGCACTTTTCAGAACCACAGTTTATTACTTTACACCTGTGAATCTGTCCGTAACAGCTTTCCATATCTACAGACACGTTTCTCTGTGCATTATTGAACTCAGTCAGATTTATAGATCCAGACTTTATTCCATGTATAAATGCTTTGCTGGATGTTTAGAGCTGTTTTCAAGCTAGAAGGTGAAAATCTATGCTTTAAAGCCTCCAACCAGTTTTCTTCCAGTATTGCTCCAAACATCTTATTATCATCTCTTACCAACTTCCCCACGGAATGATGCTGCCACCACCAGGTATTACAGCAAAATTCAAAAACACTTTATTAATCCCAAAGGGAAATGAAATAAATATTAAATAAATAAAATACAAATAAATACATTTTATTTATATACTAAATAAATAAATATTTCTAAATAATTAGAAATAATAAATAAGTAAGCTAAATAAATAAATAAAAATTGAAGGCAAAATTTTCTGCAGTGGTCAATGTTTTGGACATTGTTCTTGGCCTCTATGATGCTTTTTGTTCACTAATGTTCTCTAATAAACCTTTAAGACTTTCTCAGAATAGCTGGATTTATGCTTAAATTGAAACAGCACACAGGTGGGCTCTATCTACCGGATGGGTCAGAAAAGGGTTGCACTGGGTTTCGATTTAGGGAAATGCAGGTCACGCCTTTTTCGATATCTGACATAAAATCTCAAGAGAAAACTTGCTGTTTGTGTCTGTAATGTGAAAAGGTTCGAGTCCCAAAGGAATGAATTACAATCCTTTGTGTCTAATCATCTCTTCCTCCACTGGTTGCTTCCTGTCCACATCAAATGCTTAATATCAGAATCTGTCACCAGTGTAAGCTCCAGAGGAGGCATTTCGTCTATTTAAAGGGAGCTTTCAAGCGACGCACGCAGTAACAAACTGTTCCTTGTTTCCGCAGCACATAACATCTTAAACACTCATTAAACATCATGTGTGTTGCCACCTAATTAAATCCAATATCGATCTTCCTCTTAGCTGTTTCAGTCCCCAGCTGACTAGTTGAGAAAATATTTCAGAAGCTAAATACTACTCGGCAACAAGTCACTTTTTATTTCCCCCGGGCTCTTCCGTTTCTCTCAGATGTCCCCAGCCTGCCGTTCTCCATCAGCTGGATGATCACAGACTTCCTAATTGGTCCCGTTCACCTGACTGCAGCATCCGCCGGCTCCTCGCTCAGCTAACTCTGCTTCCACCTGCGTCTGTAGAGCGGCTTCATTCCATTAAAACCCATCAAAACCTGATTTTATATTTTCAGAAACCTGCTCCTCTTACTTGCTTTCAGCTGATGGCCTAATGTGCTATAAATAAATTGATTCAGGCTTGAAAACAAACCTGTGAGTGTGTTAAAAAAATACCCAATTCAATAGGCCTTGCACCAGTAGATGCAAATGTTGTAGCTGTGATTTTTTTTAAAAATTATTTTTACAGGACAAATCTTAGCGGGAATAATGGATTCTTTCATGAACAAAGGCAGAAAATTGAGGTTCAAAAAGGTAGAATTCAGAAAAATTAGGTTAATTAGATTGTAAGTGTGAAACCAGCTTTGCATGCACCCTATAAACCCTGAATTAATCTGGGAGTCAGTCAAAAGGTCGACCGCTGAGTGCTGCTGGACTGTGAAATCGCTGCTTCACAGTCTCAAACCTTTTGCATGCTTGATATGAAATCTGACTGTTCCTGTTCACAGACGGCTAAGAGGCTTTTCATTCACTCCCAGTTATTTAAAGGTAGCTGTTGTTGTTGTTTTCCAAAAACAGGGTTTAAATCCTTTGTTTGAATGATTGAAAACTGGATTTCTTTTCTCTTTTAATCCACCTCCTTTTTATTATTCCTGCAAAAGAAATTTAAAAGCACCTCAGGTTGGTGTGCACTTACTGGTACTCCTGCTGCTGAGAGTAGTGCTGGTCGCGGCGCTCCAGGCTCTGCTCCAGTAAGGCCCGGTTCTCCTTCAGCAGGCTCTGGTTTTGTTCGGCTAAGTGTCGGTTCTCCTCCTCCATGTTCCCTTTCAGCTGCGTCAGCAGCTGCGCAAACATAAACAACTCAGTGGGATCACTGAGGAACCTCACTGCCGACTCTGAGTGTATTTTCATGAAACATACCAATTGGACGATAAGAACTGGATTTTTGAATTAATATGTTGTAGATTTAATTTCACTACAAATTCGATATAGAAGAAAAACAAACTACTTATTAATTATATGTGTTATAAGAAACGATTGGTTCCTGTTTTGAAATCTTCAGCCATAAAATGTCATTTCAACTCAAAAGAGAAAAAATTTAAATCTGTCTTAATTAGAAACTTAGTCACACTTTAGGCTTTCCTGAGAAGATTACTGTATGTGATTTAATTTGGGATTGGGATTAAGATTAAGCCATTTCTTCACATTGACAAGAAACGGATGGATGATCGAGGCAGCATTGTTTTATAGTTAGATGAATGATTTCACAAAGTGGATGGAAGGATGAAAAAGGAGAAGATGAAAAAGTTCTCCAACTTCACAAAAGACTTCAATCTTTTGAGAAACTCTGCCAATAATTAAAGGATTTGTGATAAACATCTCAGAATCTAATTTCAAACACCTGAAAAGCAAGAGAGGAGGCAAATGTTCCAAAGTTACTTTGATAAAGTACAATTTACTTATATGTTGCTTTGTAGAGATTTTATTTCTATGGTGTATTAAAAACAAAAAGCTAAGTAAACAACAACAGATGACTACAAACAGATGACCGCCATTGATTTCCTAATTTTCAAACCCACTTTTAAAGGTCAAAAACCTCATTTTGGCAGGAAGAAGGTAAACATAAAAAGATAATCTCATCTACTTTAATCTTTGCAAATCTGTTTCCAATTATTATTTCTTGTCAAATGTAGCCCCATCAGAGCGAAATGCTGCAGCAAAGGATTAATTACTGGAGCAACGTGAACCTTGAGACATGTTTTCCTCTGAACTGCTGCATAATGAGAATCCAAACTACCATATGCACCTAAAATAACTTGGTGTGGAGAAGAGGAAATAACTTCAACACACAATTAGATAATCTGAGGGGAAATAATTCTCACTACATAAAAAACACAATGATGTAATTTGGGAGAAAAGATGCAAGACAGAAAGCCATTATTTCTTTGTTTTTTGCATTGTTGATCAGCTATTTAAAGCAGCAGCTTGGCAACATGAGATACTTAAAAAATGTTCATCAAGTGGTTGAAAAATAGTGTTGATTATGTAAAGATGACGTTAGCTTAGCCTGAAAACAGCTAGCCTGGTTCTAAGAAGGCTAATATAATCTACAGCAGATCTCTCTCCTAAAATATATTATTAACACTTTCATGCTGTCAATTAAGTAGATTAAACTTTTTGACTTATCTATTGATAATTGTTGTTGCATTTAGGCACGATTAACCCAGCTACCCCTGACTAACCTGAGCTAATTTGACTCTTGTATAGGTTATAATATACCAGATTTTAATTTATACTCAGGCTCCTGGGTTATCGTTTGTGTTTTTTGCATAATTTTAGCTATGTTGATGCAAAAGGCATCAAATTTGGCCAGAATGTGGATTTTGCCACGAATTTAAAATTTTACTATGCTACAACTAACTGGAAAAATGTTTCCATTTGACTTTTCTTTCTGTTCTGAATCCAATTCAAAATGGAGTCTTACACAACCATCACATTCTGATTTCTTTCTTTTCATTTCCTGGGTTGAAATCTAATATTTGATCATTTTCCACAATGTGGGAAATCTACCTTTTTTTTCTCTTGAGCAACAAAAAAGAACGAAAGTGATATTAATTGTTAAAAACAGGATTTAGGAAGTTAAAAGTTCAGAAAGAAACAGAAATATGTATTTACTCACCATACATAATACTTACTGTTACTGAAGTTAACAGTAAGTTTCACTCAGCATTTTGTTGCTCAGTTGTAACATTTTACAATTTATTATCAAATATATTCTAGCTAAGAATATCATCCTTCACAGTAGTCACAGTTTTTAACATTTGGGGAAACATAATTATCAGTAAATTGTTTACTGTCTTTAAATCCCTGTTTTGTCTAAACAATAAAAATAGACGCATCACAACATGTTTTTAAGGGGACTGGAATATTAACAAAAGTCAAGATGCTGACTTGGGAAGTTGGAGGGTTGTTATCAACAACAATATCCAACATGTCTGCAATATTGACTTGTTTATTTCCACTCCTGTCAGTGTGTCCCATTATACAGGGCACAGACAGTATTTTACCCCCTGTTGCTTTAACTGCTGCTGCGTTTGAATGCATGAAATGCTGAGAAATACATTGTTACTGTTGATGGTAGTTTGCTTGTTGACAATGTTGCCAACTCCTCTGCAAGAGAAAGTAATTATTGGCTGTCAGAAAAGTCATCACCACTTAATTAGCACATTTTTGGTATGAACATTTCATTGGATGTTGTGGATGAGAGGAGTAAGATAGGAGAGAAAAGGTGAGTAAAATAACTCCTTGAACATGTTTAGAAGTACAAATCAATTTTCTTTTGTTGGTTTTCTGGCAGAGATACTAGAGGTGTTGTTGTTTTATTTGAAGGTTGTTGTTTTTTTTAGTTCAGCTTGAATTTTAAGCTTATTGTTGCAACAGCAAGGCTGCCAGCATCTGGAAACAGATGAGAGAAGATCCTCAGTCTGCCTGCAACCAGGAAGGACAGCTGCGCAAGGTCTGGGCTGTCTGAGTCTTTTGAGACGAAGTTCTTTGAAAAAGGTAAGGATGATTTCAGGTGAGAGTCTCTGGAACAGTCAGATGAAAAAGTTGAGCCCAGGTTTTGGCTGCCTGTGTAAATTTGTCACTAATACAGTAAAAAATGAAAACTAAATTCTAAGCACAGGAATCCTTCAAACCCAAATATAAAAATGGTGAAAGTGCAGCTCAGCTCATAATTTATTCCAAAAACAACACTGTGTGATAGTCACATATGTGATATCTCTCTTTTTAATGTTTTTTTTTTCTTTTTTTACCCCAAAAGCCTTTTAGCTGTACTATAATGGTGCCAGGTGGTTCAAAAATGGTTTCATGAGCAGCTGGATCAAGCAGCAGAATTCAACATCTGCTAGTTGACTTCTAAACCCTTTTGCAGAAAGTCAATTTCCATCTGCCTCATCACTCAGACGTGTTTAAAACGCTGCACTTGTTTGTATTTTAGTGGTTTGGATTGTAAGAGATGCCTGTGCTCCTTCAGAACTACTTGGTATTCAGTCTCTGTTTGGACAGATTCATCATTTTTGGCTGATATGTCAAGCTGAAAATGGCTTTTATATCACGGATGTGAGATTAGACAGCTCCTCACTGATGATATTACTGCCGTTCCTCACTGTCATGTCTATAGGAAATGCTCACTAAAACCTGCTAGGAACTCCTATGAAACCCCTCCAAATTGCCCATAATTCTTTCAGATGAGTTTGTTTGTACTATAAGTTTATCTGTGTATTTATGAAACAGAAAATCCTGTTTAACCCACTGGTGAAGTACAAAACTCCTGCGTTTCTCTGCAGCAGGTGTCTGGGTTTAGCGTGTCCTGTTACCTGGTACTGACTGGTGAGCCGAGCGCTGCTGAGGTCCAGGTTCTGATTGGTTTCCCTCAGGGCGCTGAGCTCCCCCTCCAGTCGGGTCTTCTCCAGCTGGGAGGCGCTCAGCTCCGCCTTTAGCACGGAGCCCTGAGCCAGCAGCTCCGCCTGCGAGGCCAACCAGTCCTTCTGCTGGGCATGCAGCCTGCAACGCCAACATGCACCGTCACTGTTGTGTCCCGTGAAGGACTCTGAGTCACAGCTTGCCGAGCGCTCTCCAACAGAAGCGCGGAAATTATCATCATTATACAACACTCTGGCTACTGGCAGAGCTAAGCCTGGGAAAATCCTGGAGAAAATCTTCAAAGATCGTACTTATTAATCACAACTTTTCAGACTTGAAATCTCTTTGCTTGTTTCATATTACAGCATTTCTTCTTGTGAGGATTAGAAATAAACAAGACACTTTTCGTTCACGATGATTCAGTGATGGTGTGGAGCTGCTTTCATTAATCTGCTGCTGGAAACCTGCAACGTGTGCAAGGTTGGATGGATTCAATCAAGTATCAGGAAATCCTGGGAGGGAATGTCAGGCTGTCTGTGAAGAAGCCGAAAACTGGGTTTAATTAGAATTTTGAACAGGACAATGATTCAAAGCAAACTTAAGATTGTGTAAATTGGTTTCTGCAATCACCTGAAATATTGAATTTTGTGAGGAAACCTAATTTGCAGGTTTCTGTTGCATTGCTTCCTCTGTTTTGATAATATGCTTGGCAACTGTTTCTCTACGCTGTGACAGCTGGTGGAACTAAGATTTTATTATACATAACTTTGTGCTGTTGCCCAAAATCATCTTATAATCATGCACTTTTTCAATAATAAATAAAGAAACCTCAGACATTTAAGTTACTACCAGGAAATTATTTTTGGTAAAGGAAACAATCTGATATTTATAATCTCTAAGAACTCTCGTTGAAGAAAAATCACTCTCATGTCTTTCCCTTTTCAATGATAATCAAAGTTAAATTTGCACATATTAAAAATAACAACGTAACTGGATTATCAAAGGTTAGAGAGCGAACTGCAGATCTAATACTGCTGTTACAGACAGACGGTACGATCGTCTTTGTTATCAGGTTTTCTGCTCTCAGGGTTCAGCAGCGGCAGATGTGGTTTGGCGTAGCAGTGCTGTGAAGGGTAATCTTTAATAATTTAAAATGTTTTGTCTGGCTTAAAGGCTTCCAAAGGTATAATTTTTCTTGACTGCTTGCAAAATACTAAAACTTGGGTCCTCTTCTTTCAAAGCTGAACGCGACCGAGTTCATCCACTCCACCTTTAAGAGTCGTTACAGGAAATCTCTGACCTGACTGAACTGAATGAAAGAACTAAAATAAGACCTTTTAGAGACAACGTAGCATAAATACTCAAGACAGTCTCATGTCTTAGATGTCATATAAATAGAGAAACTAAAGAGTAGTTTGTAAACTCTGTTCTTTTATTTCCCGTAAAGTGAATTTATTTCGTTTCCTTTTAAACAAGTTAGAATGAACTATATTTTTGTACAAAATTATTCTCAGAGATAAAGTTTCAAGGGCTAAGCTTTCCTGATTTTTAAGATTCGTTCAGAAAAAAAAATTATTTTTATTTTTGCAAATAAGCTGTTGCTGACCACAAGTGTCCAGTTGTACCAGTGTATATCTTTGACCCAGAGTCAGACCCATATGCACAACCATCAAGAAACCAAAAAGTTGTTTCTAGGTGTTGAGACAACTACGCTTGTCACAATAATCAATAAATCAATTAACGGCATGGCAAATTAAAACAAACTCAATTATTTCCATTGGCATAATTTATCATTTATCTCTTTTTTTCCCTCTTTCTACCAAAAACTGGATGACAAGAATCTATAGTTTGGTGTTTTGGTCTCCATCAGCCCTTTTTTTTGAAGGGCAATTTTGTTTACAAAGGCGTCAAAATTCATTTTATTTTTTGTTTCGTTTATTTACTTTGCATGTTTAAAACGTCTTCCAGTGTTAACTTAAAGTTTACTGATCTTCTTGCATTATTATTTTGCCATTAATATTATATTACTTAAAATGGTCTCAAAATAATAATATTACTGTTTATCACAATAACTTCTGGAACAATTTATCAAACTTGTTATCGTGACAGGCCCAAAGTCAACAACTAAACTCCCGTCTTTTCTAGTAAACATTGTACAGCGGAAAAACCAACTGACCAGCTCTGATTGGGTTGCTAGGCAACGGGGTTGGGTTGCTAGGTAACAGGCCAGTGCCTACTGATTTTTACTTCAATTCGTTTTCCAAACATCAAAATACGTGAACTTACTACTAAAAAAACAGCTTGTTAGTGATTTTTGTCTGTTTTTTTTTTCTAGAAGTAGAGACCTGAATGAAAAAAGAGAAATGTGAAAAGTGAATTTTGCAGAATGGATCCTTTAGTGTTTTAGTGTTTTTTTAATCTACACGTTAAACCTCCTCTCAGTTTAATCTGTTTTATTGGTTCTTCTACAAGTTTCTTCCTACGGTCGCCACATGCTTGCTTAACCTAAGAGATTTTTACCAAGTACAAAAATCATTTGAATTTTCCAAATAAATGTTTTGTGTCCAATCTGGCCAAACAACATTTTTACAGATTACTCTCTATTTTTTTTTTTTTTTTTTTGGCTTTAAGACTCGTAGCGCATGAGGTCAGGTCAGATTCGACCTTCCATCTGCTACAAATGTTTTCTCCCGGTCCTTGAAAATGTCCTTGACGGAGCAGAGCTCCAGACAAGCAACTTTTTATTCTTGTAGGTGTTTCAGAGCCTAGAATATGAATGTTTTTCATGACCTTGACAGAGACTTACTCAAACATCACACCTTTTTGTTGTCATTTCTTCATCAAAGGAAAAGAAGCAGTAATGATTCAGGGTAAACAGGAACACAGTTAACACTAACTGCATGACAATGTAATTTAAACCACTGAATAAGCGTCTTGAGGTGCATATTCAGGGGGAATTAATCATTTTACACCTGGTTGTTTATGCATTCATGCACGTTTCCTATAGAATAGGGTTTACAGTCTGACGTGTTCAGACTCCGTCTCTGCAGGCTGTCATTAGTTCCATCAGTCAGTAATCAGCTGCATCAGCGTGATGATGGCTGATTAATTAATTATAGTACACAAGTATCTTATGATGATCATTAATATTATAGACCCATCAGCCTCAAGAGAAATTACAATCAGAACCACTTATTTTGAACTGTAGATCTCTGTAAGCCTGATTTATTGCACAAAAACTAACTTTAAAAAATATCTAACGGGGCTGCATAAATTCAGACGTTATAATAAAGCTCGTTGAAAAGTCCTCAAAACAAACTTTACACTCCCTTGAAGGGCCTGAATTTTATTTCTTATGTTTTATGGAGTGAAGCCTTGTTTCTCTGTTCTCACACCCAAACGTTTGCAATCAGGGACAAAAATGCGTTCAGTGCATTATTTAGTACATTTGCATTCAAATCGATTCCTGTGTTGCTCGCTGTGCCTCGTATAGAGGCATTACCGCCGCAGCTCCCTGCATTCAAATGAACAAGACTGCCATGAAAGGCTGATCAGATCTCATGAAAGTGACTCTGAGGAAGCTGTCCGGATCGGTTACCTCTCGTTGTCGTCTCTCAGCCGCTCCAGCTCTCGCTCTCTCTCCAGCGTCCTCTGGGCTTCTGCCTCCATCTTCTGCCTCTCCAGCTTTATCTCCCTCTCCTCCTCCTCCAGCTGGGTTTTACGATCCAGGTGCTCCTTGTACCTTGAAAACACAAACATCACTGAAACCAACAGGAATGTTGAACTCCAGACTGTTGGCTGAAGCGTCCTGGTTTTCTGAAGTTGTTTTTGGGAGAAAGTTTACACACCTGCCCTCCAGCTCCCTGTGCTGACCCTCCAGGCTGCGGTAGCCGGCCCTCAGCTGGGAGTATTTCTCCAGCAGCTCCTCCAGCTCCACTTCCTGCTGCTGCTGCAGCGCCGTCATCCGCTCATGATCCCGCCTCAGAGCCTCCATTCTGGACACCGACTCCTCTCGCTCCCGCGCCCACACCTTCGACTCGGCCTCCAGCGTGGCGCACCGGGCCTCGCTCTCGCTGCATCGTGCCAGCACTGTTGCATGCTGGGAGTTTAGGGAGGCCTGCTCCACCTGAGTGTGCATGTGGCAGACAGACCATGTCTATGGATGTGAACATCAACCTAGCTTCTAGACTTGTGCATCTTAAATTATCCACTTGGGTATTTGTGTCTCCTGAAGACTTTGACTGTTCTTTATTTATTGTTGTATTTTTTTATTTATATTATTTTTATTAAACAAATGCATCCATCAATCCAAGCAAAGAATGAGCAAAGTGAGCAAACTGAGGACAGAACATGTAAAAGGGAAAAGACTACATAAGTAACTCCTCTAAAAATTGCAAATGTCAGTAAAAGAAATCTTTGAAAGCTCAAATAATTGCCACTCAAGGTGAATTTAAAACATGACAAAGAGGTTTGGCCTTTTGGAAGAAAGTATATAAAAATGAGAGCTGACTGAAGACCTTTGCATGTTTTTTTTCCTGATTTTATCTGACAGACCAACACAGAGGAGTGCACATTTGTGATGTGGAATGAAATGATAAAAATTGCAAAATCAGAAACTCTGGTTTGCCATCCTTTACTTTGATACCCCTAAATAAAGTCAAGAGAAACCAATTGCCTTCAGAAGTTGCCTAAGTAGAGTTCAAATCGAGTTCTCTCTGTAAACGCAACTGTTCTGTGAAGGTTTCAGATGTTTCTTAAGGAACATCAGTGAACAAACATGAAGAGAATCCAGCAGCTAATTTGAAATTGTGCTAAAGTCAGATTAATTATATAAAATGCCAACAAAGTACATTGAAAATTGAAATGTTGAGAGCAATTGAAGAGTTCTGAATCCTTCATCCATGTCAGTGCAGGTGCAGGAACAATGTTTGCACTGTAATATTTGCTCTAACACCAAAGTGCACTCATAAGGACAGTCTGGGGTTTAATAAAAAATGGGGTCACACAAAACAGAATATGTTTAACTTTGTGGGTTCCTAAATTATTGACATTATGCTATTTCTGCTAAGCTAAGCATTTAATATTTTATAGATCAGGTGTAAAATGGTGCAGCAAGCATCACTCTTTCCACACAACCATCTGCACGACGGTAATTCTAAACACTTCGATGTCGAACCGGTTCTTTGAAAATAGCCGACGTGTTTCGATCAAAAACGTTAAGGAAGCGACGCTGGGGGTAACGAGCTCACTCCATCATCGTCCTGCTGCTTGTGTGTGTGGTCACCTGTAGCTGAGTGTTGAGCGTCTGCAGGCTGGTGCAGGAGTCCTGCAGGCTGAGGGAGTGGCGGCGCAGAGCCTCCAGCTGCTCCTTGAGGTGCTCACAGGCCTCCTGGGACTGAGACAGGCGCATCTGCAGAGCCTCCTGCCGCGCCGCCGCCACGGCTCTCTGAGGGAGGGAGAGAAAGCTTCCATTTTAACAAGGTCTGCAGCAACGCCGTGGTATTCAAATACCTCTGGAAATATCCATGCGATTTGGAGTTGAGTGGAATCAGCAGCTGACCTTTTAAATTACTCCCATGCAGGTCAGACGTTGAGGGCTATCTGACCTTTATATCAATCTATAAACACTGAAATTCATCCCAAACCTGTCATAAAGTAAATTTCTAAACTTTTTTTTCCGCCCTGTAAATATGCATACTTATTACTGACACTTGACACTGTGTAACCCACGCCTAAATATGTTGATTAGGCATTGTCAGACATAATCTGAGGGAAAAATGCTGACGGCATAAAAAAAAAAAGTGTCTTGCTCCAAAATTGATCTGCAGCAGCACATCACGGCTCATTTCTGTTCCCACCATGCAGCCTGACGGTATTTTTGCACACACAGGCAGGGAAACAGCGTTGGAGCATGGATTTGTGCGCGTGCAGCTCAGGTTTAGTGTGTGACAGCTCTTTTTTTAAACCACATTTTCCTCATGTTTAACATTGCTGACTCAATCATACGCCGGAAATTTCTTCCTTCGTAAATGGGCACCTTTAAAATTTTGCTTTCCTGCAGCACAATTCACTCTTCTGACTGTGTCATTAAATTTCAGTATTGGAAAATTGGGCTATTTCTATATCAGATGACGAATCCACAGAACAACAGCTAATAGATTTGCTGCTTTAATAAGCACCTCCATCCTGCGAAGGAGATTTTACCTCTCCGACTAAACTATTCTGTCTGCACTGTGGCTGAAACTGTCTTCCTGCAAGTTCATTAAATTAAGAGTATTTGTTAACATTTTTGCGTTTGCTGCAGAAAATCAGATCAGAGTATTATCAACATAAAATGAGACTTCTAGGTTAAATATGGACATGACAAAGTGAAATATCTGGATGCAAATGTGCTGGTGGTGGAGAGTGAAGAGGCCTTTTTGGTTTTTAAGTTTTTCCACTATTAATGCAGTTTGGGTTACACATGTTAGCTTGTTAAGTTTTATACCAAAACACAAAAGTTGGAGAGCTTGACAACCACCTCAAGCCGCTGCTGCTGCAGCCTGTGTAACGACGTTTCAAACTGCTTTTGAGGGATAATTTACCATCAGTTCACATCCTTCCATCGTTGGCATATATGCATTATTAATGTTGGGCTTTTAATGATGTACAGAACTGGGTGCACACCCTTTAATTAAATTTTACACCTTTAAATCTAATTTTAATTATTTCAAAGATTGAATAATGTCAAACTGGAGCTGTATCTACATAAACATTTGTGTAACTGGGTGGCACAATCTCCTGATGATTATAAGAAAACCATACATTTTCTACACTTTTAAGCCCTTTCACTACTTAAAATTATTAGTAATATTTCTATTTTATTGTATTATATATTTTAAATGCACACATCTTGTTGAGTGTTTTTACATAAGAATCAAAGCTGCACCAAAATGTTTCTGACTGAACCAGGAATTAAAGCCCAGAGCTGGCCGCGTCTTCGTTCAGCTGTCCTTAATCTCTTAAAAGTTTACCAGCAATAATGCAGCGCTGGCTGAGAAATGCACTGGATGAAATTCCTGACCTTGGAGATGATGCAGCTCCACTCTAACAGCTTGATGTTGGGGTTAATGTGTGTTTTTGAGGCAGAGAGGAACAGCATGAGCTGCATCCGGGGAGCAGCAGAGGAGATAAGGAAGATTAACAGTAGCCGAGGTGACATTTTAAAACTGATGAGCAGAGATAAAACCCAAGTTCTGGAAATAAACCGCCACGCTCGGGGAAGTGGCCTTGTGCGAGCTGATAGTCGCAGAGTGTCCCTACAGCAACAATTTTAGCAGAATACGGCCCAACCCCTCACATAAACACAGACGCACACATCGCTTACAGGCTTACACACCTCTTTCTCCAGCTCCAGCACCCTCTCACTCAGCAGCCGCTCTGACTCTCCTGTGGTGTGCCGCCGGGTCATGCACAGGGCGAGCTCTCTGCCGGCTTCAGGGCTTTGATCTAGATGTGGCATCTTGCTTTTGTGCGACAGTTCTGAATTTGAAACGGGAGGAGATTCGCTCGTATTGAGCTGCTGTGAGAGCGACTCGGCTTTCTCCTGAGACCGCTTTAGAGAATCTGTCGTCGCCCTGAGCTCAGCCTCGGATCTCTGCAACTTCTGCCTCAGGTTGTCGACTTCGGCAGCCAGTTTCTGAGCTGAACTCTGCTCACTGGATAGATCCTACGGAGATGGAGAGTGGGTGGGAAAGGATTAAAAGATTAAAATCTGAGGAATACTAAAAAAAACAAAAAACAATGCATTAACATAAAGAAGAATATCTAGCAGGAGGATTTGCACAATCTGTTTAATATAAATCCTGGGATTTGATTCAAGGACAACCTTTCTTGTAAAACTTTGTTAGAGCCAATAAGCCTGGTCATCTACAGCAGTAGCTCCAAGATGAACAAGAAAACTGGATCTTCTTTCTTTTGGTTTTAATTATTGTTTACTTGCAAACACTTGTAATAGGTAACTCTATGTGGAACAACCTTTTTAATGTAACCTCTGCACAGAAATTTGACAAAACAGGGATATTCTGTTGTTTTGGACCTCTGATCTAACTGCAAACAATCTTTAAATTGTTTAGCACCAGATATTTGCAAAACTTCTGCACAGGATTCACAGAGTAGCAGAGTGCATTAAATATATCCAAATATGACAATAAAGTCCAGCTGGTTTGCACCACTTATGCTTTTTGATGCATATTCATTATACCCCAATGACCATGTTGTAATCATTTTGCTGCCACCTAGTGGTCAGCCGTTTGACCGATCAAGTTTCAAAATGTATGATGCATGTGCAATATTTAAATTATTTTGTGATTAATTTAGAATCTGGCAGAAAAATACACACATTTTAAATTATTTGTTGATACATTCATGCAATGAGTGGTCATAATAAATATTATTGATGATGGATAAAACATAATTTTGTTCCAAACACGATAATGAATAAGACTGTTATGTTTTTTGCAGGCTATAAACTAAAAAAAATTAGCATGTCACTCTGAGTTTGAACAATATTTAAGAGGCTATAAATACATCTATTTAATGAGTGTATTTTTGAGATCCATAATATCACTTGTGAATTTTATCTCTCTTTTGTGTACATTTATGACAGCATCAAACAGCAGGTTCATCATCTCATTTGTGCACAAATGCAACATCTCCAGGTTTTCCAGCTTGCAGCACAGAAATTATAGCCACAAAAACTAATAACCTCAACTTTTACTGGTTGAAGTGAGTTAGTATGCTAATTAGCATTGGGATAATGACAATCACAACAACCACTGTAACAGTTTTATGCATTTGTAACTAATGTCTTTTTCTGTCTTGTAACAATTAACAGAAAAATGTGCAATTAGCAATAAATTTTACTTTCATTTTAATTTCTGGAGATCATTTCCGGACCCCCCGGTGAGGGGTTTTATGACCCACAGAGGAATCCCAGCCCCCTCGGTTTTACAGTCGTCTGTACTGGGGGAAACCCTCGCTTTTCTCTTTTTGCTTTTTGAGCGTGATGCATGTTTAAAAATCTAATTCTTTGGCAGTGAATTTGTTTTGTTCAGGTAAATCCAGAGTGCATATTCACCTTGTGCAGCAGAACTATGGGTATAACGTGAGCCTTTTTTCAAAAACACACCTGAGACAGTGAGCTGATCTTGGCCAGGGCTTCTGCATGCTGCTCCTGCAGCTGCTGCTTCACCCCCTCCATGCTGCTCAGTCGAGAGCTGAGCTTTTTCTCCAGGTCCTGCAGCCGAGCGCTGAGCTCCTTGGACTCAGTCAGCTGCTGACACACACGTCTACACACACAGCAGGAACACGGGTCAGAGGAGGGTTGACTGAAGATTTCGCATTACAGATAATGGCAAGGCGCAAGCAAGCAGCTCTCTCTGATGCCTTGTAAAAGTTAATTGCAGAATGAAGGTTAAATATGAGTGCACCTGTGTTCAGCATCCAGGGCACACGCTCTCTGGTTGCTGTGCTCCAGAGCCAAGGTCGTGCTCTCCAGCTGCTGCCTGAGCCTCGCCGCCTCCCTCTCTCTCTGACGGCCCTCCTTCCGCTCGCCGTCCAGCTCCGACTGGCACACGTCCTTCTCCTGCTCCAGCCGCGACGCCTCCAGCAGCGCCTGGTCGCGCGCTCGGACCAGAGACTCTGCTTCCAGGGCGGCCTCGTGGAGCTCCGCCTCCAGCTGCTCCTCCCGACGCCGCGAGGTCTCCAGACTGCGGCCCTGACGCTCCAGCTCCGCTCTCAGAGTCTGGATGGTGAGCTCCAGCTGGTCAGTCTGATGGCAGAAGACGGATGAATTAATGATGCCATTTTTATTACTTTCTGGACAGACGAGGCAAAAAACTATTTGATCCAGCAGGAGATAACCAACATGACTGAATCTCTAGACAGACCTGACTGTGATCCAGGTGATAAACTACAGTGAAGACAGAAGTCATGAATAAAATAAAACCCAGATAGAACTGCATGGGAGCTCCGTAAACCATGAGCTTCTCATATTAGAAGACAATTAAAATTTAGCTTTTATGTTTAAATACAGCAGAACGCTAGCAATTTATGTGTAGGAAAGTCTGCTTCTGTCCATTATAAAAAATATGAGAAAAAAGTTTAACTTAATGTGTTATTGAGCTTAATGAACTGTTTGAGAGCTAGGATCAATTGGAATATATGTGTGATTGAATTTAAATTATTTTTTTCTGTAAAGTTCCTGGAGATGACATTTGTTGTGAATTGGCACTGTCCAAATAAACTAAACTCAATTGAAATGTTTAGCAAAATTATGTTTAAAGCTAAATTATAGATGCTAGATCACCAAGGGATTGCTAGGATTTCTATTATTCTGAATTTTGTTTAATAATCCTCTGGTTTAAGATTTAAATTTAACAACAAAAACTGCAACTTTTCTGCAGCAACATCATAGATCTATATATCAGTTTAAGCTAAAGTTCAGAATCGGCTTCATTTGCCATATTTGTACACGAAAACAGGGAATTTGACCTTTGTTCAACTTTGCTCTCAATCTGCAGAGATTCAAATATAAGTCTATAAATTTGGAAGAAGAAGAAAAGACGAGGTTGAATTAATGTAAACATGTGTAGTATCAATGTAAGCATTAGAGAGATAGCCTGTGGGAACAAACTGAGTTTATGGTGGTTCGTTCTAGTAAATAGCGTTCTATAGGGCCAACCTAAAGGTAAAAGTTTAAACAGTTTGTGTCCAAGATGTGTGGGGTCTGCAGAGATGTATGTCCTGTTTGGAGTGAAGGCTAGCGTCAATGATCCTCGCTGCAGACCTTATCGTTTGTTGCAGTCTAAACAGTTTCTGAGCTAAGCTACATTATCATCACACAGAATAGCTCAGTGAGCTCACACATGAAAAAAGAGACGGGGGATAACAAGTCATTTTTTCCATTTGGGTTAAATTCAGGCCTGAAGCTCAGGGAAGTAGAGTGCACTTCATGTTTCATTTAACATTCACCAATTTAAAGCCCAGGAGCTCAAAGTCTCTGCTGCTGTGGTCAAGATGTAGGGCTGTACGTGGCTTTTTCCGTTTCATGAACTGAATCATCAAATATTCAAATGTACAAATTTTTATTTTCAAGCTGACTATGCAGATGTACAACTAATGTTATTTAATTCATAAACCGAGGAGGCCAAGAAGCCGCATCGCTCTGATATTGCGGGAAGCAGCTGCATTTAGTTCTTGTCAGGAAATCACAGCATCCAAGAAGGCCGTGAACTTCTTCACTAAACTGTCATCTGAACAAGGAGAGCAAGCTTTCTTTTAATGTCAAATTGTAAAAATATTTGTCTTGGAAAACTTAAAACTTGAATAAAAGTGGTGTTAATTGGCTGTAAAAATTGCATGAACACAAAGAAGCTGGATTCTTTTTTAAAAAGAATCAGTGTGACATGGAGGAAGATCAGAAATCATTAACAGCTCTTTCTGTGCAGGAGGCGTTCACCAAGCTTGTTTTATGGTATTTCTTTAATGCTGACTATGCAGTGCTCTTTTCCTTAACTTGCAGCTTTACTCATGTCCTGAAATTTTACTGCAAATAGGACATTAAACATAACATTCACCTGGACTTCATTCTGCTGATGCAGAATGTCTGAACAAGCTGGTTTTAGGTTTCATTTTTAAATGAAATCATGTTAAAAAGCTGAAGTGACGACAAGGATTTCAGCTCTGAGTTCATTTGTTTCTTATTCAGGTATTGCAGCTGAGAACTTTATACTAAAATAATGTTTTATAGTGCACAAAACTTCTCTATCTTTATTTCAGAACGACAACAGCAGAACAACAACAACAAAAATCCATCCACGTCTTGTCTGCTCCTGACCTTTCGCTGGGCGGCTCGCAGGGCGTCCACCGTGCTGCGCAGCGTGTCCCTGTCTCTCTCCAGCGCCGCCCGCTCCCCCTCCAGGGTGGCGATGACCGTGGTCTGCATCCGGTGGAGCTCCGCTTGGCTCCGCAGGCGGCACAGCTCCTCCTCCATGTTCAGACCCTCCGACTGAAGGACCTGCAGGAACAACAGGGAGACGATCACGGAGCTGCAGAACCGGCCGCCCTTCATAAATGCTGGGTGAGTTAATTCACTGAACACATCTCAGTTCTCTTTAGGATCGACCGGGTCAGCCATATATGTTTGCAAACCCCCCAATAAACCTTTAAAATAAATTTATCCTTTATGGTAATTGTGTCATCTTACATCTTACTCTGGGCAATTGCAGTTATCTTTGCAGTCCTTTTGATGTTATACTTTTTTTTTAATTCATATTTTGGAGTTTTCAGTTGGGGAGCATTTTTTGGCATTTGTAGCAATTCATGACTTTTTATTTGAAAAAATATTCTTTCTTCTTTCAGCGAGGGGCCGAATGAGGAGCCACGCTCTTCTTGCCCGTTACAATAACAAATTTTTCTGGACAATAAATTGTCCCAGTAATTTTTATGATAAACAATAATGTTGTTTTGATATATTGATAATGGCATAGTAATGCAAGTTTGCACTCTCAAAGACCAATAAACTTTGATTTGTAAAGAATATTTGGCACTGGAACACATTTTAGATATCCAAAATAAAAATAAAACAATAAATAAAACTGGAATAAAAAACACAATCAAAATCACAAATACATTGAATTATGATATCTTTCAAAAAATATTGATCAGAATTAAATTTATCAAGCTGAGCTTCATTTATCATGCAATTTATTGATTCATTGCTTATTGCAACTAGCTTTGCCTCAGTACATATTGAGGCAAAGCTAGTTGTAATGGAAATTAAACAAAAAGCGTCATCTTGGGGTCGCAAAGTCTCCACAACAGTCTTTAGATTCATTCTAACCAGCTGATTGAGGCGATGCCAGAATAAATCTCTAAACAATGTTAGAAGGTAAAACTGTTTTATTTGATCGGATGAGACTAAAATTGAGTTTTAAGCAACAAAGACTCCAGTGAAATTATTTTGGGAAAGACAGTGTTAGGTATGGCTGAGGATGTGGGATGCTGTGGGCCTGTTTCTTTTCCACAGGGAAACATGTCAGAAGGCTTGGCAGAAAATTATCTATTCAGTCTGCCAGATCAGGTGGTGGCGCTGTAACACTACCAGAGAAAAAAACACCGAACTGCTCACACAGCAACAGGGAAACATGAAACCACCGCTCTGAAATCTTTCCGCTGTGGAACTTGGTTTCAGAAACAATCATTTCTCCTCTCCCTAAGACATCAAACCTGTGTGAACGCACAGCCTACGTGACTGAAAACTTTCACATACGCCTAAAATGATCTCAGTGTGAGCAAGACTTCAGATGTTTGCCTTGACGACCAGCGTTTAAAAACACTGGCTTCATGAAAACTTTGAAATACCAGATTTTACGTGGTTTTATGTCATGCAGGATATTTATTCAAAATATAACCCTAACTCTCAAAATAGGAATTGTTTACTATTAACAGCCTCCGGGCCTAAATCCATATGAAACCTTTGAGCTGGAGAGAGCGTCATGAAAGAAGACAGGACTCTTTGTGATCCACAGATTGTGCACAGAGGAATGATGAAACAGATCCTCCTCTGTTTTCTGCAGCCTTTTGAAATGTTAATCCACAAAACTAAAAGCTGGCAGCAGGGGAACCTGCAACTCTGTTATCAAAGATTTTATTTAAAACAATTATTTTATTGCAATATTTCCCCCCAGAATAAATAAACTCAAAATAATGCCTGGATTATTCTTAATTTATCTATGTTTATTATTGAACTACAATAAAATATCATTTTTTGAATTTGCTTTTATAATTAATCTTTAGTTTGAATCCTCCCTCGACTATTTATTGTCAGTTTTCAGACGGTTTTCCTAAAATCTCTGCCATGTGATTTCAATGATATTAAACAGACTTTTCTTCCTCTGTCACTTTTCCCTGCAGTTTTCCTGACAAGGTGTTAACTCTGGGTTTCTGTTTTATGTTTTCTGTTCTGTCAAGGTTTGGTTTCAGTTTTTTGACTTTACTTCCTGTTTTATTTTGTAGAATCAGTTTCTCCTTTTTCCTCTGCAGTTCCGGGTTTCCTGTTTGCTTTCTCTGATCCTCGTGTTGCCGTGGTTACCATGACACAATTATCCTACCCGTTTTCTTAGGTTCCTCCTCTAAAGTTTTAGTAATTTTGCTGCATATTCTGCTTTTGCAGAACATTTGTTTGTTTGTTTTGTTCCCTGACATTGTGTCTGTTTTTGACTCCTTGGTTCTTGACTTTTAGTCATATTTTTGATTTTTGACTCAAAATTTTACTCTATTTTTTTTAGTCTGTCAATTTCTATAACTGCACATCAGAATTCCCTATTTATCACCTCAGCTTCATCTTTAAATGTCACCGAACCTATACCTTTAATTATTTAAAGTGTCAAGATCAAACAAAGCATCTTTATCCTGAATAAACTTTCAAACGTTCTTATTTAGACCAACTAGATTAAGAATAACATCCTGGTCTTATGCAGGTCAAATTATTACACCTCATTAAAACATAAAGTACATTTTTTTGTAATTTTTATAAATTCTCTGCAGGAATTACTTTAGTATAAATAAAAAAAACATGAAAACTATTTACATCTTATCACTAAAATGTCTGCACAGTTCAGTTCTCACTTTCCTAATATTTGTCAATCACAATATAATCTTTAAACAGCTAAATATAGATTGAATGTTGCATTTTGTTTGTGATTAAACGACAGCAGTAATGCGTCAAAAACTGGAAATTTCTTCAGAAAAACTGTGTTGCATTAATCAAGCTGGTTCCACAATCAGTTTAAAACATGCAGCGGCCGTGACAACACTTCATCGACCATCCCTTCTGTACTTCCTCCTCCTCTTCCTCGGCATAACCAACCTCACTTATGGACTCGGTCTCTTCATCCTGACTGATATCGATTTACTCATCATCTTCAGTGAAGTCTGCCTCTCCTCTCCACTGACACTTCGTTTGACGCTGTAACCTAAGCTAACTGTGTGGTGCAGGAAACCTCATGATGGCCCAGTTATAACGTGAAAACATGTTCTTGGTAATAATATTGTGTTTCAGAAATGCTGAACCTTTTTTTGAGAACATTTTCAACCTTTAGGCCTGCGGGAAGCGCACATCAACACGACTAAAACCAGGTTGTTCTGTGCAGAGTCTCCATTCCTGAAGAGCTACGTTCTGCAACTTTTAGATGCATCCCGTCTCCTGCACACCCGAATGAAATGAAGAGCTCCATCACAGGAGAGAATAATTCAGTCATTTGATTCAGAGATGCAGATAAAAGTTTTTCTTTCCCACTCAAATTAAACGGTGGATTTTTCTGAATCTTCCAGTGTGACATTTTGCTACATCAATGAAAGTTATGTTTAATTTAAAGGGACTGTATTGTGTACTTTCCAGGCACATAGTGCCATTTAATAGCACAATCAAGTTTGCTATTAATATGCTGTATATACTGCATCAAACATAACTTAATAGAAATTTGACTTCACAATTTAACACCCTGAAATTGGTCCTCTGTCTCTTTAAGAAGCTCCTGGTCTTTTTGACACTCCCCCTTTAGCCCATCACTACAACATTTCTCCTTTATGACGCTCTTTGGAGTGTTTCACTGAGAAGTAGCTTGTATAATGAGCTCAGCAAAGGCACAGTTCCACCAAATGTTTGCAATGGCTGCTGCTGCTAGTCTTAAGGAGCAGAAAGAAGGAGGTGTGGGGTGTGGGGTGTCTGTGAGACGGGAAACTGCAGCTTTGAGGAGGAGAAAGCGTTTTTGCTTCCTGAATGGTTGCCATTGGAAATTCAAGGATTTCTCAAACATGAATGAAAGAATCAAAACAAAACTCCAGGTATGTTTTAGATGAATAACATTATAACCTGATGTAAAACACAATAAAGTGGATTTTAATCACTTTTAGCAGTGGTGCCAATAAAGGTAGAGGGTGCTAGGTTTTACACTGGTGTGAGACATAACCTAAATTAGTTTCAGCTCTTCAACTTACTCGCCAAACACATCTTAATAACCTTTAATTGGATTTCATGAATCTATTCATTGACAGACCTGCAGGCTTCTCACCTCTATATGCCGGCGAGCCTCCATCAGACTCTCTCCAGCTTTCTTCAGGCGCTGCAGCTCGGCCTCCACCAGCACCAGCTTCTGCTCAGTCTCCCACGTCTTCCTGCTTTGCTCCCCCAGCCTCGATCGCAGCTCCTGGGCTGACTTCGCCTGCCGGTCGGCCTCCTCCTGCGCCTCCTGGAGTCGGCTCGTCAGGAGCGCCAAGTCAGGCCCGGATGGGGAGCAGGCGTCCTGGTGCGTCTCTGCCGTCTCGGCGTTATCTTCAACGGGACGCTTTACAGCCTCTGATCCAGCGTCTTCCATCTTTGGTTCTTTCTCTTGTTTTTCCAGTTCTTTCTGCCCACCTTCAGCCTCGCCCCGCCATTTGCTCTGGATCTCCTCATCACAGACTTCGCCTTTTCCCACTTGAACATGCAGACCCTCTTCACCCACTCCTGCTTCCCGCCGTGCCCCTATGATTTCTCCCCTTTTCTCCCTCTCCTCCATCAGCCTCACCCATCCTTCCCCTTCTCCCCTGCTGCTTTCAGAGCCCTGGACTCCTCTCACCGCCTCCCCCTCCTCTTCCTCCTTCTCCTTTTCTCGGCCCAGCTTCTTCACACCTTCCTCCTTCCTCTTCTCTTGAAGGTGTTGAAACTCCCTCAGCAGCTCCTCCAGCCGCTGCTTCAGAGTGCCATTTTCATTCTTCAAGTTTTGAACCTGAAAAATGGAAGATAAGAGAAATTTTAATAGCACTTTAAAGCTTTGAGTCCTTGCTGGAGCAGATAAAATTCTTTCTCCATCTCTTTACAATCCCATAATGGGAAACTAAACCAAATGATTTAACGTATAAATAGACGAATAAGAATCTCATCATAAATAACCTAAAAAGCAGAACGAAGCAGAAAATAGTATTAGAAAAACAGGCTTTAAACGTCAAAGGGAACATGATTCATTTTATTAATTTGACAGGTCCAACAGCATCGATCCAAAACAGCTGATGCGGCTGCTGTAGACATAGTACATCAAATTACCATATCCATTTGTCATACAAAGGCAAACTGTAGTATTAATCACTGTTTCCACCAATAGCCCGTTTAGATGAGTGATTTTCTCCTTCATACCGTTTGACACTAATGGTTGGTTTGTATTTGGGCAGTGATGTCGTTTTCATCAGGTTCACATTTGAAATGCAGCAATCAAGACATGATTGAGGTCTAGACTTTCATTTTTCTTTCGAGTGCTTCTTAAAAATACAGATAATTTCTTAACAGACGACAACGACGATGAGTCAGAATGCGTTTCTTTCTTTTCTTAAACTTCTCGTCAATAGAAGTTGAAAGTCTTCAATCGCATCTTGATTGCTTCCATTCAAACCCACTGTGGCGTTGCACAGAGGGCAAAGACATACGACTGTTATTAACCTGTCCGCATCATACAGATATTATTCCTGATATACAATAATTACACGCTGCACAGATTTTAAGAGATTTTCCACAAACTTTCAGCTGATTCACTGTGGAGGTATTCAAGGCTATAATTATTGAGTATAAGGCTGATTTCTTTAGGTTTTTGGCTTTTTTGTTCCAACTAAATGATCCAACAAAATGTCCTGAATCAAAAGATGATTTCATTTTTAATGTATATTCAAAGCAACCTAACTAAGTCACGTCATAAATACTTCTGATTAATCACATTAGAACCTGTCTGACAACATGAAGGGTTTTTTTTTTTCTAAAGAAATTCAGGAACAAATGAGAAACAAAGTTAATGAGTCTAATCTGGGACTCCTTATCCTTAAACAGAGAAACCATGTGACCCTTCCCAGGTTACGGCTAAGCTACCAAATTTACTCCAAGAGTGCATCGACAACTCATCTAGGAAAACAGAACAACATCTGAAGCAAACATGCCTCTGGATGAGTTGAGGTCAAAGGTCATGAGTCAACAAAATGAAAGTGAATGGGTAAAAATCACATCTATTGAAATCACTGCTGAGTAAAAATATCATGAAGGACCACTGGAGACGGTAAATTAATGTCATCTGCAAACATCACAGTCCAGATGTTAGACCAACAGCTGTCTGTCACCAACGCAAACAGGAAGAGGCTTAGAGTCGATTCCTCCATCTTGAACTGCTGCTCACATACAGGAAGACAACCGGGTTTTATGTTAACTAGAGGAAAACTGAAGAAATTAGAAGCATAAATTGAAGTCAAAATTATGATAAACTATCTGAAAACACAAGAGAAAAAGTAGGAGATCAATAATAAAGTTGAAATGATGGGGAGAAAAGGCAAAATGCTTAATAGGTGGAAATGTCAAAACATATTTCAAAATGTGGAAAAAGTAAAACTACAAAGTCAAAATGACCTGTGAAAATCATGCTTGGGTAAATGAGATAGCACAACATAATTTTGTAATGGAAATGAAGAAAATAAATCCCACCAAAACGTTGGGGCTTCACGGTCAACCATCATAGCTGCCAGAGTGCAGAGAATATCACTTTTATAAACATTATTTTCCTCCATGCCACCCTTCATGTAGGAGGTGTTAAGGTGTCTTTTTAAGTGAAAAAGGAATTTTTTTGAGACGTAATGTGACATTTTCTCTGTGTGTGTTTTTGGTTTTGTCAGAGACTCGTCTCTGACTCCAGTCGGAGTGACATCAGACCTGAAGCACAAAGTCCTCTCCTCTCCTCTCCTCTCCTCTCCTCTCCTCTCCTCTCCTCTCCTCTCCTCTCCTCTCCTCTCCTCTCCTCTCCTCTCCTCTCCTCTCCTCTCCTCTCCCCTCCCCTCCCCTCCCCTCCCCTCCCCTCCCCTCCCCTTCCCTTCCCTTTCCTCCCCTTCTCTCCTCTCACCTCTCTGAGTGTTTTCTGATGTTCCACCTCCAGGCAGGCCAGCTCATCTTTGGCATCGGGGGAATCAGCCTGCAGTAAAGGAGCGCAGACGGTTAACACTTCCACATCACATCATCCTGTACGTAGCTCAATGTGTCACTAGTAATATTAGCACGGCAGAGGAGCAGTGATGGATTATTTATGTTGAATTTCTGAACCCTGACCTCCTGCTGGGCCTGCAGCTCCTCCAGCCGCCTCCTCAGCTCGGCGTTTTCCTGTTCGGCTCCCAGCAGCCGCAGCGTTGAGGCCTCACCCACTTCCACGCTCAGCGGCTTCTGATCTGAGACAGCAGGAACAAACAGAGAACCATGACACACCATGAATTAGAAAATGAAATTACAAGTCGCTGAAATTTTAATGAGAAAAGCATCAGTTCATAAAACTGCGGTGCATGTTGGGGAACAGAAAGACGGGTTTTCTAACCGATCAGCTGGCAGGGCTCCTCATCAGAGTCCAGTTCTGACTGCAGAAACCGCTGATGGATGGCGACATTCGGGGGGGAACCACCTCCCTTTGACGTGCTCCTTTGCCTTAGGTCTGCCTCCAGGCTCATGTTCATCTCCAGCAGCTCGTCAACCCGCTGTCTTTCAGTGTCCCGCTCCTTCACATCAAAACAGAAACGGTGCGCCATGCAGACGTTACTAAAGAAGCCGAGATCTTACATCAAACTTACAAAAATCATTGGAAATACCAGATTATTGGCATATCGAACAAACTTTAACGCTAGAGCAACAGCTCCACCCACCGCCTCCACGTCCATGATCCTCTGACGCAGAAGAAGATTGTCCTTCTCCAGCTCCCGTATGGAGGAGCAACGCGCCCGAGAATCTGCCAGCTGCTCTTCTAGAAGACTTTTGGTTTCCTGCAGCGCTGCACACAGATGTTGCTGCTCCTGAAAGAGGGGCCACAGACAGAGTGTCTCTAGTTTACCGAAATGCAATGCTAGCTACAACATTTTTTTCACATTTTATGAAATTGCAACAAACTTTGACACATTTAACAGACGTTTCTTGTGCAAAATCCACACAAGGTTTGCGTTAAATGCTGTTATTGAGAAGAAATGAGTCACATTTTTATAACAGTTTTCAACAGTAATAGAAAAATTCTAAATAAATAAAAAACAAGAGCGATTCTTATCCCTGTTTTAGAGACCTTGCAGCTGTAACTGCAGAGAAATGTGACTCAGGATAGATGAACACAAAAGGATCTCAAACTTTTTAGATGTTTCTATTAGTACAGAAATTTAGAAAATGAGGTGGGACTTTCCAGCTATAATTATGTACAGCTTTGTGTTGGCCCATCACATAATTTCAGAATAAAATCAACTCATCCATCCTAAATGTATCTGTATTTTCCTAAAGGATTCTTACTTCTTCTACAAAGAAAACTTTTGAAAAATTTGAAGATGTAAGAACAAAATGTGGGTTGATTATAAAACTTGTGCCGTGTTTTCAGTTTTCACAGCCTTATTAAGACTCTTCAGTGGCTCCATAAAGATTTTACAGCTTAAGCGCTTTTAAACATGTCGAAGTGAGATTACTACATCAAAGTAAAACCAGTGATCTGGACCAAAAAGCCCAGCATATCCAGGATTTCTCTGGCTTATCCTGAACTAACCTGACTGTGAGTTCATCAAAGCAAATAGCTAAAAAAAAAAAAACCTCTAGAAATAAACCGAGGTCTTCTAAACGTGGCTTTGTGCACATTAAAGGAAGAAGACTTTCAATCTCAGAGGTCTACTCGAACACAACACTTCTGATATTTAGAGCAGCTGAAAGCAACAATGCTGTTACAGCTAAATCTCCTACTGTTTAAATTAAAAAGCCGATTTATGACGTTAACAACATGGAGACCAAGAGATTTACGGTCTTTATAAGATGTGCTGCAGAAATGTTCTTGAAATATTAGAATGATTTTTTTATTCTGCCTGTTGCATCAGAGGCTGTCTAGACTACACGAAATAAATACATTAAAATTAGCAAATAGGCCTGAAATTATTGAATTGTTTTATATGTTCAAAGCTCTACTACACTGACATTAATCGTTTCTATTATCATAATAATTTAATTTTGAAAGCATTTTATAAAACGATTGTGCTTTATATGTATGTAAGATATTTGATGCAATTTGAAAAATATTATGATTCACAAAATTATTCCAACAGATTTAGATTTAAAGTAACAAACATGTTTCTCTCTACTGGGAGTAATATCTGATCTGATTTTATTGCTATAAAATAAAGATTATTTAATTCAAGAAGATTTTTTAAATAATTGCTGAGGTTGTTATTAGTACAATGCATATAAATTGATATTCATTGTGCCTTTCCTTTGTGTCTCATTTCCTGTCAAAACTTCTGTGTTGAATTAAATAATTTTAAATTTGAAGGGTTTTTTTTTTTTTGGTTCAGCTCTTTATGATCATATAATTTATTGACAGAAAAATTAACAACCATATTTGAGTTGTGATTGTAATTAAGAAAAAATAACTTTAGAGTCAAAGTTTGACAGGAACAAGATCCAGCGAGCGATCAGAAGTATTTTTCAGATGCTTCACCATGAGAGGTAACAATAGCAGAAAAATGTCTCCATCTGTGCATTGATGCCCTTTTTTTATTATTCCGAATTCATTGCAGGAGAGTCTGAGCCTCTACATAGGTGGATTCTCATCTCAGAACCGAACCATGTTAGCTTGTCAGCATCAGATGACATGGGGATGCGCTCTGCTTCACGGTACAGAAAGAGACCGCATTTACAGAAACATCATGAGGAGCAATCCTGCTCTTCTACAGGAGCAGAAAGAGCAGAAGTCTGCAGAGATGCAGGGAAAATTTCAATCCCACAGCATGTGAACTATTCGCCAGTCTGACACCAAATTGAGTGAAAAAACTCTCAAAAGCTGATATCGGCTATGGAATATATTTTACACTAATTTCAAAGGAGAGCAAATGTAGTCTGGAATGGGAAAAAGTTACTCTCAGCTTTTTACTGTGGAAAATCCTCTATATTCATGCTTCTGTCACACTGCTAAAAAGTAAAAAAAAAACACTTTGTGGGGTTAAACACGATGAAATGAAAGGCATTTTGTGGAAGATTAAGTTCTGTCAAATCGTTGAAGCATTTGTGTCGGTTTTCATTTGCTCTGAATAGTAGATGTGTAGTAGAAATGTTGGTGCTGCCTCAGGACAGACAGGCACAGCAGCATTACACTCTCCCTTTAAATTTATTTATCCATGTTTGGGATCACTTGATCATCAATGATCTGCAGTTCCTCAAATGGTCAGATCATTATTTGTAGGATAAACCACAAAGTAGATTGCTACACCAGTTTCAAGCATCCAACAACCTGAGGTGAGTAAACAATGAACCATGAGATCACGTTCACCATCCTTACTCAGATATTTGAGTCCATTGTGGTACATTTAGTATGAATGCCAGATATTTGTGATAATCGTAGAAAATCTGGGTCGCTCATGGAGTCAAAATGTTTTCACATATCGTCGCCTTCCGAAGTCATTCTTAGATAAGAGTGATTATTATTATTATTATTATTATTTGCATATATTATGTTTTGGGAAGAAAGAAGTGGGAATTTTGTTGCCAAAATCACTTTTTGCAAAAATGATTTTAGGAAAGTGATGATATCAAAAATATCATTGCAGGGTAGGATGTCAGGCTTCTTTCGCGATCAAATTGTGAATGCAGTGGCATTATTGTGTTGTGCAGCTCTGGAAAACATGAAGAGATGACTGCACTGAATCTCATGGTTCTTCCACCAAACATTGATTTCTGAACTCTTCCTGAGCTAAAACATTAGTATTGTAGTTTCTACACGAATATGAACTTGTTTTCTTTGCAATATTTGAGCATCTTTTTCCTTAATTTGATCATTTCTCATTTTCTGCAAATAAATGCTAAATTTTTGCATGGAATTTCTGAGACATGTTGTCAGTAGTTCGGAAAGTAAAAGAACAATGTTCATTTTATGCAAACATAGACCTGTTAAAAGTAAAGCAGAGAAACTGATAATTTTAAGATGTCTCTTAATTTTCTCCATAGCTGAATCTCCGTCTGTCAAAACGAAACATTTCGCAGAAGTGTGACAGGACTAGAAGCCGTTCATTCATCCTTACAGGAAAGAGAGAAAGTCAAATTTATTTTCTTACACAAACTCAGTGAAGTAATATTTCTAATGGCAGTTCTAAATAATTTCAACCTCTTTTAATTGAAGTGTGTCCTTGTGTTTACCGACCTTGTAGAGACAACAATGAAAGGATGAGCCCCCAAAAAAACAGTGCAGAAAAACATTTAATTACTCATTTAGAGACGCAGGTCATGAGTTAATGTTTACAGATTCAACTATTAATTTAGCTTTTGCTTTGACAAGTGTTTGTGGCATTTATTTCACAACAAACTGGGTAAACTAACAAGTGCAAGGACGTAGCCAGAAGGAAGAATGAATCAAATAAGTCAGAGAAGGTGACAGTGAGGACACCAGGAGATGTTTTACAAGGATGTGAGGACATTTTCTGCCCCAGAACATTTCAGCTAGTTCAGAATAAATTTTATTTAGTTGTAAAAGTTCCAGCGACTAGAGGCAAACTCCTGCTCCTCCTCGTCAACGGAGCAGCTCTGAGCTGTAAATCCAGATGACATCAAGCAGTATAATCTTGTTCTATGGCTTTGGATTTCATAGTTGTTCGCGCTCGCTTTTGAGTGAAACACTGAGGGCCGTAGGAGGGAATAATAATAAGATTAAATGACACTTTTTACTGTCGGATATTGGCTATTCCAAGGTGAATTTAATTTGAGATCTTTTTGATATGAGCTTCTCTGATTATATTCATATTACCACTTCCTGCAAGAAGAATTATGGGGTTACAGATATGCTTTACTGAAGGTTTTAATATCTCCGATTTGGCTGGGACTGCAACCAGTTTCAATGTGTTTTTAGAGATGCATGCAAGCATTTTGTTTGCATTTGTACCTTCAGCTGAGTGCGAGTCAGCTCCAGGCTGCGCAGTCTGTGTTTGCAGCTCTGCAGCTCAACCTGGAGCTGCTCGGTCCGTGCAGCTCGCTCCCGGGCGCAGTCCAGCTCGTCCCGCAGCGTGCGCATTCCCCTCACCTCGTTCTGCAGGGAGCGGTTCTGGAGGAACACAAGACACAGAATCACACACAGCAAACAGGGTTGAGCATTGATCAAGGGAGGATGTGCAGAAAAGCCAAAGCAGAGTATGATGCAAGAAGAAGAAAATGTGCCTTTGACTGTGAGCACAGAATGTGCTCACAATCCATTCCCAGGAGATCCTAATTTAAAGGAATGTTTGCAGCTTTCAGGTGAAGTGTTACTGGGATTTCTCCCATTTAGAAATTAGGTAAGTTATCCGAGGTGAGAGACTGCAACGTAACATGCATTTCAAACCAGTGAGAGTATCTTAACGTTGATTCTACCAAGCCCATGCAGTCGCTGCAGCGACATTAAAGTTGGTGGGAGTTCTCATTTAAACCAAGTCAGCATTTTTGCAGCTTCGTTTTGTAATAACTGCAGTGGCGCTGTGGTTTCCATAGAAAGATCAGTCATCAGAGAATTACAGTAATCAATTTGTCATGTTATAAAAGTAGATATCAGTGTCTCTGCGCCGGACTGAGAGAAATGGTCGAACTCTGTTCTCCAGATGATAAAATGCATTCTTTGTGTCATTTTTACAGTGCAAAAAACAAGACATAGGTGTTTTATTATTATTTTTAAGGATCGATTGCCGGTGCATGAAGTTTTTCTACAAGTTCCTTCTTCTGTATTTTCAGAACTAGTTGATATATTTACTCTCAAGTCGACTTGCTGATAGCGCCAAAAAAAACAAAGCGATGGTTTAGATAATTTGATGAACTGCTCTGTAGCGCAGCAGCAAAGAAATAAGGATTTTAGAAAGAGTTTAAATTAAAAATGGTCGTGTTTTACATTCAATTGTGTATTTAATAAATTACTGATTCATTAAAATTACTGATACATTTATTTATTTATGTTTAAACCATTTTTCTGAAAAATTAGGATTTCCAGAAAATTACTCAATAAAACAGTTAAATTCAGTTTATTTATCCATTGTCTAAAATGCCAGTCCATCACTGAGCAACACAGAGACACACAAAGGAAACGACTATGCTCACATTCATACCTCATTATTATCTAATTTACCTTAACTTATTACCTAAAACTCTTGTTTCCATGCCAGGATACCGTGGGAGAGCCATGCATGCACAACATGCATGGATGCAAACTCCATGCAGGAAGACAACAGGATGGGATTTGAACCCATATGTCATATCATATCCAGGTGGTTTTATATATATATATATATATATATATATATATATATATATATATATATATATATATATATATATATATATATATATGTATATGAACTCAATTTTATCCAGTCGTCCAGGCAGATTTAAACTCAAGTAAATACAATAAAACTTATCCTATAATCAAAAAAAGTGCAGTTTATTATTCACATTTTTCGCGTATTAATGACTGGTTATAGGACAGTAGTTCTTTTCTACTCCCAAACTAAAGTTGTTTTCTGTCATCCTCCTGCAGGCCAGGCTAATTATTTATAGTTTGCATTTTCAAACAGCCAAATGTTTTATAATTTTAACAGTTAATTCATGTGGACTTGTTAAATGTGAAACTATAATCCCACCCAAGGCGCCAAAGTAGCTTGAGTCTCTACTAATTTCAATTTTAATTGTGACTATCAGCAGAGGCTTTACTGATAATTGACTCAGATCAGTATCAGGGATAAAAAATAAATCTTTTATTTTTTTGTGTATATCCAGACTGTGGTACATCTTCGAACCTCTTTTTGAAGTTTCTTCAGCTGATCCTCCATCGTCTGAATCTCCTGCTTGCAATCCAAAATCTGATCACCTTTATCTTCCCTGAAAAAAAAAAAACCCATAAAACTCTCAGAGCTGAATGCTTTATCTTCCTGATGCTTCCTTATGGTCAGATCTCTGATAGCTGAAGCAAAAAGTACAAGGATAAAAGCACATAAGCAGGAAAGACATAAAAAAACCCTGAAATTATAACTTGTGACTTTTAGCCGAACTTTGACCTTTGAATGCATTTTAATACACAGTGGATATTAGATTGTTACACTGAGAACCCGAGTCGTTGCTGAGAAACAAGTCATTTTTGTGCATTGAGAGGAGAGACAAAATTTGCACATCATTAACGCTGACCTTTATGACAACTTTACTAAAGGTTCTCCAGGGCTTTTCTTACACACACACACACACACGCACACGCACACACACGCATACACATGCACGCACACGCACGCACACACTACATTTTTCTATCTTCACACTGACTTACATTCATTTCTGTAACCCTTACGCTAAACCTGACCATTACTCATTTCACACCCTAAACTCGACCCCTAGCCCAAAAAACAGAACTTCTTCTTATGGGGAATGTAATATTTGTTGGAAAGCACACAAACACTCACAGTTGTTGTTTGAGGCGACGGAGTTTGGCCTTGCTGTCGGCCAGCTGGAGGGCCAGACTCTGCGGCGGATCATCAAGATGGCCCCCCAGCTGCGTCTGCGTTGAATCGCCGTGGGTTTCACGCTCCTGACACAACTCCGCTATCCTCTGAGGAAGAAGGCAGAGAACTCTTTAAAACATCCTTAAGACTTCATTTAATGCAGCATAAAAAGATTTCTGCCAAATATTGGCAGGTTTAGTAATGTGAAATATGTCTAAATTCACAGAAAATTAGAATAAATTACAGATTAAATTAGCTTAGAAAAATATAAAAGAGTTGGTTACACCATGTCTCAAAATACTTTTCCTACAGAAAGTTTTAAGTCAGATGAAAAAGAAGAATTTATTTAGAAAATAACATTTTATATTTTTAGTATTTAAACTCACCATGCAGACAGCACTGTGTATTTTTTATTTGCTTATTATAAACTATATGGTTTTTTAAATAATGGTTTCTATTTAGCATTTGCAAATGCTTTGATCAAGTTCATTTAGTAAGGTCTATATTTACCAAGATTATTTTTATTTTGCACATACACAGGAAATGCTCTGTTTACCACAATGACAGAAGGAAGTGATGACAAACTGACACCACCCAGAGAGCAACAGGAGAGAGAGAGATACCTTACTAAAGATTACTTCTACTATTTATTTTAGCTTTTTAGTTCATGTTTTGGATTTTAGGACTTCACCTATATGGTAGAGAAAATATGACTCCTTTATATCCATAAAAGTCCTTCCCCTTAGAGGTGAAAAGTTTACGAAAACCACAACGTTTCTCAGACACAAAGGAGCTGTGGATGCTGCGGGTTTGCTATGGCCGACACGCCTTTTCACTGTTTTCTTCTTTGTTTTGTGTTAAAACAGAAGAGCAGACGGTCTGTCCTACGTACTGCAGCATCGCACTCCCTTCCTGAAAAGGTTACTGCTGGCTGGGCTGGCAGGAATCAAAGCCTTTCCTTTGTATGTCCTGAAACATGTTGAATTGGAGATGCCCTAACACCAGACATGCCTCCATTTAACTATGCAAATAAATGTAAATATAACTTAAGAATCACACTCTCAGAATCACACACTCGGTACCAAAAGAAACTCCACAGAATGTGAAATGAATGCATTTCTAAATAAGGTGGAAGTGAAAACAAAGGCTTCATCTATGTACAAAGTCAGGTTCTCACCCTTTAGAATTACACACTTCTAGCATGGATTATAGACACTATTATTATAAATTGACACCTAAATGCGTCGAGGAAAGAGTGATACTGAGGCATTTCAAAGATTGTGTTTATTGAGGGAAACAGCAGATAGAAAACTCTGAAACTGTTTTAACCAGCAAAATACGGAAAGTGTCCAAATAAATCCTGAAGGACCGGTGTCAGAGGAGGACAGGTTACAGTTTCCTGTCCAATTATCGATCTTTAAAACATCTGAAGATTAAAATTTCGATTAATAATTTCTTAAAGCCGACACTGTCAGTGTTGGTTATTAAACTCACATAAAAATCATTGAGCAATATCTGTGAAAAAGTACAAATTTGTTCTAACTTCACATGCTGGAACTGGCCCGAGGACAGACTCGGGTCCCGTCTACGTGAAAAGTTTAGATGTGAGCTGGCGGCCGGGTCTGTCAGTCCGTCCGTCTTTCACAGCAGAGCAAAAGGGGACAGTGGCAGTTTTTTTAGACGTTTGCAGACACAGGTAAGATCAGCGAATAAGATCAATGGATAAGATTGGTTTCACATGTTAGTATCGGCTGATCAGCCCTACTTGCGTCCTGCATGCTTTAAATGTTTCCCTTTTTAAACACACCTGAATCAAAGGAATGGGTAGTTTGCATGTTCCTGGAGAACTTGATAACATGCAGAGGAGCAAATTAAACTATTTCATCTTTGTTGGAGCTCTTGAGGAATGACTTCTCAATAATAACAAACAAGAGCTTTATATCGACATGGATGTTTCAGTTTCAATACTTCAAATAATGCATATCTTTGTCAAACATGTCCTGCATCCAATCTTGCACAAAAAACCAAATTTTATACTATATTTATCTAAACATATTTAACTATTTATGTGTTTCATCTTCCATATAACTATTTAGAAATATTTTTTGGACCTTTTTCTAAATATCTTTCTGCTTGTACTTTGCTTTATTTCTCGAGCCACAGTTTTCCACAAAGTCTCTTCACAAGTGATATATATGCACATGCTTTTAATAAATTTGGACAACTTAATCAATTTCCTCACCAAGTCGTCACAACATCCTGCAGAGTGCTGCCTTGTAGTATTGTTTTAAGTTTTTAATTTCCTCACATTGCTGTGTTTCATTTTGTAATTTTATTTGATCTTTTCTTTTAGCTTATTTATCTCTGACATCAAGCACATTGTTTCAGCTGCTGAGGCTCTTTATAAATGCTGATGATAAACTATTTTTACTTTTTTCCAGCATATGTACTTTTTGGTTTTAATCAGTTAAACTTTGCAGGGCTAATTAATTTCAGCTGTCCACCGCTGTATTTAACAAACACGTTTCTATAAATCAAATCTGGGCTTTTCATCCACTTTTCTCTTAAAATCTAATTATATAACGGTAATAATAATTTTGTGCATTAGTTGGTATGCATGCCTGGATGCTCTCACCCAGATTTTCTCCTGGAAGAAGGTAGTTATTCCTCGATTTGTGACCATACGAACCTCCAGGTGTGTGTCTCTCTGTGCCAGCAGGCTCTGGACTTGCTTGGCCATGGAGCTGAAGACCAGCTGTAACTCTGCACCTTCTGCCTCCACCAGCTCCTCCCACTGAAGAGGCAGCACCGCTCTCGGATCCTGAGTCACCTGCAGCAAGGACAGTTCTTCAGGTTCCTGCGATAAAAATCAATGTAAGTCTGATCCAACCAGCAGATCAGGGAACAAGCCCTCCAGGCAGAGCGAGTGTGCGTTGAATACCAAGCATCTGCGTAGATTAGAAACAAGTACATTTTACATTCTGCCTGGCTCGACTCATGCATGCAAAACTAATGATCATGTTGATGGCTTTGAGAGGTTCGCGGGTGGAGGCCATATGAGCAGGAAGCAGGGGATGCATCCATCTACGCAGGAGGAGCACTTCTCACCTCTGTGATTTATTAGGCTGGAAACTTTGGCAATAAAAAGGCTGGTGGGCTACACGCTGTTCCTGAAATTCAGCCACGCTGGTATTCAGCATGCTGTTTTTGTGAAGCTGGCAATTATTAATGGAGGGGGTATTTTCAAAGAGGGAGCCAAGTGGCATTTATGCTTTAACAGACGAGGGGGAATGACAAAAAGCAAGAAAAGATGAAGCGGTGATGTGACAGAGGTGGAGGTGGAGAGGTGGACATGACGGGTGGAAGATCCATCACCATGGGGCAGCCAGAGGTCTCGACAAGGCAGCCAGCAGAATGACAACTAGCTCATTTTCACACTTACTTGTAGCATCAGAAAGAGGAATAATAATCCAGCTCTCTTTGCCTACAGGCAGACACCACAGAAATACTGCGCAATATATTATTTAGGGACAAATGTGTTCTTTAGAAACTCTCCCCAGGACAAAATATACCCCAGCGAAAACCTTTTATTTTTTTAGGAAGGGCCTCATCTGATTTATTTCACACATCTTCACTTACCTGCTGAATACAGATGGCAATGGCTGCCTGAGTCTCGATGTCCAGAGACTGGATCTGCTGGATGAAGGTCTCCTTGTTCTCACACTGCAAAACAAATGAGGAGGAGGAATGAAGTGCATGCACAAATGTGATTTGTATTTGGAAAAAAAGCAGTCCCCACAAGGTAAGGCTCATATTATTTAGTCAGCTGAAGGTTCTCCTTAATAATTCACTTTAAAATTTTGGGTTGTACATCGCACAAAACCAGCAAATACAAAACCAGGCTAAGATAACAAAAAAAAGGACATCTGATACGGGTACAAAGCAATATGCAGGCTTAGGAACTCATAAAAAAAAACTTTTTCTAAAACACCAGAAAAACAAGCTACAGTAAAAGTGGAAAATGCTTTCAGATCATAAAAATTTTAAATTACATGGTGACTGGATTCACACACCATTGAACCGTGTATGAATCCTTGGGATGAATTTCTTTAGATCAGAGAAGAAAAAGCTGTTTATTGCAACATTTTGTCAGGTAATTAAAAATTCCTGCATTTAAAACCCTTGAAAGCATCGCAGCTATTTACGATAGTAGATCGACTTCATTAATGTTTCTGTTTCGCCCCTCATCTTTGGCTTCAAAATCTCTTTAATCTTCAGAGACTCTTCTTAAAACGGCACAGAAAGAAACATATGACTCGTTCATTTGGCCTTTAATTGGTAGTGAATTGTTTTGTATCTTTTTTTCCCACCAATAAAAGGCAAAAGCATAAACCAGTCGCTTGTTTTAAGAGAAATATCACGTTTAAACAGAACTATGTCTAAACACAACCATTGTATGGGAGTAAAAAGCTCGACATGTGGAGGTAATGATGGGGGAACGTTTCTTCAGTGTCCCCAAGGCTCAGATGCCGCCACTGATTCAAGTTTGGAACCGTCAACAGACTTCCTGGCTTATCACTCTGGCTTTAACACTTATCACCATGGCAGAGATCCTGAGTTCCCTTCAGCAGCGCAGAGCAAGCTGCCAAGAAGAAGCACAAATGGCTTCAGGAAAGAATAATCAGGGAAACTGTGAAAGTCCTGGAGATGAGCTTGAATATTTCTGTGGAGAAGGAGAGAAGAAACTTCCAAGGACGAGAAGCGCCAGGCTAATTGTGCCAGGTGAATTATTTCCAATCATTTCCCGAGTGAAGCAAGTGGAGGCTTAAGGTAACTGCACATTTTCAGTGCGGTGATTTTAACATGTCAGCTGAAACAGCTCTTTATTGCTTTGGTCTAAGTTGAACTCAGGAACCTTTGATATAAGCAAAAAATAAATAAAAGCTTAAAAAAATGTTGAGGCTTAAACAATCAGATTAATTGATTATTAAAATGACTGTCAACTAATTTAGTAATCGGTTAATCATTAACTGGAGTAAAGGCCATTTGTTGAAAGAACAGCACGGTCAAAGCAGTAATTATATTTTGCATTTAAAAAAAATGTTTAAAAAATCTGTCAGTAAATATGTTCTACACAGAACTAGTGGCACAGCTCTAGTATTACCTACTATTAATGACTTTTTTTCTATACAAATATTAATTAGTTAATCTAAAAAATAATCAACTCGTATAGATGGCTGAGCTGTATGTAGATGTCAGAAGATTTTTTGTTGCATTTTTTGCTAAAAATAATTAAGCATTCACCACATTTTCTTATTTTAAAGAAAGTAATTGAATTATTTCTTATGCATTTTTATGCATTTCTGAAACAGCATAAAATAAACTTAAGTGCTAAATGAAAAAATTTGCATCTCATTTTTTTTTATCCAATTAATCATCAGAATAATCGACAGAATAACCAATTACCAAAAATAATTAGTTAGTTGGAGCCCAAAAAAATCTCCATTAAGGCAATTTTTAAAAGGAAAGAAGTTTTGGTTTTATGATACTCATCTAAAAATGGACGTTGTGTAATTACCTCCCTTTGTGTGCGTGCGCGTGCGTGTGTGTGTGTGCGTGTGTGTGTGTGTGTGTGTGTGTGTCTGTGTGTGTGTGTGTGTGTGTGTGTGTGAGTGTGTGAGATCACCTGCACTGCACATCCCAGTAAGAGCAGCAGCAGTCTCCGCAGCTCTTCCACAGCCGCCTCTGAGGACACAGAAATAACTGTCATCATCCTCATTATCATCATCATCATCATCATCATCATGCTCCACAGTCCCCCCATCATTATCACCTTAATGTGCTTCATAGATCGCCCAGATACGGACTCGTGCATGAAATAATGAGTTTCTGGAGGCTGAGACACGCGCCACTGATAGGATCATCTTGTTATCTCGTACCTGTTAGGGGGTCCTGCCCCAGTATGGCAACATTTGGGAGAGGCATGAGGATCAACTGCTGCAGGTCTTCCTGTATGAAAAGGATGAATGTGGAGAGTTAAGCACAAGTAATTTTCTCGTCGGCCCGGTCTGTCTGCAGAAAGTGGGGCTGGATTAATGCCAGGAGCCACATTTTCCACCGGGCTGCTGTAATTTGTAGTGTAAACAAAGAGAAGACGCCAAATGAGAAGGCATTTATTGCACCATTTTAGCTCAAGAAGGCTCGGTAAAACTTGCTTTAACATATTCCTGCTTCTATAATTTCTAAATTGCATCCATTTAGTAAAAACAAAGAGAAAGGGGTAATGTTATTACAGGAATAAAAATTGGTGAAGTGTTTTCAGTTATCGCCTCTGATTCTGTAATAATATGAGGGTAATGTGGGCACCGGGACAAACACCGAGACACGAAGATCACATCAGACGTCACTTGCATCAAGAGTTACTGGCAGCACACAGTGGCTAACATTACCAACAAACTGCTCTTCATAAAATCTGTACATTAAAATATTGAAGTTTTTCTTGTTTTAGATGAGAAGATGGTTTTGTTGCAGATTTACAGAGCATTGCAAACATATAAGTGCTTCTTAAACCTTTCGATATTCACTCATATTTTAAGCAAGGACTTTCTTGGGGCTTCATGTGAGAAAGCAGCATAATTGAGAAGTAAAAAGAAAAAGAATACACTGTTCTCTCTTTTTTATATATAAAAACTGCGTAACACCCTCTGCCTACAAGCAGTTCAGCATTCAGAGATTTTTCTATGCAGAGTAACTCCAAATTATTTGTGGAATTTTTGTAGAGCACATCTAAAATATTCGAAAGAAAATGCAGCTTAGGAAGCTGAAAACCTCGACACAAAGCTAGCTGATACGCTGCTGACTTTCATTTGCAAATCAGACCCAAGATAGACAGGAAGATAAAGAGGTGGCTTCTGTAGTAATGCTAAAATATTTTCCGCTGTGCATGCTACTGAATATTAAGATATGCTTGGTGTTTAAACTATTAAAATACGCATTTGTAAATGTTTTTAGGAAGTGTTTCAAGTTCAGCGATTTTTGTAATTTGCAGGCAGCTATGGTTCCTAACCTCTGAATACAGAGGGTTCGTTTCACCTCTAAATAAAGATCAACACAACCAATCTCAGTTTAATTTCTGTAAACTGGTCAGAAAAAGGCCTTTCATCTAAACTGAAGGACTGATCACAGAAAGCAGCCAGGAGGATAATAGCAACTCTGGAGGAGCTGCAGACCTCAGGTAGAGTAACCTGTTGCTCTTAGCAGATCTGACAAGAAAAGATTTGATGGGGAACACGACAAACATATGGAAGAAGGTGGTGATGGCACCATCATGCTGCGGGACGGTTCTCTTTAGCAGGGACGGTGAAGCTGCTGATAGGAATATAGATTCTGGAAGAAACCTCGACTGTCAAGCAGAAGACTCGATTCAGCAAGACAACCGTCCTAAACATACAGCCATATTACTGTGACAGAATGGCCTAGTCAAAGTAAAGACGTATTTCCATCTTGAAATGTGAGGCGAAATCTGATCATTGATGCCCACAGACGCTCTCCATCTCATCTGACTGAGCTTGAATCCTTTTGTGAAGAAAAATAAACACTTTATTCTCTAGAACTACAAAACTGGTAGAAATACCTCTAAAGTATTTTAACTAATTGCAGTAAAAATGGTTCTATATTGACTGAAATCTCTATTACACATGAATTCAACCAACCACAAAACATCTCCATTAAATGAACTGACATTTATGTTTGCAATAAGACAAAAACGGTTCAAAAGCTTGAATACTTTTGTTAGACTTTCACTCTTTTTTTTGTATAATCTGACTGTATGATCTAAATGTGAAATAAATCCACTTATTCCACATTTAGAAACTCTTCTAAAAGGCAGAGATTACTAAAGCTAATAAACTTCCAGCCTCTAAAGCCAAACAGAATAAACTCTTGATTGTTCAACAAAGCATCTATAATGTGTTTCAGAGGAAACGGCATGATGGAGGAGCGGCAGAAGGCCCAACATCGTGGTCAGCTTGTTTCATCGAGTTGTAATTTGTGCTCTGAGCTCTTGGACAAATCTCCTGGCTCTATCAAATGACGCTGAATCAAGCTGGACTGCAGACGCCTCAGACATTTCCCATCCAGAAAACCTGGCTTCCCTGGCAGCAGCGGAGGCTTCGTGGTGCCGGTCTGCAGCGTGCTCCTCCGCCTCCTCCTACAGCTAATGCAGTCAGAGTTTAGCAGGTGATCCTTCTGCTGCTCATTTTATTTAATTAGTCTTAGACAAGAGCAGCATCCATGGTAATTAAAAACATTTCTGTCAAAAAGCCACACTCTGACGCTGGCGAGCTCCGTCCCCAAATGCTCTGGAAGTCTGCTCACATCCATCAAAGGGAAATCAGGCTGCAGGAACAAGTCGCAATCGCAGCTCCTTGTTTTAATTTATAAACTGTACAGCAGGAGAGTCAGGCAAGGACTTCCTTTAACAACTGCAATGTGCAGCCAAGCTTACATCTCTGCTCCTTTCAGGCTGTGCAGGATAATAGCCTCTGCAGCCCTGACATGGTCATCGTCGCTCCGGATGCCAAATAGACTCCTGCAGCAGACTAGACACTCTGAAAATTATATAGCAGCGGCTTGTTGTTGTTGGCATGCTCAGGCCTCTGTGTGAATAACTCCCTGCTTGGCAGTGCAGCCAAGATCCACGTACAGTTCAGGGTTATATTTGCTCAAATTTCTCAGCTGCTATAATTTAAATCGCTTGGTACAGTAATGCATCCCTTCAGAGGAAATGTGAAAACAACATGAGCGACACACATTGCCTGTGCTACGCTGTGTGATTTCTGCGACAGTTGAATATGGGGCAAAGTATTGTGCAAAAGTCTTAAGTCTGTCCTTGTTTCTTAATATTTTGCTTCCAAGTAGGGAGATATTCTTGTATTCTTTGAAAGTGTTCATGATCCAAACTTCTCAACGTAAAAACTGCTTTTTATCCACCTCTATTATAAATAGTTTTGAAATACTTAACAACTCAATTTTTTTAATGCATTGCCTCTTTAAGAGTTTTAGTAATTGATGGTTCTCCAGGCTTTGGAAAACATTTTCTGGAGGCCTTTCAAAGTTTTTCTCCAGACTTCTTATTTATATTCAGTTCAGTCCCTGTCCATTTTCAGACGAAGACTTTTTGGTTTGTTAATTGACTCATTTAGGAATAAAAACTCATCACTTTATGCTTCTGGCAGCCTGACTCCAAGACACTGTTGGCTCTAGTTCCTTTAGTTGAATTTATGAAAAATACCAGATATTATTTTATAAATCTTATAAAACAATATTTCAGCACCCAAAATTTTTTTCTGAAAACTCAAAACTTGGCCAAAAACAGATGAACGTCTGAAATATAATGTGTTTTTTTTTATATAGAAATTGCTTGTTAACAACAAGAGTCAGCCAATCTAAGCATGTTGAAGAAGATTTGCTGCAGTAGAAACTGGGAAAGAAAGCGGCTTCATTGTCTTTGAATACGGCGTGGTTGTTGGTGCCAGATGGGCAAAGCTGAGAATTTCAGAAACTGCTAATCTACTGGGATTTTACACACAACCATCTCTAAGGTTTATAGAGAATATTTAAATAACCCAGTGTTTCTGGATGGAAACACTGGGTAGTCTGGATGGAAATGTCCTTTTGCTGCCAGGGGTCAGAAAGAAACAGACAGAAGCAAAACCTCATGTCAGATTATCTCTAACTGGCTTCTTGAACAAGATAGTGAGATAATGTCCTCCAGTGAAAATGTTTTCAAAGAAGAAGAAGAGATTATGTCCATAAGAAACAAAACGTTTCCAACACTTTTCTGAATCAAACAGGCAATCTGTTAAAAGGAGTTAGAAAACCTGGCTCCTCAGAGAACGATAAAAAACAGAGATGGTTCAACATATTTGAACAGTATTGCATAAAAGTTGTGGGAAAGAGCCAGTTTTATCTAAATATAGCATTACAGTGAAATTTTGAGGTGCTTCATTTACATTTTTATGCAATCTCACAGGTCAACTCTACCTACATTTCAATTTAAATGCAAACAGTTTGCTTTCTGCTCCACTGGATTTAATGGACAGTTTAGCTACTTTCAATATCCTAAATTTTAATAGCAGATGAAAAACAAATTAAAGATTTCACCACAGTATCAGGCCAGAAAACTACAGCTACACCCTGTGTTTGAATGGCTGATAAAAAAAAATGTAATGACTGAGAACAAATACTCTTCTCTCAAACCTCTAAATGTATCTGCTGTATCAATAAACTCACATAAAAATAAAGTAGCTCCACCTCCTGCTCTGACCACAGTCAGATGCGGCTCACAGACCAGTGGTCTCAAGCTTATTATCTTATTTCATCATGTATAATAAATATATCAACCAGATGTCTCGTACCTTATATGAAACATTTGCTGCGTTGGCAATTTTACCTTTGCATCTAGGGGGCTCTGCCAACACAAGGTTAATTAAGAAAACCAGACCTTATTTATTAAATGCTCTTTTCCCTTAAGAAATGTCATAATTTAGCTGCCACAGATCCCTTTAAGGACTCTATAAATTATTAGTCAAGCGACTAAACACTAAAAATCCTGTTAGCTAAAGGTTGAAATGCATGCGAGTCATTTAAACAGAGCCAATCAAAACAACAGAGAGTAAATGAATCAGACCAAAACACAAAAAGGCTCAATGCAATGAATCATAGCTTCTTCACAGTGATTTTAAATGGTACTTTTACAGTAAAAATAGGTGCATCCAGTGAAAAGGCGCTGCTTTCACACATAATAATCTACAATTAGCTGAACTGATGTATTGGAGAAGCTGAGAGCAGAGCAGCCTCACTTCACACTCTTGCTCTGGCTTAAGTTCATTGTCTTTTGAGTCGCACGCTTGCCTGAGCCTCTAAGTCGCAACAGCGTGAGTGAGAAGTAAAACTGTGACCAATGCGGAAACCAACGTCCTCAGTGACAGTGGAGCCAAGTGTGAGAGCACCTGATGTAACTCTAGCGTGCCTAATAAGAGCTTCCCATTTACTGCCTGCGTTTTCCGAAGCCCTGAGCTTTCAAGGGACATTAGCGGCTCACTAGAAATTAGGAAGTGAAACCTTGTAGACGCTGTTCGTAAGCTGTGTGACAAGCTAACTAGCGCATGTTCAGTCCACCTGACTGGTGCTCGCGAATGCTCTCTGGGCTGAGAACAGAGGCTTTTGAATTATCCTCAGAGGAAATAATTGTGTCAGTTCCTGAAATGCCACAGGCGCCAACCACGCACATTGTGAAATGCATGATACTGGGAGCTATTGAAGAGATTTTTATGCTATAGCCTTTAACCACAGATGTGGCTAAAAAAAATAAATAAAAACCCTGCTTGAAACTCCTCCATTTTTTCCTCACCCCACGGCCTGATAATATGCAAGGACGTGTCTACTGAGGATGGAAATCCTGTGTTTCATCTTCTCTTTTGTGCAAATGCTCTGTCACACCCCCGCACACACTTCAAACTCTATACAGTATCCTAAGGCAAAATATTAATGTGCTACGACTGACACGTGAGCTTCATCTTGTCCTGTTTTACCACCTTAAAGCAAGTCAACAACTTCTCTGTTTTTCAGCCTCTTCTCCCTCGCCATTTGGTGTAGCCTGGAGTTAAGTTTCAGCATGAATCTTCAGACTTTTTTAGCTTACAGTGAGCTCTGAGGCGTTTCAATCCATCCAGACAACAAAATGATTGCACTAGTGTTTATGGAAGCAAAGGATTCTAATGAAGGTGAATGAGGACTTAAAAATTAGATTGATAGTTTTTTTTTTTTGTATCAGTGTTGCATGTTTGCAGCAATATTTCTTACTTGCTAAAGCTAAGTTGAAAGAGGAAGATTACATCATCGCATTCATAGAAAACGCTGGAGTTTGGTTTAAAAAAAAACAAAGAAGCAAAGATATGAATTTCTTAAACATTTAAGGCACAAATTAAAATTAAAAGACATCGCTCTCTATTGTCACAGAAGTTATGCTAAAGAGATGTCTAAGGTTTTAATGTCCAATCATCCAGCCTTGACCTGGTACTAATAATAACACTAAACTCAAAACATACTAGAAGATCATTGTGCATTCAGCGGTTTTCCTCCAGTGGAAACTCATAAGAATACGGATATTCCCTCCGGTAAACAGTTTTGAGTTCCCTCTGATGATTTAATCTCATAGCTCAGTTTCTACCACCGCCCCACTGGGAGCCTCCCCTACCTGGTAGAAGGCCCTGAGGTGTCGATTTAAAATGGAGAAGTTCTGGACTCTTAGCATGTGGTCATCTTTCTCGCTGTTGTAGAGTCGCTCCACCTTGGGGTTTGGGTCTCTGGGTGAACAGAAGAAATAAATCACTGATCAAACACCCCAGCAACAGATGAGAAACTCTTATGCAACTGTTCATTTGAGCAGAGTAAATAAAACCTTAATGAGCTTGAGAAGCGGGTAATGTGGATCCACATGTAATTATTTGCTGAAATAACATTGCTCAGGTCAGACCAAATTAATCACCTGCTCCACTAAAATCTTGTCTTCCCTGACAGCAGACAGAAGCTTTACTCCAGCAGAAATTTGAACAAGAGGACAAGAAATTCAGTGGCGATGACTAACAAGACGGCAAGTATGCAGAACCCCGTTTTGTGATTTACTTGAAATTTGTGGGTCGTACGTTCAAGCCAGCCATTCTTTCTCAGAAGCAGCAGAACAATGTGAGGTTATGAAAGGGTGGGTGATGAATGTTACGTCACATTTTATTCAAGGAGAGAGCATTAGGATTCTGCTGCCATGCTTATAACTCTCTGAGGCTGTGCTGTGGCTCAGGGAAAACAAGATATAATGTCTGCTGTGTTCGCCGCTTCAGTTTAGCGTTTTAGCATGTTAACATTCGCCAATTAGAAATACACTCACGGGAATCAGCTATTTGGAAAGTATTTATGCATAAGCAGTGTTTTATGATTCCCTAGGTGCAAACAAGTACTCCATGTCATCTGATGTACTGCCTTCAATTCAGAGGCATATCTATCCCCCACAGATCTATTTAGAAGATCTTTGCTACCTGTTTGTTGTTGTCACTCTCAGTATATATTGTATTTAATACACCTGTCCAACATTTTTAAGAATCAAGGCACAATGTTTTACTTTCATCTTTGTTTCATAAATTGTTTTCATTACTGGTTAATCTAACTACATACAGGGCATTCTTGGTTTAACCCCCCCCCCCAAATATCCTACATACACACCCAGAACCACAATGGGATGATTTAAAATGGCCCAGTCAAAGTTATAAACTAAATCCAACTGAAAATCTGGGGCAAAAATTGAAAGTTGATGTTTACAGACACTATTCTCCAACTGCAAGACATTTTGTAAACACCAACAAGCCAAAATGTGAATATCTAGATGTAGATATACCCTCAAAGAGGCAGCTCCCCATATATATTGACTCACTTTTCATGTTTGTAAAAAAATATATAACAATAACAATTTGTCTTACATTTCACAATTGTGCACTACTTTGTGTTGGCCCAGGAGAATCTGAATAGAATATATTGAGGTTTGTGTTTGCAATGTTACAAAATGTGAAAAAGTTTAGGGCAAAAATATTAAATGTTGCATTTAAACTTTCTTGTTTTAATTTTTTGTCCTATGTTGTGTTCAGTTGCAGGGAAAACTTTGAAGCAAAATCACTCTTTTCAAAAACACCCACGCATGATTTTACAGAAACAGAGTTTCTTTCCAAAAACAGGTTTAAAAGGGAAAGTTGAATCTCTATGCAGCTCGCAGATCTTTCTGTCTCAGGACGCCAAAGCAAGGTTAAACTTTCTAATTACCGCTCTCCTCTGAAAGCAAAGACTGTTGCACAGTTAAGATCCTGTCTATAATTAGCTGAATGTTTGAGCAGAAAAAAAAATACATCTTTAAATACCTTCATTATAAAGGTATAAATATCACACAGACAGCTTTAGTTTGTTTGAAGCTTTTTTGCATCTTTTCATCTTGTTCTGCCTCCAGAGATGGGAAGAAAAACTCTATGACTGATGATTTTCTAAATGTAACTTGGAGCATGTGTTTTCTTCCTGGATTTTTCCAAAACGGAAATTGTTGGGGGTTTTTTTTGTTGTTTTTTTTGTTTTCTATCTGTAAAATGTAAGAACCTCCTTGAAGAGTGAAATCAACACCTGCTTCAAGCCCAAACAACCAGAACTAATCCTTTGTAATGCAGTTCTTAACATATGAGGTCTTTTTCAGGTTTAAATGGGAATAATAAACATTTTTAATGGTAAAAAAAATTGTAAAGTCTCTGAACAAAACAGAAGCTTATACATGTCTTCTTTTAATGAGATTTTGATTTTTCTGTCTACATTATCAAAATAATTCATTATATCCTTATAGATCAGATAATATTTCTTATGCTATTTAATGTACTCAAGTATTGTGCACTGGAGAATATATTTGCTCTCTTCAATCAAAGTTTTTTCATGGTCATGTTTTTGATTTACCCAGTTTATATTTCTTATTTCATTTGTCTCATCTAAATCTGCCATTTTACCCTCTTATAAAGGAAATGAATAAAGTTAGCATTTATTTCTCACTTTCACTGGAGTCTGTGTGGATGGCAGCAATGCAGCAAAGAGACAAAATCTTAAAATGATAGTCTTACATGATCCTCATGACTTCATTGAGAAAAATCCCATTGGTCAGCCTCTTGTAGCGCTCCAGAGCATTCTGGGAAACGGAGTTTACCTCCATATACTGGCTGTAGAGCTGGATGCTGGTCTCGTTCTCCACCATATTCTCAAACAGCTGAACCTGCAGGAGGTAGAATTTGTGAGATTATTTTGAAATCTGGTTTAGCCTTAAGTGTGAACTGAGAGGTGGACAAAAATAAAACGGCAAAAACAGTGTGGACAGAGGAAGGATATGTCCAGGTCCAAACATTTTCACACAGGAAGGAAGCCACTTGAGTAGATGCACCTGGCTGAACAGGTGGGATTCATGCTTTCACACTGGGAAGCACTTCACAGTGACAAGCAGCCAACCAGGACAGCAGCCAAGGTCTCTTTCTGCTTAGATGAGCTTTGCCAAAACAAACTGCAATATTTTTGAAGGTTTTGTTCCAGCGGCACCTCTAAAAACGCACCATTGGTCACAAACTTTGTCTGGTAAGAGGAAGCAGAGCAGCTTAAGAGCCTCCAGCCGTTTGGATGTCCAACAGCATATGAAAACCAGGTTGAAGTCAGAGATGATGTGACCTTTCGAAAGACACTGAGAAAATAAACATAAAGCTGGAATTTATGAGATTTTCATTGGTGAAGTGCAACAAACAAGAGGGAACCCAAAAGTATAATAGGTCACCATAAACACTGCACACAGACCAGAAGGTTGAAGTTCACAGTAACTGATTTCCTGTTAAATAAATCCAGCCTTATAAATGAAACAAATCCTCATTATTTCAGAGACAAAACACTGAATATTCAAACTCTTCCAATAGTTTTCTACATTTTGTCGGTTTAATGTTTGTTGTTTACATCGGAAAGTTACAGGCAATGTTTTGGAACATGTAGAGATAAAAATGTCCGCCGATTCTTCAATGCTCAGTCTGTCAGGTTGGACGAATGTTGGACGTAATTTTTCAGCTCTTTCCACAGATTCTCAAGTGGATTTAGATCCAGACTTTAACTTTCTAACATGTGGAAATGATTTGATCTTAACCAGTGATGTCTGAAGCGGCAATAAAGCTTTAAATCAATTCAGCAAACATTAATCAAATGAATGTGTTATCATCAGGAGGAGGTAGCTAAGCCATTTGATTCAGATGTGTTAAAGCAATATTATTATTCTTCTACATCATTTAATAGATCTTTATGTTTATGGTTGTCCTGCTGGAAGAGGAACCTCCACCTCAGCCTCAAGTCTTTTGCTGCCTCCAACAGGTTTACTTCCAGGATCTGAATTTTAATCCAATTTTCCCTCTTTCTGCTGAAAAAACCCTTCACCACAGCTCATCTGATTAATGAGCTCCATATGTGGCCCCTCTACACAACTTCACCTCTGTGTTCGCTCATGTTCTCCAACAAACCACCGAACAGCTGGATTTACACTAAGATAAAAACTCAAACAGGTGAGCTCTGTTTACTAAAGGAAACTGGTAGCCCTGGATTTATTTAGGGGTATTACAGTACAGTAACGGGACAGTAACAGATTTTTACGTGTGAAAGCCTAGTTTGTGGTAGTAAAGTGACACATTTCTGTCAAGCACAGTGAATGGTGTCATTTTCAAAACAGCTCTACAGGACACGGAAGCGTTAATACTGAGAGGAAAAAAACGCTGGTCATTAAATGGCAAAGGAAGCCAAAAGGAGAAGTAGCCTTTGCTTCTCTGCGCACATTATCAAGAACAACGAGACTTTGCCATTTATTTGAATTAGACTTTCTATATGTATTTGTAAGTAAGATAAACTGATCAAGAAGATTCTGAATTTGTTTAAATGTAAGATAGAGCATTATTAGGATTAACACAAACTGCAGAAAACTGCTTGCGCCGACCGTTTCCTACATTATCGTCTTGTATTCCTCTATTTGTCGAAATTTTCTCTCATTCAAGGTGACAAATGATAAATGACGTACCCACTGCGCCAGCGCACTCCCCATGAATTCCTCTATTATCTCCTTAATTCCGGACTCCATTGTTGTGTTAACGAGGACTCAAATGGAGAATTACAAAATATCATCAACTTTTCTGTTTGTGATGAATCAAAGAGCGAGGATCCATGCTGAGCCGCGTGAAGCAGCTTGACATATCTGCGGCCCTGCCCTCCCTCCACCTCGCCTCTTTCTTCCTCTATGACTGTCAGTTGGTTTCTAAACCGCACCGGAATTTCTCAAAACACACATGTTGCGTTTTTTTTCCCTCAACACACGACACACACGTCACCTCACTCAAGCAGATATCTCAGGATCTTAAAGTACATGACTGAAATGTGGCAACAACAAAAAAAATGTCGATTAATTCTCTGAAAATCATTGTAAACTGCTTTAAAGGAATATTTCACCTTTGAAATGATGCTGTTTAGTACTCCTATTGTTTACTGATTTAGTGTTGCTGAAAACAACGTGATTCGTCGCCTCAAAGTTCAGATGGGTGTTTTTTTTTTTTTTTGTTTTTTTTTACCGCAATAATACGTGTGGATGTAAATCAAGCACTGTGTAACCCTGACCTCTGCTGGTTGGGAATGGAATTACATTCTTTCCTGTTCCAGATAAATGACTTGCATCATTATTTCCGTAACGAAACCACTCAGGGGAATGTTCCTTCTCCATGCTTCTGTTTTCTCCTCTCTCTTTTTATCAAGACGAATTAAAAGAAAGAAAGAAAGAAAGAAAGAAAGAAAGAAAGAAAGAAAGAAAGAAAGAAAGAAAGAAAGAAAGAAAGAAAGATACATAGATAGATAGATAGATAGATAGATAGATAGATAGATAGATAGATAGATAGATAGATAGATAGATAGATAGATAGATAGATAGATAGATAGATAGATAGATAGATAGATAGATAGATAGATAGATAGATAGATAGATAGATAGATAGATAGATAGATAGATAGATAGATAGATAGATAGATAGATAGATAGATAGATTTTGTCAAATACTGATGAAAGAAGTTACCTTCAAATAATAAAAAAATGTTCTGTTTATTATTTTGTCATCAGAAGTTATTTTATTAATTCTAAATGACCCAAAGTGAGAGTGTTGTAGTCTGATCAAATGTTAAGATTGTTAGGAAACAAAAACAAAGTGATGCATCTTTTCATGCAATATATTTCAATATCTGGTTTCAGCTGTAAATATTTCTGTAATAAACTGTTTAGGGCAGTGGAATTAGTGTACAAGAGTCACTATAAGATCCTTCATATCTCATGCGGTTATGCAACTTTTATTTCACAGCACAGCTGTTAGAGTCTGCTGGAGAAATAACTCCCTATCTCTGCATGATGTCACAAAGGAGAGGAAATGGACTGACTCAAACCTTTCCAAGGTATTTGTTATGATAGCATCAGCTTTGTTAATGAGTTTGTTGAGTCAGATGGGCTCTTTCCTCTGAAAATAATTAGTTTTAATTATTCAAATTGTAAATTCAAAAAACGTTTTGTTTGTAGTTTTGTATGAGCAACCAGGCCTTTAATTTCAAACCCATTTTCAGATCTTCTGATTTTTACCATGCACTCCAAATGCTAACATAAATGTAGACTTTGATGGTAAGAAACACTTTTTGCTTCTTCATGCTCTTGATTTTGAGTTGACATTTGACAGTGTAAACAAATAATCTTGTCTTGCAAGACAATTTCTGATCAACTTTTTGAGTTATGCTGTTTGACTACTCCGAAAGAAAATGTAATCAGTTTGTTAAAAATATTGCAGCATTAGCTCTGCACTCATCTGTGTTTATCAATGTTTCTCTCCTAGAGGAAGATACTAACAGAGCAGCTGATTCATGGTGTACGCTGGTTTTCTCACGCATGTAAAGCACATCTGTTCTGTCACGTGTTATGACAGATCATGGCTTATTACGTTAAACACATATGAAAAGATATTTCTGAGAGGTTGGTTTTCTCTTCCTGAACTCATTTTGAACCGTCCAGGGTCACACAGCTGCTGTGCCGGAGATGTGAAATAAACTGCATCTTTTTTGTTTTTGCACGAGGCTGCTGGGAAATTCCCCAAGCGGGGAGGGCTGGTGGATAAACAGAGCAGTGTATGTATTTTTCCTTCATTCTCACATTGAGAATCTCAATGGCCATTCTTTTCTTTGACCCTTCAATAAAATAATGACAGAAGGCATTCTGTGTTGTTCTTGATTCATTGTTAATTGGAACAGTGTCTCATATCAAAATAAGATTATTTAATTTATCTCCTTGTCACATTTGGTTGTTATATACCTGCACATACTGAGCCTGAATTTCTTTTTTTCTGTTAAAAGAAAGTCATTATTTCCACTGTTGCCACATGTTTGCTTAGAAGGAGCAAATGACAGAATAACTTTATCAGGAATTATAAACTAAATTTCATTGCATTAATGAAATTTATTATTATGCATCAAATGAAAGGCAAAAAATTAATCTATGATTGTATTGTTCTGTATTGAATTGACTCAATGACATATTTCTGAATTGAATCAGTTTGACTGTGAACTGCAACAATGATTATTTTATTCCTCTTGTTTCAAGCAAAATATAACTCTTGAAGCCATTTAAACTTTAATACTCAACATATTTAATCATTACCAGATCATGCTGACTTTTAAAAATGAACTTTACTGTCATAAAAGTAATTATTTCATATTGGACTAGCCCTGTAAATAACTTCTACTCTTTACTTTATTAGGAAGTAAGTATTATGTTTTAATATTTGACATTAAAATCAGTTATTTACCTTGACTTTTAATTAGCCTCCATTTGTGTTTCCTCGTTAAAGAACCTTGCCTTTTGCAGCTACAGACAGCGACATTCACGTGCTTGTTTGGAACCAAAAGAAAACATTCATTGAACTTATTCTGTGATACAAATTTTATTTCAGAAGATCGTGCTCACATTGGGTAAACCTGTACCTATAGGACAAATCACTGTGATCCGTTCCTTGCAGATGAAAAAGCCCATTTCTTGTTTCATGCCAGCACATTTCATCGGTGTGCTCCAGCTGCCTCTGTGTGAAGGTGAGCGTTCTTGCGTGCTGCTGGAGGGGCTTGTTGGTTATCGCCTATGCAGCAGTTCTGGGATTAACCGCACTGGGATTATCAGATTGTTTCAGGGCTGCCAGAATAGATGCGATGACAGCTTCATGTAGGCCATCACACTCACACATACAGCATAATCACAGACTCTTAATCCGCCCCTGCTTGCTGCCCTGAGATAACCCATAACACCTCGATTGTTTTACATGCACAAAAGGAAGCAGACACTACAAAGCAGTTAGAAACTTCTACCTTTAATTTAATATTCATGTGTCAGTTTAACAAGTGCCTAAGCATCTCATTGCAGTTCAGTACAAACTCTACAGCGGAGAGATGAATAATACAGTGCACATGGGATAAAACTTAGCTTCCTGAGTTTAACTTTCCCAAATTTGATTCAAAACATGTCAGATATGTTTTTTTCTGTGTTTATGCTACACCTGAGTAAATTTTGGATGTCTTCTAGAAAAAAGAAAAGAAACAAAAGGTACTACACAACCTCGTGAGCGGATTCTCTGATGGTTCGTGGAGTCCTGCACAGAGAAGATTTATTTTTCCTTTGTGTTGCCCTGTTCTGGTCATGTTCAAGGGAGCTGTGGCTGCTTCATAGATGGAGCACAAATCAAGCCTACCGGTCTCAAAACCCAACCTGCTTCCATCCAAGTCACACAACCAAAAATGAAAATAAATAAATGAAACACAGATGCCCACTCTGCCTCCCATCCTCCTCAGCTCGTTTTTGTATCTTTTTTGTTTTCTTTGTTCTAGCTGGCCGGAGGTGGCGTGGCGGCCTTCTCCATGGCTTCATCTGCTTTCTCCCCCTCTTCAGCCCCTGCGGCTTCGGAAGCCGGATCGACTTGGGCAAACTTTAGGAGGTCGAGAGCCTTGGCTTTGACGTCAGCGTAGGTTGCCTTCACGTCCTTCTCCAGGATGTAACCCTCACTTTCACCCTCTGGAGACTCCAGAGCCATTGCTCCCTCCACGGCTGTCTGCAGGTAGCGCATGCTCAGGAGCACAGACAGCTGAAGAGAAAGAAGAATATAGTCAGATGGTATGCATAACCCTTGAACTTGATTTACATCATAAAATTACAACTACACACTTCAATCCACAGACCATAGCTCTAAAGTACCAGGAAAAGATAACGTCATTTTCAACATTTTTACCAATGAAAATCTTTTCTATGTACATTTCTTTTCATCCTTTGTGACTTAATTTATAAGTGTTGACATTCTTCTTGTTACAAATTACAGCTAAAAGTGTTTTGGAGTAAATTTCTGCCAGATTTCTATATCATGAGACTAAAGTGTTTGACCATTTTGCAAAACAGTTTAAGCTCAGTCGGACTGGAAGGACTGCAATGAGCAGCAATTTTATATTGAAAACACATGAATATATGTTTAATTGTAATTTTGTCTGCATGTTAGTCTCATTATTATATTCAAAGATAAACCTCCGCCTCAAGCTTAAAGCTTTTTGTGCATATCATGTTTTCTTCCAGAATTGTGAGTATTTAGCTCCAGGTATCTTCATAACCAGTTTCCTCATTCCTGCTGCAGGAAATCATTACCACAGCATGATGCTGACACTTCTTCACATGTTTAGTCGTGACCTGACTCGTGTGTTATTTGGTCTGCGTTATACTCTTTGCTCTCTATTGTTTCCAGATAAGCTTCTTAGGCCTTTGTAATTTATAGTGAGGCAAAATCAAACACATACAGACTTTATTTACTGAATAGGTGCCCGTTGCACTGGATTTTATTTAGGAGTATCAGAGTAAATTGGGCTGAACATAAATTCAGATTTTTATTTGTCAAAGTTCCATTATTTACAATTGGACTCTTCTTTGTACTGCTCTATCACATAAAACCCAACAAAACATAATAAAATTTGCTGAAATTGCAAAGGAGGTGTGAATACTTTTATAATGTGTCTATTTGCTCTTCATGGCTCCAGTTGTACTAAAAACAACAACACTCACACACAATGTTGCTCATCACATTTAATATCACGCTTCCTTTTCCTCTTTTTCAGTCAGCTGCAGGCAACATGATGCAAAGCCAGAAAAACAACTTGTGCTGGACTTGATGCCTCCATAACATGACAGCCATCTGTCCCAGTGTGAAGAAGACGAAGAAAACCTGCAGCACTCAGGTTCTGCATTTAGAAGTATGGATTGTGTGATCAGCTGTGGGCAGTGTGTGGTTGTGCATCAACTTCCTGTTTCAGCCTCTAGGGCTCGAGAATAGAATGTGACATCAATACCGGGACTTTACAAAGAGATGACAACGCATGTTTGATGGAACCAGGGTAGCTGGTGTGTCTGTGATGTTTTTTCTTTGTTTTAGTTGTCATGGGAGGCAGTGAGTCAGAAGACAAAAAGGCAAATAAGATTCTGGGGTTTTTTGTGATGCTGTCACTAAGGACTGTGGCGTTGCTTTTATTTCTTCCGGATTTAGAGACCATGGGGTGTTTTGTTTAGGTTTGGCTCCTGCCATGAGTAGCCATAAGGACCATGGTTGATTACCACTTGACATAAGTCACTGACCACATAGATTACACTGACACTGGTTACAAACCACCTGACATTGGTCAATAACGACCTGACATTGGCTACTGTCCACCTGACATTGACTACTGTCCACCTGACATTGACTACTGTCCACCTGACATTGGCTACTGTCCACCTGACATTGGCTACTGTCCACCTGACATTGACTACTGTCCACCTGACATTGGCTACTGTCCACCTGACATTGGCTACTGTCCACCTGACATTGACTACTGTCCACCTGACATTGACTACTATCCACCTGACATTGACTACTGTCCACCTGACATTGGCTACTGTCCACCTGACATTGACTACTGTCCACCTGACATTGGCTACTGTCCACCTGACATTGGCTACTGTCCACCTGACATTGACTACTGTCCACTTGACATTAGTTACTGTCCACCTGACATTGGCTACTGTCCACTTGACATTGACTACTGTCCACCTGACATTGGCTACTGTCCACCTGACATTGGCTACTGTCCACTTGACATTGACTACTGTCCACCTGACATTGGCTACTGTCCACCTGACATTGATTACTGTCCACCAACATTTTTCAACACTGACACAAACTTGGATAAGATTACCAGATTACCAATTAACCATAGCCAGTCTAAACAGTTTTTCGCACAAATAACCTCTTGTCCTTTACTTGGACATGTTAGCATTGCAGAAAATGAGATTTGCTAACATGCCTTTACCATTTTCTGTGACACAGTTGTAGCCAAGCTCACTCTGTATCTTCAATAATAAAACTGTTTGCATTTTTTTTAACATGTGGTTGGACCATGACTATTTTTCTTTATTTAAATATCTGTGCAACATTGACTACTTAAATAGAAAGATAAATGCACAATCTGCTAATAAACTACTCCGTCTCACTGATTTACTTCCTAGCTACATTTTTTCACCTTTGCTCACCTGAATTAAGATGACTGACAGCACACCAGGTCCGGTTGAGTTCATCAAACCCATGTAGTAGTCGGTTAAAGCCTGCCTGCAGCCACGGCTGTACAGGTTGAGCTCCTCTGATTGGTATTCATAGTTGTAGTGGGCCCTGCTATCTGTCAGCTGGTTCTGCAGGCAAGGCCGAGGGGAGGCAGGGTTGCAGCAGCTGAAAGGAACGCCATCTAACAGGTAGCGGCCATCCACGTTACTCCGCATACGACTGCAGGTAATAGATGAAAACGATGAAGAAGTATAAAGGTTAAAAGTGAAAGGAGACAGGAGGAACAAAACCTTTTAAAAAATGTTAAGGGCCTGGGATTCAGCTTAGTGAGAAGTGAATAGCACATCAATACAAGTGGCATCGTGTCAAAACCTCTGTTTACTCATTGCCTTTCACTTATTTAATCTTTGACCAACCAATCCTCTCATGCTTCAACCTCTCTGTCTCTCTTTTCAAAACTAAAGGCCATGTCTATTTTTAAACCATCTCCTCATCTCCTCTGCACATCAAGCTTCCTCTCTTTCTCTCTCTAACATGTAGTTTGACCTTTTTGGATGTGAAGTCCACTCATCTGTCACTTATGCGGCCCAATTCTCTCTCTTACACCCCACATCATTTTAGATTCTCTGCTTTTGATCTCATTTCTCTTCGTCTCATATCATACTTGTGTATTTGTTGTTGTTTACTCACTCCTTGACTTCCTGGGAAGTGAAATCCAGGTATCGGTTGCTGACCCACTGGACCTCGAACCAGTCCTTGAAGTTGTTGTTTCCACAGCAGCGAAACTCCATCTGCAGGCGATCAATGGTCTCCTTTTGGAAGCAGCGGCCAGGGACGTCCGTATCCTTGTAGAACCGGATGCCATTCCTCAGACCCACCTAACAACAAAGAATACCGTTTGCAAAATGTTTTAGAGAATTAAATAATGTAGTAGTTCTAGTACCAGGACCCTCTCTATCTTGCATGTTTTAGTTATTTTACTAAAACTTAGATGACTGCATGATGAACAGGCTTCAGACAAAGGAAGGATGCTATGCTAAGCAGAAACACATCTAAAACATGACAGATAGTGAGTCACAAATATCAAACACTGATGTATTTTGTGCTAAAAACAAAATCTTGCTTTGCTTTTTTATCTTTAAATGTAACAGGTTTTAAAAATTTAAATAAAAATTTTATTTGCATTACAATAGATGCAGCATTGAATGTTTTCTGTTTCTTTTCCAACAATTTTAGGTGTTTTCATTCATAAATGTGTCAAAAAAAACAATATTTTTCACACATTTTCTTGTCAGTTTTTTCACCCCTGTTAGCACAGTTCTCTTATGCTATTCCATCTTCATCTTGTATTCAGATCAGCTAACCCTTTTAACCTATTGAGGTCACACTGTCACACTGTAATTCACCCTCTTGATCTGTCGGAATCAATACTCTTTTTTTAGTGACTTTCACCTTCAGCGACTCTTCCAGCCTCCCCTGCAGGGCATAACTGAGGACGACCACAGCAAGGAGCAGGCAGCACAGCAGCAGAGCCACAGCATACCAGCCCAGCAAGAGGACCTTCCAGCGGGGGAAGCGGCTGGCATCCAGGGAGTCCTGGCACACCCGACTGGCAACCCAGTTGGCTCCAATGGAGGCCAGGCCGACCATCATTAGGAGGTTTGGTACTACATGGATCTCTGTGTTCTCCATCACCTCAAGAACGAGAGAAGAGTCAAAGAATGCAGCTGTCACTTTGTAACTTCCTCTCCCTTTTCACTTTCTAATCTGATAGATGTGCTTTATTACACATACAAAGTTCATTATATCTGTACATTTGTTAGACTTTTAACTTTAAATGGATTTATAATACTGGATTTTATGTTGCTATTCCAAAACAGATTTCAACCTTTTTTTAATTTGAATTATAACAAACTATCCGTAACCATCAGAGAAAGCTGCTACTTTTTCATAAGATGCTAATGTTGGCATGTTAGCAGAAGTAAGCCAAATACTTAAAGTTAGCATCTTGTATGATGTGGATGTCAATGTCAAAAGGGAAATAATTGCAAACATTTTAATTTAATTTAATGTTGCTATTAACATGTTGCTGTTAACAATGTGTAGCCTTAGCATTGTCAGCATTTTCTAAGAAATGACATTTTTCATTATATAATTAAGTTAAATATATGTTTTAGATTCCTACTGGGCCTAGCCTGGACATATTACCATTATTATTGTGAATTATTTTAGGGGATGGATTTTTATTGCTGTTATTAATGAACTTTTAAAATAGTTGATGAAAATACATTTTGATTGTAGTTTAACTTTTTTCTTCTTTTCTTTATTTGTGATCTGCAAGACTGTGCAAAAGGGTTGAATGTAATATTCTCTTTTTTGTTTTTAAGTCTCTTAAGACCTTTCTGAAATATTGCATGCTTAATTTCCAACTTTTACTTTCAGGTCAGCAGATCAGATGCTTCTAACAGCAGCTGAAGTTTATTGTAAATCCAGAGATGAAAGAGCTTTGCAGAGGCAGCCCTGACACTGTGGAATAGTCTGCCTCCACAAAAGACAGGTTTAATCAATATATTTTTAAAATCTTTGATTCTTGGTCTTCAAGACAAAGTGAGGTATTATAATGGTGTCTATTTTCCTTTTTTCCTTTTGCATAGGTTATTACCTTTATTTATGTATTTTTTTTATTTTTGTCATGTTTTACTTGCTGTACAACACTGTGGTCAAGTATTTGTAAAGTTCTTTGTGCACAAATATGACTGATTAATTGATTGGTTGATCTTTGATTTAACACACTTATCGGAATTTGATAATGCAATTGTTTCCTCAGTACTTCAAACATCATCATATCCATTAGGTAAATAATCCCTTGATTGATTGATTGATTGATTGATTGATTGATTGATTGATTGATTGATTGATTGATTGATTGATTGATTGATTGATTGATTGATTGATTGATTGTCTATCAATCATCAGTTTTGGATGATATTTTGCTGAGTTTTTAAAAAAATCTGCACTAATTAAACTATTAGATTTTAACCACTTCACCCAGGGTTACTCAAGGTCAGTCCTCAAGAGACAGTGTCCTGCATGTCTTAAATATTGCTTAGATATTATTGATTCACCATACCTGAATTAAATGAGTGTTTAATTAGCAGGCATCTGCTGAGCTAGGTGACATGTTGAGGAGCTGAATCAGCCATTTGAACGTGCTGAGTTAGAGCAGGGATACGTCTAAAACATGCAGCCCACTGGAGTTCAACACCTCTGGCTTAACCAAAATTAGTCAAACAATTTGCAAACATTTTAATTTAATGCAATGTTTCATTAAACCTTTGCTGCCTTTTGGCCAGGACTACCTTGAGGTAAAGGTTTTTAATCTCAATGGGACTTTTCTGCTTAAATAAAGGTAACTTTAAAAACTATCGGTTGAATGTAGACACTGTTTTAGAGAAAATCTCATGTATGTTTACCAACAGAGATATAAAAATGAATTTATCAAATTCCAACAAATTATTAAAATGTAATGATAAAACTTAAACATTTTTCGAGCCTCAGATGATTATAATTATTTTGATCATCAGCAGGTTTTTTGACAAGTCTTTTTTTAAAAAACCCATAAAATTAGGATTTTTTTTATGCTTGGCTCTGCTGAAGTTATCCTGCCAGACCACAGCCTGTTTACCCACAAAGCCAGCAGCAGTTACTGCAGAGAGCTGCCCACACCAACGCAGCAGGTGACTGATTAAGGCATAAAACTTTAGTGAAATAGTATTAAATATAAGAAAAGGTGGCATTTAAATGTTTTACTAGCAAGTTTAGCATTAGCTTAGCATTAGCTTAGCATTAGCGCTACTCATTAACTAGCTAATGCTGGATATAAACCCAAATTTTTGTCACTTCTCAATTACACATCCTATGATGCTGCTTACATTTTTACCAATGATTTATGACACAAACAAAACCACGTTATACTGTGCTGGCTGTTGAAACAACTTTTCTTGCTTTTTTTGTTGTTTGTTAAATTTACAGGTATTCTGTCAAAGCGAGGGTTGCTATCTTCTGACCACCTGTAATATGACAATTAAAACCCATTGTGTTGGTTCCAATTTTAATTATCAGTCTTTTTAACAATAAAGTGGAGCAAAATGCAAAAAAAAAAAAAAAAAACTATTAATGATGTTTTTCTCCACTTAAAGAGAATATTTTTTGTAATTCCTTCCTGATACCATTTTCCAAACGCTTCATAACTCCAGTCACACTGAGGCTTTATCTATTGGATTATCCTTGTGGAGATCAATCGATATACTAAGGCATTCGCTCATGCCTTGCTGCTTTCCTGTGTAGTCGTCTGGATTTCAACGATTCCATCTTTTCTAAAATCCAATAGTGGCCAATCACGTGCGGTGACTGGATGGCGTGAACAAATACACAACTCTTCCAGAGGCTGTAACCTTCGCCTGCTGGCCACCTCAGCAATCAATACACACTGCATGGTAATGATTCTGGAAGAGAAATGCTGAGGTTTAAAAGAAGCTTCTCAGCATGCTGCACCCAACATGACTTTATATGCATGAGCGCCCATGTTGACACTTGTATTTTGTCTGTTTTGTTGTTGAAGGATTAAGCAAAGTTTACATTTAAAGGACAGATAAGCGACAGCGGAGCGGGCTCGGTAAACTGCTGCGCTCCGAGGCAAATGTCTGAGCAAACAGTCACATATTTGTCTGACTCTAAATAGACAGATTTGTTGTTTTTAAACTTCAGTACCACTTGGGCATCTAGTGCGTGGTTCATCATCCGTGTGAGTGTAAGAGTCGCTCTACCTCATCTCTACGAAGCAGCTCGATCTTGAGATAAACCCCCAGACAAAAGATGAGGGCCCCACACATCACTGCCAGCCAGGAGAGCAGCCAGAGGCCCTGGGCCAGACGCACCCGCCTCTGCTGGCTGAACTTCATCTTCAGCAGCGCCATGGCTTACTACCATGCAACGATCAACGCAAAGACAAGGAAGAAACGTGAGATAAGGAGTCTATCCAGATGTGATGAAAAGCTGACAGCTCACAAGAAGAAGAGAAAGTGGTTTCAGTGTCGTACAAACTTTGCAACTGGAATGATCAGTTGTTGGTGCAGGCCTTTTGCTTGGTGAGTTATAAGCAGGTTGAGCTCATCTAAGTTGTTCCAGGTGGAGCGGATAAGCAGGTAGATCCTTGAGATGGTGAAGGACGCAGTCGACCTCAGAGGATAATCCAAATTCTTTCACTCGTTTGGAGAAATTGTGCTGAAAAGATTCCTTGTAATCCAAATCAGTGTGGAGACCACAGCAGGAAAGTTAAAGAGGAAAAAAGACGAAAACGAAATAAGGATGAAAGAGATAATAATCCGTTTCCAGAGTTTACAGGGTTTTTCTAAAGATTTTTTTTCACAAGGCCGTCTTCCCCCCCTTCCTTCAAGCTGAAACCACCTATTTCTTCCTTGTGATGTGATGTTGTCTTTTGATGGCACCCCGCTGGGTCTGTGCAGGTGCGGCACCCCCCTAAACAGCTGCAGCCATGGTGGGAGGTGAAAGAGACTGGGCTAAGTGGAGAGTTTGGAACCGTAATCCCCCATCAGAGTCTCCAGGATCCTATTAAGACCAGGGGCCAATTGGAAAGCAGGCCAGTGTTTGATCAGCAAACTTGTTCTGATGGACACATCACAATGGGCGGGTCTGTTGGTGTATATCTACAGTAGCCTTACCTGAAACCTGTCAGGTTGATCAATATGGAGGCCGAAGAATCAGGAAATGCTTTGTTATTGTTTGAAGATTACAGGGATTTTGACTGTTAGTCTCAATAAAGTGAAATTTATTCACCTTGATGTTTTATTATGCTGTCAAAAGCCTCAGCCTGAGTAATTTCTTCAACTAAGTGACAAAACTGATCTCAATCTGATTATTGTTTCACATAAAAACAAGTTGATTTCCAGCCTGATGTGCAGTTTTGAGTGAAAATAATCTGAATTTCTCAATTCTTTGATTCCTAGTTAGGAGTAATTAGACTTAGAATAAACTTTTCTAGTTAAAAACAATTAAAACCAAGTCCACATTGTTTATAAAATGACTCTTGAACAGCATTAACAGTGAAAGTATGAGAGGAGTTATGCCTACAGAGGATTATGTGGGGAGGTTGTGAGGTGGGACCAATTGGCTTAAACTGTCATTGTAAGTATTTATGACAGCTTGAATCAGAGCTGCAGTTAGCTTGACGTGAGTTGCATGTTATTAACTTTCATAGTCTCTGGTAAAAGTATTCACAACCCAGTGTTTTATTTGGTATTTCATGCTAAGAACAACACACATCTTTATTTACAGGCACGTGCAGAGGGTTGGGAGGGTAGCTGGGGGTGCTTGAGGACCTGCCCCTTCTGCTCCTTGTCCCCAAGTGCCCTTTTGGTCAATTTTTTTTTGTATTATTATTTCCTAAGCCCTCTTCTGACACATAACATGTACTAAAATTATTTGCATTTTGTTGGAGGATTTTTTGTACAACATAATAAGCCGGTCACCTTGTTACCTTTGACCTTTTGCCCGTGACGCAGTTGCCTTTCGCACAGTGAGATTGGGCGGCAAACTGGAGCTCAACGCAGTGAAAGTTCCAGATCACAGAACAGTTTTTGGTGAATTAAAAAAAAAACGCTTTTGGTGAATAAAGTGGAGTAGACTTGCTACTTGTCAGATGACAGCAAACCACGTTGAACGTTGTATCGTTTCTGCTTCAGCACGGAGTAGCGGTTTAGCAGAGAGGTAATGAAATACAACAGACACTGACAGGCCTCTGCGTCTGCCTTTCTCTGAAGAACTACTGAGGGGAGGAGACAGCCAAGTGAGGAAAAACTGTTCTTATCTATCGATTCAGTATTTTTATCATACAGACATTAGGCTGTTGTTGTTGTGCTAATTAGCTAGCTGCTATCTAACGACTTTGCTAGCAAAGCAAGATAAATAAAAAGCTTCTTCCCTGTATCATTAATGATAGTCATTCTTCAGTATCGCTTATGCAATACGGGGCACATCGCTGCTGGCTCTCGACTCGCTGCTGGCTCTCGACTCGCTGCTGGTTCCCGACTTGCTGCTGGTTCCCGACTTGCTGCTGGTTTCTCGAGTGGCTGCTGGTTCTCACTGCTTGTTCCCGAGTCCCTGCTGGCTCTCGACTCGCTGCTGGCTCCCAAGTCGCTGCTGGTTCTCGACTCGCTGCTGGTTCTCGACTCGCTTGTGATTCCCGACTCGCTGCTGGCTCTCGACTCGCTGCTGGTTCTCGACTCGCTGCTGGCTCCTGACTTTCCTGCTGGTTCCCGACTCGCTTGTGATTCCCGACTCGCTGCTGGCTCTCGACTCGCTGCTGGTTCTCGACTCGCTGCTGGTTCCCGACTCGCTTGTGATTCCCGACTCGCTGCTGGCTCTCGACTCGCTGCTGGTTCCCGACTCGTTGCTGGTTCCCAACTGGCTGCTGGTTCCCGACTTGCTGCTGGCTCTCGACTCACTGCTGGCTCCCTACTCGCTGCTGGCTCGAGTTGCTGCTTGTTCTCGAGTTGCTGCTGGTTCGTCGAGTCGCTGCTGGTTCCCGACTCGTTGCTGGTTCCCGACTGGCTGCTGGTTCCCGACTTGCTGCTGGCTCCCGACTCGCTGCTGGTTCCCAACTCGCTGCTGGCTCCCAACTTCCTGCTGGTTCCCGACTCGCTGCTGGCTCTCGACTCGCTGCTGGCTCCCGACTCACTGCTGGCTCGAGTTGCTGCTTGTTCTCGAGTTGCTGCTGGTTCGTCGAGTCGCTGCTTGTTCCTGACTCGTTGCTGGTTCCCGACTGGCTGCTGGTTCCCGACTGGCTGCTGGCTCTCGACTCACTGCTGGCTCCCGACTCGCTGTTGGCTCCCGACTCGCTGCTGGCTCCCGACTCGCTGCTGGCTCTCGAGTTGCTGCTTGTTCTCGAGTCGCTGCTGGTTCGTCGAGTCGCTGCTGGTTCCCGACTCGCTGCTGGTTCCCAACTCGCTGCTGGTTCCCAACTTCCTGCTGGCTCCCAACTTCCTGCTGGCTCCCACCTTCCTGCTGGTTCCTGACTCGCTGCTGATTCCCAACTTCCTGCTGGCTCCCACCTTCCTGCTGGTTCCTGACTCGCTGCTGGTTCCCGACTTGCTGCTGGCTCCCACCTTCCTGCTGGTTCCTGACTCGCTGCTGGTTCCCGACTTGCTGCTGGCTCCCACCTTCCTGCTGGTTCCCGACTGGCTGCTGGTTCCCGACTGGCTGCTGGTTCTCGACTCACTGCTGGCTCCCGACTCGCTGCTGGCTCTCGAGTTGCTGCTTGTTCTCGAGTTGCTGCTGGTTCGTCGAGTCGCTGCTGGTTCCCGACTCGCTGCTGGCTCTCGACACGCTGCTGGTTCCCAACTCGCTGCTGGTTCCCAACTCGCTGCTGGTTCCCAACTTCCTGCTGGCTCCCAACTTCCTGCTGGCTCCCACCTTCCTGCTGGTTCCTGACTCGCTGCTGGTTCCCGACTTCCTGCTGGTTCCCGACTTGCTGCTGGCTCCCACCTTCCTGCTGGTTCCCGACTCGCTGCTGGCTCTCGACTCGCTGCTGGCTCTCGAGTTGCTGCTGGTTCGTCGAGTCGCTGCTGGTTCCCGACTCGTTGCTGGTTCCCGACTGGCTGCTGGTTCCCGACTGGCTGCTGGCTCTCGAGTTGCTGCTTGTTCTCGAGTTGCTGCTGGTTCCCGACTCACTGCTGGCTCTCGACACGCTGCTGGTTCCCGACTTTCTGGTGTTTCTCGACTTTCTAGTGCTCAATAAAACACAAGGACAGAACCGGGCTCCTGTTTCGTGAATTTAAAAAGTTATTTGCCTAACATAAACTTTTATTTGCACACATCAGAAATCTTTTGTTGCGATTTTTGGCCCTGCCCACGACTTCATGTGAGAAAAGTTTTTTAAACAATACTCAGTAGGGTTTTGTCATGGTGACATGCATTAACAATTTAATTTTTTCTTTTTTTTTTTTTTTTCTGCAGTTCCACGTTAAAGTTTGATGCAGCTCTGCTTTCCTGAATGGACCATCTTCATCTCCACTGCAAGTGTAGCAAACAGGCAGCTCTTTTTAATAGATTACAGTCACTAAAAGGTTGCATTGTGCCCTTGTTCATATTTTTAAAAGTGTAATTCTGTAAAGACAAAATATGTCTGGTGGTCTAGCTATGATTTACATATCCTGCTAAATATAGCAGTACGTTCCTATAACAAAATAGACCTGCAGAAAGAAATTACTAGTAAAATATCTTACATATGCATAGTTGTATGCTCTATATAGAGATTTTCTTTAGTTTTGATTGTATATCTCACAATTTTGTTATTGTTTATTAAACTATGAAAGCTGAGTGTCTTTGTTAATATTCTGTCCTAGAATGCGGTTAGATGTGCCCTTTTTTTTTTTGAGCACCTGCCCCTTTAGTGGTCTCTGCACGGCCCTGTTTATTTATACAAATGTATATTGCAAATAAAAACCAAAAAACTGTGGTCTGCAAATACACAACTCAGGTTTTCATTTTGAAGGAAGAAATAAAGTTGATGATCGTCACAAAAAATAATAAATGGGAATAAGTCTATATTCCAAGCCATTTACAAGCATCTCTACTGGTTGCAGTAACAAAGACACACAAATTAAACACACTGTGCACATTTAATAGTGAAACTGATATTACACAGACTAAAATAACTTTAATTTTGCTTTTTGTTTAATCTACAGCTTGAAAATCCATTCATATTACATACATTCATATTTTACTGTACATCAAGGTCACTAAAGCAGCATAGAGCCTCTATTTTAACATGGAAGGACCACCGTGTTAAATAATTATACATTCTGTGAAGTATGTACATCTGTGCATTCATACTCATCTTTACTAACACACTTAACTCGATAACACAGCTGGATAACACAGGAAAGCATTTTAAAAGCATTACATGTGATGAGATAGACAACATTTACAGAAGTATATGGCCACCACTTTTAATTGGAAAGTCAGTCAAACATTTTTAACTCATTATAGCCAAGTAAAGACATTTTATTCATCTGATTCACATAATCCAGACTTTAATCCCATCAAACAGGTTTGAAGTAGGGATTCCAAGGCCAACCAGACCTTTGAGTCCAGCGTCAGTGCCTGACCTCATAAATGCTCTACAGAACAAATCAACACAAAAATGTTCTATGAAAACCTCTCAAAGAAGAGAAGAAGTTCTTGCAGCTGAAAAATGGGAACCAACAGCATATTAAAGAGTTTATATTTAAACATGACATCGTTTCAAGTGTGGCCAAATACTTTTTTCAACATGTTTGAGAGATTTTCTGCCAATTTTCTCTTTAAAGTTGTATTTGTCCTCAGTTAGAAAGACTTAACAATTCACAAATTACATAAAATTAACAGAAAGACCTTCTGCTTAAACTTTCCAGTTTAGTGTTTTCTTGTCGTTGAAACCCCGGGTGTATACATTTTTAGTTTGTTTTTGTCTTGTGCTAATTCATACCAAGATTCAACTGAAGCTGCTCAGTAAATGAAACTGAGTGAACAGTTTTCATCTGAAATCATCCCTATCATTCAAAATCTATTTTTGTTTAGCTGTTAAACAAATGTTCTACATTTTCAGAGTTAACGGGGACTTTCTATTCAGTGTTACAAATATGTAACGGTATTTTCTGCACTGTTTTGGGGACTACAACTTGATAGAAAACACATTGTGTGAATATTTAAAAATAATATCTTTTAGACATGAACATTCCAGATGGCATATGCAAATCTCTTCTTTTTGTTCGCAAAAGTTGCTCTGAACTGTTTTTGTTTCCAACCTTGAAGTGTTAGCTTCATTCAGCTATATAAAACTCTACAAACACAACATCATGTATTAATTAAATAGATCTACACCCTCTGACTCTTTTAGCCACCTAAAGAACAATCACTGCTGGCAAATAATTAGGACAGGAATAAGCTCCTCACATGGCGATCTCAGTCTCCCACTTTCCCTGCCTGCTCCACCCCGTTCATCCACTCCTGCCCACTCTGCTGCTCCTTCCCTCCCCCGGCCTCCTTGTGTGCCTGCAGATGATGCATGAAATCATCCAGGATCTGCTGGGCCGACATGGAGTTCACGTCCCCTGCATCCTGCTCGAAGAGCAGCACCTTCAACCCTCCTCTTCCTTCCCATCTGTCACCCGCCGCGTGGGCGTGCTGAGGGTCTGGAGCGGCGTCGGTGTGGGCAGCGCTCCGCAGTAACTGCTGCTGGGTTTGTGGGTAAACAGGCTGTGGTCTGGCAGGATAACTGGGAGCTGTGGTTTTATAGGAAGCTGCTCCCATTTCAGCCAGAGAGAACGATGGACCGTGAGTGGACTCATGCTGGCCTGGAAGACTGCCCTCATTTTTAGCTGGGGTCAGAGCCTGTTTAATCGGCATGAAGGCCGTGACCCTCTGCCGACCTGCCTCTGACTCGCTCAGGCAACCTTGTGCTGCTTCCTCTGCTCTAGGATCGCAGGATTGGCCATCTGTCTGCTGGCTGGTCGGAAAAGAGTTTGTGAGAAAAGTTTGAATGGCTTCAGCAGAACCAAAATATTTCTCCAGGAGCTCCTTTACCAAAACTGGTACCTGCAGGGAAGAAACCAAACACAGGTTAACTGTTTGCTGTCAGCGCTGCAAATGGTACATGACCTTTTAAACATAGAAAACTTATAAATGTTGATAAATATCTACTTTGGGAATTTTGTTGCAATTTTTAAAGAGCCCTGTTTTCTGTTTTAGGTTTAAAAGAAAGAAAAATACATTGTTGTAGAAAAGTGGATGGATACATTTCCTTATGTGGGCTGCTGAAATTTAAAGAAAACAGGGGGGGGGAGCACTTAGTGCCCACATTAATGACAAAAAAATATATTTAAAATAATATCACGCGTATTTTTAGCGACATTCTGTCATGGAAAGTAATTTCATGACTTGACAAACACAGGCATAACGAGCATCTGTTATTAATTACAGTCCCAGTGGTTCTCCTTCCAGCAGGACAACATCCTTAAATACATGCAGGGTGTATTTAAGGTTTATATCAAAATAGAGGTTTTTAACACAATAGAGGTTTAGATCAAAACTATTGTCATGGTCCCCCAAACAATTAGCTTCTGGGCAAAGACTCCTTTGCAAACTTTCAGAATGTAAAGAAACACCAACTTTTGCAAGTTTTTCTCACTTTTTTCAGTATTCAATAATTAATACATTTATTTAGCATAAATGCTGCCTCATGCATTCTGATCTTAGTTTTCTGTGAGTTTCTAAGGATTTTTTGCAGCAGGTCGTTTCCTTTGGTCCTCATATTGTCAAAATCTTGCCCATTTTGCACTTGCGAAGCGAGCTTGAGGAGCAAAATAGCTCTGTGAATTTCACTGGCAGCCAATCAACACAATGAGCATTTCAAGTAATAATGCAGTAAGTTATTTTAATTTATATTTTATAACAATGACTGAAAACAGATTATATTTTATGATTTAAAAAAATATATTAAAAAGTTGTGATTAAAAAAAGTATTTGAAATTTTTTATTTTATTTATTTTTTGTTTCTATAGCTACGCTCCAGCTTTCTGAGGCCCCAAAGCGCCCCCTGGTGGCTCCCAAAGGGACTGCGGACCCCACTTTGAAAAAAGTATGCTCCAAGTTTATATCTAAATCCATTTGAGAATCTTTGAAAGACTTGAACACTGATGTGCAGAGACACTCTATAAACCAACAAGAGTTTATGTTGTTCAGGTGAAGGGGCAATTCTTCAGTCTGTAGATGATTGGAGCTGAGAAAAATAAAAAAAGGACCAGATTCAGATTTAGATTTAGGACTACAGCGGACCAAAGTGACAAACCAATCAAGACGGAGCACACATACCACACATGAATCTCAGTATAACTTATCAAAATGGGTTTTCACACAGAATCTGGGAAATCCTTCTGAAGACCTTGAACAAATGTCATTTGAAAATGATTTTTCAATTCAGAATCACATCATTAAATAGCATATGACTATAATTAATTGTGTAATTCAAGTTTCTGCTTGTAATAAACATAATTCCCTACCGTCTTAGTGTGAATCTGTAAAGAAATCAAAGCTATTATGTTGCAATAAACTACATGTGACATTATGAAAGACCTGCAGGGAACTAATGTCACATATTTGAGGTTCATCTGTGCAACAAACATTTTTAGCATTTCCACATTTTTACGAACGTTTGGAAATACTAAACATTTATGCTTTGACAGTGAGATCTGTCCTTAAGTTTAAGGAAGGTGAGCAGGTGAAAGACAAAGAAGAGCCAGGTCTGAAGATGTTCCCACAGGAAATAAAAAGAAAATTGTGATTTAGAGGAGAAATATTTGTAAAGCACGAATAAAGATGGATCAGCATCACTTCATTAAACACTGATCTGGATGCTTCCCTGATAATTAATCATCAGTCCCTTTCTAATTTACTAATTTAATGTTTTTGGCCAAGATAATTGAAATGTTAGTTTATCTCAAAAAAGGATCTTTGATGGTTTTCAATCAGATTTTTAATCACATCACAGCAATGGGAATGGATTATTAAAGAACCTACAGGACGTCTCAACAGTGATCAGTCTTATTTGACAGATTTGTGTCAAATAAATCTTTGTGTCATTCAGTAATTTAAAATCATAGCAAACGCAGCTCAGATATGGGGTACCTCAAGGCAATGTGCTAAGACCTCTTTTAATTAAAGATTATGGAGTACTACAACACCGTCAGCAACATTTCTGCATGCAACTTTATATGTTGTCCTCTATAAATCAGTTTGTACAATATAATGTGAGTAAATGAGTCAGAGTTTCCTCCAGCTTAATGCAGAAAATAACAGGTTAGAAGTTAAAACTGAAGATATTTAGCTCCATTGAGCTAAATATCTAACTATCTGATCCAAATATCTTCACAGAGGAAGGTGAACATGAAGACTTCAGACTGAAATTTTATCACCCAAACCATCCACTAAAAAACAGAGTATATGGTTGCTTTTCAAAGCAGGACACTGCAGTTCAGATCTAATCCAGAGTCCTGACTAACCCCAGAAAATAATTTTACACAAGTCCATAAGCCAGTTTCCTACACTATCCTGTCCTGTTTGTCAACAAATAGATTGTAAAATTTTGCTAATGGTCTAGAAGGCACCGAGTTTGTCTTGGGTCTAAATGTATTTTATGATACATTCAAACCCCTTAGGTCATCAGAGACCAGTTCACAGAACCGACACTAGGAGGCAGCAGTGAGTTCCTACAGTCAGTATTTTTGGACCAACTCACTGAAATCGTCAGAAAATGGAAGCTCTTTAAAATCATTACTGTTGACAGCAGCTTTTGTGTAAAAGGCAACAACTGATGTCTTTCCAATCATGTTTTGGTTCTTTATTTGCTTAAATTTTATTTGTTTTACTGTGACCATGTCTCGAGCGGTTGTTGTTTTGTGAAATACTTGGTGTTTCTTGGTGTATGTGATGATTTTTTTTTATTTTATTTTGCTTGTTTTTTGTTTTTCTTTTAGCAATTCAAAATATCTTGTTCAATCAATAATTATGCTATACAAAAGAGAAATAACCTTTTCTTTGCCTTTTGTTAGATTACAAGAAACTCATGTTTCTTGGAAATAAATTTTAAATATAGATGACTTCAAACTTTTGCACAATAAGCATAGAAAATAAGATGGTCTGCTATTTTAAAACTTCAAAATGTTTTTTCCAGTTTTGAGTAAGGAGGATGACTCCAGCTCTGTGTTAGATAAAACAGATTGTTCTGTCTAGCACATCCCTCCTGCACAAAACAGATAATTACTTGAGACTTTAAAAGAGTCATTAAGAGGCTGATGACCTGCATCCATGACTTTTCTCTCAATTTCCCCTGAAGTAAAGTCCCGATCGGCTCCTTAGGGGTGACAAATGGAAGTCTACACCACTTAAAGCCCACAGACCTTGTTGTTTTGTCCTTTTCTACTTTAAATTAGATTAATTTTGACTCTGCAGCAGGAAGAAGTCTCCAACTCTATTCAAAATACTCAATTCCTGAAGCATATTTAAAACCTCTTACACCCTCAGGGGGTATAAATAAATTTAAACTTAACATTTTGGGCAAAACCTTTATGCGGAATAGTTTTTGAAAGATCAAAGCCTCTTTTAGCGGATAATAAAAAATAAAAAAAAATTTAAAGGCACGTGGAGCCTTTGTTTACAGAGCAAGCCGAGGTCGTGGCAGCTGGACCCACCGGTGGGTCCGTCGGGTTCTAGGGGTTAAGACATTAAGATGTTTAATGTCAGAATTTGTTCAAACTCATGATGATTTCATGGTTTAGTATGTGAAGCCTTTGTATTTCCCATGACGCACTTTGATTCCTCAATCTGTGTTTAGACTCAACTCCGCCTTTCCTGTGAGGTAACCTTTGGTTTCGGTGTACAGCAATCGAAACAAAATCAAACAAAATTAAGTATAATTGTTTTCAACACATTTTACTCTATTTTTTTCCTGTGATAAAATTATAACCTGCTACCTCGGTGAGACCAATCCACCTCACAGACGCTGCAGAGAGTATAAAGGTTGGAAACAACCTGACAGAGAGTCTGACTCTGAGATGTGGTGAGATCAGCAGAACAAAAACTTCCCGTGCTTTTAACAGATTACTTAATCAATAAAAACGTCCACTTTGGATTTTGTACCTTTTCAAGTGACTTAGAGACACAAAAATCAGTATAACATTGAATGTTAAAGAAGTTTTTTTAACCTAGATGATTGACATGAAACAACTTGCAAAAGTGCCGTCACGTTTTGTACATTTTAGCCACAAATCTTGATGTATTTTATTAGCTTAGTAGAAAAACCTTCATTTAGAGTTGAGGATTTGGATGCCTGAAAGGAGGGTATGGATACGTTTATGAGTTTAAGGCAACAGGATCATGGGAGCGGTCACTGTGACCCAGTGTGTTTGATAAACACACCAAGCTGGGTCAAATACTGGCAGGAAGAGCGATCAGCTGATAAGACACTCTGGTCAAATCATCTGTGCACAGTCTCTGCTCTGAACAAAAACATTTTGTTCAGAACAGAGTCTGGAGCAAATTAATTCATAATGTGTAATGTGTAAGTGATTATCAAATTAGGACAGGAAACTAGTTGGGTCATCTTATGGACTATCCAACCATTGTGCTCTTATTGACACGTCCTTGCACTGTAAAACATTTTCTCACTGTGACAATGTTCTCAAGTTCTTATTGTTTTAATAAACTACCAACAAAGAAGAGCTGGCTGGCTGAAGCTTTTAGAACTTGACATGATCAAACAAGATTAGGGTTTTCAGTTTTTGTTTTGACAAATTTAAACCTGAGAACCTCACTTGTAGTTCCATCCAGCTCTCTTTTAGCAACAGTTTTCTTATTGTCCCTCTTCCATAAAGTTCAAATCTGTTTAGGGCAAAACTAATAGCTGTCTTTTCACATTCTCACACCCAAGCAATGCGTCCTCAAGGACATGAACCTCAGGCTGCCAAAACTACAGATATTTACAAAGTTTTACCACCGTATGCACAATATATTTTTATATTGTAATTTTTGCAAATATGTTAAATTTCTTTATTTGTTGGCAACCCCTGCATAAACCTTTATTTATGAATAATCATACTCCCTCACGCTGTCATTGTATTTATATATAACTTCCAACATTTTGTGTTTTTAGTTGATATTTGTTGGAATTTTCAGCACTAAAAAGTAGCTACTGCACACTACAACTTCAGAGAAAGGCAATAAAAATATTATCAGCCATGCAATCTAAATGTTTTTACCTTAATGCATTATGCAAATAAAGATTTTAATAGAGGCTTGTATTAGAAATAATGTGTATTTGGTGGTAATAAAATAAAAGTCAGTAAAAGTGAAGTAGCACATGTCACACATACTGGTGATCTATCTTTACTTTTGGTAAAATAGTGCTAGTGTATTTTCAGAGTTTTTCTCCTCAGGACAGCCTTTGGTTGGCCTTGAGTTGAAGTGTGCATACGTGTCCATTAGATGGCAGTATACTCACGTTAATGTTCTCCAGCGCTGCGATGGTCCTGTGGGCGTCGTTCAGCTCTGAGCCCAGCTGGGAGACCCGATTCAGCAGAAATTTTCTCTCACTGCTCAGGCTCTCCGACTGCAAACACACGGGAGAAGAACAGAGTGACACGTTAGGCTTTTAATGCAACAAGTTGCAAAACAAGACACATTAATCTTTTTATTATTATTGCACCCAAAGACTCACCGCTTTGTGAAGGTGCTCTCCCAGTAGATTATTTGCCTCTTTTGTCCCACTATGTGTCTGCAGCAGGCTTTGTAACAACAGAAAATAAATACATAATTATTATTTAAGCTGGGCTTCCGGACATGTAATAGCAGCTGTCTGAGAGTAGCAAACGTACACTTAAAAATAATGAGTGTGCAACAAATGACTCCCAACTGGAGCCCAGTGTGAGGCAACCATTCATCCCAGTAGCTGCAGCATGCTGAGGAACGACCGGTATGTGCTTAGTATGCAGCAGCAGTTGTTTGGTAACAGATTCAGGCCTGACCAGCGACTGTGGACGGTTTTAGTTGGCCTCTCTCTGTTAATTTGGTAAACTCTACGGCTCGTATTGCTGATGCAGAATGCTGCATAGATCATTTAATCCATAACATCCTTGTGCAAGCCCTTGCATTACAGTGATTGCCTCTTACATGTGGTATTTTTTGTGTCTTGTGTCATCTTGCTGCACATTTAAAGATCTGCCTTATTTATCTGCACAAATCACCTTTTATATTTCTCCTTGACATGACTGAGCTCGTCTCTGGTCCTCTGCAGCTCTGCCTCCAGGCTCTCAATGCAAACCACGGTCTGCAGCAGGTTCTGGTGGAGATCAGCATTCTCCTCCTGCAACGCCCTGAACACAGAGATGGGGGAGGGGAGGACAGCTTGACTCCATAAATAAGGACTGGCGATATCTGCTATCTGCTTTGTGCTGCAAAGACAGGGCTAAAGGATATCAGGGAAATCTGAGTAGCACTTGGATATTGTCAAACATCTTGTTTTGAGTTATTGTTGGGTAAATTTAATCAGCCCCTGCTGTTGCACCCATAGCAGTTTTATCATAAATAGTCATTTTCAAGAAAGGGCCACTCTTAGGTAAAAATCCTAATCTATTTTACCTACAATCCTATTAGATTATAAATATGCTCATCACATGTTACTGCATGTGTCTATCTGAATTATGATGGTTTCACTAAATGTTGGCAGGATGTGAGATTTGGGCTTTATAGCATCTGCTGTAATCACTTTGATTGTCTCGTTGTTGAAGTGCTAACTGCTGTTAGCATTACAAACCAATAGCAATGTATTTGCCACCGATCAACCCATTTAAGCAGAAAAAGAAGACAAACATACTCTTCAGATCTGTGTACCTGTGACATAAAAACAGTCCATTTTGGATATCAAACTCTGGGGACTTTCCATGTAGGAATTCCCGCATCAGAAATCCTTCTGTTTCATTTTTGTAGTTTACGATGAACCAGAAGGTCCTGGTTTCATTTTCAGTCTACAACTAATCTACACTTCAAATGCTACATTCAAATGGAGATTGAAATCAGTCTTTGGGTCTAGGATTGGCATCACATCTGAGTTCAATGCTTTCTCTTTCAAAGTTGTTGGAAAACCATTGGAGATAAAACTGTTAGCAGGACATATTTCTGTTGTATGAACAAGAAAAACATGGATAAACAGAAACAGAACAGCACAGACAAAAGAAAGGAACTATTTATTCCCAAAACTTTCACTACATTTTATACATGGAGCAGCCACGTTGGATAATGAAGAAGTGTCTACTGAGTGACCTCTGAATTCAGTGAGTTCTGACCACTGCTTTACTGAGATACAATCCAATCAAATGACGGACAGGTCTCTAAATGTTGAAGCTTTGTGTAAAACCCATACTTGATTTCTACCTGAGAGGCTCTTTGAGGACATCCCAGATGTTCAATGTGAAAATTCCTTCCTAAGAAATCTCTGAAATGTAAACTCTGACTACAAATCTATTCACCATAACAGAAATCTCTCATGAGGCCTTCAACCAAACCTATATATCATTTACTGAGTGCATTTTTGCTTTGGAAGTTCAGCTTTAGAGGTGGTCGTTAAGTCACTGTATTGAGCTTGTTGTACATGTGAGCTGGAAAACCAGTGTGATTTTCCCTTTCTTGTGGTGCAAACAACTATTAGTATAACAAGCCAATAACTATGCATTTTTCTATATTTTAAGCATTCACATTTGGTCAATTTGGATGAAAATAAACTGTACAATAACATTGTCAGTACACCAGTGGAAACCTGGTTTGATGAGATATAAACAATAAGGTAGTAAACTCTTCCGCCTAGCAACTTTTCCTACATTTGATGTAACAGAACGGCGTACTAAGATATCTGACCTTGGGACTTCTTGGGAACTTCCAACTCACTAGGACTAACAATTTCAGTTTCTAAATTAGTCCTATTTTTTTTCTGTTTTGGGATTCAAAAACTGCAACTTCTGACTACAAGACCAGTGCACTATGAGACCAGGCCTCGCATTTAATGCCAAGACCTTTTCTGCAAGAACAGAAAATAATGTTCTCCCTCCTGGAGCTGCAAAAACAAGAGAAAGTCATTTTTGGCCCAGACTTACTACTAGCACAAATGTTTTTCAGTTGTAATTGTGATTAGTCAGAAAGTGGAAGTGGGCATGGTTATTATGATAAATGCTGCGGTGGGGTTTCTCTTCTTCAAGTAAAAGAGGAAAATAAATTATTTGTTCATGTAAAATACTTTAAGTAGGGGCTTTTAGCTTGCAGCCTAATCTACTTGTCATATCAATGTAGCTCAGAATTGGGACTTTGATAAGGGAATTAATATGTCAAAGCTGATTTCAGTGAGTCCTGGTTGCAAGTCATCGTGCTGCTTATGTCAATCCAAAGAGATATCATGTATTCCTCTTCATGTTATGAATCAGAAAAACTGAAGGAAAATGTTTGCTAATCAAGACTGAATAGTACAATCTGTTCCACAGGTTTAAAGAGAGACACAGTCAGAAGAGCTGATAGTTCACATCTGTAACCTGCACACAGTGTACTGCATTAACAAGACATGCGTAGTACCAATCAATGATTTATGTTTTACAAAATAGGAATGACATCAAGGACCGGACCGTACAGAACCCGTCATCTGGCTTCAAAGTCTTTCTACATTTTAATGAATGAATTGGGAGGTAATAGAGGAATTTATTTCTGACTTTTAAATAGATAATAATGAACAAATTTGCAAAAAAAAAAAAAAAGTTCTTTGCAAAAATGACAAAATCTGGTGTTTGAATTATGTATCATCTATGACAATGTAGCAAATAGTAGTATTACTATATATATATATATATATATATAGTCATTCTGATGATTTTTTTTTTCCCCCACACCCTTTCATGTGACTGCATTAGCGATGAGATCGAGTTTGTTACATAAATTAGTTCCATGACAAAACTTTCCCCTCCTTTTTTAAACAGGAGAACACTCATTATTGGGATCAATAAATCCTCTCGCACAGAGCGAATCAAGAGAAAAAAAAGACAAACACAGAGGACACTTACTGAAGGTGGTCCGGATCGCATAGCATGTTCTATAATAAAGACAAGAACACATAGACAGGAAGTGAGACATGGCAGGAAATACAAGGACAGAAGGCTTCCAATAAATATTTCACAAACGTTTTAAGAGAATTTTAGATTCACTAAATTGTAGATGATCTGATTGTATCTGAATCTGGGAGGGATTATTTCTACAGCCCTGTGACTGAATCAAAGCTCTTCAGCTCCACAGTTTGCATGATTTATTTTGAATTCCAGAGATTTGGAGATTTAAATGACAATAACTATGACTAAAGAACTAGCTTCACTTGATACCATTAGCAAGCAAACAGAGACAGGATAGAGTTACAACGAGGGCAACGGAAATTGTATAACCAGGACACGCCTCGACCACATTACTGAGGATCTGAGAGATTCAATAAATTATTGAATAATGCCTGGAGTCCCACAAGTATCGATCTGTTCTGTCTAAAATGTTCCCCGGTTTTTCCTGTTGTCATCATGTATGAGCAGTTCCAACACCCCGTGAAAGGGAAGTCTTATATAATGATGTGTAAAATTATCCTCATACCAGTTCTCATCGAGGTATCTGGAATGAGGTACAAATGGGTTGTGGGAGTGCCGTTTCATTTTCTGAATGCACAGTCATTTCAGAGAACAGAAGGAGCAACGCCTCGGGAACAAACAAAACGTCACAGTAGTGACAAATTAGAGCCTTTCAAAGGAAATGTCCCATAGAAGCACAGGAGAGTTATCTGCTGCATAGCTGGAGGATGAGTCAGCTTGCAATGCGGAGTATTTGACACATCCCACACATACCCTCTGACTCAGCTGCACTGCCTCTGCAAGAAAGAAGGAACGTTGCTTTTAATTTGTTCAGGCACTTCACTCTGTAGAGAGATTTAGTGCTATTTCTGTCTTCAGGACCTTCATCTGGGCTAATTTTATACCATAATCAACAGTTTCACTCTGCTAAGTCATTTGATGGACTTAATTCTGAACTTGTCCGGGCAAATTATTATGTTTATTATATATATTATTATTATGCAAACCAAAATATTTGAAAACTTCAACCTTCAATTTTAGTATCTGTATTTTGTTGAAAAAAAAAAACTAGTGATATTTATTAAGAAATAATAAGCATATTTATCAAATGAATGTTTAAGTTCATCAGAGGCCCACTTCCTTACAAAATAGGAAAGAGAAGAGAACATATTCAATTAATATTATTATTAAGATCAAGATTGGCTTTGTCTTGGTCTTTATAAGTTATTTATTTATTGAGTTAATCAGTGTAAAGGAACTTTTATTTTGTAATCCATCCAACTCCATGTCATAAGCCAATTTCTCTCTAAAATGGGAAAGACAAGGGAGCATGCAATCAAGTAAGGTGCCTATATGTTTATTTTCATAATATATGCTAATTAAACTGATTAGAGTATCAATCAACTTTTAAATAATGACCCATGACATTCATGACATGTACCCCAGTTTCTCTTAAAAAAGGGAAAGACAAGAAAACATGAAGCACGGAACCTGCATGTTAATTTTCATGACTTGTGTATTATTATTAAGCTGATGATGGTGTCTGAGAATCCTTAATCCAAAAGATTTATGACGAAACAGTTCTAAGTCAAGGTTGTAAGGCAGATGTGTGTTAATGTTGCCTCTATTATTTTGAGTTAAAATAATTAAAAAGTTAAAAGAAACTGGAACTGGAAACAAGGCTTGATGATGAAAAATCATGGGGGAAAAACATTCTCCAAATATTAATTGTAAGGTTCTGCATTTTTATTTGGTACTGCAACAAAAAACTTGTTTTATGACATTTTACACATCCTTACCAAGGGTGTGCATTTCAACGGAAAACTCCCTTTGTTTTACATAAACTTTAAGTCAACGTGGGCTATTGTCTTTTGGGTTGACTTGACCTGACATTAATGTGTGCTGTAGACTGAATCAAGTTGGCTGATACTAGTTTTGGTTACTTACAAATTGCACAACCTTTGTCAAAACACCACTTTAGTGGACCTTTTTAAAACATGTCCTTCGTTTTTACTTTTACGTGTCAAGATAACGTGTGAAAACTAATCCTGGTTTGGAATATCACTCATATCTGTGGGCTTTGAAGGATGAAAAACTGTGAGGAAGGGCTCAGATGAAGAACCTTGAGTTAGATTTTAGTCAGCTATGGCCTTAGATCTTTTTTCTGCTGAAACTATCAGACATCTTATTGTTTTAGCTTACCCTGTGCTGCTTAGAGATCCCCAAGGGCTGTGACTGGGGTTGGCATCCCTGCTCTGAGCTGTGGCTGGTAGCCGTGGAGGCAGTGTCTCGGCCCCTGGATGAGTCGGACTTTGTGGATGAGGACTCAGAGCCGAACCCTTGTCTTGCAAGCTGGGATGAGTGTGGAGGGGAGTTGCTCAGCCCTCCGTGCTCAGCCTCATGGTGCGTCTGCATTGGGAAGTGTTGGGTATGTGGGTTTTGGTTTTGAAAGTTGCTGGGATAGTATTTGCGGTGGTGGCGCTGCTTGGGTTGGGCTGGTTCAGGACTGGTGCTGGTTCCGTCTGTATGATGAGGCCCATATCTGCCGTATCTGTCCCCTGACATGGAGTCTCCAGTTGGAGAGGGCCTCCTATCTTTCCGTCCATGGCCGGCAGATTGCGTGTAGTGACGAGGTGGGGGGCTGCCGCGGTGCTTCCTTGCTACGTATGTTGTCAGCCTGTCCGAATCGGAGCAGTCTGAATGTTTTCGCGAGCCGATGGTCGGTTTCACTTGCCTGCTGTGTTGCTTCAATGGGAGCTCGGTGTCACTCCGTTTCCCACCTCTGTGCTTCTTGGGAGGAAGCTCAGGCTTGACTGGCTCAGGTTTGGGGACTGGGGAAGGGGTCTTCTCAGTTGTTTTGTTGGGGTTCACGCCAAAGATGGAGAGTTGGGAAGGACTCATAACCTGTTTTGTGATCTCATCTAAAAAAGCTGAAAACTGCAACTTTCCCTCCACAAAGTTTGCCCGGGCTTGCTCTATCTCAACCTGAGTGATACCTTTCCCTTTCTGCCCACTTTGACCTTCTCCCGTGGTGACTCTTGGAGAAAGTACCTCCATTGACTTAGCCTTGCGAATGTCATTGTTATTCTCCTTGTTTTTGAGTATCCCCTTGCTGGGTAACTGACTCGAAGAGACTGCCCTCTTGGGACCCCTGGGCACCCCTAAAACAATGTCCTCCTCACTGAAAGCCAAGCTTCGGTTCAGACTAGTTGTCTTAAACAAGGGCCCGTGGTCGATTGTAGACACTTTGGACCGTCCTCTACCGCCATCTATTTCATTGCACTGCAGAAGCCCTTCTTCACTTCGACTGTGACCTCTGTTCAGGTCGTAGAGATCATTATTTCTGCTTTGGAGTGAGCCATCATTCAACTTGCTGACAATGTTGCCCTTTTTGCTGTGCTTGACAGTGGCAAAGACAATGGGCTCGCTGCTGTCATCATCTCTGAAAGCTCTGCGCACATCCGAGATATTGGAGCAGGACAGGGAATGCTGCGGCCTCTCAGCTTGCTGAAGGGAGAAGGGTTCGTTGGCACTTGTCTCTGTGTACCAAGAAGTGGAAGAGGAGGAAGAAGTGGAGGAGAGTGAAGAGGAAGAGGCCCTGGAGAGGGTAACAGAAGTTCGGTGGTCATAAAGTTTCTCAATGTCTTGGTGGTACAGATACTGGGCATCGGGATGGGGGCTGTCATAGAGATATTCACTGTACTGGTGGCGGCGATGGTGCCCCCGGCTGTCGTCTGTATGCCTATCACTGTCATCGAGCTTCGAATACCTACATCAAATTAAAAAGAAACATAATGTGCCAATTGTATCCACACATGGAGTTAAAAACACATTTTAACAGATACTTTAAAAAGAACATGTTTCTTGATTAGTCAGTAAGAATTAACTAAATTATTTGTATTTGCTGAATACCAGAAAAATGTGAGTGAGATTCCTTTTAGCTATTTTTAAATACTTTCTTCAAAGTTAGAAATTTAAATACAGTAAAGTTTACAATGCCTATGTCTTACTAAACAATTTTGTGAAAGCCAACATGATACAATAGTTACAAGAGATCTTTCCATCCATCCATCCATCCATTTCTACACCCTTTTAATTTTTGTGAATCCTTGGAGAAAGTAAGGCAACAGTCTTAACTCCTGCACCATCATACATGCTCAGTGTTACTTGGAGACATGTCCCATGGACTGATCAAACTAATCACAGTAACAATTGTTACAACAGTGCAAACAAGGTAGACATTGGCATTACTGAGAACACCATCTCAACTGTGAAGTAAACTAACTTGTGTGGGTGTTTTGTTGCAGCAGTGACTGAAACGTTTTACAAAATAAATGCTAACATGCTCAGCCTTTATGTGTGAATACAGAAGCAACATTTCATTACATCTCCTAGGATTTTAAACCATGGACCTCACCAAGTCCTCCAAACAGACAGTAATGCAAATAATACAACAAAGTAATTGTTTTGGAGTGACCATCACGAGGTTCCGATCTCAGTCTACTGAAAATTTCCGTTTGAACGGTCTTCAAACGGAGGGAGTTTGAAGACCGTTTGTAACGGTCTTCAAACTCCCTCAGTTACACCAGTTCTGTCATAAAGAATGGGCCAGAATTCAAGGAAACAAGACAATGTTTTACCCAAAATGTTTCCCAGAAGTTAAATGCTAAGGAATCATATTTTGACAAAAGTTCATATGCTCAAAAACATTATTTCTATCATCTTTCTAAAAATTAGTTATAAAATAATTTTGCAAATTGTAATGACAAACAGGAAGAGAGTAGTCTGATTTAATCGGAAACAGTGAGAAAAAATTGCAATCTATTTTTTTATACATTTCTTGTAAACATCTGATTTCAGCTTTATGTTTACTATGAAGCTCTAGATTTTGTTTTTCTTTCTCTTTGGGTAAAAATAACCTTCCTACCTCTGTGAACGAGTGTCTTGGTGATGATGATGATGGTGGTTCCTCTGTTTCTTAGTCTGATCAAAAGAAGGTCTGTGGACGGGTTTAAAGAACTTGTCCATTATGCGTCTCTTTCCTGGTTCCCAAGCTACAGATCCCGTCCTGCCACAGGTTACTAAATATCTGCTGCTTAGTCTGTGGCTGTTTTTACCCTGGTTTTTGACTACAAGACTAATGTTTAGTAAAATATAACTCCCAAGTTTACCACCATTTCCAAAAACTGGTACCCATATTGCAGATATTGCTAAAAAAAATAATCTAATCTAGTTAATAAACCTACAAAGTCCTCAAATTAATTAAATAAAACACTGCACAAAAATTGCAGCCCTCTGAGTATTTAGTACACAGGTGGATTGTCTGTGTGCCTCTTGTGTATGTTTGTCTCCCTCAACATCTAACTTCAGAATAATGGGATGAATGAATTCCTGGACAGTGGCTTGATTTTTCATCACGCATGAGCAGCTGGATGCTCATCGAACCAAAACAAAGGGTGGGACCTTTGTCCTCACCGAGGAGACAATTGACCAGAGCCCCAGGAAACTAAATCTATATAAACCCCATTTATTTGCACTAATAAACTTGACTCTTGGTTACGCAACTTCATGTTTAAATCTCTTTCATATTCATTCATTCAGTTTTAATGAATATATATATACATTTTGTTTTTTTAGTAGTTCACGTTTTATTTCCAAAAAGTGCACATACATCCAATCAAAACTATTGAGTTGCCCTTCCTCTTCCCCATTGATTTTAAGAGATTTCCTGCTTCTAGATGAGGCATGCATAATCACACTCAAAACATATGTCATCTCATTACATAAATTTAACAGACTACACACATCTTTTCAACCTTTTTTCATTATAGCACCAATTTATTTTAAGCATAATTTCCAGATATGTAAATTTGATTGCTAACATAATGTTTTTTTAATGAATTATTATTCAAGGACTGCATAAACAGTATGATTCAAATTCTGGTAGAAATGTGAATGTAGCTTAAATATGTCACATCAGATAGCACTTTGTTATTAGCAGTGACTTGCAAAAGTAGTCTTGCATTTTCAACATTTCCATATCTTGGGAATGTCACATTACAACCACAATACTTTGGTATCTTATAATGTGATGAATCAATGCATATTAGGGTATAATGTTGAAAGGAGAAGGATCTTATTTTTTAACAATTTCTAGAAATGAAGATTTGTATTCATTTGTATTGACCCTTCTTCACTTTGATGCACCTTAATGGGCACTGTTCAATATATTATCCAGAAATGAAAGAGTGTTGCACAAGTGCAAAGGTACTATTGCTAGCTTTCCACCTGAATGTGTCAAACCTGCTAGAGGTGGCAAAATACTTGAGACTGTGGGAGAGGCTCACCTTCCAGCAGGACAAACAGCGAGGGGTACATTAAAAGGGTTGGATCTTAGCACATTCTTGTATTATAAGGGCGTAGTTGCAATCAGACTGAAATGTAGATGTTTTCCACCCACTCTAAATGAACTGAGACTTTTTGGGGAAAAAGGTATGAGCAAATATTTCAATCTAATCTGCGAAGTTACTAAAGACATGCTGAAAAGGACTTGCAATTGTAAATGAGGCAAATTATTGATGACTGAATATATAAGCAGGTTAGAGTTTTCATATTTTAAGTTTTTTTATGTTATTTTCCTTCCTCTTCACAAAGTCACTATTTTGTGACTTACATAAAACCGGAATATGAGTTCTATGTTTATGTGACCAAGTGTAACAAAGGTTTAAGGGGTTTGAATAGTTTTGCAAGGCATTGTTACAGCTTTCACTTTAAAAGATAATCTGTCTAGATTTTTGACTCATTGCAAAAAAAAATATAGCCTTTCAGCACAATAATGGTAACTACTAGTCATTGTTTGCCTTGTTCGTCATATGAAGAAGTCTCTCTTTCAAAGGTCTGCACAGCTTTGACTTTATCCTGTTTAGGAGAGAATGAGATCAATTCATTGGCTTTGTGGTGGGGCTGAAACTAGGCCTCAGGATACTTTCCCAGCCTCCAACTGCTGCTGATCAATTGGGTGCTACACAGTAATACACACAGTTGTATAAGATAGATGCCCAGACTTGTTTCTTCTATTGTAACCAAGCCCAAACTCAATTCTGCATTGAAAAGCAAGGGGGAAGGGAGAAACAGCTTTTTCCATCATTGGGAGAAACGTGACTCATAGCACGTATTTTACGACACCCCCCTGCTGGTGAACAAAAGTAACTACAATGTTTAACTGGTACTTTTCCACAATTTTCACAGCTCCATTACACTGGAGGTTTCTAGAATCATCTAGTTTTCCAACTTGCTTTGTTTTTCCCCTTACACAATGCTAACTCATTTCCTGTCTTCAAAAATAACATTGTATCAACACCGGTATTTGAGTATTTTGGAGACCAAGGCTTTTGATAAAATACAGCAAACATCAGAAACTGTTTACAGGCAATAATGCACAGTTCAGTAAAAATGAAAATACCAATTCTTCCATATAGTCCCTGGAAGTTGAAAGTAATGAGTCTGCTGCTTTCTTTTGTTTTTTAATCACAACAAACTGCTTATCAATGCAGTAAAAAAGGAAAGTAGATCCGACAACTCACCCAGCTACATACTGGTTTCATCCGGTTCTGAAGAGCCCTGTCATGCACGTGTTACGATCGGTCCGCGGAGCCAGCAACGGCTGTTTTGTTTTCTTTTAAAAAAATTATCCTCGAAGACGAATAACTACGGTTTAAAAAGGTTTTAATCATGATATAAGCTCAATAATATAAGCACAATCTCTACAATAAGCAAAAATGTTTTTGTATTTCAACCTTAGTTATATTATTGCCATACTTTAATGGATTTGTGTACTTTAAATAGATACACAATAATATGGATCCGTTTTCAGTTGGATAATTGTTTGTTGTGTCATGTCATTTATTACAGTTTTGCTGTAATAACTGGCATTACATCGTTAGTACAGCAATATAGTTTATTACATTTCGCTTCTAGATGCGTAGTTGTTTGCAATAAGAAGGAACTACTTTGAGCGGATGAACAAATAAGTCTTTGCCCTGGTCGAATGACGTGGAGCCAGATGGATATAAATAGCAAGGACGCCATTTCGTTTCACAAAACATCGACGCACTTCTTGATCTCACGTAAGGCAGGCGAACGGTACAGGTTGACGCATTTTTCTTTTTTGATCAAAAGATAATCCTAAAAAGAAGATGCATTCATTTATTTTTTATTTAATTGCGTAGGACAATATGTTTACTGCTATAAATCGTTTTTTTTACCGTTCATTTTTCACATTTGGCTCCAATCTCAATAGACGTTATTTTTCTCATGCTTTTTAACTTATTACCTAGTAATGACCCTATTATTAAGCTAAAAGCGATTACTATTTTTTTTTCTTTTTTATTAACTTGATTACTAAGTTAACGCCTAGCTTGGTTTGAAAAACGTAGTTTCAGAACGCTTAAGATAAACATTACGTGATTATCTTTTGTTTTCTCAGACTAAATGTTTTTTGTTGAGCTTTCTACAAGAAATCGGGTTAAGCTGTTTTTCAAGAAATTGTTTTTTTCAGTTGGTATTCTTAACGGCTGTTGTCTTAATATGGGCGCCGTGACGTAAAACTTGGCAAATGTTAGCCGTTGGTTGACTCATAATAACGCCGTGACGTAATGGGCAGAAAAGCGGGGAGTGGTCAGGATGTTTCTAGACGCATGCCCGACTATGGCTCTGAGCTGCCGGTAGTTAATGGAGTATAATTCCCTGTTTTTTACGGTAGCATAACCTAAGAGATCGAGTAGTTGCTTTTCTGTGGTGAGCCTTTCAGTTTTCCTCTTTGTCCTACTTAAATGGCTTAACATGTCTGTTAATGTTTCGAATGCTATTTTGAGCTGCCGGTAAAGTTAACGGGAAAAAAACGGTAGCATGAATTAAAAAAAAAAAACTAATAGGGGTGTTTGTGTGATGAGGCTTTAGATTTTATATCCGAGCTAAACGGGCTAAAATCTTATCAGTTAAGTTTTGCCTATGGCTATTTTGAGCTACCGATACAGTTAACGAATAATAACCCCCCACCTCCCATTGTTTACGATAGATTAACCTAAGAAAACAAGTAGTTGTGTTTCTGTGGTTAGCCTTTGAGGTTTTTCTGTTTTGTCCAACTTAAATGGCTTTGTCTTAACATGTCAGTTAATTTTTCTAATGCCTATGGCAGTGTTGAGCTACCAATGCAGTTAACAAATAACCTCCTTTGTTTATGGCAGTATAACCTAAGAAAACAAATAGTTGTGTTTCTGTGGTGAGCCTTTGAGATTTTTCTTTTTTGTCCGTCTTAAACAGCTTAAACCTAACGTTATATCAGTTGCTTTTCCAAATGCCTATGGCAGTATAGATTTGTCTATTTACATTGACATGCAGTTTGGAGAAGACTTAAAGGCTTAGAATTTCTTTTTACCTACGGATTGTTACCATTACTATTATAACGCCATAAATAACAGACTTCTCTTTAAAAAAAAAAACAAAAAGAAGAAAAGGACCAGAGTACAGAATAAAAGGCAAAGTTGTATTCATCTCAAGTGGATCACAAGTTTAGTTCTCAATATAAAAAAAAGTTTAGTCAATTGAAGAAGAAGAAAACATTTTGACTTACAGAAGACAGAAGATTTTTTTAATGAAGTCAAATTTGACTTTCAGATTTTTTATATTAATTTTCTCTACTAAAAAACAAGCTGAATGCCTTGTACAGAATAATGGCTAAGTTGTATTCATCTCAAGTGGATCACAAGTTTAGTTATCAATATAAAAAAAGTTTAGTCAATTGAAGAAGAAGAAAAAATTTTGACTTACAGAAGACAGAAGATTTTTTTTAATGAAGTCAAATTTGACTTTCAGATTTTTGATTTAATTTTCTCTACTCAAAAAAAAAACAAAAACACAAGCTGATTGCCTTGTACAGAATAATGGCTAAGTTGTATTCATCAAGTGGATCACAAGTTTAGTTCTCAATATAAAAAAGTTTAGTCAATCGAAGAAGAAAAAAAAATTGACTTACAGAAGACAGAAGATTTTTTTTTAATGAAGTCAAATTTGACTTTCAGATTTTTGATTTTAATTTTCTCTACTCAAAAAACAACAACAACAAAAAAAAAAGCCTGTATGCCTTGTACAGAATAATGGCTAAGTTGTATTCATCTCAAGTGGATCCCAAGATTAGTTCTCAATATAAAAAAAGTTTAGTCAATCGAAGAAGAAGAAAAAAAAAATTTGACTTACAGAAGACAGAAGATTTTTTTTAATGAAGTCAAAATTTGACTTTCAGATTTTTGATTTTAATTTTCTCTACTCAAAAAAAAAAAAAAAAGCCTGTATGCCTTGTACAGAATAATGGCTAAGTTGTATTCATCTCAAGTGGATCCCAAGATTAGTTCTCAATATAAAAAAAGTTTAGTCAATCGAAGAAGAAGAAAAAAAAAATTTGACTTACAGAAGACAGAAGATTTTTTTTAATGAAGTCAAATTTGACTTTCAGATTTTTGATTTTAATTTTCTCTACTCAAAAAAAAAAAAAAAAAAAAAAAAAAAAGCCTGTATGCCTTATACAGAATAATGGCTAAGTTGTATTCATCTCAAGTGGATCACAAGTTTAGTTCTCAATATAAAAAAAAAAGTTCTTTAGTCAATCGAAGAAAAAAAAATTTTTTTGACTTACAGAAGACAGAAGATTTTTTTTTTTTTTTTTTTTATCCCGGGGAAAATGGACTGAGTTGTTGGGGGGAATGGACTTAGTTAATGTGGGGAAGAATGGACTTTGTTAATCTGAAGATTCAGGACCAGCGTGGCTACAGAATCGTAGGAGACGGGGAGAGGACCAGACTGGGACCAGGCAGGACAGGACCAGAGACGAGCCAGGCAGGACAAGGCCAGAGGGCGTGGGAGGACCAGAGACGAGCCAGGCAGGACAAGGCCAGAGGGCGTGGGAGGACCAAAGACGAGCCAGGCAGGACAAGTCCAGAGGGCGTGGAGGCAGGAGCAGAGAGAGGCGATGCGATCAGGAGGTCTACAGAGGGCGCCAGAAGCACAGGGCAGAGTAGATGAGAGGCCAGCGCTGCAGCAGCTCCAGAGTGGGATGGGCACGCAGTCTCTAGCTTCAGGAGTGTAAAGCGGGTCATTGGTTTGTATTTTGGGCTGAGGTATCTCTGTAACACTCAGAAGCTTGGCTTCATTACCACTTTTTATAAAACCATTGTAGAACACAATTTCTCGCACAGCTCTCTCTTCCTTTTTACAGGCAAGCGGTGTAAAGCGTTTTGTACCGTGGTCACATCTCCTCTTGCGCTGACATGATATTGGTGGTGTCTGCTGTGATGAATGCCTTGGTTGTGTGCTGGCGAGAGGAGCTACTTGTTTGGACTTCAACTCCCTGCGATCAATAGTTCTCCCCCCCCCAACTGGAAGGAAAGGCAACCCAATGTCGTTTAATAGGTCTTCTGAGAAGTTTACAGCACTGGATTGTGAGAGTGGATGGTCATCTGTTCAGCCAATGCGGTGTGTTCTGCAAAACGTCATTGTCATCTCCCCGATTGGTACAGATAAGCTACAACTACCTCTTAACCCAAGCAGTGAGTCAATGCATGGAATGTACATGTGGTGTAACGATCCTGTACATAAGTAATCATCTTTGTAATATTTGCGCTCAAAATGAAATGGAATCGTTGTCCTTCGCTTTTAAAAGGGTTTGAATGGGTTCAGGGGAGGGGGGGTGTGGGGTGTTTAAAATGTGTCTGGAGTTTTTCTTTTACAGGCATGCGCCCCTAAAGCAGTTCATCAGTTCATCGAAAGCCCCCTGGTGGTAGCCACCCCGTACAAGTTGAGCCCATCTTGCGTACTATAGTGCTAAGGATTGGGATCATATGCAACTACCGTGATTTAACAAGGTGTAGGAAGGTATTTTGTGTTTAACAAAATCAATTCCGTTTCATCATTTTCCTGCTTGGACCATTATGTTTGAAATGGGGGGGTATTTTGTTGGGGAGCTTAATGTGAGGGAGGGGTTGTGGGGCGTTAATCAGTCTCTTCCTAGACTTCACAGCTCCTCATTTGCCAATATAAGAAAGGCTTGAATAGGAATCATCCAGGTGTTCCCAACAAGCTTCAAGTGGACACTTTGCCATGCGGGATAGCAACTCCACAAAGCTAGTCTCCTGGATTTAGAGAAGCTGCTTTTGTCCCAGAGAGTGCGGTAACAAGTCTCCTTACTAGAAGCAATTTTACTTTTGATTTGCAGTTGCCTTGTGGGAGGGGGGTTTGTATCTTTGCCTTTTGCAGATTAATGTAAAGGCCCAACCGTCACTTAAATCCACATTCAAGTCTACATCTGCTGTTGGAAGGAACTCCCAGTACGCAGGCCTGTGGTATTCAAATACTATTTGTGGAAAATGATCCCATCCATCTCTAAATTGTATTAGCCCTTCAGTCGAGGAAGTCCGACAATTGCTTGCTGTAACAGTATTTGTCCTGTAGCTTTGTACATACTTGTATTTGGAAGGGTTTGTGGGGAGAAGGCTTTTTTCCTTTGCATTTTTCAGTGTGCTGTGTCCCGTGTGCTTTCCAATACCCAAGACCATCAGGAACTCTCCTAACTCATTGTTTGTACAAGTTTCCTTGCGCATCGAGCGTCACGTAAGCTCACTAAATGTGTTCACATTTACTTTAACATTCATTGTTTGGCTAGATGCCTCCATTTGCAATTCCTTTGCAATTAGTTGCTGTGCCTTGTATTGACAATACGAGTGAACTATCTGTAAAGGATTTTATTTTTGCACAATAAATGCATAGCTTGTTGTGATTACAGTTTTTGGAATGCATTTGTTCTTTTTGGGGGCTTGTTGTGGGGGAGCTTTTCTTGTGCTTTTTCAGGTATGACTAAAGCTTGGTGTAGAGCACGGATGTGACCTGGGCTCAAATGAAAGTGGAAATTGAAGGCAGATAAGTTGAATCATCTAATGACTTTTGGAAAGATGAATATTCATCCCAAAGTGGGCAATCTTAAGTGCACTATTCGTGCGTTGTTTATTCTTGCCACGAAAGCAACTTGCTATACTTGATTGCAGAAATAGCACTGTTGTGCTTTCTTAATAGTCTTGTGATAAGAGGAAGACACGGAGGCTTCATTGATTTGACATTATCTGCAGTAAAGCATTTGGGTAAGGATAACAACAGTCAGTTCTACGATACTGTGGGGAGGGAGCAGGGGTGTCTTCTCTCTTTTTGATCTTACAGAAGTCCAAAGGAAGAATGCAGTCTACCTTGGACAGCTCAGGAATCTTCCTGCCCTTTGAACATGACCTACATGCAGTTTGCTCAGAAAGGGTCAGGTTGATCTTTGTAGTTTTAAGAAAATAATTAGTCCTCAGCTACCAGCCCTTGTGCAACTGTGCAAGAGGCAGGTTATTCCCATTTCACTCCATTGCGCAACTGTGCAGATTTAACAAATTGAAGGTGCTGAGGAGAGCTGTGCATGGTGCAGCTCATATTTGGAGTAAAATGCAGCGCAAATGTGTTGCTTTAGTACATGCACATGTTTCGGTTGCGCGTGTTCCTACACTTTTCTTCACAGAAATCCAAATACAAGACAGAAGCACAAGCGAAGTCCTCTAACCTGGAGCATGTAGTAAGAAGCTGGCTCATCTTACCCAATCTTTTGCAATGTGTAGTAAACAAAACATCTTGGAACTGGCTTTATGTTAACCTGAAATCATCAGTAACAATGCTTTACTAGTACATACCTCTTTGGCCCTGGGGCCTTACTGCTTTGCATCTTTAAACCACATGAGTAGAACACAAATCTTTGTATTGTGTCAAATGTGTGGTGGGTGTGTTGTGTAGATCACTTTGTTTCAGATCATTCTCGTCTGTCCACTCCGATCTCACCTGCCTCTGAATGCAAAGTCATCTGTGGAAGCTGTCAACAAATGAGTGTGACCCTCTGAATGAAGCACCGACCCCCTCCCTGTTCGCTTGAGCTTAAATCTGAACCCTGGCGTCCTTTGCAGAAGCCCTGCTCTTTTTGTGTTTGTGTGCCTTTTCTTTCCCTCTGGTTTCTCAGGTCAAATTGCCAAATTTCTAAATTTCCTCTGGGATGGCCTAACCTGTGATGGACACTGAGAATCCTGTCATATTAAGATCGAGAACTGCAAGCTTGTTTCTAATACTGCATCTCTTCAGTCTCGTGGGTGCTAAGTTAAGTAATTTTGGTTCCCTAGATTATTTTTTTCCCCCTCATTGCTTAAATGTGTAACTCAACATGTTGCATGCCAAGTCAGCTCTGCATAACATTTAATTTGCACAACGCAACATAATTTTCATTAAATCGTTGTCAAACCTTTCAGTAGTTACTGGTAAGGGGTGTTTTTGGGGGGGGTGCAACGCTATTCTCTTTTTTTCCCTTCCAGATTTCTCGTTCAGCTAAACTTGCTACTGAATCGAGCAGCCTAAGCATCAGCAGAGTAACAAGATGACTTGAGTTCAGCCAGCTTCTAGGGATCAAACTTAAATATGTGGAAGAATCCAACACCGTTGCGTATCGATGTGGTAAACCCTATTTGGCATAACCAATCATAGTCTGGGGTTAATATGGGGGGAGGGGAGGGGTTCCTTAAACTGTCTGTTTCTTTTTTATCCCATTACAGCTTTAGAAGCATTCTTTTGGTCATCAAGTCCGGCCACATTGCAAATGGGAATGGCTTTGAGTATGAACAGGAATCCTGGTATCGTGGCTTTGTTTATATGGCTATAAATGGAACTCATGGAATAAGTCAAATACAATATTGTGGGAATCTTCTGGGATCGGGGAAACATTCTGTCTTCTAGTTTCAGCCTCATGATCAAGAGAAAGGTCCATGGTCAACAGGATTAGAGCAGCGGTGCCGAGGGGCTTTCTTTTCCTGGAGGAACAAATCTTTGTTCCTCCAGGTTTTGCTTTTGCCCAAGTTATAGCAAGCACAAAAAAGCAAAAGACTCCGGTGGTGGCACTCCTGACCTGGTCAGGACGGGGTTCAAATCCCTGCGGTGTCTTGCTTTTAGTTTGCTGTTTGGGTAAAGCTGCTCAGAGGGAAGTGACCAACAGATGCTTAACATCTGGTCCAGATGTTAAGCTGGACCAGATTAACATCTGGTCCATTACATCCCGTGTAATGGACATTACATCCCATTACACGGGATGTAATGTTAGGAGAGATTAGGCTAGGAATACCTTCACTTCAATATCGGTGTAAATTATAATGATGGTGTTGGTTACAGGTGTTTTTCTAAACTTAAACATTTCCGTGAGAAACATGGGGGGAAAGGGAATTTTACCATAAACCAGGCATGATCAGAGGAAAGATTCCCACAACACAACTGAGCTTGTATTGTATTGTGGAAAAAAAATCATCTGTGCTTATTAAAGACATGCAATTTTTTTTGCACCTGAATGAAAATTAAACTATATATTTTTGTTTGAGGCTAAAATATGGACAAATTTTCTTCATAATCTTGACACTATGGCTCCTTTCTGTAGATCTGTGATGAAAAATTTAGGAGTAATGGTTGACAAGTGTCATATATATTTATAAATTTGACAAACAATTTTGTTGGAAATCTTTTTTTTTTTTCAGATCAGACTTCTGGCTAAAGTTAAACTCTTCCTTTAATACTGCACTCATGGAAAGTACTTTGGTTTAGATGTCACTGTTGTAAATTGCTATGGAAATAAAATTTGATTTTGAGCAAAATGGCTTGTTTTTTGTTTTATATATTGTTATAATTTTTCCTGTAAAACTTGCTTATTTTTAAAAAATGTAAAATGTTTTACATACATTAAATATTATCCGGCCTTCTACTCCTGCCTTTGCTGACCCACTGCCTAAATATATATTAAATATAAATATTTGACTTTTATTTATCCAGGTTATCTCATTGATTCATTTACAAGAGAAATAATAAATAAATTAATTTTTTTTAATAAAAAAATTTTTTTTTTTCTTTACAAACACAGCAACAGTACATGTAACTAAGAAAAATTTGACTCGGTTAAATAAGCAAATAAAATATGAGTTGAAACAAGAAGAAGTCGTAAGATTTCTCTTTTGGTATTAAGTTTGAATTAAATATATAATTATTATCCACATTCAATTAATTAAAGGCAGGTCTGTGAAAAGTATTCACCCCCTTCATAGATTTCTTCAGGTTTTGCTTGTTGTCACACTTCCAGGACATAAAATTGAATAACCTGAGCAAACACAAAATGCAGCAGAAGTACGTATCACCTGCAACTGTCAGGTGATACATTTTGTTATTGAGGGGAATAAACAATCAAAGCCAACCTGCATATAAAAAAATAATTGCCCTCTATGCCTCTCAACTGATTGTACCACTCTTGTCAACATCTGCTAATAATTAGAGGAATCTTTTCAGAATTTGTTTAATTCACATGATTTACATTTAGAATTTGATTAGATCTTTCAAAAAATGGGTTTTCATTACTTGAGTCATTTAAACATGGAGTTGCTGGCGTGCTTTGGATTGTTGCTCTTCTTGAAGAGTTTCAACTAGAGAAAAGATTTTACGGTTTCATCAAGATCCTGACGCATCAAAGCAGCTCCACACAATTACACTACAAACTACGTGTTTCACTGTTGGTGTGATGTTCTTTTTATAAAATAGTTTTTCACCAATAGGATAACTTCCAATAAGTTCAGTTCAACTGATTTTATGTATCAGTAGCAGTATCAGCATAAAAAGAATCAGGAAACTTTTTAAAAAGATAACTGTGAGTGTACAACAGAATCTAAGCAAAATTATCGATGTTTATGTACCTCCTAAAATATGGTTTAGGTAGTTTGGGGGAGAACAGTATTCATTTCCATTCAGTCAAGGCTTTGTTTGCCAGTCTCCAGAGCCTCAGGTATTGGCATCTACTTGTATTTGTTGAGTTATCCCTTTCTGAACCTTGTTGGAGTTCTTACTAGGGTTGCACTGATTGCAGTGTTCTGGTCGATCGACCTTTAAAAAGCCCGAAATGTTGATGAATAACAAGAAAGTCACTGAGTTGATAACAGTGGGGTCACTATTGTTAACTGCAAACATGTAAACATGACCTGGTGGGTCTGCAGCCATAAAATTTTTAACTCTCTTTTAGTTTTCCCCATGTAAACCACGGTGCAGAGGAATTTCTAGAACAGCAGAAATTATCCCTAGATAACTAAGAACAGAAATCTAGAGGAGGATGTGACAAGGTGGTTCAGTTTGTGTTCACCACTTGTCCTTTATTCTTATTTCTGATTCACTTACTTTCTATAGTTGGTTATAATGCTTAAATTTAAACATTACTTTGGAACTTTGCTTCACTTACTATCCTGGGTTTGTTCGCATTAGCATTATGTTGCAGTTTCCATCTTTTTATATGTTTTAGGTTAAAGCTACTATTTCTGGACTATTGGTTGAATTTGTCTATTTTGTTCTAAGGTATATTTATGGTATTTGTTTTCCTTTTTACTCACCATTGTTTGTCCCTTGTAGACCTGCAGCAGGCCAGGAGTATGGGAGGGGCCGGCCCAGTATTTCCTGCTTAAATGGCTGGATGGCGTCATTGATTATCTTGCTGGGCTCTACCAATTAGAGGGTTTTCTTTTGAGTATTGCTTTGTTTGTTTTTCTTTAAACTAACTTTTTGGGTTATCTTGTATTATATGGTTTATTTATTTTGCAGACCATTTCATTATGTAGATGAGTTTATAAATAAAATTCATAATTTTATTGTTTCTCTGTTTAGACTTTTTTTTTTTACCTGTTTAATTATAGCTTGGTCCACTCAAGTGCAGGTGTGTTGCCATTTAGCTATAAAAACAGTGAGTTCTTGGAAGCTCAGGATGGTAGAATTTGATTATAGTAGGTGTGTTTGTGAATGTGTCTTAATACAGAAGAATGGTATACAAAGTTGTGCATAAGCATGTATGTCTTTTTACGTGTGTATGTTTAGGTAGAATATATGTATAGATATGGATAAATATTTAGACCATCATGAACCACACTCCATACCAGTAAGTGGCAGTCATGTTACTAACAGTTTGTTGCCAACCACCAGTAAAACCGACAAGAAGAAGAAGAATCTCAGGATGGTTGTCAAAGTCAAAAGTAACAAATAAAAGTCATCAGAAGAAAATGGAACTGGTGGCTGAGGCTGTTTTTTTGTTCACCTTACTGATCCTTGACCACACTACTTTACAGAGAAGAAACATTCAGCACTGACAAAGATCCCTCAAATTCCTAGCCTGCTGATTAACAGAGATGAGAAAATTGTCGTCAAGATGTGCCAATAGGAATTGAGACATTTAAGCTTTAAAAATGGGGCGGGGGCTGAAGCTAAAATTGAAGCTTCTCATAATTGGCAATAAAATCCAAATCAATAGTTTATTTATGGTTATCTTAAGCATTTTTCAGGATTAAGGCCACTGGGGGGAAAAAAGCTGACTTTAATCGTATAATTCTGTCGTTTTTCTCATGATTCTAAATTTATTTATTCTCAGACCAGACAAAAAGTGAATTCTGATATTAAAGTTAGAATTTCCTGTCTTTAATATTTTTTACGTATTTATAATGATGAATTAATTAGGTTCTTTTGACTTATTTCCCCATAGGTCCTGTTTCCGAGAAGAGACCTGAACTGAATCCCGGAACTAATGTGCAGAAATCAAAGTTCTCGCGGAGTTATTTTTCATCCGTTCCATTTCGGGTTAGTATTAGCCACAGCAGCTAGCCGCCTCTGGCTGCAGTTTGTACAGGTCTGTCGCTGTGTTTCTGTGAGTGTTTGATGAGGTTGAGAAGCGGGGGGAAATGTGGTCCTTTTTCGCCAGGGATCCTGTCAAAGACTTCGCTTATGAAATTCTCCCGGAAAGCCCGGAGAAGTCGGGAATATGGACTCTGCATCGGGGGAAGAGAAAGGTAAGTAGCGGCAGATCGTTGCGGATCTTCCGCTAACGGTTAGCGTTAGCTTGTTTATGAATGCCTTTCAATCAGCCAAGCAGGATAAGTTGGAGTTTGACGTCTTGATAAGGAGAGTTGGCGTATTCTCAGAAGTTGTTTTATCCGTTAAGTCCCAGTACAGGTTTATTGTTCTGGTTTTCTGTTCTCTGCCGAAGTGTGTGTAGCTAGCGCTCGGTGTTTACCCCTGCAGAGACACGTACATCTCGCCACGTCACCCTGTTTTATTCAAGTTAATTGCTCCTATTTAAAACTGCGGCTCAAGCCATTGTCTGTATCGCATTAAAAAAAGGTGACGTTACAGATTGCCAACTGTGTGGACCCCACTGCTGTGATTATTATCACTGAGAAGCTGAAACCATCCTTTCTCTGTCATGATTTTTACCGCAGGGTCAGATGACAGCTGGACACCAACTTCCTCCTTCTATCAGCCTCAATAATGATCACATTGATCCACTGTCAGCATTTCATCCTTAAGCTACATAAGTGTGAATTAATGGTTGCCCACTTCTTGCAGACATCAGGAGATCCGGTGTCGGTGTTTGTCTACGAGGTGGCTCAGGGAACAGAGCAGCAGACCCAGCTAGCCAAGGCTGCCTTCAAGAGGATGAAGACCCTGCGGCATCCTAACATTCTGGCATATGTAGATGGACTAGAGGTATGTGATTTATATGTCTTTAGACTCCGTTTGCCTCAGATATTCGACTGTGTAACTTATGCTTTTTATGTGCATGCTTTTTGTTCAGAGAGAGGTAAGTGATCATTTACTGTTTGTCCTGTCATCTTAGAAGCAAGATCCTAGATCCTTCCTGAACAGCGATTAGATCTCTTATTTATCACCTACAAGTTTTAATTAGATGGAGGTATCCTGTTGCTATCAGTGGCTTTATTACACACTCAGGAAATATATAAGAACATATAAAAAATTAGATAAGTGTGGAAGAAACTGTCTGCCAGTATGTTACTTTTACTTCCTTTCCTCTCCCATTATCTAAGTTCAGTGATCCATTTGTTTATCCATCCTTCCATTTATTAATCAGTTCTGCTTGTCTTTTATCCGTCCATCTGCTCCTGCCTTCATCCATTTGCTGACCCACTTCCTAAATCTATATGTCCTGTTCCTGTCTTGCCGTCCTTTTGTTCGTCCATCTTTTCATTCATTCTTTGTCTGTTTAATGGTCTTCTGATACCCAACGTGCAGACATTTTTGCTGATTTCAAATTTAAATCATAAAGTTTGTAGTAAAATTTGCTCTAAGTTCATAGTGAACTTTTGTATTGGTACTTAAAAAGAAGCCAGGCTTTAGTTTTTATTTATATGTAGGAAGTCTGTTAGGATTTCAATGTGTAGGTATTGAATCTTAGACAATCCGGGTGGTTGAAGACTGAAAATTATTTAGGATGTTTTTCTTTTTTTACTTTCTTTACATTATAACGTGTTAATCTCCTGTAATGCACTGCTGCAGCTGAAGCTCATTCAGGTTTGTGATTGCTCTGTGAACAATGTTTGTCTTCCAGACAAGTTTCAAAGTGACATCCACTTCAATATCGTGTTTCAGGCTTTTCATGTAGAACTTGCTGTTCTTCCAAAATGAGCTGCGCTACACAGTACTCAAAATGTTTCGGTTTGTCAATGCCAAAGCTTTTTCTGGCTTTCTAAATTAGTGTACCAATGTTTTTTCTCTCCTGCAGGTTACAAAGAAGTTTATAAACCATATTGTGATTTAGTATTTTCCCTTTTCTGGATAAGAGCGAAAAAACTTCTGCTTCATCCAGATTCATTCTTTGTCCTGTTGTGTTAAAGATTCATTCTTTCACCCGACTGTAAATTCATCCATCCATGTTGTTCTGTATTCAAAACAGAACAACAATATGTTGCCATATGAAGAACTCAAGCTCTGGTGCTTTACAGCCATATAATGTTAAAAATGTTGGTCAGTCATTTTATAACTTAAACTTCCCCACCTTTATTAATACGTGTTTATTTATTTTTGCAGACAGATAAGAGCCTCTATGTGGTCACTGAGCAGGTGACTCCTCTCTCAGTTCACCTGAAGGCCCAGGCAGAGAAGGGGGGCGCCGGAGAGCTGGAGATCTCCTGGGGTCTCCACCAGATTGTGGTAAGAATCTGACAGGATATCAGATCCTACCAGGCCAACCTGAGTTTAGCAAGAATCATCCATTATGCGCTGAAAGTCGCCTTTCGCTTCATTTTATTCCTGTCGTTTTTCTTCTCAGAAAGCTCTGAGTTTTCTGGTCAACGACTGCCACCTGCTCCACAACAACCTGGGTATCTGGGCGGTTTTCGTGGATCGAGCCGGAGAGTGGAAGCTCGGCGCCCTCGACCACCTGGCGCCGGAGCAGGGCGACCCCAGCGGCGTCTCCCTCCCCACGCCGAAGGCCGTTTACCCGGACATGGAGAAGTACGACCCGCCGGAGGCGTCCAACAGCAGCGGGGAGAAATGGTGAGGAAAGAGAGGCTTCAAGGATATTTGTTATTTATTATTGATATTGATTTGGTTTTATTTTTGTTATCCAGGGCGGGGGAGGTGTGGCGACTGGGATGTTTGATATGGGAGGTTTTTAACGGACCCCTCCCTCGGACGTCATCTCTCCGATCTCTGGGAAAAGTAAGTTGCGTTTTTAAGCTAGTTACAACTCTAACACGGAAGTTAAAAAAGGTGATTAATCATATTTTCTATATTGTGAACTTTTTGTCTAATTTTTATTCCTTGTTTGTCTTTTATACAGATTCCCAAGTCGCTGGTGCCCCACTACTGTGAGCTGGTCGGGGCGAATCCCCGGGCTCGACCGAACCCGGCCCGCTTCCTCCAGAACTGCAGGGCTCCCGGAGGTTTCCTCAGCAACAGCTTCGTGGAGAGCAACCTCTTCCTGGAGGAGATCCAGGTCAGCGAATCCAATATTTCTCTCTGCCAGATTGAAAGTAATACTTTTTCTTTTTTTACTGAATCTCTGAGATATGTGTGGGTTTGTTTGGTTAGAGAGTTTCAAAAATGTAAATTGTTCTTCAATTTTATTTATTCAAGGTGAATTTCTGGTGTTAATTCAGTGATTCCTAAGAATGATGAAAACCCCTCCAATCTGCTCCAGATCAAGGATCCAGCTGAGAAGCAGCAGTTTTTCCAGGACCTGAATGATCACCTAGACTCTTTTCCTGAAGACTTCTGTAAACATAAGGTCCTCCCTCAGCTGCTCACCGCCTTCGAGTTCGGAAACGCGGGCGCCGTCATCCTCACGCCGCTATTTAAGGCAACTTTTAATCCCTCATCAACCTGATTATTTTCACCGTGAGAGAAAGAAAACGCATTATGAACGTCGTTTCTCTCTCTCTGCGTTTCAGGTGGGGAAGTTCTTGTCAGCAGAAGAATACCAACAGAAAATCATTCCTGTCATAGTGAAGATGTTTTCCTCCACAGACCGAGCGATGAGGATACGACTTCTCCAGCAGGTATTTCGCATTCCTGACGACTGGATTAAATCGTGATATTTAGCTCCAGGCAGCGCCTGAGTTAGATTTCACAAACAAGTGGAGCTGGATTTGTAGCAAAGATCTTTTAATTTGTGAATTTGAAAAGGTTTCGATGTTTCGTTAGGAACCTAAAATGAAGTGAATGTACACTTCTGAACTGCACTGTAAATAAAACTGTAAATAAACATTAAAAGCTTGTTTATTAGCGTCAGAAAGCCGTTTAGTGAATAATAATAAACATTATCGCAGGTAAAATGTGAATATTCATCCACTTTGCTGAGTTTTGTTGTGTTTCTCAGATGGAGCAGTTCATTCAGTATCTGAACGAGGCGGCGGTCAACTCCCAGATTTTCCCTCACGTCGTCCACGGCTTCACGGACACCAACCCCGCCATCAGAGAGCAGACGGTTAAGGTACGACGTTTACAGAATCGGACATGGCAGCCGGAGCGACGCCTCCTGCGGACGTTAACCTTCCACGTTTCTCTTCCTGGCGGCTGCAGTCGATGCTGCTGCTGGCGCCCAAACTGAACGAGACCAACCTGAACCAGGAGCTCATGCGTCACTTCGCCCGACTGCAGGCCAGAGACGAGCAGGGCCCGATCCGCTGCAACACCACCGTGTGCTTGGGCAAAATCGCCTCCTACCTCAACGCCGGGGTAAAACACGAAACGCCCTGGAAGTTTTTTGTCTTTAAACTTAACAACCAAAACGTGACGATCTCCATCGTCCTTTTCGTCGCAGACCCGGCAGAGAATCCTGGTCTCTGCGTTTTCTCGAGCCACTAAAGACCCGTTTCCTGCCTCGCGTTCAGCCGGCGTGCTGGGCTTCGCAGCAACACACAACTACTACAGCGTCACAGAGATCGCCGCCCGCATCCTGCCCACGCTCTGCGCCGTCACCGTGGATCCCGATAAGGGCGTCAGGGAGCAGGTGTGACCGTTGTTTACCTTGACCGGTCCGAAAGATATTTACTCATCATTTATTATGTAATCAGCAACATTTATGGTTTATCTGTTGGGAATAAAACTTATTTATTCACTTATAGTAGCAAAAACAAAGGTTAGTTTGATATTTCCACTAAAATGCACAATAATATAGTAACAACATGAGTTGTTAGAACCATTTTAATTAGCAGCTCTGACAGCTTGTTTCATCAGTTCCAGCAGTTTTAACCCAGATTAATAATAATTGAACATATTTTTAATCCGGTCTCTGATCACGGTTTGCCAACTCGTCTCTCTCTGCTTCTGTCAGGCGTTCAAAGCCATCAAGAGCTTCCTCACCAAGCTGGAGACGGTTTCTGAGGATCCAAGCAAGCTGGCTGAGATCGGTACGTAACAAACTGCTCTGACCTGCACAGCTACTTCTGTCACTGCTGTACTCCGCTGTGCAAAAGTCTTGAGTCGGCCTTCATCCTTTACACTTTACTGCGAAGGTGCCAGGCTAGTTCTCTTTTGTTATTGAGGTCTTTCAAAGGTTTGTTTTAGAGAAATGCTTTAAGTCTTTAATGTCTGATCAAAATGTATCTGTAATGACTTGAGAATTTGGCTCAGTGTGTTTAGATGTTTTATGTTTACATACAATCTCAGTTTTTGAGAAAGATGGGAACCATTGCAGCTGATTCAACCTTTGAACTTTTAATATTTTAAATGAAGCTTTGATTCAACCAACATGTTTCTCTTTTGCTTGATTTTGTTATTTTTGTAATTATTTTATTACATTAATTATTTTTATTTTGATCTACAAAATACCAAATATTTCCACATAACTATATATTTGGTCCATCTAATGATGTAATTATGAAATATTAAACAATTGATAGTTACTTAATACTTTTCTCCTCTTGTAATTTCTTGTTGCGGCTACATTTTACTCACTTGTGTAAAAGTTTGACTACTCTAACCACCTCTATCGATTTAATGGATGTTCAGGTTCACATGTTGAGAAAACATACCTACATTTACTCCAAAGGTCTTTTTTGACTTATTTTTATTTTTTAAGATTTTTGAGAGGTTGATGTTGCAGCTGAACTTACTTTAGGGTTGGGATAGTTTCAGTATTCAGTTTTTGAAAGTGTGTTAGTCTGACTAGATTAGTTTTAAAGGATGTGGAAGACTTCATACTTACCAGTTTCAGACTGGTAAGTGAGGAAGTAATAATAATGTAAATATATGAACGTATCTGTCGATCAAATAATGTAAAGGGGGAAAAGGCATCTCTGATTTCTGGGTTATCGTTCCTGCAGAGAAGGATGTGGGATCGAGCGCTCAGCCGGCAGGAGCTTCGTCCAGCTGGGCCGGCTGGGCCGTGACCGGCGTCTCCTCGCTCACCTCCAAGCTGATCCGCAACAACCCGGGAGGCGAGGGCAGCGCCGCAGCCGAGGGCAGCGGGCCGTCCAGCGCCACCAGTCCCACCAGCGCCACTGATGGAGCGTCAGCCTTAAGCAAAGGTACAGCTTTTTCCTATTATTAGAATAAACTGAGAATGAACCGCATTACATTGTAATGAAGCTCTTCTATGCACAGGGTTCTTATTGAAATCCTTCAAGGTTATTGAATTTTAGTGAGTCGTTTTCAGTCCAATCCAGTTTTATTTGTAAAGCACCTTTAAGAAAAATACAGAGGACCGAAGTTCTGGTCAGACAAATAAAACATCAAAGAGAATAAAATTCATAAATATATTAAAAGGACATAAAACAGCTAAACAATTACAAAAATGAAGAACAAGAAAGGAAGAATCAAATAAATAATAATATTTTCAACATCTCTACATTTCAAGGTTTGCAAAGTGTTTGAGTTCTGTGTAAAGTCCTTGAAAGTGTTTGATATTCAAACTGCAGAGTTTTGTGAGGCTACATTTGTAAAGCATTATTTGCAGTTGAAACCAGATATGTACAGATAATAAGGCACATTTTGTTTCTCCCTGTTTGAATTTAATTTCTCTTGTTTTAGGGTTAGCTAGAATTACCAAAATTATTTCTACTTGCTAAATGCCAAAAAAAACCTAGCAAGAACGTTTTCCTTTTTTTTTTTTAGATTTTCTTTTGTAACTTTCTCGATTCAGTCAGATGATAAAAAACATAAAATGTTGTTATATTTCAGGTTAGCTTGTCTCTGCTGTAGAATATAGAATACTATGACAGTATGTTATTAATAAATGATATGAAATAAGGAATTGAAAATATCTTCTTCAGTTCTTTTGTACTGATTTTTTTATTTATTTCCAAAGTGTGCCAGTGGAAAAATTTGAGAACTTTTCTTGAAAATGTTTGAAAAGTGCTTGAATTTTTCTGTGGGAAATATGTATAAACCCTGTGTGTATTTTGTCTGACATGATGATAATTCACTCTGTTCTCTGATGCAGAAGATAAAACCCAACTCTCCTCCTCGTCTCACCACGGTGCCTCTGATCGTACCAACCAGTCGCCGACGCCTGAAGCCACAGACAACGATGAAGAGCAAATCGGAGACCGCTGGGACGATGAAGAGGACTGGGGTAGCTTAGAGGTGCATTTATTACTTCTGACGGTGCGTTGTCATGGAGCTGTACGTTTTGAGTTTGTGAATCATTGAGTCTTTTTCTCCAGGATCCAGAAAAAGCTCAGACTGATGACTGGAACACCGACTGGTCTGGAGCTGCATCATCCAAAAAGAAAGCCACCGATAGAGGAGTACGAACCATTTATCCTGAAGGCTGTTTCTACGGTAACCATGGTGCTTGTTTTAAAGCGATTTCTTTCGATACGTAGGCTGGACGATCGTCCGCCTCCATGGCGGTGAAAAAGCAAAGCTCTGACTGGAGCAGCTCCGGCTGGGACGCCGACGACAGCTGGTCCAACGAGAAGGAAGGCCAGGGTCAGAGTTCAGCGGGCGAGGAGGGCTGGGGCAACGACTGGGGGGAGGAGGAGACGGACGTGACGCCGGCCAGTAAGAACCTGCCGCTGCCTGAAGGCGTCCGGCTGGCCAGCGAGTACAACTGGGACAGCAGCTCCGGGAAGGGCGCCACGCAGAACGACCTGTTCGCCAGCGTGTCCCAGAGAAACACGGCTGCTGCCACGGTGAGGTCCCAACAGGAAAAAAACGGGAGACGCAGGAAGATTGAGCGTGTCTTGGATGTTTAAATCTGTGTTTTTCAGCTGCAACACTGATGGTTTATATTTTTCTACTTTCATTTGGGTCTAAAAACAGCAGAAGTGCTTAAAAAACATTCCAAGGTGATATTTTTTGGAAAATGAGCAATTTAATCACAATAAAATGGCACTTTGCTGTTGCCTAGCAACCCCAGCAGAGTCCAGCCCCGTTACCTAGCAATGCCAGCAGAGTTCCAGCACATTTGGTTATCTGATTTTATCACTGTATGGCTGCTGGAAACGTGATTAACTTGATTTGATTTTAAATTTTGGCTGCAGCAACTTTTCTCTCAGAACTCCTTTTCAGCAACGTCCTTATTTTTGTTTTAAAACTTAGATTAATACACATTTGTCACACATTAAGTAGTCATGCTACTTTACCTTTTTATATATTTTTATTGGATATCGTCAGTTCACTATTCAAATATTACCTCGTTGTTTTACTGTTAAGCTCGTTGTTACAAATACGGCATTAAACATCCAGAAGCTCATTTAAATTTGAAACTAGGCTACATAATTACTGTATTATTGAAATGAAAAAGAAAAAAAAAGAAGTTGTAGATATAGTGGGCTCTTCTCTCTATATTTATGTCTAAACATGAGATATTTAGACATAAATACCGTAATGCTGACATAAACAGCCGACCAGGAAATGTCACTGATTGCTCTCTTCACCTTCCCACTGACTAAAGTCTTCAGTGTGTTGAAATTGAACAGCCACACACTGAACTGGGCAATTAATCGGTTTTATAAATTAGTAATTGGAATGTTTTTTTAAATATGATGAAAGCAAATATAAAAAAAAATTACAATGAAACTTGTTCATGAATGGTAGAAAATGAATTTAAGCCAAAAAGATTCATTTGTGTCAGGCTTATGTTGTTCTACATCTTCTACCAAGGCAAGAAAACATGTTTAATTTAAGCAATAATGGCTGCTTTAATAAAAGTGTTCAACGAAGAATAATTTTGGCTGAATAATTTAAAACCCCAGCTCAGTGGAGTTCCTGCTCACTGATGATTTGTTTTGTCTCCCGTCGACAGACTGGAGAGGGCTGGAGCGCAGAGACGACCGGAGACTGGGGCACCGAGAGCTGGGAGTCAGTCGAGGGAGGCCAGAGTGAGTCCTTCAACTCAAACCTGATCTTTTTACTCCACATGTCCTCAAAATGTTCTGTTCTTTCCTTCTCTGTGATTCAGGATGTTTTGCTTCTACAATGTAACTCTTTGGTTCCTCAGCCTCAGATCTAGAGTCACGTTTCCACTAAAATAAATACACATTTTCAGAAAGGTTGCTTAACATTTCAGGATATCAGGCAGAATTAAGATCTTTTTTACTCCGTTGTCTGATTAAGTCAGAAACCTGAACTTGGTTTTGTGGAACCGGGTAAAAATATTTCTAGTTTTTTTTTTTTTTTTTGCAGGCATCTCATCTCAGGTTTTCAAGGTTTAAGATAAAAGCAGCTCAGTTTAGCCTGGCAGTAATAAAATGCCTTACAAAACAAACCTTGAACATTTTCATGTCTTTGTCACATTGCCACAAGATATAACACAATGTAATGAGATTTTAAGTGATGAAGTAGATTATAATTGTGAAGGTTAATGATGCATGGCACAATTTTCACTGTGTTTTAGAAATAAAAGGCTGAAAAATGGGGGCTCACATTTGGGTTTTGTTTATAGAACCAACAAAATAACTCAAACACTTTTTAAAATAATGCAGCAGTTTCTTTTTTTGTGATGTTTTTAAGAGCAACCTTCAACCTCTATTGAATCCATATGTACCTTCAGATCATTTTGTGCCAATGTTACAGTAAAACTATAGATCTTTAAATAAACATTAGTGTGACTACTAATGAAGTCATTATCTCAATCTGCTTCTTATACATCTGTAACACCGAATCAGTTATAATTAAAAGCACAGATTTAATATCTAACAGATCCGAGTCATAATTTTCCACATTGACTTCATATTAAATGGCCAGAAATGAAAACGTTTGTATGACATTCGTCTGCTTTTCGTCGCCCAGATCTCAGCAAGGCGGAGCTGTCAAAGAAGAAACGAGAGGAAAGGAGGAAAGAGCTGGAGGCCAAGCGGGCGGAACGTAAAGCCGCCAAAGGTCCTCTGAAACTCGGAGCACGCAAGCTGGACTGATTCTGGTCGAACAGGAGGGCTGGCACACGGAGACCGGAGCCCAGCAGTGGACAGAGTTTCCACTAGCAGCCAGTAAAGAAAACTGAGCAGTTCCTTTAACAGAGAAGGCTTGGATGCTGAAAAGAAGGAGGATTTTCTGTCTTTTCTCTTTAAAAGACTGATGAAAGTGAAGGTAAAGACAGAAATGTGGTGGAAACTCCAAAGAGACTTAAAGCAGGATGCATTAACAAAATGAATCATAAAGTTGCTGTTGTACAGTAAATGTATATACCCTGTGCATCATGTGTTAAATTACTTCTTTTTTTTTAAGAGAGATACGTATAACATGCAGAACATCCTGTGACGTTTCACTGAATGTCTTTCAGTGCGTTCCGTATTCACACACATGGATATGACTGTTTTTAGTCCATCTGTTCCAGATTTTAGACTGAAAATCAGTCCATGCATGCACCTGTGTGGCCTAACAACAATCTCCATTGCAGTAGATTACATTTGTGTCTTCACTTTGCACATATAGCACTGTATTTACTCTGAGAGAGCGGGCACAGCTGGCTGGCTGCAGGCATGTCAGTGAAGCCTTTCTTGGACCGATGATGAATCAGCTTGAGCAAACAGAAAAGCAGAAAGATTTTAATTTATAGTAGAAACTGTTTACAATTTTTCCTCGTCTGATGGAGGATTTAAGATTCCAGCAGGGGGCGCTGCAGACACAAAAGGAAAGGGCATCCATAGTAGTTTGGTGAGGGTGAAATGTACATGTTTGTGCCTTGTTGTTTGGCTGCAGATCTACTCTAATGATAAACTCCCAAAACCAAAATCTTCACCATCAAACACTTTGGCTCCTAAACTTCTGAACTTTAGCGCACTCTCTTTTTAACTCATACTTTCATCGTAGCCTTTTATCTTCTGTTTCTGTTGGGGTTTGTACTGATTAAAAATCCTTGAAGCCAGGGACAGAGTCAACTGCAAGGCGCTAATCTGTAAGAAGCTGTGTGGTTTTGGTCTGAAGAGGGTCACCGGTCAAATCATGGTGCATGTGTGCTATTCCAAAATAAAAACAAATATTTAAAAGTTATACAATTTGGTTTATGTATTTTTTACATAGTCAGACTTTAATTTGTCAAAGTGGTTTTAGTGTTTTGTCAGACTAAACAGTTCTCTGACTTACAGTACAGTGGAAAAGTAACAACAGTTTCGTGAAGAAGAATCAGTCAGTTTTTAAAATTCCTTATGAATAACTATCTGAAAAGTGTGGTGTGCATTTTGTTATTGCGCAATAGCCAGCCCCACCCTAATCCTCACAACTCCCATGGACTGACTACTGACCAGCTCTCTGTCTAACGGGTCCGGAAAATCTCTAAAACCCCTGAGTCTGACTCTAAACAGGTTTAGTGGCTAAGAACAAGCTCCAAGGTCATTATTTGACCAAACTAAAGAACGTCTGAAGCCACCACATGTCTAGAGCCATGCTCATGAATTTTAATTTGAATGACCACAAATCTCAATAGAAGCTTAGTGCATCTTTATTAAGCAGGGATTATGACAACAGGTTAATTATCAATGATTAAAAGTCAAAAATAAAAGTTTAGAATGATCTAAATCACTTCAATCTTTCCTAACCTCTTTCCCTACGCTGTGTCACTGAGCGAGGCTTTGGGAAGCAGTTCAACTCACACCCAGGTGTTGGATGATCTTGGCAACAGGAAGCTTTGATGTCCTTGGTCAGAGTCTTGTCTGTACGGCAAAATCCTTTTTGAATAGAAACAAAGTAGAACTGGTTGATGTCCTCCAGACACTCAGATCTTTGTCACCCCATGACCTTTGTCCATCTTCCAAGTCTGTTGCAACAGCTTTGAGATCTTTGGGCTGAGCCAGGAGCAGAGGTTGAATCAGGAACCAGGAATGAGGGCCGATGCGTCTTGTCCCACTAGCAGTGCAGAGTCTTTGCTTCTCCGTGGTTGCAGGGCGCGGTCCTCTGCTGGTCTTCTTTCTGCGTTAAGTTGGCTTGACTTCACACTGGAGACAAAGAACCCTAGTTCCCCTTTTCAGGGGCATTTTATACCTTTTTTCTACATAAGTGTATTAGAGAAAGGCCATGTGACAACTCTCAATTGCTCAAAATGTTTAGACTTCATTCTTTAAAACGTTTATGCTCTGAAATAAGGAACAATCTCAACTATTTTTATACCTCTGCAGGTTGGGAGCTTACTTCCTCTGTTCAGTAAACCTGCTCTTCCTGTGTTTGACTCTCCCCGTGTCTATGATATTTTTATGAGTAGAAAGAAGTAGAATTAAAGCAAAGTTTGTAGGAGACAAAAACACACACAACCAGACTGATTTTATTAAAGTTTGACTCTATTTTTGGGTCTTGATGTCACTTGTGTGATTAACTTTAAAGGTAAATTATTATTTGTTACTACTTACTAAAATCTCCAGCATGGAGAAATGGGATGATCTTGGGTTTTCTTGACCATTTGCATTTAACCACCCTGAGTGAATACATTGTGGAACCACCATTTACACCTACCAGTCTTTTGGTTTATGATTCCAGGAGTGACAATCCCACAGGATGATACTACCACCATCATGTTTCAGCATGGAGAAACGTGATCTATGAAGATTTCCTTTAGCTTGTCAATGAGATGAACGACAGGCCACAGGAAACAATAATATGCTGCTTAGATCTGGGTCTAAGGAAATTTTCTGTGAAGCCTAAAGGTGGGTTAAAAAAAACTATACAGGTTTACCTTAAAACTAGAAAATAACAGAAACATTATGGAGTTTTACTTGGTCACAGAAAAAAAACATGACAGGGCTTATGGCAAGATTTGATCAAGATAAAATGTAAACCTTTCCATTAGTGTCATTTAAAAATCATCCTGAATGATACATTAGTCATAATGTAAAAAAGAGGCTGTTTTAGAGAAGATAAGCAAAGTCATGTATTTAAAATGTATTTGAAACTTCGTGTTTCTATGATGTCTTTATTTCTTGAAGGATTTTAAAAATCAACTTCCCACTTCAATAGATTATGATATTTACTGTGAAATTTCTACAGGGTTATAAAATCTGCTTATAAAGTGACTTTCAGGGCTGCGTAGAGTTTTTTTAAACACTTTCAAACAAAACCTGACAGGATAGCTTTACCTTAATCTTTCCCCAGTAACACTTATTGACAAAAAAAAAATGGATACCAACATTCTCACATGTTTTTGTTTATTAACAACAAACAAGTACGTACCTGAAGGACAAAAAATAAAACATTTCTATGAACAATTAGAAATTAATTTCATTTGAAAGTTATGCATTCTAAATACATGTATTTATTACTTCATAAGGCATTTTTTAGCAATAAAATTTTTCATTTTGATTTTCAAATTGTTACACTTTGATTGCAGTCGTAAATATCTTCTGTGTTTACAAAGAAGTTAATTTATTGTTGAAAATATTGTCCTATGAACTTCATATATTAAACATTTGACCATTTTTTCTTTCAGCACCTGTTCAAGTAAAAATATTAATTGTTGTTTTTGTGCTTTCTGTAGAAATTTTAGACCCTGAAATAGAGGGAAATGATCAAATCATAAACCTTAAAACTCAGCTGATGGATTGTTAAAGACGAGTTGGAAGTCAGCCAGTTCCATTTAATGTCAGGCAGTGTTATCTGTGATCAGTAGAGGCAAGTGGCCGTTAGGCTTCGCTGGTGATGAGTTATTCAAAGCTGCTGCTGTGGTTTCAGTCACTGGGTGTTTTTCTTTTCCTTTCTGCTGCCTCCAAACAGAGCGCTGGCCAGAGCGAAGACACCAATACCCACGAATGCAGCCGCACCAGCCACCACCGCAGCTTCACCTGCCTTCTGCACCTGCAGCAGAGGAAAATTCAACTTTAGTTACTTAAAAAAAACTGAAGCTGAATTTAAACTAAAGCAGCGACTCAATCCACAGACAGATTGGTTTATTCATATCTGGTTAAGATTATCTTTTGAATTTTTTTTATGTAGCCACAGTCTGACTATTTTAGTTTTCATTTTGTTCTTGCCACTGTCTCCATTCTGCCCTGGTACTCTTGATGTTTTAGATTAGAAATAATGTGCAACAGTGATCGAAGTAAACATGTTTTAAAGTTTTAAACCACATATCTATAAGACAATAAATGATCTGCAAAAAAACAGAAGTCTTTTTTATTAGATTTACATAGAGAGGCTCTTATCAGCAGTGTCCAGTTGTATGCAGTTCAGCTCCACCTAAGTTAAAGTTATCACAATCTTTTTGCCACAAGAAATGTCCCAAACTACTTTTTCTTTTACATTAAATGTAGTTACACCTTTGTTCATCTTCTGTATTAATCAGTGGTTTAGAGCTTTACACTGCGACGCTGAGATATTTGTGCCAAGAGCAGCTTGTGTCTGAAAATATGGGACAGATCTTAAAATAAAGCCACTGTTAGGAAGAGAAGGATGGAGCTGTGTGAGTCACATCAGAGAGGAGCTGTACAGTACATTAAAGATCATGTTGTATGTTATCCTATGCTAATGTCAGAACCATAAAAGTCCTAAATATCCCACAGCTGAGCTTCCTGTCAGTTTTCAAAAACGAGAAGTAATTTTAATGTGTAAATATATGGGTAATGAAAATGCATCAAGTTTGAAATTTGGTGTTAGTTCAAAATTTCCTGACTTCCTCACTATAAAAAAACAACTCTACTTGAACTCCTATTCAAGCTGCAGACTTAATAGTTTTGCGTTGAGGGGCCGTTGTGTTATGCATTAAGGTCAGAGTTCAGTGTTCCTGAAGTATTGTCAACATTTTTCACGATATTAAAGACTATGCAGAATTCACATTTCGGACATTTTTGTATTTATAAAAGAACTCAACTGCTTCTGAAAACAAACCAAGCTCTTAAAAAAAAAAAAGCACCCAGACGGTTTTTGGAAACAGGTTAATATTTTTTGGTGTCTGGAAAATGAGCAGTAACAAAAACCTCCCAATTGTTCAGTGAATCATAAGGTCTTGCGCAGCTACCTAGCAACCCAAACCCTCACCTAGTAATCCCAGTCTGAGCTCCAGCACGTTTGGTCAGCTGCTGTATAATGGCTGCAGGAAAAGACAAGTGTTTTGTTGCCTTATTATCCAGAAACCACTTGCTCCATTTTTAGTTGTGCAGGAAGCCCTACTTCTGTTTTTCACAGCTGTACGATTATATAAGTGTGATGTTTGCAGCCATTTTCACGAGGGGTCTTGGCCAGGAGCAGCTTATTTGGATTTAAAGTGACAAGATGCCCTAAAAAAGCTCAAAGTGAAACGATCTCAGAATAGGCAGAACTGACCAGAATAAAATCTCCTGAGCGAGTTTGTGCAGAAAATGTCATGAACATATTTTGTGTAGCACATAGACCTATTCTGACCTATTCCTATATGTATGTGATCTTTTACATAAAGTAGAGTACCTGTCGGGACTCTGCTTTCCCGTAGCGCAGCTCGTTGACGAAGTGTTCGCAGTTTCCCCTGAAGATGCAGTACGGCAGCTCCTGACCAACCATATTACAGGCCTCACGAACAATAACATGAGCCGGGCGAGGCCTGTACTTCTGGTCCAGACCGTTGTTTATCAGCCACTTGTCTGTTCCCACCACGTCCCAGAGCTCCTCCTTCTTGACGATGGCCTTCTCGGCCAGGACGGACATTATGCTGCTGGAGCCTGCAGCAGGAACTTCAGCTGATAAAACACAAACAGGAAAACATCATGAGGTCGCGCTGGCCTTGTTTTTAAACTGTGGTAAGCTTACTATTAGTGTACTGTCTCTGGTGATACAAAAACAGATACATTCTGCAGAGTAAATCTACATGTTTTTACTGTTGTGTAGAGGATTAAAATAGACTTGGTTGAAGTTGCTGGAAGCTCCCTATTCAGTTCAGTGCTAGTTTACAATGTGCGTTAAGTCAAGTTAATTCAGACAGAAATATATAATTAAGTCAACTGATGGATTCAGTCAAAGTTACACTATAACACAATCCAATGCAATTTGTCGTACAAACTGGTAAAAAGTTATTTAAGGAAATCAAGGTGATTGAATCAAGTTATTGACTTTGCAGCTCTCCTTCCTCCTGGGGAAGCATGTGGCGACAGTGGACAGTAGCTGTCATGTTGTGGTGAGTTTCTAGTGGACCCATGTACACAGAGAGGCAGAGACATCCAGTAGATTGTGAAACATTAAATTGAAAAAAAGAGATAAATACAAAAACTTACAACAAGCCAGGAGAACAGAAAAGGCAGGAGGCAGGTGCAAGGAGAGCATGATGGGAAGTAACAGGAGGAACCAGCGAGGAATGAAAGGAGAAGAGATTTATAAATACTGGGAGAGAGAATACTGGAGCAAAGCACCTGGGCTGATTAGCTAATCGACTGCAGGTGTGAGAGGACAGAGAAGAAGGCAGACTGAGAGAAAATGGTACAGGAGGCGAGGGAGAGTACACAAACAGGGGAACCAAGAAATGTATCTAACACTAACAAATAACTAGATATAAGGAACATAACAAAACTAAAGAAAGAACTGGACCAAAGGAAAACTGAAACAGGCTGATCAAATCAAAATAAGAATGGATAGCAAATCAGAATAAGAGCCCAAAACAAGTCAAACAACACAAGACAGTAGCATCTCCTTTATAACCTGAAAGTGTTCAAATGTGTTCAAATGACTTAAATTTGTCAGTGATATCAACCCAAACTTAACCATGTTTCAGATCCAATTGAGATTTCCTCATTGTTCTTCTCAGCAATCAGGCTAATTGCTAGTAACAACAGAAGCTAACAAGGTAAATCTCTGCATTTTGTTCTTTAAATACTTTAGCAACATGCTCACTACAGTACAGTAGGTTTTATACTACAACTGATACAAATCAACAGAGGTGCTTCCAATAACAGTTTTCTTTATTTTCGTTGTCACTAAATTCCATGCACAAGGCAACTATATTGGATTTTTAAGTTGGCGTTAGTGAGAAAACTTTAGCTTTCCTAGTTTACATGGTGACTTCTATTGATATTCTGATTAAATTTCAAGTTTTACATTTCAACTTTTAGGTACAAATAGAAGAGCGCTGCTGAATAAGACCAGTTTTCTGTATTATTTTCTGCTTCTGCTGACTTGACACAACAAACTAAGAAAAGCCTGAGTTTGTTCTAAAATACCTGCACAGAAAGTGTAAAACTCTGAGAATCTTTGTTTATTTTCAAACACAGCAATCTTTAAAACTGACAGTACATTTATTTCAGATTTTAAAAAGTTCTATGAATCTCTACTGCAGTCTGAAAAAGCACACACCCAGTGACGCTGTGGGCTGTCTTTAGCTGCATTTTTTCCAATCTGTCATTTGGAAACCAGTTCTGTGTGGGATTCACTCACAGGGTGGTGCCAAGTGAACGACGAAGCCCTCGCCCACATAGGCAGCCCAGTGCTGGTATGAGCCACGGTCGATCTCTATCAGGTCCCCTGGCTCTGGTTTCTCATCATACTGGGATCAGAAGACAGACAGAAACAAGTTGAACATTGCAACAGATTTTGTGCGCAACATTTGACCTCATTTCACTGCAAAACAAGAGATGGCTGTAACCAACACAAGACTTTTAGATTCAACTAAACATATTCAGTCAAACTACATACACATAACACTTTGTTTTTCTACTATTCACAACAATCTAACAATTGTGAATAGTAAAAAAACAAGAATAACTTAGACTGTGCTTTGCATATTTTCTAGTGGTGGTCACACATAACAAGCTTCTATTTAAATACAGCCTTCTCACCAGTGTTGGAGCCATGTCAGGACTTTTCTTCAAATCCGCAGTGGCTTGAAATGCTTTCACTTTCTGATTAAACACCTGCGGAGACAAAATAAGCTTTAACACGAATTCTTACAGCAGCTCAAAGATTTAAAAGATTGAGTCTAATGTAATTGTTAAAACCATCGTATTGAAAGCATGAGCCTCGGTGACTGACTTTTAAAAGAATAAAAATGCATTTAATTAGTGTTATTAATAATAACATGCTTATTTGCTCAGATGAGTCTTCTTTAGAATATTACATATTTACTGCTACTAATTTGATGCAAACACAAATGCATTTGATTCATTTAAAATAGAACAGAATAGAGTGGTGACATTATGAACAGCGTTATTTAGCGCGTTATTTAACGTGTAACGTCCCAATTTTAACGACTTACCAAACAAAATGAGTCGTGGCAGCACAAAATGCTAATCTTTAAACGCGTATTGACCTGAACGGGTCTGTGTTTACATCATCCTAGCCTCCACGAACCGCTGCGCTGATCCCAGATCAGCTCTGAAACGCCGCAGCATCACACCAAAGGCACACGGTTACCAGAACAGGCCGGTTCCGACCCATTTTAAAGGGTTATAATGCTGCCCTTACCTCAGGCGACGGGGTCAGGTTGTTCTGTGAAGTGCCAGGCGCCACCAGTGACGCCGAAGTTAAAGCTCAGCTGCTGGAGGCTCAGCTGCCTGCTACTGACACGTGACCTCAACAAAAAATAAAAAAACACGTCACCGAGCGAGCAAACGTCACGATGGACGCACGTTTCTTCATTTCAGATGCGAATATTCTTAAATGTTGCCGATTTTGATTTAAATGGTAATAACTGTTTATGTTACGGTTTTATAACAATCCAGTCTTCCTAAAAACGGATGTATAAATGAATGGATGAATAAATAAATAAATAAATAAATAAATAAATAAATAAATAAATAAATAGACAATGCAGCACCTTTAAACTCTTTCATACTTTTAGACTTTATTCCTCTTTTTATTAATCTTGTTAAAAGCTTTTTAAATGTATTTTGTTGGTAATTTACGGCGTAAACTAACGCAAAGAAGTATATCAAGCTTGTCAAGAAATGTTTGAAAACGTGGCATTCATTTGGTATTTAGGACTCCTGCGTCAATTCTTTATAGAGCCACATTTCACTGTAATTACAGCTTGAAAGGCTTTTAAGGAGTGTCTGTTCCAGCTGCGTACACTGAAAGCTCTGCCTATTATTTTTTTGCAAAATAATTTATGCTCAGGAAGTTTGGACAGGATAGTGACTGTAAGCACCAAATATCAAGTACTGACAGATTCCTCAATTCCAATCTCAAGCTCTTTGCAGCTTCTAATATTTAATTTCCGTTTGGGATCACTTTAGTGTTTTTGAATTTGAATTAATAGCTTTTGTTCACAGATTACCCGGTACATGGCTCCATCCATCTTGGTTTCACATTGTTTCACATTTCCTTGTGTTTCCCCAGACATGACTTCAGGTAAACTAACTGAGACGTCTAATGGGTTTCTTCTTGGCACTTTCCCACAGAAGTCAAATGTGTAAAATGCGTTAAATAGTTTATTTGTCAACAAACTCACACATCTGAGGTATGTCTGCAGCTGTACCATATACTATTTGTAGTTTTGTGGTATATTTAAAGTTTGGAATATTGTTTCAAAACTTGACTCTGTTTTAAACTGAGAGTTATTATTCATTCAATTTTTTTGGTTTCACTCTCAACAATATAAACAAACTTGTTTGATGATTTTTTATAGTTGTTCTGTTTATGCCCTTTCTTTCCTTTTGTCCAGTATAAATGAATAAATAAATACATTTTAATAAATTGGTTGACATGAATTTAAAAATTGTTTTATGTTTCAATCATATAAACATGCTTTGCTTCCTGTCATTGTTTTAAATTAAAATCAACATGTAATAAAAACATCTTTCAGCATCCTGAAACGTTCTGGTCTTTTGATGACTTTGGTCAAAGGTGCCCAATAAAAGGGCGTGTGTATACATTATATTGTTTGCATATTATATTGTAATATAATTACTAATCTTTATGGGTGTTTTGAAACACTCAGAAAGATTGTATCTTGGAGCATAAAATTTTATAGTATGAGATTAAAAAAAAGAAGGATGTTGATGCAATAGACCTTTACTGTATATTAATAACCAAACAGTGTGTTAACTTTGATTAACCAGAGATAACCAGGATGATGAAATCATTTATCAATCATTTAGTCAAAGTTGCACAGATGGGGAAGACGTTGATCTGGTTTTTACACAAAGAAATATTCATTTTAAATGAACAGACTCAAGGCAAAACCTCTTCCTTTATCTCTGATCAATACATTCAAATGAAATATTGTCTTTCTTTAGATATTACTGTAGTTATTGATGTCTGGCCTGAGTAAATATCCAGCTTGGTAAGAGGACTCTGCCCTCTGTCCTCATCTTTCATGACACTTCATCACACATCTTACATGTGATGAAATGCTGGGATTCTAAGAAAGAAAATATTGGTTTTTGGACTGTGCTGGTTAGATTTCTTTTAGTTTCTTTAAGTCTCTGGATTTATTAAGTTGTCATACATAGAAAGATGACCGGTCACCAGAGCACCACATGCCTGATGGACACAATCATGTGCTGTCAAACTCATGAGGAACCATGAAGAAACTTTGCTTTTGTGGGTGAGAACCACAACACTGCACACTCAGTCAGACAGCTGCAAAACTTACACCTGCTGAGAGTCATGACTGTCACAATTTAAAATCTTAGATTCTACTTGATGCACCTATTTCACATTTTTATATGACAATTGTTTGGATTTTAAAGTGAATGAAAAGCTGAAGTGATATTTCTACTTTTTTTTTACCACATATTGCTAGATGAAGTAAGCTCTGTGATCAAATGTAATCACTGCATATTCATCTAGTAGTAACTAATTACATTTACTTGAGTAACTTTTTGGAAGACATGTACTTTTAGGAGTAGTCTTACTACATCATACTTTATATTTTATCTTAATATTATTATGAGATGTCACTACTCTTTGATGGAAAAAATGTCTTAATACTCTATTCACTGTGAGTAACTTCACTGAATAAAGAACAAACATGTTTCAACCAAAAATACATGAGACACAGAGACAAACCTGCAGTTCATGTTAAAGTGAGACCTCTTGTTCGCACACAATCTTTTCTTTTTTTATGTTATTTTCCAACTGTGAAGCCTGTTGTGACATTTGTGTGTGTGTGGGTGTGTTTCTTCTGATTTAATTTGTTTGTTATTTATTTGTATCCTTCTTTTTTCATTTTAGTCTTTAACATAACTTTGGACATAACTTATTTTTGTCTGATGAAACAATTGTAAAATATTGAGTCAGACATAATGATCATTTCATATCCTTTTTACCAATTTTTTTCACTCTTACTTGAGTGATGTCTTAGAGATCTGCTTTTAATTTTACTTGAGTAAAAATATATTGAGGTATTGCTACTATAAATGAGAAAAACTTTTGGTTACTCTACCCACCTCTGTTCATCCATCCATTCATTTTCTTCCACTTATCAAAGATTTGGCCACAGGATGAAAACAGACATCCCTCTTTTCAGCAACACGATCTGGCTCCTTGAGAGTAATTTTAAAGTTTTCCCAGCATAAAAAATAGTCATAGTTTCTCCCCAGAGTAACTGGTCTGTTACTCTGTTACACTTCATTTCCCTCTGCAGGGCATAACTTCTGCAGAGGTTACTGATCTTATCTGAAATTAAAACCTTGTCTTAAAATGCTTTGTAACATCACTGGTTAAAAGGGAAAGAAATAAGAAAAGAAAGGGTAACACTTTATTTGAAGGGGGGTGAATAAGACTGTCATGACACTTTCATTAACATGACATAACACCTGTCATGAACATGAATAAGCCTTCATGAATATTTATGACTGTTGTCAGAAGGCGTCATTCGGTAAATTATGACACTTTTAATACAAAGTTGACATTATTCAAAATGTCTTTGTTATGACAACTTGACATTAACCAAGAAGTCATTACTGATATAAATTTGTTATAAAAGTATTACTGATTGCACTTTAAAAATTATGTAACTTTATGTTATTAAAGGTAAAGTTTAAACAGTAATGATTTCTTGGTTAATGTCAAGTTGTCATAACAAAGACATTTTGAGTAATGTCAACTTTGTATTAAAAGTGTCATAATTTACCGAATGACGCTTTATGACAACAGTCATAAATATTTATGAAGGCTTATTCATGTTCATGACAGGTGTTATGTCATGTTAATGAAAGTGTCATGACAGTCTTATTCACCCCCATTCAAATAAAGTGTTACCAAAGAAAGTTAAAATAGCCATGGACGATAAAGGAAACACATAAGGAAAAGGAAAGACACATAAGGAAAGACATTAACAGCTCACATATCACCCAGAGGAAAGTTTCTTTGGAATAAACATATAAATTGGAGGGAGGCATGTATGATTTAAAAGGTCACATAATTTCAAAATGTTGCACAAAATTACCCTCATAACAATAAACTTGGATTAACTTGGTAAGGATTTGGATGAAAATTGTAGGTTTTACTAATTTAGTCAGAGACTGTAACACATTTATTAAACTGCCATCTCTGCTGGGTCTTGGCCAGGCATGGAGAAACTTGTCAATGATAAAATTAAACACTATCAAAACCATACCTATAAATCTTATAGTAAAGTTTGTACTGATGTATTGATAAAATTTTGTTCTTCATAATTAATCTAGTGCTCCTGTTAGGGAACTTCAACATGAGGTAAAATTCTCCATATTTATCCCAAACTTATACGTTTTCTCAATAGACTTCCATTTATATGTAAATACTTTAAAGTAAACTACAAATAAGAAAGCAGAAGTCGCATGTTTAAAGTTTATATTTGATCGACCCTGAGTGACAAGAATCACAATGCGGCTTAGTTATAGCATAATTTTAAAAAATATGATGTCTGTAAAAAAGATTTTTAAAAAATCGAAAAGGAATAGAAACGAAAGTTAAAACCCACAGTCGCCGCTAGGTGTCGCCAATGAGAACACTTGGTGGATATCATGCTTCCGGTTTTAACGGCAAAAGAAGTTCCAACTTCCGGCTGTGGACCGCCCTATGGTTGTATTTGTCCTGAATTTCATCAAACACCCAGAAAGCTCCTGATAAACTCCCCGGTTCGAGGCCCTGAGACGGAGGGACGGGTTAAATGTGCCGGCTTGGTGCTGAAGGAGTCCACCATGTCTGTGGTTTTTGACGGGAGTCCGCTGAAAGCGATGCAGAGCCCCCACAGCCACACAGCTCCGGCCGCTCTGAGGTAGGAGGAGGAGCCCTCAGCAGGCAGGACAGAGACATGTTCTCTGTCACATCGGAACCAGCTCCAGCAGCAGGGGTCCATTCAGTTCGGGATGATGTATACAGATTGTTTCTGGTATCTGTTTGCGTTGTAGCTGTTCAGCACTCTGTATGCTGTTTATCTCCCAGCCGACAGACACTGTATCTGTCCCAGAAGGGAAATTAATTGCATATAATTACAGTAGAATAATTTTTACAAATGTAAACAGCACAGATTATGCGAGAAGATAAAAAAACAGTACCATTGAGGGAAAAAAGAGTATAACGAATAAAATGCTCATTTTAGAAACACTGTCTAAAGAAGCTTTAATAATCTGAATGTAAGACATAACAGTTTGAGTCCCTTATTAAAGTATTCATATCTCGGGAGCCTTTTAATATATTTTTTACATAACCTTGAACTTAAATGCATTTTATTAAGATTTTTATCTCATATAAAGTAGGGCTGCAACTAACGATTATTTTAGCTATTGATTAGTCGGTTAAAAACATTGACACTATATGCAGATTTTCATTTAAGACTTTTTTGTACAATAATAGAAATACAGAGAAATAAAAATAGAAATAACTTGGTAGCTATTATTACTTGATTAATGAATTGGTAGCATAAGGTGCTTAATAAGATAACTTTTTTGTAGAATTTGAAGCTAAAAACATATTTACAGAGGTTTCTTTTATCGTAGATGCAAAATGTATGTATTTTTGCTATAGTTTTGGCTTAATTATTGACCTAAGCTTGTTTTTTCAGCAGTTGGCCTTTTTGAGTCTTAATACTCCAGTTAAAATTAATTGATAACTACATTAGTTGATTATTTTGATAGTCACGATTCATTTGATTAATCGCTTCAGTCCTAATACAAATGTACTACTTAATTGTAAAGTAGGATAAAAAATTGTCTTTCATTTACACTTAATTTGACTCAGTTTATTTATACAGGACCAATTCATTTATTCAGCACAATTCCATTGTGTTGTTGACTTTACAGCAATCCCTGATGCTGAGCATGCATGTAGCGACAGCAGAGAGGAAATCTCTTCTTTATCAGGAAGAAACCTACAGCAGAACCAGGTTCAGTGTAAACAGCCATCTGCCTCGACTGACTGTGGGCTTGAGAAGCAGAGCAGACACAAAAAACACAGAAGCGCTAGTCTAGGAGTACTTTCTACGTTAAAAGTAAAGATTTCCACCTTGGTCCTTTGTGCATCCACTTTCTGCTGCATTTACAGCTGTGAGTCTTTTCAGTGAACGTCTCTACCTGCTTTACACATCTAGGCATCGAAGAGTTTTGGCAGAATCTTCTTTGAAAAGCATCTGTAGTTCAGTCAAATAGAAAGGGCAGCACCAATTTTCTAATTTGTCAGAGTTTCCTATTTAAATGTAGGTCTGGACTTTCTTTCTAACACATGATCTAATCCCCAGGCAGCTCTGGTTGTATGTTTAAGGTCTTAGTTCAGCTGGAAGGCGAACCTCCACCCCAGTCTTGGGTGTTTTGCAGCATCTAACAGGTTTTCTTTCAGGATTGTCCAGTATTTAACTCCGTCCATCTTCACATCAACTCTGACTGATTTCCCTGTTAGGCTGAAGCAAAACATCCCACTAATATGAAACACTGTATTGTCTGTGTTTTCAGATTGTTGTGCAGTTTTATGTTTGTATTTTTAGCATTTTACGTGAATGGGGCTTTTCCAGGTCAAATCAAGTACCAATGAAATATTGTATGTAGTACAAGTTTATAACCGTGAGTTGGTATATGTAACTTTTTCAGATTTTTTTTCTTTAGCAACAACTTATCATTTGTTGTCCTGCTTTAATCCTGTCCTTTCCCTTGCAGTGCCCAGGAACTCTCCCAGGAGATCAAGTCCTTCATCAGTGGCGTTGACGCCGTTCAGGGCCGGAAGCTCAGCGTCAGGGAGCACGCCCGCTGTGCCGTGCGGTTGCTGCGCTCGGTCCCGGCCTGCAGGGGCGCCGTGCTGGAGCATCTGAGGGGCGTATACGACGAGCATGTGTCGACGTTTCTTCACAACCTGGAGACGGAGGGAAACGCCAGCTCTGGGGCGACCTCCAACCTGGAGGACATCATACAGGTGAGACTTCATCCAGGTTTCCTACGCAGCCTTAAAATATTTAGAAAAGTGGTTATTTCCATAAAAGCGAGCTGCAACTAATGATTATTTTAGTAATCGATTATTCTGACGATTAATCGGATAACACTTATAACATGGGAAAATGTCTTGTTAAAAGTGGAACTTGTACCTTTTCATTAATATTAAGGAATTATTGACTTGAAACATGCTGCTACTTCCTGCTGAAAAGTTACTTGTGAGTTACTTTTTTCTTATTTCCAGTGTACTAAAATATTTGCACAAAAAGCTGGAATAACAATAATTTGTGTTATTACAGTTTTAGTGTCATAGATTTTGGTGGGGCTGAAACAATTGAATTAATTATGATGAATTGATTTACTGAAAAAATTGTCAACTAATTTATTAATCGATTAATCATTAACTGGAGTGTTAAGACTCAAAAAAAAAACGGTATTTGCCATTTAAATTCATATTTAAAAATAGAAATTTGAAAAAAACTTCTGTGGTTACATAAAAAATGTGCAAAATATGTCAATTTTTGTGTCCGATTAATAGTTGGGACTAATCGATAAACTAATTAATAACTAAAATAATCATTAATTGCAGCCATAGAATGAAGTGCATCCCAGTTGCTCCAGATACAAATAAAAACAGTGACATGATCCTGAAAAAGAAGCCAAACTTGGCAACTTGTGATAAATGTTTCTCAAATGTCTAGAATATTCTGAAATCTTGGAATATAAGGGATTATGTTCCATGTATCAAATATTTGTGTGGATTATTCCTTCATCCCTTCCTGTCTGCTGCAGGAGGTTCATGGCGTCCTGTCGGAGTTCATCCGTCTGAACCCGCGGGCCTGGGCCCCGCTGGTCTCCACCTGGGCCGTGGACCTTCTGGGCCAGCTGAGCAGCAAGCACGCCGGCCGCAGGGTGGCCCCCCACTCCTCCAGCCTCAACGAGCTGCTGCAGCTGTGGATGTCCTGCGCCGCCACGCGCTCCCTCATGGAGTCCTACTCCCAGTGCCTGGCGGCCATGTTGGCCTGGTGCCCGGACGCCTGCGTGGACGCACTGCTGGACACGTCGGTCAAACACTCGCCACATTTTGACTGGGTGGTGGCTCACATCGGCTCCGCCTTCCCTGGAACCATCATCAGCAGAGTGCTGGCCTGCGGGCTGAAGGACTTCTGCTCCCACGGGGCCAAAGATCAGGGGCCCCTGGTGGAGAAAGGCAGCAGAGTGCCGAAGATTGGCTCCGTGGTGGGGATCCTGGGCCATCTCGCCGCGCATCACTCCGACAGCATCAGGAAGGAGCTGCTCAGAATGTTTCAGGAGAGCTTGGCCCCCTCCACTCCCCTCTCTCCCTCGTCCTCCTCCACTTCCTGGGAGGCGTCCCCCCAGCTGCGGCGCGCCGCTGTGCCGTTCCTGCTGCAGCTCGCCGCCATGTCTCCCAACCTGTTCGGAGCCGTGTCTTCGGAGCTGGTGGAGCTGCTGCGGCCTGCAGTGCTGCTGCAGCTGCAGGCTCTGCTGCAGGGCCTCCCCAGGGAGGAGCTGGACAACATGCTGGGGCTGGCCGTCCACCTCATTAGCCAGAGTCCCACGGGGGGCGCCCGGGTCCTCCGCTTTCTGGCAGACACGGCGACGCCAGCATCCGTTATCATCTCCGGTCCGACGCCGTCGCCTCACGAAGGAGTCCGAGAAGGCTGCGACCGCCTGCTGCAGATGCTGCTGCTGCATCTCCACAAACTGGTCTTCAACCGCTCCGACGGGTCAGACGTCGGCCCTTTCGGTTCGGCCTCCTCTCAGCCACAGAGGGTCATCCCGTTCCTGGAGGAGCTGCGCTCGCATGTCGCTCCACTCTGCGCGGAGACGCTGCGCCTGGAGAGGAAGCGCCACCTCTGGCTGCATCAGCTGCTGTGCCTTCTGTCGGTGTACGGCGGTCCCAGCGTCGCCACGGAGACGCTCTGCCAGCTCCTCACCCAGGCCCGCAACCCGGAGGAGCTGGCCCTGGCCTGGCAGCTCCACGCCACGCTGTCATCCTGCATGGCAGGGCTCGTTCCGGCCGCCGTGGCGCACTGCGTGGCTCAGATTCACACGCACACGCTGGGCTGGCGGCAGCTGCGGCAGCTGCTGCTCAACCTGGCTGCGGCGCTGCAGAGCCAGGAGGAGGAGAAGAAGGCAGCAGGTGCAGCAGGGTCAGCAGCAGGAGCTCAGTCCTCCATGGCCGCCCAGATTGGCTCCGCAGTCTCTGTGCACCTCCACGATTTCGGGCCTCTCCTTCTCCACGGTGACCCTGCCGTGTCTCACGCTGCCGTGCGTCTCCTGTCCTGCAGCCCGCTGCCTCGCACCGCCTCCCCCGCGCACCTGCTGCTGCTCTCCAGAGCCGCCGTCACGCATTTTTTCCTGGCACTGCGGAGACGTGGGGAGGCAGGGAAGACGGGCCGAGATGTGGGGCAGTCAGGCGAGGCAGTGAGCTGCTCAGTTCTGCTCCTGACCCGGTTCGCGGCGTACTCTGCCCTCACCCTGAAGGCCATCCTTCAGCAGCTGGTGGAGGGGGCACTGCACAAGGGCAACGCTGAGCTGTTCGGCGGCCAGATCGCTGACATGTCTGGAGCTCCCGTGGCCTCCCCGTCCGTGTCCCCTGACCTGGGCGCGTCTCTGCTGGACATTAACTGTCGGTTCGGCACCACGGTGAACTTTTCCGGCAGCGTGTGGTCGGTGTTCCACGCAGGAGTGATCGGGAAAGGACTGAAGCCTCGCACTGCTGCAAATCTGCCCGACCCATCAGGAGTCATCCAGGTGGGTTACTAATGGAGTTCTGATCAGGGGTTTACTCATTATGGACACCAATACATATTAATGATGATCCTTTAGCGATTAATTTTAACAGCTATATCAGTGAAAATACACAACAAATTGAGACCTGGGCACCAGTTCCTTCATTTTTATTCATGATGTTGTTGTAATTTCCCCTTGAAACAATTTAATGGGGCGTTATTATGTAATGTAACTTTTTTATCTTTATATCATGTTATGCTGTTATTCCCTGATGCAAAACATACCAGGATTATTGCCTTGACTCTTTTACGCATGTTTGAGAAATCCTCCAATCTTCATGGCAACCAGTCAGGTGTGTAAAACACTTGGGTGGGCCTAGCACCGCCTTCAAGGCGCAGCTCCTACTCAGAGCTGCAGTTTCCAAGCTTCAGACTCACAGAGCAGTCCTCTCCTGCAACTCCCTGACTCAGCTCCTTCAGACTAGCCAGCAGCAATTAGCAAACACCTGGTGCAACTGCACATCTGCTGAGCTCTAATTTATTTGTAAAAATGTTGTTAAAGAGTTAATAGAGGAGCCATGTTTTGATAACTTCCCGAAGGCCGAGTTTCTGAAAGAGCAGGAGTTTTTAAAGAAACAGAGGCCCAATTTCAAGGCATTAAATTTCAAAGTCTAATTCCTTTTAAGTCATATATGATATATGTAACATTTCAACAACTGCTGATTCAGTCTTATAGCTAATTATGCTATAAAATGGCACATTGCGCCTGGAAGACACATAATACTGCCCCTTTAAATAATTTAAATGAAGGTTAAAAAGTAATGTAAATACTATCTGTATGCAAACTGCTGACTATCACTTTGTAAATATAGTCGTTGATTCCTTCACACTTACAGGGTCTAAATCAATAAGACCAAAGCCAGTTGTGTAAGCGGCGTTTCTGTATTTTCTCTGCAGAACATCCAGACTCTCCTGGCCGTCATCGTCCAGTGCTGCAGTTCGTCCAGCCTCAACGGCTCACAGTCGCCGTCCGATCCCGAAGAGCCGCCACCCATCAACGCCGAGGCAGCCAAGGTCATTGCCGTCACGCTGGTGGAAAACGTCTGTCCAGACGTGGCCAACGGGGAGCTGTCCTGGCCCCCTGAGGAGCACGCCCGCACCACCGTGGAGCGAGACATCCACATCCGGCGGTGCTTCGAGGCCCACCCGGTCCTCTTCCCTCTGCTTCAGGTTGTGGCGGCCGGGCGGCCGGCGCTCTGCTACTGCTCCGCCGTGCTCAGAGGCCTCCTGGCTACGCTGCTGTCCCACTGGGAGGGTTCCCGCGAGGCTTCGTCAACAGACTCTCCTTGGCACCTGCAGGCCTCCTGCCTGCTGGTGTCCTGCATGGGCGAAGGCCAGCTCCTGCCGCCTGTGCTGGCCAACGTCCACGAGGCTTTCGCTCACCTGACCCCGTTTGAGGTGAGGCTGCTGCTCTTGGCCGTCTGGGAATACGTCAGGGGCAACGGGCCGCTGCCCCAGAAGTTTGTTTTCAGCTCAGACAAAGGCATTTTCTGCAGGGATTTCTCACGGGACGGGGACGTGTCCAGGTACGTGGCACCGATCCACAGCGTCCTGCATAAAAACATCGACAGGCTGGGACATCTGTGCTGGCGGTTTCAGCTCTGAGAGGGAAACAAACTGGTGATGCAAGTCAGCAGTTACTGTCAAACGGCGAGATTACTGTTGTTACTTAAAGAATGGACTGAATATTCATAAATGTAAAGCTTTGTGTATAAGTTTGTGTTTTAGATGATATTTTCTGTACTTTTCCATTCAACTTATATTAGAAAGCTCTGGGAACTGTTTAACTGTAAAGAAAGATAGTTTTCAAACTTAATTTGTCATTTTGGTTCCAGAAAAACCACTAATTCTTGTTGTTCTATAAACATACTTTCCATCTTTTGTTATAGGAACAAACTTGTTTATACCACATTGCAAAATAAATCTCCATTTAGTTGTAAACAGCTGCTGAATTTGTACTTTTTTGCTGCATCATCAGGTCAATCTGGAGATCATTACAGGTAATAAGTTTTAAATGGAGATTCTTCACACTTCTTTAGCTTCTAAATTAAAATCAGTCATATTTCATTTCTAGTTCTCCAGGTAATTCAACATGGTGATCTCTCTGCTGTTTTACCTAGAGCTGTGTTACAGTGACTAATGGAGGACTGAAACATGTACGATGTCTGCACCAGCTACATGTAAAACTTCATAATCTACAAACATTGCTGGTGATGCCTTAAGAGAACTCAACCAGGTCTTCAAGAGTCACTAAGAAAGCAACATCTATCCTTTAAATATCTTCTGCATCTTTCTACCATTAGGAAGCAGGTTTATTTATCCCCAAAGTGGGCGATTACGTGAGGCCTTTTATGCATTTAGCTGTTGGGTTTTTTAATTATTTAAGATGAATTGCGCTGCCTGGAGTCCTGATAATTTTGTAAAAGTTTTGTTTGTTATTGTCGGCTCTGCTGGGCAGAAACAGTATTTTATTTCTATTAAATTCAATTCAGTGGACTCTAAATGCAAGATAACAGAAGCAATGTCTTTACCAACAACATAAAACCAATTGTCATCAGCAAACCAGCATACAAATATAGAAAATCAATTACATGACTAAAGCTAGGAACTGGACCTTGGGGTACACCTTTATTTAGTTTTCAAATTGATGATTTCTTGCCTTCAGATTTTCAAGACAAAAATACTTTAATTTACAAAAATCAGGGAAAATTTTGTGCATTCAGTTTATGTTAAATGAAATCTAGCAATACAACTTACATGCTGCATATTTTCTGTAGTCAATCTGAAGAAGGCTGTTTCTGTTCTGTGGACTACTGTGGAGATGATGGTGCAACGGATTCTTTAACATATCAATAAAATGGACAACCATCTTCATGAGACTGCTTTCCAACAACAGAGTGTTTTCAGTCAGAATCTTCAGATTAGCTGTAATTCAGACTGCTACTGGAGATCCTTCTTGGCCACAGCCATCTACAACACCACTGAAGAACCTGGGATAATCACCTACAACATTTAAGTTCCCTTTGGGGTTGATAAAGTATTTTTGAATTTAATTTGGGCAAAAAATATAAACAGAATAAAGTATTAAAAAGTTCAGATTGTTTTATATGTCAGTTTTACAGGTAAGGTTACACTTTAATTCATAGCAAGGATCTAAGAACACTAGGTGGCTCTTGCAGTCAACAGGCACAGTTTATACTGAGCACCACAATAGCCTGAAATAAATCCAACGTGACAAATCCGGGATGAATGTGTGCGCTTCACTGAGTGGATCTTGGAGGTGACGTGTCCGACCCTGAGAGGATAAATATTTCCAAGAAGTTCCCATGTCTGCTCCATTAAACATTATTCGCATATCTAAATGACTGACTTTTATGTTAATCCTCCCTCTCTCGGTTTGTTGTTGGATTAAGAATTGAGCACTCATTTTTAGGTCATTTGCTGAGAATCTTCCTTTTTAAACGATCTTTGTTGCAGAGTGAAAGGGGGCGGAGCCAAACGGGATCCGAATCGAGATGGCCACCTTCACTGAGAGGTAAAGACGGAGCAGTTCCGCTCTTTTATTCTTTATTTTTCACCGCTTTCATTCGGTTTTTCTTAGCTTGCTGGCAGGGACTATAAGTTTTGGGTTGAATTTAGTAAATGCAGAACTCATTAAAGGTTTGGACGCCGTGAAGGAGCCCAATACTTGTGGAAAAGTCTCCATCTCCGTTTCAATTGAATTAGCGGCTCGGCAGGATGTTAGCAAGGTTAGCATGATGGTGTTCTGATTTACAGAGCTTATTCATACTCTTACTGTTGTCACTCATGCATTGCTCAACCAGAGAGTCGTATAGTGTTGCGGTTATTTCGTTTAACCAGTATGTAACGTGTTATTTTTTAAATTAATAAGGGCGCAGATTAATTTTAGCAGTGGTTAGCCGATGTGTTAGCTAATACGCTCTTGGCAATAGTCCAAACACGTTAATTTGCATCGGTAAGATTTGACAGGAATAAAGAGACGCGTTCGATGTAGTTTTGACCTTTTAAAATTCAAAAAGCAGTGTTCAGTACTCCTTTATTTGAATACACATCGTGTGGTTGCAGGATTTAAATGGTAAAGATTCAACTACAATTGAATCTTTGGGCATATTTTATAATCACAACGAGCTCAAAGTTCAGGTGTATGGTTTAACAGCTCCTCCTCAGGTTTGTAGCGCGTCCCCTCGGGTAATTATTTGGCTATTGCTCAATCAAATCAGAGTGCATGAACTGGAGATGTGCTGTTGGTTTTTCCTCCGCAGGATGGGGCCTGTCTTGTTGCTCTGGCTGGCCGTGTGCCTCAGTGGGTCCTGGGCTGTGGACAAGGGCAACTTCAAGACCTGCGACCAAAGTGCTTTCTGCAAGTGAGTGGAACATGGAAAAGTTATTCATTTACTGAAAGGCACATTTTCAAATGCAAAGCACATGGCTGATTTTTGACTGATGCCTGTTTTTACCTTGTGCCAGGCGCCAGCGAGCGATGAAGCCTGGTGAGTCCCCTTATCGGGCCCTGCTGGAAACCATGGAGCTGACCAACACCAGACTCACCCTGCAGCTCATCAATGACAATAACAAGGTAGATTAAAGTTGGATGATCACTTGGGTACATTTACATTAACGGTTTTAAAGATAAAAATGGATCTAAAACTTTTCTATTTTAAGAATCGGGTAAATCTTGTAATGTAATCTTTAAGGAAATGCTCTTATGCTGTAAAACTCTGAGACTTTTAGTCATGATTATTGCATGTCTAATAGATACAATACCAGGTTGGAAGAAGGGGGAGGATATCTTACCAAAACATAAGTTTCCCTTTACTTTTACTCTCAACATAAATCTAAAGTGAAATAGCTTACAAAGAAAAATTAACATTGTTACATTAATGAAAATTGACCCATGATTTTTTTAATAAAGCTTTTAACTTATATTCTACACTATTTAAATTCTGTGCTGCTATTTTTTTAGTTAAACATGGTGATGTTTGCCTGCCTGAAACATAGTGTTAATATTCACACATTTAACCCAACAGTAAATGCTAAACATTACTGAAACAGTAACTTTTTCACAAAGATGGATTTAACATCAGCTGTCATTTCCAAGACTTCCACTTTCTCCATTCAAACCATTAAGACACAATGGTTTCTATTTATTGACTTGCACATCTTTCTGTTTCAGATTCATAAAATGCACAAGTATGTTCAACATTATAAATGTAGCACCTTGATATTTGATGCACCATATGTGAGCTTTGTCATATATAACTAATGTATACATATTTTTAAAGTGATGAAAGTCGACTTTGACTAGTCGCTTTGCCATTGTAGAAATGCAGGAGAGGCTCCATAGTAACTGTCAGGCTTTGTTACCTACAGAATATGTACAGCAAATTTCATCTGCTTGGAAAAATAATTTATTGAATTAACTCTGCTTTAAAACTTGCGACTAGTCATCGCAGAACAGTAGTTAATCTAATCTAATCTAACCTAGATTATATAAACGAATCTGGTGCCTCACCATATTGAATCACAATTTTCAAGGCTACTATAGTTGTGGTAATGGAAAGTACTCTTCTAACTATTGTAGTAAATCTGTGACAGGATGAAAATGGAAGACCCAACGTGTTGCAATAGTCAGGAGAAGATAAGACAACAAAACTTTATTGCTACTGTACTGTATGTGGCGTGATCGGACGCTTAAAAATAACAGGAAGATCAGATGAAACGATTTGAAAGGGCAAAACTCTGAATATTTTAAACACAATTAATTAAAGCAGCTGTGAAGTATGGCTAAGACTGGGACAATGATCAATAAAAAGGCTGCAATATCTCCAACAGAATGAATGAAATTGAGGCATCGTAGTCATACAAAATCAGTCATAGATTTATTAAATTATTAAATTTTGACCTAATTGCAGAATTGTGAAGCATATTTAGTTTTTCTGCACAAACTTTACACTTTTTTTCTTTTACCTTAATCTTTGATATTTTGTTACTGTGTGGAATATGAACTTTAAGTTGAATTTGAATAATTTTAGAATCTGATTATTACTAAATCATTTTATTACTTAAAACCATAGACGTCACTGCAGCTGTGCTTTTTCTTTTTCCACCACCAGGCTTGTTAAAATAAACTAATAGTCTGTTGCTCACAGTAAGAAAGGAAGGCTGAACCTTTTCTAAGTATTTCTGCAGAGACAAAATAAAAGTTTGTTCCAAGAAATTAAACATCACACATGTGGAAATATGATTTTGGTAGATTAAAAGCACATCATTGTGTAGGTCAGATCTGCCTCAAGGCAACATTCCTCCACAGAAACATCAAGAATGACCTTTCAGCTGGATTAAGTGTGACTTGCTATCATCAGAGCTGCGGTTTGTCCTCCATGCATTCAGACTGCATGAAGTGCTTTCTATGGCAAAAGTTGAGATTGCAGATTGCAGTGAGTTCCTAGCGTTTCTGGCTCAGTCCAATCAGTGATGTTGCTGCGTTGTTGAAGAGAAATCTGCTGATCTCTGCTTTCAGGTGCGTCTTCTGCTCGAGCTCTACCGTCTCCAGGGAAACATAACGAGGGTGAAGATTAACGAGCTGAAGCCTCTGAAGCCTCGCTATGAAGTCCCAGACGTGCTCATCAGGGAGCCGCCGACCGAGCCGTGAGTGTCTCGTGAGATTTCCCTCCTGCCTGGTGGATTCGTTTTTAGAGTTCTGAGAGTCGAAAGTTTAATTCCACTAATTCAGAGTACCTGTCCTCTAATTGAAGTTTTCCCTCCGTCCCAGTCTGTCTCTCCTGTCCCAGGACGAGAACGGGGTGGTGCTGTCCCTGGGAGCAGAGTCCCAGCGGGTCATCGTCAGCGCCCGGCCCTTCAGGCTCGACATCGTGGAGGGACGCGACGTCCTGATGTCCCTGAACTCGCGAGGCCTGCTCGGTTTTGAGCACCTGAGGATGCGCAAGGACACGTGAGAGTCCACACACACACACACACACTTCAACACAAAGCCCTGTCTTTTTTTTTTTTTTTTTTTTTTCCCACGTCGCCACTCGGTGGATAAATTCAGTTTCTGTTCCCATGATATGGTTTGTTTTTTCAGTGCTGTCTCTGACTCGTTGTTCTGTCCTTTTCTCCCTATCATCCTAGTTTCTCCTATAAAGTAACTAGCACAGTGGCTAGCGTGTGGGATAATATCAAGAGGGTATTCTCTAGGTAAAGAGCCTTAATGTGTATTCTGTTCCTTGTGCCTCTGCTGCCCGTAGTTACATAAGACACAGGGTCTCCCATCACACTAAGTTTATTTAACCTGAAGTTAATGTGACTGTAGGTTAGGGTGTGGGTGACTGTGTGCATGGAGGTGTTTGGATATAGTTTTAAAACTGAGCCATCCTCACATTCAGATGCTTAAAAAAATCTGTCTGATCATTAGAAAAATCTGCAGGGTTAAATTGTAGCTCTGGCATTGATTTAAACTTTCAGTTTTGTCCATTAACTCATTCATTGTCACAGCAGTAGCTCGTCTGATGATCTGATCCAAATCTTTTAACTGCTTGATTTACAACATGTGGCAAGTAAAGAGTGGAAGGTGTAGATTTGAGTATTAATAACTCAAACTTTCTCACATTACAACCGCAAAGTATTTTATTGGGAATTTATCTGACAAACAACACAGAGTGGCATATAGTTAGTTATAAAGTAGAAGTAAAGTAATTTGATCTAAAGTTTTTAGATCTGAAAAGTGTGGCATGTATTAGTATGCAGCACCGTTACTTTACAGAACCAGCGTTTGTTGTGATTGCAGTCGAGTCTTTCAGTTTGTGTCCACCAGCTTTATACATCTAGAGACTGAATTTCTCTTCATAAAACTGATCAAGCTCAATACAATACAATTTGATTAATCATCAGAATAACCAGTAGAATGATTGATTAATAAAATAATTTCTAGTTGCAGCTCCAGTATTTTCTTCATCAGCTTCCTTCTGAAGAAAAGCATCCCTGTGGTGCATTCAGGGAGACGTGTAGTTTTAGTTTTCACACCAACCTTTTGAGTATAAGCCATAAACCTTTATGTATGCGTTCTCTCCTATGTTGTTAATTGGAAAAGTTTGCCTTCCTTTTAACACTTGTTTTATTCTTGACTCTTCTCCAGAAAGACCAGTTTTGTGGAATAGTTGTCAAATTCTGTTACCCTGGAAACCTTTAGCCTTGTAGCTAGCGCTAATGACGACTCTGTGTTGCTATGTCTCAAAGTTAAAGCGTTATAAATACTCAAGTTCCCGTACTGAATGTCTGTCTGAACCCACATGCAGTCTGTCCCCTCAGGCTTTGCTGATCAGCTCCCGTCAGCAACATCTCTCTTTGTGGTTCTACTTCTGATTGCAGTTTTGCTTTAATTCAGGGTCATTTTAAATCGCTTCCTCTGGACATTAACAGGTCGGGTCGGCTGCCCACTGCATGTTTACTGCTTAACATCACGTATTTCTGCAGCTCAAGGATTTTTCTTCTTTTTTTTATTTTTTATTTTTTTATTGAGCTGCTTCTAGGGTTAAACTCTGGTGTTTTTGGATCTTCTCGGTTCTATCTGGGGGGTTTTTAAGGTGGCGTATGCTGCAATGCGTTGAGCTCTGGTCTTTCAATACCAAGCCTGAAGTAGCCACAAGGCAGGGAGTTGTTCAGTCCCTATTTGTGATTAAAGCTAGATCACTGTTTTGCAGTTTTATTTAGTCGTCTCTGCGGTGAGGGGACGATCATTAATCCTGCACCCTGTTCCATGTTGTTTTATTTACCTTTAACTATAGTTTAATTATCTCAGCATATTATTACCTCTCATGAGACGGTGGCCAAAGTGACGCTCTTTCTTTTCTGTCCATCCTTCGCTCTGAGCAGTCAGGCCGACCCGGAGGCTGAGAACAAAGAGGGGACGGACCCTGCGAACCCGGCCGAGGTATTTGGAGATTCATTGTTTGGCTCTTTAGGTGTTATCTCGTGGTTTCTGCTCCTCCGTGACTATTTTTGCCTTTTGACTACCAGACTGCAAAAGAAGAGGAAGAGAAAGTAGAAGATGGGATGTGGGAGGAGACGTTTAAATCGCACACAGACAGCAAACCGAGCGGTACAGCATGCAGCTTTAGCTGAAGGTGTTTGTATGAGAGGATGAGAGTTGAAATGTTTTACCCGTCATCTCTCTCCTCAGGTCCTTCTGCCGTTAGTTTAGACTTTTCGTTGCCAGGCGTGGAGCACGTCTACGGCATCCCAGAACACGCAGACACCCTCAAGCTTAAAACGACAGAGTGAGTCCCAGCTGCAGGTTTTGTCTGTCAAAGCCTCAAACGCAGAAATGACACGTGAATCCCTTTGGTTTTGTTTTCAGTAGTGGGGATCCGTATCGGCTGTATAACCTGGATGTTTTCCAGTATGAACTGTATAACCCGATGGCTCTATATGGGGCAGTCCCAGTGATGTTATCTCACAACGCTCAGCGTACCATGGGCATCTTCTGGCTCAACGCTGCAGAAACCTGGGTGGATATAAGTTCAAACACAGCAGGAAAGGTAAAGTCTGTTCTCCCTGACCAGAGATTAACCAGCAGCATTCACTTCCTGGTTTCCTCTTAAAGCCACGAGGATTTTGAAAATGAGTCCGGGGAATTTCTTTGTTTCCAAAGCTCATTTTGTTTATTTCTCCAGACGGTGTTTGGGAAAATGCTGGATTACGTCCAGGGCTCCAGCGAGACGCCACAGACGGATGTTCGTTGGATCTCAGAAAGTGGAATCATAGATGTCTTCCTCATGCTGGGACCGACTCCCAGAGACGTCTTCTCTCAGTACGCCTCTCTAACAGGTGAGAAAGAACATGAAATGAGATATAAGCTTTAATTTCCTTGGTCTCCTGTTATCTTTAGGCTCCTTCTGAGTAGATTTTAAATGGCGACTCAGAATTGTTGATTTGCAAATGAGAAAACAAACTAGTTAAAAACATCTGCAACAATTATATCCATTTCTTGCAACCAAATGGCAGAGATCATCTTGTGTCTGACCTCTTTGGTCCTTCTGCCTCTCAGGCACTCAGGCCTTCCCCCCTCTGGCCTCACTGGGATACCACCAGTGCCGCTGGAACTACAACGACCAGGAAGACGTTCGCTCGGTGGACGCCGGCTTCGACGAGCACGACATCCCCTATGACTTTATTTGGCTTGATATCGAGCACACAGACGGGAAGCGCTACTTCACCTGGGATCCTCACAAGTTTGCATCACCAAAGGAGATGCTGCAGGGTCTCCTGGACAAGAAACGCAAGGTACAGCTGACAAGATGGTCTGTTATTCACAGATTAATGTATTTGTTTATTAAAACCCTCAAGAGTTCTTATGAAATCTGGAGTTTGGTTTTTAACCTTTTCCAAATCTGGATATTTATCTATTTTAAATAGTTGTTGAATTACCTAATGGACAAAACAGAGATTCTTAAGAGACGGGCTATAATAGATTGATATATATTTAAGTTTGTAGTAATTTAAATTTATTTAGCATTGTAAGAGATTTATTGTCTGGTTTCATTGTGAAGCCAAATCATTCAGAAATGAACAAAAGGTTTTCCAGACTTGAAATCCTCTTTTACACTGAATCTGTGGTTCAGGTTACTTAAACCTCTATTTTAAACTTCTACAAATAAACTGCAGATATCACAGATGAAACTGTATTTAAAAAAAATCTGTAGGTTAATAAAACCCAGGTTTGATAAATCTGTTTTATCCATTTTTGAACTGATTCTATTAAAAAGGAGCAGGATATATCTTTACCATGTTGCTCTATTTTCCTGATTTGTGGATTTGAGATAAAAGTTTTGCACTTAAATATCCAGAACATTCTAAAACCTATTGGAAACATAGAAAACCAAGTCTGGGAAAGTGGAGAGCTCTGAAATGAAAACATGCCTACATCTTTTATGCAGCTTTAGAGCTGCCTGAAGTAGATTTTAAGCTCTGTTGGCTTGAAGCTCAGCACATTTTACTCCTTCCAGATGGTTGCGATCGTCGACCCTCACATCAAAGTGGACACAAACTACAAGATCCACAACGAGATCCGCTCTCGGGGTTTCTATGTGAAGAATAAAGATGGCGGAGACTACGAAGGCTGGTGCTGGCCTGGTAAGACTCCTACAACTCTGGCATGGTTTTATTTTTTATCTAGAGATTTTTTTCCATCTTCTCTTCCATTTTCCTTCACTGCTGGTGAATAAATAGGGAGTGCAGGTTATCCAGACTTCACCCGTCCTGACATGAGGGCCTGGTGGGCCAGCCAGTTTGCATACGATCAGTATGAGGTGAGTTGCTCAGGTGGAGGTTTGTATTGTTGTAAATGATATGAACCATTCAGCTGTGCAGAGTAAAGCTAGAAAACGAGGCTCAATTAGAAGCTCTATCTTATTACATGTTGGCACCTAATTCAACTTTGGAGACATTCATAATATTTTCTCGCTGCTTACATTTGAGGCTCAGACATGATTACCACCCTGGAATTTATTGCATTTTTCACAGTTTTTAGGTTGTTTTGTGTCATAGTTTAGATTAAACTGAGTGTTTCCGCTCTGCAGGGCGCCACGGAGAACTTGTATACCTGGAACGACATGAATGAGCCGTCCGTGTTCAACGGGCCGGAGGTCACCATGCACAAAGACGCGATGCACGAGTCCTGGGAGCACCGTGACGTGCACAACTTATACGGCCTTTATGTGGTGAGTGAGTTTAAGCCGAGTCGCACTATGATTTTTAGGCCACTCTTCTGTCTTTTTTGATTCTAACTAAATATGGAAAGAGTGATTTATTAAGTAGATTTAGTATGTCTACTTTTTGCTAGAAATGATCTGCTAGGAAATGTAAAGTAGTGATGAAATTCTCTGTTTTCCCGGCCTGCAGCACAGGGCCACGGCAGAGGGTTTGGTCGAGAGGTCTGGAGGAGTCGAGAGACCGTTTGTCCTCACCAGAGCTTTCTTTGCTGGTTCCCAGCGCTACGGTGAGGCCGCCAGCACCTTTACCTCCAGATTACCCGCTAATGTCGACTTAACATCTGTTAAAAAGATAAAACATACAACATTAGGCCAGCCTTTTTATATGCAAAATGTGTTTTTTTTTTTTTTTTTTGCATGCAGGTGCTGTGTGGACTGGAGACAACGCTGCGGAGTGGGACCACCTGAAGATCTCTATCCCCATGTGTCTGAGTCTGGGCCTGGTGGGAATCTCCTTCTGTGGTGGTGAGTTCATAAACAAACACACAGCTTAGGTTGATGGTTATATTTGGCTTTTTAAGAAAATTACTGCAATTACATTAACATACTCTTGTTGTTTTTTAATTTTATTTTTTGTATTTTATTTAAATTACTTGCATTGTTATTAATTTTATGTCCCTTATGATTTTATTTATATTTGCATTTGAATTGAGTAGCTTGTCAACAAATAAGCAATTTCCCTTTGGGGACCAATAAAGTATATTCATGTTATTTTTATGTCTCATGTAATTTACAAAAAATAAAGCATAAAGTTGTTGAAGTTTTCTATTTTCCTCATTAATAATTACAGAAACCTGCCTTGGTTGAGTAAAATAATGATTCTTATCAGCACTGTGGAAATAATCCAATTTAACACCCCGTAGTGTTTGGTAATGTCGCTATGGAAACAGGTCTGCTCTGTTGCCATAGTGATGGCAGAAGTTCCCCACTAATGAAGCAGCAGTTATTTTTCAGTTATGTTGGCTTGAATTACGCTGCCAGCTGTTCAGACTTTATTGAAATTAATGAATTTGTGTTCAACACAAAAAGAAATCTGGTTTGAGGAAAAGCTCCTTGAAGATCAATTTATTTTTAATCAAACCCTTTGGATTGAAAAGTCAGTTTCCTAGAGTAAATGTAAAGTTGTGCAATGATCGTACAAAACATATTCTGTGTTTAAAAATCTCTCAGATTTCAGGTTTCTATTTAGTTTTGATTTTATCTGTAGATAATTTTATATGCACAGTTTATATTGTTTTTAGATATTTTTCTTTTCAAGTGAATTTTCCCACTGTGGGATTAACAAAGGACTGTTTTTATTCCACAGCTGATGTCGGCGGGTTCTTTAAGTCGCCGAGCACCGAGCTGCTGGTGCGTTGGTACCAGACGGGGGCGTACCAGCCCTTCTTCCGGGCCCACGCCCACCTGGACACGCCACGCCGCGAGCCCTGGCTGTTTGGTCCAGAAAACACGGCTCTGATCCGCGAAGTCATTCGCCAGCGCTACACGTTCTTGCCTTACTGGTACCAGCTGTTCTACCTCGCATATCACACTGGAGAACCCGTCATGAGGTGAGGACAGGGAAAGGTTTTTCCCTCTCGTGTGTATCGCTGATGCTCAGAGGAGTGAGGTGTTCATTTGTAACATGATGCAATTATTGTTCATCAGGAAGATTTGTAGTTTAAAACTTTGAGCTAAACAATCAAGGAGACGAATATGAAAGCGATTGGCTGCATTATTATCCCTACTTTGGTATTTTTCTTAAAACAAGAAAGATGTTTGTCCCACTGCATGGAAAAGCTGTTTTCAGGTAAATGATAATCTGACTTGCCTCATGTCTGTTGCAGGCCACTTTGGGTGGAGTATCCCCAGGATCCTGCTACTTTTGCTCTGGATGATGAGTTTTTGCTCGGTGAGGCACAAAACGCAAATCTCTCTCTGTAATGAGTACGAAGAGTTTATCAGATTATTTCATGAATCAAATTGCAAACTAGTTCTACCCTAGAACTGTTGTGCAGCTGTTTTCTCTCCGGTTTCTCTTAATTCAGGGATTTTTGAAGTAGAGTAGGAATACTCCCTCTCCTACATTGCTGCTATTATTGCTTTACTGTTGCTAGACAGCAAAGCAATAATGATCATTACTGATCCTGTGGGGTTTTCCTGCTTTAGATTGGTTATAGGAGGTAAACTTGATTTAAAATTGCTAAAATGCAGTGAATAAATAAATATAATGTAATAACAGAAAATTATGCCAGTAACACAGTCATTCCTCTAGTGTGGAAGTAGTTCAAAATTATTATTTTTTTAACCTTTAGTCAAGTCTTTGCCAAAAATATTCCAGTGGAAAATCATATAAGTGACTGAATAAGGTCAGCAAAAAGCTCAGCATAGTTACCAGTAATGTTCCAAATTTTGGCTCGTACATTAGAGGATTAAATTAATTATGTTTTACATTAATCACAAACTTGTTCAATAATTCAGTAATCACATGTTGCACAAGTCATTCATCAAAAATTCAGTCATTACTCTTGTAGCATAAATGGAAAATAAAGCCAGGAATAATTCACATTTCACGACAAAAAATCAAGTGTTTGAGCTTCCAAATGGTCGGTCTCGATCAAGGCCAGTCAGACTGAACGATGTTTCATTCTGATCGCCATCTTGGTTTTTAAATAATAATATAAGAATATTTGAACGTTTTCACACAGAAGGAAACAAACTATAGAAGATGAATACTAACTACATCTACTTCAGAGGCTGCTGGTATCTATGAGGTAGAAGTTTAGCTTACAAGATGTTTGCAGATGCTTCACTTTGTGATTGTCTAACTTATTTTTCAGCATAGAAAATGGAAGGAAAATTAATAACTTGTTTCTGCTGCCATCTTGTGGCCAAATATGTTACGCAATGCAGGTTTAAAATCGGTCTTTACCAATTAAATGACTCGCTGTGTAGCTTGTTGTTGTTTTACTAATGAAATCAGTATTTTTGGATAATAAAACATTCATAATTTTTCTCCTGTTTGTTGGTTTCTGCTGCAGGCCGAGACCTGTTGGTGCATCCTGTAACTGAAGAGGGAGCCAGAGGCGTCACCGCTTACCTGCCGGGGAAACACGAGGTGACCGACTCGCTCTGCAGCACGTTGCGATGGTTTTTAAGTTCAGGAGGTGATGGTTCTCCCTGCGTGTCTGTCCTCAGGTCTGGTTTGACATCCACACCTTCCAGAAGCACAACGGCGGCCAAAACCTTTACATTCCTGTCACCATGAGCTCCGTAAGCTGTCACAAAAATTTAATATACAGTTCAATGGATTTTAATGGCGTCTCATTTTCCTGCTTTAGAGTAGTTTCTGCTGTATGCTGTCACAAGTTCACTGATTTAGACGGCTTTTTGTGCTTCCTTGCTAGATCCCGGTGTTCCAGCGCGGCGGCTCCATCATTCCCAGGAAGCTCCGAGTCCGCAGGTCCTCCACCTGCATGGAGCACGACCCGTACACTCTGTATGTGGCTCTTGATAATCAGGTAAAGAAACTTTGCGCCGTCTAAGAGCAGCTGCAGGATTCTGCTGAGTCTCTGCTGGGTGGTCCTAATCAAAGCTCTGCTGTTGTTCAACAGAGAACGGCAGAAGGAGAGCTGTACATCGATGACGGCCACACCTTTAACTATGAGAAGAAAGAGTTGATCCACAGGAAGTTTTCCTTCGCCAACGGCGTCCTCTCCTCTGTGTGCGTTGCATCATCTCAGCGTTTCTCTCTTCCCTGTTCTTCCAGCTCAGATCTTGATACTAAAGAATGAAACTCAGGATGATAAAAGTTCAGATTTATCTACTTCTGTAATGGTTACGCCTCATGTTTGAAGATGAATTTGTTCCTCTGTCTTCCCCACAGTGACCTTGAACCAAACGCCCAGTTTACAACCAAGTCTTGGGTGGAACGCATCATCATACTGGGAGCCAGTAAACCCAGCATGGTTACTCTTAAAACTGCTGGTGAGTGATTGATGCTCTTTGTCACATGATACAGAAATATAAAATAAAGATTTTAGAGTTTTATAGGAAAATAGAGGCTTAATTCAGATAAAAAAAAATGGATTCAAAACGCATTAAAAAAGTGGTTATTTTAAGCTTTCATATGAGTTATATACTTTTGTAATAAAGTTTAGAAGTAAACTAGAAAAGTAACTAATTGATCTGTCACAGTAACAAAGTTTGCTGCATAATAAATTGTCTGAAAAATTATTGTGATAAACAATGTTTTGAGACAATTTTCAACAATATAATAATGGGATAATAATGCTAGTTCGCCCTCTCAAAATCTAATAAACTTTAGTTTTGTGCAGAGGACTACACCCTGGAACTGGAAGACATTTTAAATATCCAAAATAACAATAAAACAACCAAAGACGATGGATAAAAAACCATACACAATCAAAAGTAAAATGGATTATGAGGCATCTATAAACAAAATTGCCCTTTAAAAAATATGAATCATCACAGTGGAAATTATTGAGCTTGTTCTAGTTTATCATGCAGTTATTTTGGTATTTGCTTATTATGACCAGCTTGTCTGCATTAAAACTTTAAAATAAGATCATTTGCAGCATGAATTCTTGTCCTTACTGTCCTAACCAAAAAAAGTTCAGACTAAGAAATCTTCAGTTCTTGACGTTTCTTCTTGTATTGTCTAATTGACCAGGAAACAAACTTGTTACAAATAACCATGTTGCCAGAAAATAGTTTCAAATCATGATGTACTTTGAATCAAAAGAGTTGACCTAAATCACTTTATCAATGTTGCTCTTTGGAACATCAGATCCTGTGCAAAACTGTTCAGAGGATGAGAATATTTTTCTCTTTTCGTTTTTGCAGATGGTGAGAACCAGCTGGAGTTTGATTTCGACGCCTCCATGTCTGTGTTAACTATCCGCAAGCCCGGCATGAACGCGGGGGCAGACTGGACCGTGACCCTTCAGTGACCCCCAGAGACAGAAGACGAAAACAGAAAACGAGCAAACTAGACTGAAACAGGAGGAGATGGAGAGAGTAGGGAATAGACAGACTCCATTAATACTCCAGACTAACTAGAGCAGGACATCAGAGTAACTGCAGAAACACAGATCACGCTCTCCATCCACATTAACACAGCTTGTTGACGCTGAACTCTGCCATTTCCTCTTTGTGTTCAGTCACACTGTAAGATCTGACGGCAACGATTAAAAAATTACTACTAGATAGGAAAATGTGTTTGTTTTTTCAGGGAAGAATCGGAGTGGGTCAAGTCAACTTTGGGACTTTTTTTGCTGCTGAATCTTCCTCTCGGTTTAACACACTGTCTGCCTCATAAGAAATGCATCACTGTAAAGAGTTGTTGGTGTTTATAATGAAGGTTAACATTCTCATCACACACTCCAACCTACTGCTGATTCCTGTCTGAATTTGAAGAAATCTATCGTTCCTCTTATAGGCAAAGTCAAATCAGGTAAGAGCTCAGCCTTCTTTTCTCATGCGAATTTAAAAGTTGAGGGACAGTTTAACCATCGTCTCCTTTATGGCTCAAATCTTTTATCATGCTTTTTTTTTTTAAACTGTTTTCAACACCACAAAGACGTCATTGTTTAGCAGTCCTCAGCAAATCATTTTCTTCCAGCCTGTCATTGAGTTTCTCAGTCCTAAATATACATTATTTCTTCTTGTTGCTTCTATTTTGAAGTAATTTTCTTAATCGCACAGTTTGGGTTTTAAGCTGGGGAGTGAACCACTGACTGTGGATGATTCTAACAATGTGTTTTCTCTTTTGAGCCATTTTTCTTCCCTTCATATCCTGCTTTTAATGCACTTACAGCCCTTAAGAAATTAGATTTTCATGTGTTTCCTAGGCATTAGTTGAAATCTTCATTTGGGTTTTGATCATTAGATCAACTAAACAGTTGTCCATTTAAAGCCATCTGAACTACAGAAACATCAATCCAAAATATACATCAATCTGCCATCAAGTTCAATCATCTGAGCTGCAGGAGGGAAGGTTCTGCGAGTTTCTGTTTTCAAGAGCATAAATGTTCCCTCTGCATTGTTTTTTGTCAATGGCTTGAATTGGTGAAAACGGAAGTTAATGATTGCACTTCAGCTGTCAAAGTTGTCTGATGTACTCTTAACAGATGAGACCAAGTGAAAATAAACTTGACCAAATGTGAAAAATAAGTCTGATTTCTTCCAGTAATTTTTGTTAAATTATATTTCACATTCAGACTCATTCTGCCAAAACTGAATGAAAAAGTATGGTTATCTTTTTTTTATGTCACTTTTCTAGGTCTGGATAACTTTGTTTCAGACAGGGCAACCATCTACAGCGCCCCTTAAAGGGACTATATTTAACCTGTTGACTAATGTTCAGTATTCCACCTGTAATATTTTATCCAGTATGTTTTTGACTTACTGGCTTAAAACAAAAAATTAGGGCATTTTTACAGGTTTTTGGACAGGTTAAGATGAACTTGTAGTATTTTAATTGAGGCTGGTTAAAATACTAAGGGGTCCAATAAAAGTGGAATTTTTAAAAATGCATTTCTACAAATTAAAGGACAATAGAGTAGATAAAAGAAGTTCAAGACATCTCTTCCATTAATCATAATGGGTAGGGAGCAGCACAAGCAAATACGTTGGATAAGAAGTGTTTGCCAATAATAAATGCTTCTGAAGAATACCGTAATACCCTGATATTGAGCTGTTGGCACGTAATGAGACTGTCAAACAGCAATGGTCTTCAGAGGCCCCTTCATATTCATTGCTAGACTGACTGCTACTGGGGCTCAATCCTGCCCATAGAATCACCGTCCACAATGACTCTTTGAAGATGGTTTAATTATATCAGTTACAAAAAATAATTTCCCTTTCGGATAAAGTATTTTTGAATTGAATTTCCCTTGCGGCTATCCAGTGCAGTTGATCGCTGATTGGCCGTGCTTATGTCCGGGTATAAAATTAACCATTTAGAAGAAAGCAAAAGTTTTCACATTTTAAAGAAAATGTTTACAAAATATATATATATATATATATATATATATATATATATGATTTTTTTAAAATATGCATAAGTATTTAATTTGCTGTGTGTGGATAAAATCAAAGCGGAGATTGTGACAGCTCTAAGATTTGTTTACAAATTGCAGTTTGTGTTTTTGTCGCTTGCTGATGACGTCAGTGGTTCTTCCATCATGGCGGCGGAGGGCTGTGTAGAGATGAGCGGTAACGGGGTGCCTGAAGAGTCTTCAGGTAGATTTATTTCAGAGTTTCTAGACTAAAGTTGGCTGCGGGTTGACAGATATGATAATTGTTTCAACAAAGCGCTGCATTGTTGTTTCTTTGAAAAGCGGAAGGCATGGCATGCTAGGCTGAACTACACACAGCGACGTTGAGCAGAGCTGGACGTTCAGTGATTCCCTATAAGCTGAACTGATAAGAGTTTTAACTCACAGCTGTGCTGAAGAGGCTGCTGCTCAGCTTCCCGGAGTGACATTTCTTCATTTCAGTGATTTTTTACATTCATTTTACTGCACTTGTATCTGCTATAATGTATGAATGGGAGGCTCTGCAGAAATCTTAAAATTTCTTGATTTTTCAAGAAAGTTTATTTAATTAGTTTACCTCCAACTATATGCACAGAGGTTTTCTTTCTCAGCAGGTTATCTGGTTAAATTGGGCGTCTTTATGTGATTCTAATAAATGAATTTAATGAGTGCCGCTGTATTTATTTCCCTGTTCTTCATTACAATAACATTGAAATACAAATTACTTTAAAAAATATTACCTTAAAGAGAGGTAAAGAGAATAATTAGCTGAAGTCTGCACATTGTTTTTGTAACACTGTACCATGTTTCTTTTAATGTATTTAAAAGTTTAAAACAGATTATATCTCACATTGAACAAGAGTCACAAAAACATGCATGTAAAGGTAATTTAAAATGGGATTGTCCAAACTTAATAAATATTGTAAACCGAATGACGTAAAGCAGATTTATTTTGGTCTGCTGTGGAAGGATGTTCCCCTGGCTCTCACATCTCTGTTGACTTTTGACCTAAACGTACGGTTACACTACAGCAGAACCTATTTTCTTTGGCTAAAAGAAGCCAATACCAATATTCTTTTTGATAATGTTCTCCTTCTTAAAGCCATGGATGTCACCGAGGCAGCGCCGCCTCCTCCTGAAGCATCGGAGGAAAATGGCGGTGCAGCTGTGGCCCCTGAGGGTGCTGCAGACCCAGATAACTACTCCACGGACCTGGCAGCAGCGAGCGAACAGGGGGATCTACCTGCAGACTTTGATCGTCTATGGAAAGCCGCACATGACAATCCTCAGGACTTCCCCAGCTGGACCGATCTGCTCCAGTACTGTGAGCAAGAGGTGTGTGTTTTCAGCAAACCAGAGGAATTTTTTAGTAGAAAACAGAAATTAAGATTGACTTTCTCTGTAAAGAGGAATTACCACCCAGTTTCATCTTTTCAGGGTCATGCTGCCGCATACCGCAGAGCGCTGGAAGCCTTCCTGGCTCGGTATCCTCTCTGCTATGGCTACTGGAAGAAATTTGTCGACCTGGAACGTCGTGACAGCGACAACAACAAAGCAGAGGAGGTAAAAACTCCTTTACATTTTTTTCATATTATTTGATGTGTATTTGTAAAGCACTTTACTTATTTTTAAAAATTGACGTGTGTGCTATGTTAGGTGTGTATTCGTGGTCTTCAAGCAATCCCTCTGAGCGTAGATCTTTGGATCCACTACATCAATCTGCTGCTGGGAACGCTGGACATGAACCTGCCCGATTCAGCTGTTCGGATTCGCAGGTGAACAGGCTTCCAGTCACATCTTAATGTTTTCGACACGTTATTTTCCAAAGCTGATGGAAAAGTCGAGGGTTCAGCTCCGAAATTTCTGTTTTAATTTCCTTTTGAATGTCGTCTGAGTATGTTTTGGAAACGCACACAGAAAATACTAATATCATTAGATTTTACAGTTTAGTTGAGTTATTTCAGACCAAGCCAATTCCAGCACAATATTGTTCCTTGACTTGTACTCAAAAATACAACTTATTGTGAAACTTCATAAAAAAACATCTAGAAATTTGACTCTGGAAGTGATAAACATGGAGGAACCGTGAGAGCAGAAAACACAATTAAAGTAATACATAAACAATTCTTTGATAACATAATAATTTTTTTCCTCGGTTAAACATCCTCAGTGTTTTTGAGAATGCCGTTGCGTCGTGCGGTTTGGATTTCCACTCGGACCGCCTGTGGGATCTCTACGTGGAGTGGGAGAAGGAGCACGGAAACGTGAAGAACGCAGTGGCCGTCCTGGACCGAGCGCTCAGAGTTCCCACTCAGCTCTACAGCACCCACTACGACAAGTAAGCCCACCTGACCGCCACAGACACAATACTGACATCCAAGGGCCTTCAGTGGGTCACATTGAAGGCCCATTGGTAAAACCATTACAGTTTTACCACTGTAATGGTAAAACTTGCAATTAAATTCGAGATTGACATAAAAAAAAACAAAAAACTTTTGAACAGAAAGTCTGTTTGAACGTTTACTGGTTTTCTCAATTGTTGACTTTACATTTTTCTGCTTTTATGATATTAAGCACTTTAAACTGCCTTGTTGCTGAAATGTGCGATACAAATAAACTTGATTGGTTGATAAAAGCTCTGATTGTGTAAAATGTCATCTCCAAGTCATTTTATCTTAAATTAGTCAATCCTAGTTTACAGCAACTCCTTTCTCCCACACACAGTGTGACGCTGCCTCTGTTTTCGCGGTTAATGATGATTTACAGCAGAAATATTACAAAATGCTGTTAATTATAAAAGTGCCTAAAGTCTATCGATAAACCTTCATCCCCTCCTCTTCATTTGTCTCTTAAGTTTTATTCCTGATCCTGCTGCGTTGTCCACCCTTCCTGCTTCCAGGTTCAAAGTGCATCTTAACAACAACCCGCCTAAAGACGTGCTCCCCTCTGAGGAGTACGAGGAGCTGAGGGCGACGTGCCGGCAGAGCCAGAAGGCAAAGCGGGCCGAACAGGCCCAGGAGGCGGACGAGGAGAGGCCGCCAGGAGAGGAGGAGCCCGCTACGCCTGAGGGTACCGACTCGGTGAGTAAAATCTGGCTATTAAAAGCTTGGTTCTTACTAGAAATAAGCCTTTATGAGGCTCAACCACCTGGTTTATTGTTTAATCTGTGTTTAAATATTATTTAACACGGGAGGAAGGAAGTAGTTTTTATGGGTTCTAATGCCTTGTTGTTTTTTCTGCCTGGAGATTTTAAAGTCCAGCACTCGTAGAGTTCAGTGAAAGCTGACAGTTTGTCACATTTTCATGACCAGGTGTAGATTCCCAATGGGAACATCTTTATATACCAGTGATGTATGCCTCTGTTCAGGAGGAGCTGATGCAGAAGATCAGAGACCAGGTTCTGCTTCGCAGAGACAAAGTTTACCAGGACAATGAGGGAGAGGTCCGGAAGAGGTGGAACTATGAAGATGCTGTGAGTTTCTGCCGGGATCATTTCCCCAGACCTCTCCGTTGCTCTCTGTTCTTTATTTACTCTTATTTTAACCTTCATTTATTTCTGTCTTTATTTTATTCTTTTAGTTTTGTTTTTTTTTATTTTATTTTTTTTGTTTTTATTTTTGAATTCTTTATGCATTTCTATTCTTTTTATTTATTTTCTTTCTTTTTGTTCTTTATTCTTTTTGTTTTTTATATCTTACTAGTTTTCAATTTATTTTACTTAGATTTTATTTGAATTCTTTATGCATTTCTGTTTTTTTTACATTTGTTTTATTCTCTTTTTTTGTATCTCTTTATTTTTATTCTTTATGTATTTCTGTTTTTATTATTAATTTTATCTATTGATTCTTTATTTTATTTTATTTTGCATATATAGCGTCTCTTCTAGCAGGAAGTCGTGTTCATGATGAGCTCCAGATCTGTCATACATACACATATGCAGGCAATTCTTAAAGCTAATAATTATTTAATGAAACAAACCAAAGACACGCAGCATGAAAACAACTTTGAATGAGTGAGCCTGAAAATGTCAGAACCGATTCTGTAAATAAAACCATGACTGAGAAAAGTAGAAATAATTTAGTCCAGTTTATCCTCTCCTGCTGTCGCTGGCTCACAAACCCAGCAGATTTCCTCGTTTCTTTACGACAGATCAAGCGTCCGTACTTCCACGTCCGGCCGCTGGACCGCCTCCAGCTCCGAGCCTGGCACACCTACCTGGACTGGGAGATCGCTGAGCTGAACAAAGACACCACAGAGTCCTCACAAGGCGAGGACACGCACGATAAAAGTGTTTTTAATTTCCTTTCATGTTAGAAAGTATCTGTATTTAACACTGCTGTCTTCTAACAGATCCAAACCAGGAATCGACGGAGGAATCTGAGGTCACGACGCAGCGTCAGGGAGCATCAGATGATGCTCCCGCCGTCCAGGGCGACCACAGAGTTCGCATCCTGTTTGAGCGCTGCCTGATCGCCTGCGCTCTGTACGAGGAGTTCTGGACCAGGGTGAGATGAATCACTTACTCACTTTATCTGTGAGGGGCTTGAAACAATGTAACACCTTGCTGTGTGTGTTTCAGTACATTCAGTACCTGGAGCCACAGAGTGTGCAGGAGACGCGGGCCGTCTACCGGCGAGCCTGCCAGGTCCACCTGCCCAGCAAACCCAACATCCACATGCAGTGGGCCACGTTTGAGGAGAGACACGGTACGACACGCCCGTCTCTTTCTGCTCCTCCGAACTCAGAGCCGCTTCCAGCTGCTTGTTTATACGACGCCAGTGACCAGAGGCTCTTTTTGAAACCAGGTTTCAGAGTGAATCTTTTCTGAAACATGAAGCAGGAGCGTGTCTAGATTTTTTTTTATTTGAGGCACCAGGCAGAGGCACAGACATATTAAAATTACAAATTTCCTCTAAATGCACTGCGGTCTTCACCGACTCTGAAAAACAAAAAGTTGAAGAACAAAACTACTTATTTACCCAAACAGATCTGTTTAGCATGTGAGAGAGAACCATGCAGCACATTTGTTTGCTACAGTGACTGAGGCCTCAGGATTCTGTCACACAGTTAGCATAGCTTAGCTTTGTACAACTTTATGTTTAGTACCGTAATGCTAACTTCATTCAACATATCGACTATAAAGTAGAAAAATTTGAACCAGACTACAAACTGCAAATAGCTGTTTACTTTTGACTGTAATCTCATATATTTATATCTTGATGTTCGTTAATATATATTAGCCCAATTTTCGAAATTTCGAAATTTTTCAAATCTGTGATCTGTGAAAATCTGTTTGTGTGATGTTTTTTCTCTTTATTTGTTGCTTTGAGATTTTTTTTTTAAGCGCATTTTTAACTTTTCAAGCTCACAAATGTTCTTGTATTTTCTAGAAAATGTCAGAATTGTTTGGTGGAAATGTTTACAGTGGCCCTAATATGCTGATGCCATGAAATGGCCAGGCTAGTCTAAACATTTAAATGTACAACAAAACAAACAAAAAAAAGCACATCAGAAAACTTGCTCATGCGAACTTCCTGCCTGTCTCCACCAGGTGACCTCAACGAGGCCCGGCGGGTTCTGGAGGCCCTGGAGAAAGCCCGGCCTGGTCTGGCCGTGGTTCGCATCCGCAGGGCGGCCTTAGAGCGCCGAGCGGGCCGGCTGGACCAGTCGGAGGCTCTGCTGCGAGAGGCGGTGGCTGAATCCAAAGAGAGGCCGACGCTGCACGCCTTCTACTCCATCAAACTGGCCCGTCTGCTGCTCAAAGTGGCCAGAAACCCAGACGGCGCCCGCACGGTTTTACAGGAAGCGCTAGAGATTAGTCCGGTGAGATCAGAGAGAGAAACGGTTGATGTCTCAGCTGGACGGCATGATGCGTCTCGTTGCTTAGCGGTGTCAGGGAGGAATTTGCTACAAAATAAATGAAATATTGTCACAAGAGATTTCTCCTTGAGGCTGTAAAGAGATGTTACTTTGTGATAATTTTGTCCTAATTAAAAATAAAAAAGTCTCCATCTATTCTGGGGCACAAGTCAGGTCAGGATCCACCCTTTGCACCCTCCTGTTTTAATAAAAATGTTTTCCTTTTCTCCATAAATGACTCTTCCATCAGGATAACGACAAGCTGCACTTGAACCTGTTGGACCTGGAGTCGTCTGCGGAGCCGGGGGCTTCGGCCGAGGCGGTGCAGGAGTGTGTGACTCGGGCCCTGGCGGCTCCGCTCACCCCGCAAACCAAGTTACTCCTGTCACAGAGAGGCCTCCAGTTCACGGAGGAGTACAGCAACTCCATTAAGAGGTTGAGCATCTTGTTTCTGACCATCCTGTTTGGGTCTGGTGAAGCATTTTCATCTCAAAGTGAAGCTGTGCTGTCTCTGCAGCGTGCTGTCCGTCTACGAGGCGCATCAGAAGCTGCTGGACGAGCTGGGAGGCACGAAGAGAGAAGCAGAGAACGGGTGAGAGAAGAGGGCAAAACCTAGCCTCAGATTATGATTGTGGAGGGAAAGTTCAGTCTGTCGGAGAGACACTTATTAAAGCTTTTTGTTTTAATAAGTGTTACAGTGTCATACTGTTATCAGAAGTAGGAAAATTTAACTCAAGACTTGGAAATAGGAGGAGTAAGAAAACTGATGACTGATCAGAACCTGAACCAGTTCCTTTAAAGTGACTGGATTATTTTCTGGTTCATTATAATAAAACCAGAATTACAGATGAATAATTATCTGCATAGATCTGTTTATTACCATTCAGGGATTTGGAGTTCCAACTGTTCACCGTCTGACCCTTCCTCTGCAGAAACATTGGCGCTTCTGCTTCCTAAACAATATGGCTCAAATAAATAAGGTTCTAGTCCTTCAGTAGAACCAGCTTTCCTCTTCTTCATCACTCCAGTTAGCTTCTTCTGTCAAAACTGCAGATGAGTCGCTCAAATATTCACTGAAATCCTCCCAACTTCTGTAGATTCAGCCTTGGTTGTTTTACATTTCGACTTACCCTGATTACATCACAAAATGGCGCCGTTGTTTAATACATTTAGTTAATACACAGAATACACGACAGATCATCTTTTTAAATCATGTCGGTGGTTCTAACGTTTTATTTCTATTAATCTGGTTCCTAAGGGACGAGGATCCAGAGAAAACTAGCAAAACAGACGACAGTTCTTCTGCTGCTGTGCCGGCATCCAGCACGTCACATGTTCCCATCACCACGCCGCCGCCTCCTGTGATGGCCGCCGACCCAAGCGCCCAGGCCGGATACGGAGTGTACAGCAGCTGGTACCAGGTAAAGGTTAAGAAGTTCTGCCATTTAATGTTTACAGATTCCTAGTTTTGTTGTTTTTGAAATGTGAAAACTGATGTTGAATTCGTCTGAAAGTTTTTTTAATGACACATCAGTTTCTTTTCTGTCTCTAAGCAACCGCAGTACGGCGGCTACGGCGGCTACGGCTACCAGAACGCCTGGAACTACAACCAGTCCTACTATCCACCCAGTTAAGCCGAACAGCTCTGGAACCGGTCCGACCCGTCTGAACGACAGACTTATTTCCCAGCATGCCTCTGTGCTTTCAGAGTTGGTGAATCTCGGTGGAAAAACCAGCTAAAGGGAAACCATGGCGCCCATTTTCTGTAAAGTCTTCTGATTTTAATTAAAATTATTTTTGTATTTGTTGTCAAATCGACACCTTTTCTCATGTTTTAAAGTCGCTCACTCTATCCAGTGTGTGAATGGTGTTTTGTACCAGTTGTTGGTTTTTAATGTACATAAAATGTGTTTTATAGTGTCACTTTAAGGCTTTCTCAGATTTGTTGTTCTTCAGATACAAGGAGAAAAACAATTTAACACTACATGAAACAAACTCACAGGTGTTTCTATTATTTACCTAAATGTTCAAATACAAGGAGGAACTAATAGAAATGTACCATGACTGAAAGTCCAGTTCACTTCCTCCTGTTTTTATAGACAAACTGATCATTTTTTCTAAATGTTAAATACTTGAGTCTTAATTTAACCCAAATTAGTAGGTTTGGTTGTTTTATTAAGATGCATCAGCAGCTTTGGCTGCATTTAGGCTGCAGCATAAATGGAGTCCAGCACCAACTGTGGTGAAAGGTTTTGGTTTCAGCTCCCAAAAGCTTAAAAATTAATTTAAAGAAGAATGAAGTTTTATTTTTAAAAAAGGTACTTTGCTAAAAGTTCGAATTAAAACCAATGAGTTCCTCTCATGGACGAGGAAACCAGTATTTCCAGTCTTAAACAAGTTAAGCTTTCCTCATTATGTGCATGTAAAACACACACAAGAAGCTGTTATTTAATCATCTAGAAGGTTTTATTTCTGAGTTTTTTTTTTTAGCAATTTAGTTTTTGTGAACCTCATCACTAATGCAAACAGTAGTGATGTCAATCAGTAGTATTATTTTGGCAATGTAATCATCTTTACCGGTGCTTTTTAATAGGTATATACAGAATTCAAGCTTATATTTGTTAAAGTGGTATTTTTTTTAATATATTTTGTTATGTGTGTTATATAAAGAATATTTTCAGGAAGACAAACCTTTTAGCTGCATCATTTCCAGGTTTTCTACTTTCATGAGAATTGGTTTTACAAAAATGTGAGAGGATAAATTTATATAAAATTCAGAACATCAACTCAATTATCCCAGCCAGCTTTATTGTAATCAGGTTCCTGGTGGACACAGCTTTCAGCAAATCTGAACTCGTTAAAAAAATGAAAGTAAAATGTCACAAAGTCAGGAAGATCACAGGAAATAAACTTAAGGCCCTTTCAGAACCACTTTAGCATGTATTCTTTAGCAATACAAGGGTCGAGTTAAAACTTTGTACTGTGCATTTTTTTAATAAATGTGTTGAAACCACCAGCAGAGATCCTTGGGGAAGTATCAGTCAGAAGCCAGCTATCTTCAGCTCGACTCAGCTGAGGTCAAAGGTCCAGTTCAACGCCTGCAGCAGATCTGAAGCTGCATTCAGTCAGTCTTCAAAAACAGAAACTCACATCAAAGTCTGAGGAGCTCCAACGTGTCTGAATGCAGCTTCACTGCGTCTCTGCTTCGGTTCAGCTAGCTGGCTTAGTGAGTGATACTAGCAGATGGCAGCTCGGTTCCTGGGTCGCTCGGTTCTCGTGTTGACGTCGTGGTAGAGGTGAGGTAGGCTCACAGAGCTGATCCTTCTCACTTTTTGGTAACAACCAGCACAGCTGAAGGCACCAAACCTGTGCAGAGCGCAAAGAAAAGCCGGTTTCAGCCCAACGCGAGCTACATGTTTTAAAAAAACAAAAAAAAGCTCATGGACGTGACGCCATTTTAGATATCTGACAGCATTTAAAACTCGTTTCCTGAAGGCTCACCCAGCTCTTTAAGAGGCTTCTCCATGTCCAGTTCAGTGTAAACGTGGCGCGGGTATGGCGACAGCAGCGTGAAGTCCTGACCCTCGGGTGTGTTGCCGTTCATCTGCACGTAGACGCGCACCGCCGCCAGCGGCTCCTGGGCCTTGAACACCGTGTTGATGGTGGAGCCGTCCAAAAGACGAACCTGCGAAGGATCCGGTGAAAGGAAGCGTAAAATAACTGTAACAACAGCAATACAGAGTAAAGTGAAGCTTTATTTACAGGGTTCCTGTAAATAAAGTTTATTTACAGGGCTCCAGCAAAGAAGGAAAGAAAGAATGGAGAACACAAGGAAGAAATGACAAGATGGAGGGCAGAAAGGTACAAAAAGCCTTAAATAATATATGTGATATAATATGTACCTGTATCCTGGACTCATCATACTCCTTCTTCGTGGGCGGGGGCCCCTGACCGGTGGGTGACGACGGACTGGGCGGGGTGGGCTGGGTGGATGTCATCGTGCTCGGAGGTGCACCACCTCCAAACTAAACCAGAGGAGTTAAAAAAAAGATAAAACAGTCAGAATTACAGAGTAAAACATGAAAAATAAAGTCAGTGTGTCTCAATTACTTTCTGTGCTCGCTCCTCTCGGTCTCGTGCGATTTTATCTTTAACCCGTTGCCTGACAAGGACAAGAAAAAAGGCACCAGAGTTAGAAACAGTAACAAGAAGTAAAACCATTGTGATCTTAATTATAATGTCCTCACAACAAAGTCTTTCCACAAACTAAACCATCATAAATAATAACTGCATCATTATGTGTAAACATCCTGCAAAGTTACAGTCAAATCTTGCACATAAATTGTAGTACCTGCAGCATTTTGCTTCAGGATTTCATAAATTGTTATCAAATCTTTACTTTTGTGGCTTTAAACATTCATTGTGAATCCTTGGAGAAGCTAACCTCGCCAACTTGTCCTCCATCTTCTCTCTCCTCCTCTGATCTGCGAGTTTCTTCATCTCGTCGTCCTGAATCTTCTGCCGGATCTGCTGCAGCTCCTGGCCCTGCCTCCTCCGCTGCTTTTCCCGCTCCACCTCCTCGGCTCGCTCGCGCTCCCTCCTCTCCGCTTGCTTCACTCGCATCAGCTCCTCTAGTCTGAAAGGCAGGGACAAACCAGCTGGTAAATAAAAACACATGACGTTAACGCTGCTTACAACTGTTCAGCATCAGCTCTGACCTTTTGACCTGTTCACGTTTCTCCTCCTCCGTCATTGGTTGTTTTGAAGCCTCTGGGTTGTCGCTGTATAGCTCATCTTCCTCTGTGATTACTGGCGCTAAAACACGACCACGACCAAGATGATTAATAAAACATCTTTAAAGAAATTATTCACAAAGACAGATCTACCTTAGACTATATGAATTCAAATGGTATTAAATATTGTTTTTCTCCTCAGAAAAACAAAAACATGCACCGACCTTCACCTGAGTCCCCTGCTGTCGTCTCATCTGCCTCTCCTCCTAAAACGTTCCCCGCTGGAGGAACGTACGGCTCATCGATGTCAGGGTCGTTCTCATGTTCCATTAACCTGAAAGAGACGCATCCAGAACAAAAGGTCAGGCAGCCATTCTGTGCTCTGAATGGCTGCCTGACCTTGACCTAATGATAAAACAATACAGGCATCATTGTAAATTTTAATAATTTCTGTAGACAACCCAAAATATCAATTGCTATACAGTTGAAACCAGATGTTTAAATATTCCATACAAATATTTTCGGTCAGTTAAAGATTACATAAGTAATTTATATTTGTTTAATAATGTTTTTTTTTAAGTTTTTAACATTCTTCTCTTTAATCATAGTTAATTTATTAAGCAACATATCCAAGGGTGAGTTGGCTTGAGTAGCTTCTTTTAGTTAATCAAAGACACATTCAAATAAAAACCGCTTTTTAAATGCTTAATGAGGTTATCAATGTTTCATAATAAAATGAGTTTGAACATTTTGAAAAATTTAAGTGTGAGAAAATAGCAAAAACAAGAGAAATACATAGAGAAGCCGAAACTTTTGACCAATACTGTATGTAACTGTCTCACCAGTCCATGGCTTGCTCTATCCCCTGGTTTCCTGTATTGGCCACTGCTTTCTCCCTGAGGAAGCGACAGAAAGGACAGGTTACCTTCAGCTCACTGAAATCAGTCATATCTGGTGTGAAGCTCGTAACTCACGCTCTGTTTCTGCCAAAGCCCATCTCCAGAAGGCTCTCCAGTGTTGTTAGCTCTGCCATTTTGACCTGAAACAAGCAAGTTACCAGCTTTCATGAATCATCGACAGAAAGAAAAGGGGACATCAAATAACTCCCTTTAGATTTTCTCATTGAAAGTAAACACATTCACAATACTTTCGGAATAAAAAACGAGAAGAACACAAATTAGTTTCACCCTGAACAGCTTGTTATTTCCAGTCACAGCTGAAGTAATGCTAAGAGCTAGCGTTAACATTAATGCTGCTAACGAGGGTAGTTTTACTGACTGAAATGATTAAAATAACCTTGCTGTAAATCGTTCTCGCTAAAAATCGCTTTGTAATCTTTAATGAAGGTAGTCATAGTGGTTATGTTGTTTTAAGTGTGTTAATATCAGAGGCACAATAGAGATTGATGAAGGAGCGTTTGTTAGCTACTTACACATCAGCCTGCTACAACAGTTCATCAGTACGGAAAGTCATGTGGGTCAAAAGGGACCACGCGAAATTAGTTCAAGAACATTTATTTTAGATTAAGCTCACAATTATTAGATTAATATCAAAATTCTGACATAAAAATGGTTAGAACAAGGAATTTGAATGCCTTTTGGTCTTTTTAATTTCTTAAAATAATTTGACATTATATCATTAAATAATCATGCAATGACTGATGTAATCATTGACATCATTCATATCAAAAGTTTTATCTTAAGTTCAGCTATTTCTACAGATGCCTGACTGAATATGAAGTTATTTCTATGTGCATTAGCTCTGCAACACTGCATTTGGAGACGAAATTATGACTTTTAGATGCTTCATATTTACAAATCCTTCACTTTTTGGATTTTATAAAATAAAAATATTTCTGGGAAACATCAAACATGCATAATTCTCTCTGATAAAAGTTACTCAAAACCATCAAACCAGAACAGGAAGTAAATTTGATCTATGACCCTGTAACATATTAAATGTTTGTTTTAAAACACATCTCTATTGGTTACTTTGGTTTCTAAACTATGAGCTTCCTGTTGGCCTGAATGATTTGATCCTATCATGGAGGTATGTTCATAGGTGTTCAAGCTATATAATTTTCTGACTATTATGTGCAGGTTGGGTCTGTTACATATTTACAGTAAGTGTAATGATTAATTTTTCTCTACCCCACACAGTCTTAAGCAGCTCTCAGTCACGAGTTCATCCATTACTCAGACTTTCCTCTCAGTCACTGACTGATTTTCTTTCACACTTTTAATTGTAATTGTTTATGTCTCTTTTCCTCCTTTTGGTATTTACTTGCAGGGTTAATTTGGTAAGTATGAGCTTTTTTTCATTTGCATTTGTTTATCAAAGTGATGTGCAATTAAGAAAAAAAAAGTTATTTGTCAATCAGATTTTAAACCAGTTTTCAGAAAACCTTTGACCTATGACCTAGTTTGGTTTTCTTTTAATAAAATGTTGTTGTTTTGGTTAGCTATGGTACATTTATGCTATTTTGGCAGTAAAAAAAATTCTATATGTAATCTTAAAAGGAGAGCTTAAATTTCACAAGAAGTAGCAAAAAGGATTTTTTAAAACAAAATGTTAAAATTGAATAAAAGTTGATCAGGTTCAAACATTTCCGTGTTTGCTTCTTTTGGAAACAAGTTGATGCATGGCTGTTTGCACAGATCTTAATGGACTGATACCATCATATTTTTTTTCAAGATGACATTCTGTAAAAGTATAATGTAAAGATTTTTGCTGTTGTTTCTTGTTCAACTATTACTGAAAATGTGCCAGTTTATTTATTTTTGATCATAATAATTTACCGGTGCTTGTAAGTCTTCCTATTGGAAAGATCCTCTGAATAGAGATGGTCAAAGTTGAAGGCTATAATAGGGGTGAAGGTCTTTTTAGCCTATCTTTGAATTACTTTATGGCTCTATTTTTATTTCTTTTACAGAGGACGGGTTAAGGGTCAAAGTTCACCAAAGATAAGTTGAGTCAGATTTTGCGAAAAAAGAAAAAAAAAAAAAAGATGAAGCTCCCCAAAAGGAACAGTCAGCTATCTATTTTAATGCCGAAATATAAGACTTTTTTTTTTTTTTTTTGAGTTCAAATTCAAGTAGTTTTTTTTTTTTTTGGGCACAAATCATCTTGCTCTCAACACCCTGTTCATGTTTATTGAGTGAATGACCGTAATTTTATTGGAGTCAAAGGGTGGAATGTAATCTCAGATGCTGTAAAAACCAAGATTAGTTTTATGATATTTCAGTGATAATTCATCAGATATGGCTGCTATCACACGGAGACTCAACTTTAGGACGGGCAGTAAAGTGGTGTGACTTCATGTGATCACTGAGTTCAACAAAAGAGGGCAGCATTTTATCACACAACTTTACAGAGACTTTGCCAGGCAGACTTCATGAGACAATAACAATGCCAGAGATTATATCTGGGTTAATATTTAAAGGCCATCTAATCCTCGTGGAGGTAAAACGGAGGCTCCTGCTTTGACTCGGTTCTCAGCTGAAGACTGGGGAGCCGGATTTGGGGGAAACCTTTTGCTCCGGTCCATCAGCTGTGTTGTTTCTGCGGGTCTCACCAGCTGTAACAGCATCTCCATTTGGAAAAACTGTGGCATCCAGTGGAGCTGCTGTTATCTGTGGAGGGACACCTCTCCTCATTGAAACGCCACACAGCTCCTTCTACAGTTTGTTTTAATTAAAAGGTTGATGGTTGCTGTCGAATAAAATTTATTGTGTGAATCCAGTTAAGGTGTCAATGTGATTTTTTTTCTCTCTCATCATACAGATTAAGCTGATCTAACATACAGCCTGAGATAACGGTCATGCTGCTTATCGCTGTCATAAAAATATCTATGCAATGATTTAACATAATACGTCTCAACTTTCACAGGTCACTACATTTTAAAATGATTTTAAAATCCCCATTTATTTCAGTAATTAAATTTAAAATGTGATAAATATCTGTTATATAATTCAGTAATTAAATAATTAATTCAGAATCTTAATTTCAATTTTTCATTTAGAAATGAATCCCTCTGTGAGTTAGCAGTCTGCAGTGTTGTGAAAATCTAGTTGCCCCGTTACAAGTTTCTTCTGTTTTTTCTTTTTTTTTCTTTTTTGCACATAAATATTTCAGATTATCAAATATTATAACCCAAGCAAATACAAAAAACACTGTTCAAGTCAACCTGGTACTCTGTCGTAAAAAAAAAATCACCCCATCTTGTTAAATCATGAAATAACTAAAAATAACTATTTGTATCGGTCATGCCCTTCAGCCCTGATCACAGCCAGGCCTGAGCCAGTTTGAAAGGAAATAAGGTAAAAGATCTCAAAAATGGATAAGAAGAAGCAAAATCTTTGACATCTGTTGGTCTGGAAAGAATGACAATGACAAATAGTTTTTTAAGGATTTAGTACTCCAGAGACCCAAACTCAGTAGTTCTTTCTCTGTAAAGTCAGAGCTGCCAGAATTACTTCAATAACATCAAAGACTTATCCAGGATGTCACAAAAGAACCAAATATAAGAACTGAAACACTGCAGATGTCATTGACTTCTCCCAAAGTTGGTGCTTTTGATTCAGCAGTAAGAGAGAGATAAAACAAAAATGACATCCATGTGAGAAGCCACTCCTGACTGAAAGAACACAAAGGCCTGTCTCACATTTGCAGAAAAGCATCTTAACGTTCTCCAAGACTGTTTGGGGTTTGGTTTGAGGTGCTTTCTTGTATCAAGACATGGATAACTAGCCTTAACTAATTAAATCATAAATTCTGCTCTCTACCAAAAAACACTCAGCTTTCAGTTTTTGACATTGAGCTTGAGTTCAGCTGGGCTAGAAAGCAGGATAATAATTCAAAGCACATCATCAAGTCCAACACTGATTGGCTCACAGCAAACAAAATTAAGCATATGGAGTGACCTAGTCAAAGTCCAACCTCAAATGTTAGATAGTCGTTCATCTTGCCAAAGGCGGCACAACCAGTTGTAAGATTTATGGGGTGATAACTTTTCATATAATGTCACATTTGTTTGGATAGGTTTTTATTTTACCCAAGTTCAAAAATTACATCATCATTTGAAACTATCTTTTCTATTTACCCATTTGATGATCTGAAATATTTAAGTGATAAAAATAACAAAATATAACATAAAAAACCACCGAAAGGGTAAAGAATGAAATAAATAAACTTTTCAATGGTCTGACTTAATGGGATGCAGCTGGATGCTGTGTGTGAATACATGCACAATTCCACAATTCCTGTAAACAGTAAGCAATTTCTTGGAATAAATGTTTAAATGTGTTTCATAAGTGCAAAATCCCCAAAGTTAGACTGTCAGTAGCAGGTGGACAAGAGGATTTAGTTACAGCAGAAATAAAAATAAAACCAAAAGTGAAATTGAACTGTGGCTTTATAGATCCAGTGGGTAATTCAAAGAAGCCTCTTGAAAGTAAAAGCAAAAGGACACATGACCAAGTGAAGTATAATGAGACCAGTGTGTATATTACTGAACAGATGTCCTAATCCCGATTCTAAAAACATGATTCACAGCTCATAAATGATCATAAAGTAAGAACATGTAACACGAAAGGCAACACAGTCATCCTAACTGTGACACTGAAAGGGACAAACAGAACCAATTTGCAACATGCTGAAAAGATGCTTAAGGATCAGACACAAATCAAGACAATGCTTCCTGCTGGGAAATAAAGTGATGACAGAGGAAAGCAAAAACCATCTGGGATATGTAAACAAATCCCAAATGTGCAAAATGATTTGATGCGATGAGGTAACAAACACATGTATGAATGAGAAACACATCACTGTAACAACTGAATCCACAAGTTTTATTTTTGTTGAAGAACCTGTTTTAATCTGAGGAGAAAAAATACTTCACTATTAGAGAAACATATTATTGAATATATGTTTGTAGAAAATAACATGCATAAATACTTGTTAGAAATATTTTTATTGCAGACACAATATCAGTCATAACAGTCACATTTCAAAATTACAAAATGCTTGTCATCTTTCTCCTTTCCTCCCCCAAAACAAATACACACTAAAATCTTTGTCATATAAATAGATAAATAAATAATAGATGGATATCAATATATAATTTCAATTTTGATATATGAACTTAAAACGGGTTTAAAATCAGAAACAACTGGCTTGTGCTTGAAACAAAAAATATTGTTATATGGCAAATGTTTTAGCATAATACATCATATAATGTTATTTCTTACTAAAATAAGAGACAATTTAAGGCATGTCTGACACTACTTAATTAACAAATGGGCATCACTTTAACTAGTCAATATTTTAACGACATAAAACATTAATGACGAATTTAAATGACGAATTTACTTTATGGCCTTAATTGGCACAACTTACGTCAGGTAGCAGTATATTTTTCCTACCTCTATCATTTCATTTATATATCAATTCACTGTATTTGTTTTTTATCTGATGATGTAATGCTCGTCATAAAGTTATTAGGGACATGGCCTGTTGTTTTAATTATATGTTACCTCAGCCTGCCATACACCTGTTGATTCGAAATATTCCGATGACGTATACGGGATTTACTGCTTTCGTTCGTTGAGACTTTTATTGTGAAGTAGCACTTCCGGTGATGGTGGTTTCTTAACTGTCAGCCGGGTGCTAAGAGAGAAGCTACTTTCAAAAGGTCTTTAACGGCTTTTCCATTCACAGCCTCGGTGCATTTGACGGAACCTGTCTGCCGGGAGCCTGGTATTCAAAGTGGGTCACGGGTGGCTGTGTTGAATTAAGTTAAAGTCAGCTGAACGGAGCCCTCCCATTAATGAGTAAGGCTCTTCTTGCGTGGCCACTGGTAAGCTAACGAAGAGGAGGGTGGGGACTAAACTTGCAAGACCTCGCCCCAGTCGTTGTTTCACTCTCTAGCTCACAGACAGCTAATCTCCTGTCGGCGTGTGAGACCTCTCACAGCTTAAATAGACAACCATTCAAGGGGAGACCGACACAGCTGTGCCTACTGAAGGGTAAAAATCAGCAACCATGTTCAGGAAGACCTTGAAGAAGGACCCCGAGCTGTTCCAGAACGTGTCTGAGGGGCTGCGGAAGCTTTACCGAACCAAACTGTTCCCGCTGGAGGACACGTATCGATTCCACGACTTCCACTCCCCGGCGCTAGAAGATGCCGACTTCGACAACAAGCCAATGGTGCTCCTGGTTGGGCAGTACTCCACCGGTAAGACCACCTTCATCCGGCACCTCATGGAGCAGGACTTCCCCGGTATGCGCATTGGCCCCGAGCCCACCACGGACTCTTTCATCGCGGTGATGCACGGCGAGCAGGACGGGGTGATCCCGGGTAATGCCCTGGTGGTGGACCCCAAGAAGCCCTTCCGCAAACTCAACGCTTTTGGAAACGCCTTTCTCAACAGGTATTACCCCCCCCCCCAACCCCCTGTGAACTTTAAAGTGCTCACTAGGAAACAAACAGATGTTTAAATTGTAATACCTGAGTTTTTAGGTTATTCTTCGAAGGTGAGTGTTTTCACTAATTAGTGTAGGGAGGAAAAGTCTCATAAAGATATCATATGTGATTTAACCCCCCCCCCCTCCTACACGTCCTAACATGCACCACACCTTTTTTTCTTTCTTGGGCAAATTCACATTGTGCTGTTGAGCAATCTTCACCGAATGGCCCTGAGTGAGGTTTCCCCCTTTCATCATCCTAAAGGAATGCACGTTTAGTGTTGGTAGACAGGTGGAAGCGCCACCTGTGTGTGTGCTTATAGCAAAGAGAAAAGAAGGTGCTTTCCAATGGTTTAATCAAATTAAAGGAAGCTCTCTTCCTTTCACTTTGGTACAAATCCACATCACAATATACTTTTTTTTAAGTATTTAAAAGTACTTTTCAAAATTCTTCTGGACAGATTAGATCCTGAAAAAAAAGCATGTTCCCTGGAACCTAGATGAATGTGAGCTATGCGGCTTGGCAGCATGCTGACCTTGTTGCGTCCTTATAAGCCAGGGCCATAAGTTTCACGTCCCTCCTGCTGTATAAGTATTACAACACCAGCCAGCTCCTATGACTAGGCTCAGCTGTGTTTCAATGCCAGGTTGTGTAGATGTCTTTGATTCAGTTGTTTGCCAAGAAAGTAATTTGTTTGGCCAAATATCTAAGCTCTATAAGAATAGGCTCTCAGTTTTCCTCTTAAAGTTAATTTGCTCTGATAACTCGCTTTAAAGATCATACCTGGTTTTTAATATTTATTCAAAATGAAGTGGGATTCCTGAACCTAATTTATCCCAAACTTTGAGAAAGTTACACTGTGTTATAAACTTCTAAGCCTTCTTAATTTTCTCTCAAACCCTTGTGAGGTATCCCATGTTTTACAAACGTCTGAATAAACGCTTCCTAGAAATTGCTGTTCATTTGCTTTTCAAAGTAAAACAGGAGATGAAACCAACCTCTTATAAACTTGCTGTTTGTGTCCTATAAAGTCACAGAGGGTTAAATGTTTTACTATCTATCTACAGTGCGGTGGTGTGACTGTACAGCTAACAGATGTTTCATTTTTGTTAATTAATTTGGCTCATGAGAGGTCGTTCTGTGAGAGTGATTATCATGATTGCTTGGGACATTCCAGAGCGCTTCCCATAGGATTGTTGGAATGGATTTTCCGGTCTTATGAATGACTTAAGTCTTTCCTAAAGCTCAGATGAGTCAGAGGTATTTCCCAGGTCAGGTTTCTTTTTGAACATACTGACACAAATTAATATTACATTAAATAAAAACAGTGGTATGACTTAAGTTAAAGTGAAATCCAGGGACACTTGAAACTTTTCAGTTTCCGCTAGCTGTATCAAATGAGCTCCTCCCAGTCGGGCTTGGAGAGCAAAGGTATGACTGCTTGCTTAAAGCCAAAACACCTGATCTTGTTATACAATGTCTGAATGTCTTATGAGCTCAGACATCCTATATCATGACATCACTTCCTGGTTCAGCATGTGGGAATCTCCCATTCCATCGTCCAGATAATGTCAACTACAGAGAAACATCCAGCTAAATAGATAGCCAGAACACTTTCCAGTCTGGTTTTGTTTAGTTATTGTAATCTTAATTTGCTGTCGACATCAGACTGTTTGTTATGTTGCCATGAGTTGTAGTAAGATAAACACTCAAGTTGGGACTTGCTCAGTTGGGCCTCTTTCCTATTATCAATATCCTTTGACATTCCTTCCTGGAATTATGTGGAGTGTTGTTCTTATCTTCAATGGAAGCTAATGTCTGCCAAGTAACCATCATTCATAATGGGGAAAGTGTAATAATTGTAATTCACGTATCGCTTTAAAAGAGTAGGAAGTGTTGGTTTTTGTCAGACATTATTTATCATTCAAACTTCATTAAAGACTAAAAAGGAAAGCAGATAAGACTTAATTTAAGCAATGGCTTATTGTTTGTTGTCGCATCATTTGTCAAGTTGTTGGGTCAAGTGCTTTCACATTATGTAGTTTTATTGAATTCAGTCTGCATCTTTGTCTCAGGCTCATCTGAATATTTGAAGCTCTGCTTAAGATAAATAAAATGTTTATTAAAAACTCTGTCATTATCGAGTTGTAGGTCTATTTTTGACAAATTGGACCAGATACTTCTGATTCAGCACAGGAATTCACCCGACTCCTCAGCTATGAAGCAGGATAACTCCTGTTTGTGATTTATTTATGTTTTTCAGAATCATAAAGCTGGTTTATGTTTTAAAGCTGCAGTAGGTAACTCATGAAAAATATTTATTGCATATTTGTTAAAACAGTCCCTGTCCAGCTATAATATGAAACAGATGAGCTGTGAAGGAAATTTGAGCTCCTCTGTTATTTTCTCCCTGCCATTTTCAGAAATACTCTGCTTGGTTAGAAACAACTGGAGGAGGGTCTGGGTGTTGTCAATCACCCTATGCTGCTCACACCCTCATCCTTAAGACTCTGCTACGCTTCAGCTCCTCCCCCACAACGGAGCCTGCCATGAATGCTAAAACTAGTTATCATTCCTGGGACAGCTGCAGCAGACCGACAATCTGGAGCAGTGTGTACATGAGTGTGATTGACAGCACCAAGACCCTCCTCCTGGTCCTGATTGGTTTTCTTATTGAGTGATGTATTTCACTCCACAGGAGGGAGGTGGAGGAGCTCTATTTAATTAAAATGTTATTTGTTTCTTATTTTCGTTCACAGATTATTTCTAATAAAAAACTGCCAAAACAGATTGGCAGTTTTAACATTTATGTAAACGCATTTCTATAAGTTACTTTCTTGATCCTCGAGACCAATCAGTGCCCTTAGAACCACCCAAAACTTGTTCCATTTAAATATTGGAAACTGTTTTTTCTTCAATACCCCTTGATTAGAAATGATTCTGTTGTCACTAAAACATGAAAATATTAGTTTTAAGTCCCGAATGCATCATAGTTTCCATATGGTGACTATTTTTACATCCACAGCAATCTTATCAAGATTAATCAAAAGCACATTGCAGCTAGAACATAAACTCTGAAACACAAACACATACTTTCTGATTAGAGGCTTCATTTTGTTTCAGGGTTTTAGGTTTTTGTAGTGTTGTTGGGTCCATGGGGTTTAATATTGTACACATTAGTAACTGTAATCTACATTTAGTGTTTCAGCTGGTCTGGACAAGTAGTAGAAGCACATTTCACCTGAAATTTTCACTTAATTATGTTGCATCAGCTGCTGTAGTCCTGCCTTTTCTAAAAGGTAACAATTGAAAATCAAGGATCAGACTCTTAATTGGCTGAGTTGATGAGAATGTGATGTCAGCCCTTCTGTGCAGCTTTTAACCATAGTTATTCAGTCTGCAGATTAGCCTTTAACTACCAGGCTCAGGTGGGTCCTACCTTCAGTGTAAGCAGTTATTTATGAAGAGCATAAACAGAAATCAGTCATGAGGTTCTCACACCTTCAGCGCCTGCTTTTGAGGAAACCTTGCGTTGTTTCTGATTAGCTTTTTTTTTTTCAACCAAGTGTCCTCAGAATTAACTCAATAGTACTAATAAAACTCCTGACAAGAAGGCGTATGCTTTTTGATTCTGATGTACTTTTTGTGCCGCTGCAGTCTGTGGGCCCCAGTGTATTTCTGTGTTTTCTGTAAGCCGTTAGTCAGTAAAACTGGAGTCAGCAAAGCTTAGGTTCCGCTCTGGCCCACACTGTCCGGCTCCATCCCGTCCTGTTGTTCCAGGGCGCTGACTTTGCTCTTTACTGAGTCCGGGCCGGAGCCTTGCGAAGCCTCACGCTGTGCTTCAATACACACCAAAGGTACCTGGATATTTTTATAGGCAACTGGAAACAAAGAAAAAAAAATCATGATTTTTTTGAAGGAACAAATGTGGAAAATTGCGATTGGTCACGTTTCCAGTGCAAGTAATAGCCGGCCCGTTTCCTCTGCAATATGGGAAGCTGAGGTTATGATGAGAAAGAAGGCTGAAGGTCAGGAGGTGTGTGTCATGACTGGAGGAGAAAATTCCAGATATGATGTTAAATGTTTTCCTTTGTCCTCATCTTGAACTGTCCTAACAGTGACAGTGTTCTCTAGCTTTTATGATAAATTATCACACAGCAGATGAGTTGTTGTCTCTGTATCTGCACATTGTTTTAGTGTGTCTGGGAATTGCAGCTTAACTTGATCCGAGCATTTTGTCCCGCACAGCAGAGACCGTTCAATGGAAAACTTAAAAAAATTTCCAACTGAATGACATTTGATAAAAGATCTGAGGGAGAAGGAGAGGAAAAACCAGAACGGCTGCTATCTTTTCCTAGCAGTGTCACTGTAAGGTGACACCACTCTTCAGCTCTCGATGGAAGGAGTCATTTTCCTACCTTCTTTTTTTTTTTTTTTTTTGCCTGGATCTTGGTCAATTTTTCCATATCCATCTTGAATGTGGTGCAGGACCTCTGTTAGGGTTAGTAGTGTTTGTGCGGTTGGAGCAGGAATGTGAAAGCATGGTTTTCCAAGTCTTATGACCCGGTGCCTCTGAGCTCATGCTGTGAGTATCGGTTCTGTTTGGCTGAATGGGCAGCAGAGTGAGACACAATACTCTCAGCTATGGGGTGTCCTAACAATCTAACTCTTTGTCCTGAGTGGGTCTGTGTGTTTTGCTATTAAACAAGTCATCTTCTCCCACGCTTTGTGGCATGTGTGCATCTGCTTTTCAGATTTCTGTTGGCGTGTGCGACTCCCCTTTAAGGTTTAAAGGCCTGTGAACATCCTCAGGCGCTCTGCTGTTGTAAATCATGTTGATCTGGGAAGGAGTCAGGCCTACAATTTTAAGATTTATTGTTTGTTGTTCCAATAATTTCCATATTCATCTTCCTTACATCATCGTCTTTGTGCTGTTGGAAAATCAGTAGCCATGTTGTTGGAAAAATACACAAACGACAGTTAAAGTTTCAACGTGAGCTCAATTAACCGGTCAAGCTTGATTAATGTTTGTGTATTAGATCTGCACAGAGTCTTCACCGTAGAGTATACAAACATTACCTGCATCTTTACGACCGTTTATACCTCTAAATACGTGTTTGTGTTCCCACACAATCTGGAAAAGTCTGTTCAGGTTGGATGATTATGGATGTTTCCAGACAATTTGGATGAATTGTTCTTAAATTCACCCAAAACTGTAATACAAGCTTAGATGAATGTTGAAAAATTGCAATATAATCAGTAATGTAACATTTTTGTGGTTGCAGCTTTGGGGTGTGATGGTTTCTTCATTTTGTCCAGCAATTTCATGCTTGATAACAGCGATTAGAAAAGTGAAACTTTCTCCTACTTTCAAAAAGAACTTTAAGTTTTAAACACTAAATAACAAATCGCAAAATATAACTTAATACTTATGACGTTGATGAAATAAAAATGTTTTTACAAACCATTTTGCCAAAGATTAAACGAGAACAATTTTGTTTTGTAATGCTAAATGAGGCCTAAATAAAGACCTTTTAGAGACAAAGAAGTGGATAGCTTCAGTTTACTCATGAAAGCCAAGTTTGTGTTAGAACAACCTCACTCAACTGGTTTTCTCCTCTCTTAGCGCCCCTATCCCTCTCTCTGCTTTCGTTTTTGTCTCGCTCTAATTTACTCTCCTTCTCTCCGTTCTTTGTTCCCCTGCCGTCTAGATTTATGTGTGCCCAGATGCCCAATCCTGTCCTGGAAAGCATCAGCATCATTGATACTCCTGGAATCCTGTCTGGAGAAAAACAGAGGATAAGCAGAGGTCTGCTTCACACACACACACACACACACACACTTACATTCACTTGTGTTAGTTGCACCATGCCACACCCTCTGATCGAAAACCCCTAAGTGGTGAAAATATACAGCCTTGCACAAATGCAAAATAAACCAAGAGGAAGTAATGAGTTCAGATATAAAAAGAAAGCATCGTTATATTTGTCCTCTTTTTCATGTGCTTTGTTGCTCGCCGAGTGTGCCTGCACTGAAGCTGTAGCAGTCTGCTCAGAGTGCTGTCAAACCTGTATTTAACTCCTCTGACACCGAGAAGGCAAAGCATAACCAGTTCTTGTCAGTGTGGCAGAGAACCACACAGCTCGGCAGAAACGAGGAGAGGCCGTGCAACACTTTGAAGCTCATTTCCTGCCTTTTTGTGTGGAGGTTTCTACGGCATCATCTGTGTGCCATTATTAATGCTGCCCTTTCTTTAACCCACAAGGGAAAACCTCAGATTTTGATCCTCTTTGGTTATTTTTGTCTCCAGTAGCCCTGTGCGGTAATTTTTATTTCCCAGTGTACTGTTTGATTAAAACATTGCATATTTTTCCACTTGCTGCCACAACAGCCTGACCTTTAAGGTCATTAGGTCATTGCTGCATATGTGCTTTTTTAAAAAAGCTTTTAGTGAGCTTACAAACATGCAGAGAAGATAAGAATACCGCTGATCAAAGCTTCTGCTTTTTGCACCTGATTTATAGTTGGTTTATGAGGAAATGCACAAGCCGTGAGGCTTTGTTTTTGTTCCTTGGTTATAGGAAGTGAAGTGAAATGGCAAAGTCCATCGGTCTGCTCTAAATGACTGTCTCTGATTTCCCAGAGGAGGAAGCAACACACAAATAAAAGAATACCAAGAAGTTTAGGATTTTATTTTTTTAAGCTAAAGTCAATGTAAAATTAGTTATACTATCTATAGTTTTTCATTTCTTTTTGCAACTTCTAATCTGTTTTATTTGGCTTTTATATGTTAGATCAACATATAGTCTAATGGATAGTGGCATGAATTATGTACTTAGTCTTTCAACTTTTTTAAATTACAAAAGTAAAGTGTTGTGTGTGTTTTAAATTTAACCTTTTACTAGTTTACTTCAGAAGTCACATTTTAGTAAGGGAAAATGTGAGGGAACGGCAGCATCATGGAAAAAATGATGCTGCAGTTCAAAGTACGAATTAGGTTATAAACTTGAACACTGTTAAATCTATCACCTAAAAAAATGGGCCAGACAAAAGTTTTAAGAGATGCAGCTGTGTGGCCCATTGTGTCTCTGGAGCAGTTGCAGAGATTCAAGAGGACAGCTTGCAATCCCCAAATCTGGCCTTTATGTCAAGAAGAAAGTTATAAGAAGTTCTGTTTATAGTTTGCCATAAACTACATCAACCACACAGTAAACATGTTGAGGAAGATGCTCTGGCTATTTTTTTTTCTTCTTCTTCCGACTGAAATTGAGGAATTTTGATAAGAAGATGATAAAATCTTGTAGAACAAAAGAACAAATATGTTCTGCTGATATATCATGGTAAAATACATTCATATTTGTGATTGTAACTTGACAAAAATGTAGAAAAGTTCACAGGATGTGAATACTTTTGCAGCACACTGTATTCAGACACTTCTACTTAAAGGTTGCTTTGAATTAAAATTTAGTTTTAAGTTCTTAAAGGAGATGAATGTTGTGATAATGTTGCACACACTACTCTCAAAGTTAGGGATATTTGGCTTTTGGAGGCAAGGCTTCCTGTCTGAAGCCTCGCCGTGCCGAGGTGCTGCTGATCAGATGTTGGGCGTCGTCTTCGTCTCCTGATATCAAAATGTGAACATGACGAGGAAGGCTGTTTAGATACCAGCTGATTGAACCGAGAAGTTTATCGGTTGATTTGTGGATCAAATGCCTGTTGTGAGTTTTGCAGTTTTAAGCTCCTTGTCAGAGAACTGAAACACCGAACGTGTTCATTCAGTAGTTCAGAGAAGGTCAAATTAAGGTCACCTCTAAAAGTTGCAGTGCATTTCACCCGAAAGCTGAATGTCCCTAAAGTTTTATGAGCAGTGTGTTTGCTTTTGTTGCTATGACGAAGCGTGTCCGTAGTTCAAACGTGTTGAAGGTGTTTGCATGAATGAAGAGGCCGGCTCAGGTTGAGGTGACCTTCTCTGACAGTGGAGTGGAGTAAATCCAAGGTTTCCTCCGTTTTTTTCTGTTCATACACACTTACACATTCCCACTCTCAACCTTTTCTGAATGCGCGTCATCCCGGACTCTGTATCTGTATAAACATGGATACAGTAGGGTAATCCAGACATACTGTACGGTCTGTGTCGAATAAAAACAGACGTGGTTAGGCTGTGCAGCTCATCTGTGACGGGCACATGCTTGTCTGGACCTTTCTGCAGGAAACTTTATATCGGTTCTTGTCTGATATGTTTCAGCAGTACTTCATTCTTAATTCAAACCTGCTCATCTGAAGAAGCTTCAGTAAAACTCCCAAAGGCAAAATCCAACTCATGAATGCGTCCCTCCTGTTGAGAAACTCTGTGTGCTTTTTTTTGATTAGGCCAGCATGTACGCCTCGGTTCTTGTTCCTGACTAAGCTATGAAGTTACCAAAATTATAGTGAAACTGTGATTTTTGCAGAACTATCTGGCGACTTTCCCATAGTTACCTCTGATCTGTCATTTTCCAGTAGCACTTTAAATCCCTTCTGAGAAAACGGTAGAGTTGTATATTCTGAGAAATCAAATCAAGATTTTCAGGAAAAAGTGCCAATTAAGTGACGACCCTGATGGGTCTCTCAAATGTTTACTGTACAAATATGCCCAAATGTATTCGCACCAGCATAAAACTGGCCTTACTAGTTGTTTCCCAAATCAACCAAAACTCTTTCTTTATAGTTAACACACCGATTTGAAAGTAAAACGGATAAATGTCCTTCAAACTCTTATCTCCAAAGGTTCCCAAGCTGCAGCTCAGGAACCCCTGATGGTACTTGAATTGCCTTTTAGTCGGTGGTTTTAATGCAATACATATGAACAGTTTGGAGAATTATGCTGTTTTAAAAGTCAAAACTTGAATCTGAGAACAATCTCAAACAGAAATCAACTCAGCAGCTTTCCAGGTCCAGCCAGTTGTTTCTTGCTCAATGATGTGGTTAGCGACCAAAGTAACTGCTGCCAGCAATGATGATGCATTTTTCTACACTCAGTTCTTTTGAACACTGTGGCCACATCATCATTTAAGAGGCTCTGTAGTAAGGCTCTGTTTCTACTCTATAGTCTACAGGAAAAGAAGTAAGGGAAGTTATGTTAAGCCAGCAATGCAATAAAAGTTCAGTAAAATGCAGGATGTACATATAAGGAAGAGAACAGTAACATGTGCATTTGGTTATGGATTGAAAAACAGTACTGCCTGTACAAGATTTAGGGCTGCACAGTTTTAGCATCTACATCAAGCTACAATTAAAGAATAATGATCCCATAATTGTGTTCTTTTTATGAATGAAATGTCCCCACCTCTTTGTGAATGTTCACATTTCATCACTAAAAATACATGAAGTTTGGACATCAAGAGCCGTGAAACTGCGTCCAACAATACAGAGTCAATATTGGCAGTAAATGGCACTTGAGATGAGCAAATATCACATCCCAGTGATTCTTTGATTGCACTATTGCACACATCAGTATCAGGATCAATAGTCTTTCAAATATTGTGCAGCTCTGTAAAAATATGCAATAAAATCAAAGTGCAAATAAATATTTTTTTAATCTGACTGTAATGAACTTTTCAATGTGATGCGGCCACATTGGATTTGGACGTCCACTTTGGTGGGAAACCTCAGACCAAACCACCCATTCTAATTCAGCCTGAGACTTTTCTGTTAATTCTGCCAACAACAAATTTGTTAGTTTCTATGAAATAAAATGAAAACAACATACATTTAAATTGTGTCATTCGGTCTAACTGTAGACTATGATTAAAATATGGAAAATCCCTTTAAGTCCCCAGTTGTAAAAGTGAAACATCTTGTGGTAAGCGACACAATTTTGTACGTGGGGAAAAAGCTGAGCGCAAAACGACCAAAACTGGAAAGCTAAGAAATGACCATCGCTCATAAAATTACACAACAATCTGAAAAAGTCTAAGCTCTTAGCGGTTTTAGAATATGTCACAATAAGAGCTACTTGGACATCTTGGTTTTTCCTGAGAAGGGACTTGTTGTAAATTAGAGAACTACTGTCTTAAACAGGGAGTTGGTCTAAACGTTCACGTAGATGCTCACTGATCTTTATTTGGATCTCTGTTCATGTTTGTCATGAGTTTCTGGCTCTATCTCGTCCTGTCTCTGCAGGATAGCATCAACAGCTGTTGATGCTATGCGCTACAAGTCAGCCTGGGCCTCAGCAGCTGTCTGTGTGTCTGTCTCCCTGAAGTGGGTTTCAAATCAAGCTCATGAGGGAATGAACATTGGACTGGCTGCCTTCTGGGCTTTTGGATTTCAGACACTCCCTTTCATTTCCCTCAGTGGACACACAGCTTCAGACTCTTTTCTGCTCAAAGTGCAGCTGCCTCCTACGTTCCACTCCTCTATTTACACTTCTCTCATACTTTCACTTTCACTCGCCTCCATCTCGCCCTCTGCAGTCTCTCCCCTCTCCTCTGTCTTTATCTCTGTCTCTCCTGAGGTATATTCAGACGGGGACAAAGGAAGCCTTGTTGGAATGTATATGCAGCAGATCTGGCGGCGTTTGAACCGCAGCTGAGATGAGTTCTTACACCAGCTGCATTCTTCTCCCATCAGATGATACACAGGCACTAATCGGAACCACAACGCCTGACTTTCTCTCTGCTGCTTCTTGCTCTGCTTTGAATGTTAACTTTGTAGTTGCATTCATCTCCTCTGTGGCATTTTGATCTCAGCAGCTCATGCTTATTTTTTTTTATTGCTAACATTTTTTAGGCATACTAGAGATCTCTGTATTAGAACGTGCTGTTCATTTACAAGTCAGATTTGCCTGAAGGCTCCTGACAGTCTTTACCTTGACAGACCTGCTCTGTTAACTTAAAGCACTTGGCTAAATGTTAACCAGGTAAGAAAAGACGCCTTTTGAAAGTCTTTTCTAAACATCACTTGAGCAACATGACATTGAATTGGTGTACATTTGAACTATTTCACTTGATCAAGATCACATATGACAGACAAATGACATCCAGTGCACACTTTGAACATCTTGTGAACAAATGCTCAATTATATCTAAAAGTTTGCTAAAAACTAGCCATACCAACACAAGGTCATCCAGCTAACAGACTGACAGATTATGGAGAGCATTAGTCAGACACTCTATGGCAGGCCATTTTAACATAAAATCAGTTCCATCTGACTATTAGTAATTTCATTCTAGATATCTAAAAACGACATTTTGACTAGAGAAAACTACACTAGGACTATCCTTAATTTTAATTCAAGATATCTGAAATAGAAAAGCTAATTAAAGATAAAGACTCATTTTGAGATATATTAACAGGAATTGTGACTAATCTAAATTATAGTTCCAGATATCGCTAAATTAGTAATTTAATTTGGACTGGTCAAATCTTTAGATCTCCTGTCTAAAAATAGACTTAATATTTTGTATCATACCTTTAATTAGAATAACTAGTCATTTACTTTGACTAGTCATCACTGTTGTCTGAAATATATTTTAGTCAGTAATTGCAGACATCCTGAATTAAGGTTTCCATAGAAAATGATGGTAAATCTGACATCATCTGTACCAGTGAGAATGTAATTAGATATCTTAATTTACTAATGCGTCAAGTCATACACCAGTTTCAGGTATGTGGAAAGTAAGTGCCATAAAGGCGATTTTATGTTAAAGCAGCCTTCCACAGAAAGCAGATAAGAGGGTCATAACTTTGGTCAGCAGCTCAGATTGGAGAATATACATTTATATGAAAACAGCAAGACAAAAGCTTTTGTTAAAGGCAAACATTAAGAAGTCCTGTTTTCATTTAGCACACAACAGTCGGTGAAAGAAGATGCTGTGATTAGACAAGACTAAAACTATTATTTTTGAGCTGGATCCAGAAAGTTGTGTGGAGTGAAATGAACACTGCACATCATCCTGAACACGCTGTTCCCTCTTTGAAACATGGTGGTAGCAGTATCATGCTGGGGGCTGATGCTTTTCTTCCAGGTAAGTGAAGCTGACCAGACGGCAGAGCAGGACAGAGTTGAGGCTGAGGCAGTAGTTCCCCTTCCAGCAGCACAATGACTGAACATACAGCCGAAGCAACAATGGAGTGGACTCGATCAAAGCATATTCGTGTGTTAGAGAGGCCTCGCTGAACCTAAACTATGTGGCAAAGAAGAATGGGCTGAGATTTCAGTCTCTAGGTGTAAAGCTGTTAAACGCATACCTCAAATGCAGAGAAAGTTGGGTCTGCGGCGCAAAATAAACGGCTCACCCTCGCCGCTCCTCTTCTCTCCAGGTTACGACTTTGCGGCGGTGCTCGAGTGGTTCGCTGAGCGCGTGGACCGCATCATCCTGCTGTTCGACGCCCACAAGCTGGACATCTCTGACGAGTTCTCCGAGGTGATCCGAGCCCTCAAGAACCACGAGGACAAGATGCGTGTGGTGCTGAACAAGGCGGATCAGATCAGCACCCAGCAGCTGATGAGGGTCTACGGAGCGCTGATGTGGTCACTGGGAAAAATCATCAACACACCTGAGGTAAGGATTTTGTTTTACCTGTATCAAATTCTTAAACTTGGTCATTTTGTGGGGATATTGTTAAATTGTGAGCTTACTTTGCACTGAAACTACAAAATGACTAATTAGCAGTTTGACAGACTCTGAGCTTTAGTTAATATTTCAGTGGAAAATCTCTGACCACCTTCGGCAGGTCTGGACAGACGTTGTTTTCCGGTAAAGAAGACGAGAAAACTGGTGTTTTCTGACATTTTTGATTTATCCTTTTGTGACGTGCACACCCTGACCGTAATGAAAGCGAAAAACGGTTTTAATCCCACCATTTTCAAATCCCATGTCGTATCATGTGACACGGTCTTGTGATTCTTCCTGACTGTCGGGTTAATGTTTGATCCAGAGCCGTATTCATCACCCAGAGAAACCTTTGGATCCTGCTGATCATTATTCATTGACTTTCACCCAAAGTTGCATTGAAGAGGTTTTAAGCAGGAAATGAACCACAAAACGCCCATTCTATTATTTTATTTTTGCTTCACTGTGACTCCACATTGTGTCACATCCTATTTGGCACTTTTTGTCCAACAACTGTTCCGCTGTTACGTTTGTGACCTCTGATCAAATGTCCTCAGATAAGAGTAACTGGAGGGAAATGGTGATTTCTAACCTGTGGGAACTTTATTTCAGGTGGTCCGTGTGTACATCGGGTCATTCTGGGCTCAGCCGCTGCTGGTTCCTGATAACAGGAAACTGTTTGAGGCTGAGGAGCAGGACCTGTTCTTGGACATCCAGTCTTTGCCACGCAACGCTGCTCTGCGTAAACTGAATGATCTGATCAAAAGGGCACGCCTTGCTAAGGTTGGTATCAACAAGATCAGAGGGACTGAGTCACACCAGCAAATCAATCTACTGTTGGGTCAAAATCTCATTATATTAGCACAAAATATTGAACAAAAATATCATCTGGTTTCCTTTTCTTTAAACATAATTCCAATTCCAGCTCTTAGCTTACTGTGGTTTTTAATACATTGTTAAATTAATAAGAGCGATTGGTGGCGCTCCTTCAGTTGCCACGCCTTGGCTGATTTGGTCATAAACCACAAACAAAAAGGAAATAAGGCATTTTTGAACCATTAGGATTTTTATCATGTCTGTTTTTTAGGATTGTTTCGTTTCCTTAACAACCAAGGAGGGATGGAATTTAATTGGACTGAAATTAGTCCCTCACTTTTATTTTATTTATACAGATATATTAAAATGTGACATATATTGTAATTGACACAGAAAACACTCAATTAATACTAAATTAAAATACTGAATAATCATTGTAGTACTGTAAAAATTTGAAAAAAATTTATTCTAATATAGATGTTTAAGAAAAATATCAAAAACACCTACTAATACAATTTCAGCAAAATATTAATTAGTCAGACTAATCATCTCTAGGTCTTAGCTTGCAGCTACATTAGTCAGTCATTTTTCTTTTCTTTCTTTTTTTTTAATGAAATGAAACATTTTTACATAGCCTTGTCTTGTTTAAGGGAAAAATGTGACTGCAAGTGAGAACTGTTCAGTTTTGCAGCTTTATTGTTGTTTTTTAAGAGGTGTTGATGTGAGCATATTGCTGAAAAGAAATATCACCACTGCTGCAAGAAAACACAATGCCACATTGTCCGTCTCAGTGTGGCACAGTAATTATCAAACTCGGCTGGATTCATGAACCAAGATCCACTGAAATTACCTGAACTTGACTTAACCTGATTGATAAAAGTGTTGGAAGGTGACCGCTATCAGAAAGGTGTGTCTTCTCCTCCAGCCTTATTGCACATTTTATTGTCTTTCTAATTCTCTTGCACCATATAAATGTTTTCTCCACCCATGACAAAGTTGCTACACAGAAAGTGGTCTCTGCTGTTGTGCAACTTGGACGTTTTTTGTCATTAACCACAAATAAAAAGAAATACAACAGGCAAAGAAGCCTCATTTAAATAGCACATTTCAGTTAAAACCAACTCAAAGTGTTTCTACATAGAAATTAATAGCAACATGAAACACATCAACACAGATTTTGGTCAACCAGAATAAAATAAGCTGAAGTGTACGTGTCATTTTTGACCTGCCTATTTGGGCCAGATCTGATTCTCATTTAAAAGTGTAAAAACAAGAAGATTTTTTTTTTTGCCTTCTTAGTTGTTTATATTAAGATCAGTGGTGAAGTCTGGCTAATGAGGCGGAGCCATCACGCTCAAACTGAGGTTTACTTTTATTTTCAAATAGTGACAATAGTTGACATTTTAAATGGTCTATCTTGTATTTAATGATCAGCACGGCTGGGATTAATGGCCAGATCTTCATGTAATTCTGAGATTTCTAAAAGGAAACCAGTGTTTTCAAATCCAGCAACTTCGTGACAGATAAAGGTTGAACGTAGGCATGTCACAATAACATATTTTCCTGGACAATAAATTGTCCCAGACGTTATTGCAATGAATGATAATAATGCTGTTTTTTTTATGTTGCATTTAAGTAATATTTTGGTAATGGCATAATAGTGTAAATATACCCTGTAAAAGATCAAACTTTCATTTCTAATTACATTGGAACCGGAAGAAATTTTAAATATGCAAAATAAACATTTTTAGATTGTATGCTAAAACCATTTTCTTTTCATTGTTGCCTTCCAGGTGCAGGCCTACATCATCAGCTCCCTGAAAAAGGAGATGCCCAGCGTGTTTGGGAAAGACTCCAAGAAGAAGGAGCTGATCGCCAACCTGGGAGAGATCTACCAGAAAATTGAGAAGGAGCACCAGATCTCACCTGGAGACTTCCCCAACCTTGCAAAGATGCAGGTGAGAGAGAAAAAGAAATGTGGGAGCAAGCTAAGGGTTGGTTCACATCAACCCTGTTTAGTTCACATTAATCCAACTCTAATTCGTTTGCTTAGAAAGTTTGGTTAGATTTGGGAGGTGTGGATATGTAATCAAACTCTGGTCTGTCTAAAAATCTCTCTCAGTTCACTTGAAGTGAACTCTGGTGCAGTTCCAATGCAAGCGGATCGTAGAAGCTAATTATAGCCCAGGGCATGCTGGGTAAATACAATTAAAACGTGAGTCTAGCACTAGTGGGGAAAAATGGCTTGTGGTCTTTTACCATAGTCAAAATAGAAATGCTAACGCTGTTAAAATTTGACACCATTCCATTTTTGTTTACATTTAGCGAAGAAGGAAGTGTTGCTCATGAGTTTTCATGATTTCTTGAGTAGTTCTTGGTTGATTAATTTGGTACAGAGCAGTCTGAAGGCGAACCACACCAGCTGAAAATGTAACAAAAGTTACAAATTTGGTCCCCAATCAAACCAACTCTACTGGACTAACAGGTGTGAAAACACCCTTGGTCACAGACTCATTTAAATTGTGAAAAATTGTAGAAAAAAACCTATAGAGTACAATGACCTCCGAACCTTTACTCCTCACATCTCTGCCCTGGTTTCCTGCCACTGCCCTCCAGGAAGGACCAGGATGGGGATGGGATTTATTTTTCCTGGTTTCTCAGGAAATCCTGCTTCTTGTTCACTGCTTCCATTGGTCACTCTTGTAGACTGATCTATTTCTATCTTCAATTCCTGTTTTGTTTCCTTTCAGGAGCTGCTGAATGGCCAGGACTTCACCAAGTTTGCGTCGCTGAAGCCCAAACTGCTCGAGGCCGTGGAGGACATGCTGGCCAACGACATCGCCCGCCTCATGGCGATGGTGCGCCAGGAGGAGTCTGCTATGCCGAGCCAGACCGTCAAGGGTGGCGCGTTTGAGGGAACCATGAGCGGTCCGTTTGGCCACGGTTACGGTGAGGGTGCCAGCGAAGGCATTGATGAGCTGGAGTGGGTAGTGGGGCGCGACAAGCCTACGTACGACGAGATCTTCTACACCCTTTCTCCCATCAACGGCAAAGTGTCCGGTGCCGCTGCCAAGAAGGAGATGCTGAAGTCCAAGCTGCCCAACACGGTTCTGGGAAAGATCTGGAAGCTGGCCGACGTGGATAAAGATGGCTACCTCGACGACGAGGAGTTTGCCCTGGCCAATCACTTGATCAAGGTGAAGCTTGAAGGTCACGAGCTGCCAGCTGAGCTGCCCAATCACCTCGTGCCTCCGTCCAAACGCCCAGGGAATTCGCTGCAAGATTAAGGAGGTCGGCCGCATCAACACTCATGTTCAGGACTCTCAGTGCCAAACGTTCAACCACAAGCATGAACAGCTTCGTCCTCCATCATGCTGCGAGTCCCCCAGGCTTCTTGACACACTGGGACGAGGCGGCGCTGCAACGTGCTTCACCAGAGAGAGACTGGAGTGTTTCTGGGGGGGAGGGAGAGGGTTATTCATATTTGTATGTGGGGAGGTGATGAAAGGACAGAATAGGTTTATGGAGTGAAGGGCCTGAATGTGGATTCATGAATCCTGTGTAAACATGTCAGTATACAGTCCTATTATAATAAGTTGATCCAAAGATATATAGTTTTGTTTTTCCATTTGGAGAGAGAGAGAGAGGAAATGAATTGAAACAGTTGTTAGAATTACTTTATATTTTTGTATTTCCTGACTGTTAAACTTTTACTCTTTCCAAATGCTTCCCTTTTTGTTATTTTGCCAGATGAATGAAAAGGAGTTCTGTACTGTGAGACTTGTGCTTTCTGAAGACGCACTGATTTATGGTGTGTTAAAAGAAAGCCTTATTCAAAGCCTTTAAAGCTAATAAATATTAAAAAAAAATAAATATTTGCTGAATTAACTTGAACTGAGTCACGGTCTTTGTGCTTTTAATTTGTTGCTGAGGTGTTTTTGTGTGTTCGTTTGCCCCCTACAGGCCAGAAAGCCCAAAGCTGGCCAGAGGAGGACGTATAAGGTCATCTAACCATGAAGTTACTTCTGGCCGCATATTTCTGAACCAGTGGAAACGGGCAGACACTTGACATTCTCTAGCGGAGTCTGAGGACGCATGAAGATGATTTAGAAAATGTCAGTCCAAGCGCAGACAGAGCAACACTAAAAATAAACAGAACCGGAAGTGCACCCTGTAAATGTCTGATATTCATTAATCAAGTGATTCTCTTGGCTCTTAGTGCTGCCGGATGATTGTTTAGCCATGTAAACACACTAGTGAGGTTGTTCTCCCTCCACTCTGGCGTGGGGCTGAATCGCAGCTGAGCGCATCAGTTCCCGCCTTAAAAGAATGCTACGTTTCATTCAGATGTCCTACTCACGGTCACGCATTTTCTGTGTCACAAATGCCCAGTTTGCTCCAGCGTGACTCAAGGCTGTCGGCTTCACATGGTGGTCAGGTTTCACCCGTAAGAGTGCAGAGGCGCCCTCTTGTGTCTCGACATGGTCATTACAGGAAACTATAATTAAGGAATCATTTGGACAAATGTATTATGTTTGATCTATTAGGGGAGAATCTACCCAAATTTGTTTGGGTTTATATTTATTTGGAGTTCCCTCATACCGATATGTCAACACCCAGGTCCTTTATAATCTCCCTAAGCTATTCTGTGTGATTATGTGTGTAACATCATTAGCATCATTTGTAATTGTTACAGCAGTGTTAATATGACTATTGATTTTAACCTCACTGGAGGAACAAACTAAAATAAATTAATTTTGAAATGCAGAGTGGTATTTAAGTGAACTTTCTGAAAGTAATGAGCTGATAAAACTAAATTTACAGTAAACAAGTTAAATTTGTCATGTAAGAAGTTTTCCTACTTTGCTTCCAATGATCCTTACTGCATTTCAGGCAGTCATCTTTTCTTCTATAAGAAAAGAAATTGTTTATTTTTGTCTTTTGTTTGTCTAATATTGTATAGAAAAGCTTCAGTGATAAAATGAAAAATCTGCAAGTATGCAATTTTTTTATCCAATATTTGACAAGTCCTCAGAATAATCAATAGAATAATCAATTCCTAAAATAATCTTTAGTTGGGTGTACAGACAGAACATTGATCCTTTGACACTAAGAATTTATTGATTGTTCATAAAAAAAAACAAAAAACCCAACTTAAATTCAAATTAATTCCCAAAGATGAATCAAATATCCAGAATAATGCAAAAAAGCTAATGATTGTTACAACTCTATGGGCCATTTAAATGGATATTATTTATATTTGAGCCTGTATGGATAGTTTTGATGACATAGAGAAAATCTGCTAAGCTTATTGTCGCATAAGAAACATGAATTATTCGTTTTATGATTTGAATAAAGCAAAGCTCAAATGCATCATCAAGAGCTCTGAATTAGTGCAGAGTGGATATAATCATTTAAAGATTCAAAGTTCATATATATATATATATATATATATATAAAGCTCCTCAGGTCTTGGTGTTGAGGTTAATGCTCTGGCAGGAAGCTGCTGGAATGGACACTGGAGTGTGAAATGACGGGCAGCACGACTCCACATCTGTGTGTTTTTTTCTGTCCATCGTGTGTTTTCATTATGCTACAGTATATCAGTAAATTTACAGTGTTTCCTTTTTCCTGCCGTCTTCCATCGGAGCAACACAGTCTCCCCTTCCTGTTCACAGAGCTCTTCTCTCTGTGCTGCCATCTACACTCCTGTCACTCAGCGTGTCTCCGTCCTCTGGCTCGTCTTAGCGTCGTCCACGCCCCTCTGTCCCACTGACCCCAGCCGTGGGGGGACTGGGTCGGCCTTATGTAACAGAATCATGCGGTGGGAGCGCCGCTCCTCAGAGCCAGGTGAGGAATGAAGCACCTGCGTGTGTGAGAACCGATCATCTCATTAATGCGCGTCGCCCATGGCAACCGTGCTGAATTTAGTACCGGATGATTAATGATCATGCCTGTTTGTTTTTTATGCTTGAGGCTCCCCAGCCAGCATACCCATGTGGGCCCCATATGGGAAAAAAGAGGGCTGCCAATATGGGCCCCAAATGGGTTTGTCCGCGGGTTCCATGGTGGCCCCACATGGGTTTGCCCAGGTAGATTTAAATGGGTGCTGACTGGGTTTTCAGTGGGACCCAGATGGGTAACTTACATGAGCCCCATCTGGGCCCCACTTGGGAGCTTTCATGAATTTTTACCTGGGCCCCAACTGGGTCTAAACTGGGCTAGAATATGGGCACCAAGTGGGTTTGTCCACGGGTTCCATGGTGGCCCCATATGGGTTTGCCCAGGTAGATTTAAATGGGTGCTGACTGGGTTTTCAGTGGGGCCCACATGGGTAACTTACATGAGGCCCATCTGGGCCCCACTTGGGAGCTTTCATGAATTTTTACCTGGGCCCCAACTGGGTCTAAACTGGGCTAGAATATGGGTACCAAGTGGGTTTGTCCGCGTGTTCCATGGTGGCCCCACACGGTTTGCCCAAGTAATTTAATTGGTTGCTGACTGGGTTTTGAGTGGGGCCCAGATGGGTAACTTGCATGAGGCCCATCTGGGCCCCACTTGGGAGCTTTCATGAATTTTTACCTGGGCCCCAACTGGGTCTAAACTGGGCTAGAATATGGGCACCAAGTGGGTTTGTCCACGGGTTCCATGGTGGCCCCATATGGGTTTGCCCAGGTAGATTTAAATGGGTGCTGACTGGGTTTTCAGTGGGGCCCAGATGGGTACCTTACATGAGGCCCATCTTGGCCCCACTTGGCAGCTTTCATTTTTACCTGGGCCCCAACTGGGGCTAAACTGGGCTAGAATATGGGCACCAAGTGGGTTTGTCCACGGGTTCCATGGTGGCCCCATATGGGTTTGCCCAGGTAGATTTAAATGGGTGCTGACTGGGTTTTCAGTGGGGCCCAGATGGGTACCTTACATGAGGCCCATCTTGGCCCCACTTGGCAGCTTTCATTTTTACCTGGGCCCCAACTGGGGCTAAACTGGGCTAGAATATGGGCACCAAGTGGGTTTGTCCACGGGTTCCATGGTGGCCCCATATGGGTTTGCCCAGGTAGATTTAAATGGGTGCTGACTGGGTTTTCAGTGGGGCCCAGATGGGTACCTTACATGAGGCCCATCTTGGCCCCACTTGGCAGCTTTCATTTTTACCTGGGCCCCAACTGGGGCTAAACTGGGCTAGAATATGGGTACCAAGTGGGTTTGTCCACGGGTTCCATGGTGGCCCCATATGGGTTTGCCCAGGTAGATTTAAATGGGTGCTGACTGGGTTTTCAGTGGGGCCCAGATGGGTACCTTACATGAGGCCCATCTTGGCCCCACTTGGCAGCTTTCATTTTTACCTGGGCCCCAACTGGGGCTAAACTGGGCTAGAATATGGGCACCAAGTGGGTTTGTCCACGGGTTCCATGGTGGCCCCATATGGGTTTGCCCAGGTAGATTTAAATGGGTGCTGACTGGGTTTTCAGTGGGGCCCAGATGGGTACCTTACATGAGGCCCATCTTGGCCCCACTTGGCAGCTTTCATTTTTACCTGGGCCCCAACTGGGGCTAAACTGGGCTAGAATATGGGTACCAAGTGGGTTTGTCCACGGGTTCCATGGTGGCCCCATATGGGTTTACCCAGGTAGATTTAAATGGGTGCTGACTGGGTTTTCAGTGGGGCCCAGATGGGTACCTTACATGAGGCCCATCTTGGCCCCACTTGGGAGCTTTCATTTTTTACCTGGGCCCCAACTGGGGCTAAACTGGGCTAGAATATGGGTACCAAGTGGGTTTGTCCACGGGTTCCATGGTGGCCCCATATGGTTTTGCCCAGGTAGATTTAAATGGGTGCTGACTGGGTTTTCAGTGGGGCCCAGATGCCTCATTCCTGTAGGAACAATGGGGTCTGTCTCACCTAACCTGAAAGTGAATTACATTAATAGATATACAATCTTAATCAACAAACCAAAGTATTAAAATGCTTTAGCACAAAACCTGCATTAAAAAAAGAGATGAAAAATGTCTTTTGGTCAAGGTTTTTATTTGGTAATTTTAAATATTGTCAGTTTTTTTTAACTCGTCAATTATAAGAGCTTTATTAACACAGAGCAAATGATGCCACAAGAAATGCACTGGTAAAAGAAATCTACAAAATTATTCATATTGCAGATTTGAAAATAACAGAAACTAGTTTAATATAACAAATGTATAAACATAGATCTATATGTAGATATATAATTATCTATGTAACTAGATTTCTAGCTATGTAAATATATATTTATCTCTATATATATAGATCTATATATCTAGATAGTTATATTTCTACATCTCGTTATCTAGATAACTATGCATCTAGTTATGTAAATATGTATAGATACATACATGTATATAGATCTATATCTAGATATGCAACTATATAGATCTGTACATCTATATATAAATACATATAAATATATATCAACACACACACACTTACATAGCTCTTTCACACTACATTTTTGTCAAATATTTTTAATAACCTATATGCCACACTTGAAAGCTCTCATACATCATTGTAACTGTCCATCTTGGAACCTGCCCACCTGAGTCTGAGCTGGCTGCCTCCCTAGTCGCTCTAACTTTTCTATTTCCACCTCTGTCCGGGGCTCCAGTAACCCACTTCGAGTGCCTTTTCCGTATCTTTGTGTGATTCCGTGGATGGATCCATTTCTTTTAAGTGCACCTAAAAAACAAGCAAAGGTAGAAATTGCATTAGTGTTTTACTTTTAGTACAATGTAACATTAATGAAATGTGCATCTCTTCCCCTTCAAGGGGCAGAAATGCTTGCAGGGATCTGCCAAAATCAAAGCACTCTCGAGTCATTATTATTATGTAGATAGAGGTGTGCAGATCGATCAGCAATCATAAGCGGTTAATTTCCGTGAAAATGTGTTTGATTGGTGATCGCTGATCACGGCCTCTTGTTGCAGATCACCTGTATCTCATTCGCAGCCTGTGTGTGCAGCTGATCTACTCTTTCCGTCACACTGCGCACTTTTTAATTTTGCCAGATAACATGTTATCATTTATACCTAAAGTGAAAAAATAACAGCCAATCCAGACGATCGGCAGCGATGGGCCCCATGGGTGATCGGTATCAGAATTGGAAGCAAAAAACCTGATCGGAGCATCCCTAGTACACACACTATATTCTTATTGTAAATTTAAAATATATTAATGTATATAAATCAACTACTGACATAAAGGTTCTATCATGGTCTTGTATATTTTGTTAATACTGTTTGAAATGCAAACAATATTACCTTCAAATTTTGTCAGCAATCAAATCTTTAAGTTCTTGAGAGCACAGTGAAAGAATACTATGTGAATTAAACCAAAAATTGAAGTCTCAGTTTTTAATCTAAAAAAAAAAAAAAGATTACTAAAAATGAACAAAAGGCATAAGACAACCAAAATTAACAAATGTTCAAGAAAAAAAGTGAATATAAAAACTGATCTTTACCATACAAAACATCAGAGACGCAGGTCCCGGAACTTGTTTCCTATGTCGGCCAAACAGGTTGAACTGGAGGGCCAATTCAGGGGACATGAGGAATCGCACAGCTTGTTGTACTGCATCATCTAAGGACCCTCCTCCAATTTCTGCAACCATGACAACCTTAAGTATAATGACAATTACAGGACAACATTTTAAAATCAGGACGCATGATACATTTAGTTTTTATTAATTGATTTGTTATTGTTTCACACATATATAGCTTATAAGCTTACTTTTATACATGGACAAAATGCCAATTGTTAATGTCTGTATCAATTTAAGTCAATAAATTTTGAAGGATTAGAAGGAAAAAGTAAAGCAAGGAGAACCAAATGGGTAAAAGAACTGAGAGCAGCTCAAATGACAACCAGGGAGACAGAAGATCTAGAGCAGTGGTTCTTAACCTTTTTTGAGGTACCGAACCCCCCAGTTTCATATGCGCATTCACCGAACCCCGCTTCCCCCCTCCTTGCCCCATCCCTGCGCTCCTCCGCAGCACTGATTGGCTAAGCAATGTAACGTGATCCTCCGCAGCAAATGATGGCAAAGCGGCGCATCACGACTTTACACAAGTTTTTTCCCTCCGCGGCAGAGGCTCCGCCGAACCCCTGGGGTTCGATCGAACCCAGGTTAAGAACCACTGATCTAGAGTTGTGTGTTACAGAAGTCCCTGTTCCACGTTACCTTCTACGTCGCTTTTCTGGAATATCATTATCTGTTTGAAGATCTGATGTCACTTCTGCCCTTGCAAGCCTTCTTCACGCTTCTCCATAGTAGTCTGTAGAAAATAAATTTTTAAAAAGTATTAAAACATTGGTAAATCTAAAGCTCCCATTTGCATTGACCAAACAAATGGCTAGTTGAGACCTAAACACCCACTTGTCATGTTTTTTGCAGTCAAACGATGACAGAATAAAACGCTTTAAAATGTCACTTACACAATAAAACAAACATGATTTTAAAATATTTACTACTATGCCTTCATTCTATTTACAAAAAAGCTTTTATGCCAAATATACTGAAACCACATGGGCCCCATTTCGTGTTGCCCATTTCTGTCCCATTCTCAGTTAGCCCACAATAATGCTGAATACAGTCTACATTTAGCCCAAATGGGCTGACAATATGGGTCCCATTTTAGGTTAAACATATGGGCCTCGTGTAGTTAGCCCAGACAAAACCCATGCCCATTCATCATTACCTATCTAGTCCACAACGACACGATTCAATGCAGTTTCATGAAAAAAAAAAAAAATAATAATTAAAAATGCACAATTAATGGATCCCAGCTATGCATGCTGGCTTAATTGGCTGCGAGAAAGATTGTTAAAAACCCATGTACACAGAATGAAAGCGAAGTAGTTACTCTTTATAAATAATGTAAGTGGTTTTATCGTGTCAAGGTACTTTAAAAGCAACCTCCGCTAGCAACGTAGATTCATTAGTGAACCGATTTTATTCTGCCGCGTTGGCGCTCAAATTTACCGGTGAATGGCGCCGCAGCGTATTTGAAAATGATCTGGCCCAGAACAGTTTGAAATCGCTCTGCATCCAAATATTCTTACCTCAATAATGGCAGATGACTTATTGTGTGTGTTAAAAAAATCACCTAAAAGAAAAACAAACAAAAAAAAGAAGAAACAACTAATAAGGTCTTTCGGGGTACTCCGGTCATCCGAACCATTACGAGCAACAAATGTTTTAACTAACGATTTAAAATCTCTCCCTAAAATTTGACACAGACAAAACAGACAGAAGTGTACTTACAGATTCTTTAGTAGAAGGCCAGCGAACCTGCAGACTCCACGCCAACGGACTGATGGGACTACGTTTGATTTTGAAACCGCATATCCATCCGCCGTTAACAATTGTACGTTCTCCAAGAAACACGAGATTAATTTTGAGAGTAATACATCGGTTTAACAAATGTAAAACCGATGTAGCACTCACAAATTTTCTCAATAAAAATAAATAAATATAGTCGTCCTTATTCAAATGTGTTTTGGAACTACTTTCTTTAGTGGATGTGTAAAGTGTCTACTTCAATTCACCAACCTTTATTGGCAACGGTGCCAGAGAAAAAATGAACAAAAAGGTTAAAAAGATTATTGAAAAAAGATTAAAAGATATAAAAATAATCATAAATAGAAATGTTTAGTTTTTTTATTTTATTTATGCTGACAACTTGGAAAATGTTTACAGATGAAAAAACAGATGCTAAAAATTTTACTCTTGTCTTTCTCACTTGAGTTTTGTTTGAATTCATTTTCTAAACATTTTGTAATATTTTTCACGATGATCTGATCTGAACTATTTCTCCAAATAAGAATTAAGTCCTTCTTTGAAAAAGCTGCAATGAACACTTGGAGGTCTGAACATCCAATTGATAATAAAATAAAATTAAATTACATTTAAAAAAAGAAGCAAGGACAAAAGTCCACTCTGAACCACTCTGAGCAGCAGAAGATTATGCATATTTAAAACAGATAATGTCACAAAAATGTTAGGACATCTGGACTGTTCTAGTGTAAAATAATAAAAAGAAAAAAATGCTAGGACTTCAAAGTGTAGCTTGAACAATACTGAACTGGTTTAAAAAATAAAGCATTGAAACATATTTTGGTCTTCTGGAAGCCTAGTGTAATGTCGGTGTTAGTAAATGAGCCAGACAAAGAAATCATGTAGTGAGCATGGTTCAAATACAATACCTCTTTATGACCTCCAAGATGAGGTAACCATCCAAGGAGAGCTTTTAATTTTGTAGAAAGCTTATACAATTGCTTCAACAATTTACCTTTTATCAGCTCCAATACAGGCCAACTGAGTAACAATTTCCTTAGCTAAAGGCCATCAATCTGACATCTCATAATTTTTTTAAAAGTTTTTATAATCTTGCTCTTGCAGCTTTTGCTTTTGACATATAGTGAAAAGTTTAAAAGTGACAGGGTAACCACATTGTCTAATCAGATTAAAAAAAAAAAATCCCATTACCCCACATGAAAAAGGATTAAGGTCTACATTTTCCTACCCAGGTCTAACCCATGTATGGTCAGCCCATGCTTGTGTCATGTGGGTTCAATGTGGTCAGCCCACATGGGTTTCCCATGTTGGGCCCATGATACTGGAACTACATGGGCCCCACATAGTGTTGCCCACTTCTGCCCCATCCCTAGTTAGCCCACATAAAAAAGCAATGGGGCCTACATACGCATGCCCAGGTCCAACCCATGTACGGTCAGCCCATACTTATCTCATGTGGGTTCAATGTGGTCAGCCCACATGGGCTTCCCATGTTGGGCCCATGATACTGAAACTACATGGGCCCCACATAGTGTTGCCCATTTTTGCCCCATCCCCAGTTAGCCCACATAAAAATGGAATGGGGCCTACATATGTATGCCCAGGCCCAACCCATGTACAGTCAGCCCGTGCTTATGTCATGTGGGTTCAATGCAGTCAGCCCATGTGGGTCCCACATAGTGTTGCCCATTTCTGCCCAATCCCCAGTTAGCCCACATAAAAAAAGGATTAGGGTCTACATTTTCCTGCCCAGGTCCAACCCATGTACGGTCAGCCCATGCTTATCTGGGTTCTATGCGGTCAACCAACATAGACTTCCCATGTTGGGCCCATGATACGGAAACTACATGGGCCCCACATAGTGTTGCCCACTTCTGCCCCATTCCCAGATAGCCCACATAAAAAAGGAATGGGGCCTACATACGCATGCCCAGGTCCAACCCATGTACGGTCAGCCCATACTTATCACATGTGGGTTCAATGTGGTCAGCCCACATGGGTTTCCCATGTTGGGCCCATGATACTGGAACTACATGGGCCCCACATAGTGTTGCCCACTTCTGCCCCATCCCCAGTTAGCCCACATAAAAAAGGAATGGGGCCTACATACGCATGCCCAGGTCCAACCCATGTACGGTCAGCCCATACTTATCACATGTGGGTTCAATGTGGTCAGCCCACATGGGTTTCCCATGTTGGGCCCATGATACTGGAACTACATGGGCCCCACATATTGTTGCCCACTTCTGCCCCATCCCCAGTTAGCCCACATAAAAAAGGAATGGGGCCTACATACGCATGCCCAGGTCCAACCCATGTACGGTCAGCCCATACTTATCTCATGTGGGTTCAATGTGGTCAGCCCACATGGGCTTCCCATGTTGGGCCCGTGATACTGAAACTACATGGGCCCCACATATTGTTGCCCACTTCTGCCCCATCCCCACTTAGCCCACATGAAAAAGGAATGGGGCCTACATACGCATGCCCAGGTCCAACCCATGTACGGTCAGCCCATACTTATCTCATGTGGGTTCAATGTGGTCAGCCCACATGGGTTTCCCATGTTGGGCCCATGATACTGGAACTACATGGGCCCCACATAGTGTTGCCCACTTCTGCCCCATCCCCAGTTAGCCCACATAAAAAAGCAATGGGGCCTACATACGCATGCCCAGGTCCAACCCATGTACGGTCAGCTCATACTTATCTCATGTGGGTTCAATGTGGTCAGCCCACATGGGCTTCCCATGTTGGGCCCGTGATACTGGAACTACATGGGCCCCACATAGTGTTGCCCACTTCTGCCCCATCCCCAGTTAGCCCACATAAAAATGGTATGGGGCCTACATACGCATGCCCAGGTCCAACCCATGTACGGTCAGCCCATACTTATCTCATGTGGGTTCAATATGGTCAGCCCACATGGGTTTCCCATGTTGGGCCCATGATACTGAAACTACATGGGCCCCACATAGTGTTGCCCACTTCTGCCCCATCCCCAGTTAGCCCACATAAAAAAGGTATGGGGCCTACATACGCATGCCCAGGTCCAACCCATGTACGGTCAGCCCATACTTATCTCATGTGGGTTCAATGTGGTCAGCCCACATGGGCTTCCCATGTTGGGCCCATGATACTGAAACTACATGGGCCCCACATAGTGTTGCCCACTTCTGCCCCATTCACAGTTAGCCCACATTAATGCTGAATGGGGCCCATATGTTTAGCCCTAATGGGCCAGCCCAAGTGGGTCCCATTTTAGGTTACCATATCGGTCCCATACAGTTAGCCCAGATAAAACCCATGCCCACTCATAACCCATGTAGCCCACATCAAACCCAAGTGGGGCCCACCTATGAATGCTGGCTGGGTCTGATCAGATTTTGGTAGCTTCTCTTGGGGAGCTCAAAGTTTCTAGCTACATTATTGGTTTGAATAGAACATCTAAAATTAGAAATAACAGCGAAATTCAGCGATTAGTCATGTATTTTAGTCATTGGATCACGTATTAAAACTGGAAAAGTTTTACTCAAATAAATATTTATTACGGTGACTATTAAGTCTTTTCATACCACTATTTGTTGGGGAACTGAAGTTATACATGAGTTGCTTCCAAACACGTTGATTTCATGTCAGAACAGATCACATATTCTTTTCTTATGTAATGGTTGTAAAAACAAGCTTTTCTCTGAAAAATATATATGCAGCTCTGTAAAAAATGAAGAGCCCACTGCACTGAACCCCAATGAAACCCTCCTGGTTCTCCCACTGATGTCTGAACTCTACGAGTTAAAACATTTGAATTGTTGTTTCTAAATGAATATGAACTTTTTTTCTTTGTATTATTTGAGGTCTGAAAGCACTGCATCGTTTTTGTCATTTTGACCATTTTCTGCAAATAAATACAAGATTTTTGCTTGGAGTTTTGTAGACATGTTGTCAGTAGCTCACAGAATAAAAGAACAATGTTCATTTTACCCAAATGTATACCTATAAAAAGTAAAGCAGAGAAACTGATAAGTTTAAGTGGACTCTTAATTTTTTTCCAGAGCTGTATATATAAATTCATTTTGCTGTTGCTCTGTAGTTTATTTAGGGTCATTTGTTGCTTTTTATTTAATGCATAGGGACTGAAGCTGCTGGAGTGACGTTAACCACCAACCTGATTTTCTCTCTTCTTAGGATAAATGCAGTGAACCTGAGTGAAGTCAACCTGCTGGAGCCTGAAACAAACACATCTACAAAATCAGGTGTCATGTCAAATTCAACAAACCCAGCAACAAATGTGGCAGTGAGGATACAAAACAACGATACACACAGTCAGTAGGATGAAATAGGAATATATTTTTGGTGCTTTGGACCCAGAACACATCAGAATAGCACAAACAGACACCTAAAAGCGCTTCTGTGTTTAATAATGAGTCTGAGGGAGGGATTCACATTCTCTGAGGGAAGCTGAGGAAGTATATATTTTTTTAATAAAAAGGGAATAGAAAGAAGAAATAAGTGCTCAGACTGGAGACAGTTTGGTGGTTTTAGATGGATTCATAATGAGCTGACGTTGCAACAATGTGGAAAATACAACACACATTTCTATGCTTTCAACAGAAAGAAAAAAACATTACAAAGTACAATAATTTTATATAATTTGAACATGGGTAAAAAAAATTGCAAGGGAGAATTTTTGATTAAAAACAAAATGTTTGTCTACATTATGTAAGTTTTTGTTGGAGTCTTCATGATGTTGTCCTCTAATGTCAACGAAGTTTGAGACGAAGTCTTTGAAAGAGTTTATTGAGGTAGGCAGGTGTGAAGTCTGGAGCAGCAGTGCTGGATTTTAAAAATGTGTCTCGTTTGGCTCAGTTAGTCCCTTTTTGATTTCAGTTCATTCGGTTAAAATCTGCCTCAGTGAGGCGGCTCGTCTGCTGACCGAGGCGCTCCGAACGCCTCCTGGGAGGCGTAGGTGATGTACAGGAAGCCGTCAGCGTCTCTGAAGCGGGAGTAGATGTCCCCCATGCTGGAGGACATGGAGGACATGCTCCGCTCTGCCACCAGGAGGAACAGAGTCTGGGTCCCGTCCAGAGCGATCTTATTCCTGAGGGAAAAGAGACAGAAAGGTCAGAGGTAAAGGAGAGCTGTTATACTTACATTTAGGTCTAAACTGCTTCTAAAACCAGCCTAAGCACTTAAAAAGCCCACCTTGCTGTGTTTTGGTAATAATTTAAGGTTTTTTGGTGTCTGGAAAATGAGCCATTTTGAAAACTTAATCACCATCTACAATAACTCTTTAATTAAATAGGTTACAACAACATTTATTTCCCTTTGTATCAATAAAGTATTTTTGAATTTCAGTGTCATCCTACAGGCACTGCACCATTACCTAGCAACGAAGGTTTACCTGAGAAGGCAGAGGAACTGACCCAACGTTAGCTCAAAGGGAACCAGAAACTTTGTTTTGTCCAGCAGTGGGAGGGTTTTCTCTTTGATGTAACGTTCAACTATCACCTGAGCAAAAAAATAAATAAATAAATAAAATACAACTAATAGTTAGAAAGAACCTCCCAAAAAACATGAGTTATGTGTGGAAAATTTCAACTCACAGGCAGCTTGTTGGGGAATTTAGACCGAATATTGCACACTTCATCTTTTCTCGTCGCTAAATACAAATGAGAAAGATTATTTTACACAATTTAAACCATCATCGAAGCAGCATGTGCAGAGTTTGGCGTTTTGAACCAATGCAACAGAACCAAAAGAGTCTTACCGAGGCACTTCCTCTGCTTGAAGGGCGTCATCTCCATGGATTTCTCAAAAGGAGCCATGTTTGCTCGTCATTTGGGACGGTTTTGGAAAGGCCAATGGTTGGAAGTAAGCGAACTTCAGCGAGCTGCAGAGACCGCCGAGGTTTTATAACCACAGAGCAGGGAGGAGTCCAAAGACGAGGTCCTTGTCCTGGTGGGTGAGGACGCCGGAGACTCACACTGTCCTGCAACGGAGCATTTTCACATCAGCGTGAGACTTGAAAACTGCTTTTCAGGCACACAAGAAGAAGAGCATAATTAAGGCAGCCCGATCAGATGACTGAAGAAACTTCCTGAACAACCAGAAAAACCTCCCGAGGCCATCCTGAAGCTGAGAACTCTCGACCTTTTAACCTCTGCAAGTCCATTTTTAAAATGATGTGCATGTAAAAATCTGAAAGTGTAGCATCTACTCATATTCAGCCGTCCTGATTTGATACTTTGTAGAAGCAGCTTTTGATAAATTTCCTGCCTCTTTTTTTAAAGTAGCTGAGCTAAATCAGAGAAGATGTAGAGGTCAAAGATTCTCACTGGGATTTAATATCTTTACTTAAGAGACTAAGCTGCAACATTTTCCATCACATAAAGATTAACTTGTATGTTTTCATTTAGTGTATGATTTTTATTTTAGAGAGACAAAAGTAATTTGAAAGGACACAGAGCTCCAATCAGATGGTCTATCGTGGTGAAACACCGCCCTCTGCTGGTTGAAATTGCGAACAAGGTTAATTGCGATTTGCACTCGGGAACTTTGCCAAAATTTGTCCAACTGTTCTCCAACTGACCACTAGGGGTCAGCAGTGCATGGGAATAACTATATTCCCAGTAACTGGGATAATAAATGTACCTGCTGTCTAAACACGAACCGCTTTTGGATTCACTTTTATCATGGTTGGCATTCGATGTGTGAATTAAGGCAACTTTCTCAGCAACACAAACTCAAAACCGCCAGATTAAAATACTCACAACTTTTATCATTATTATTAATTAACAGTTGAACTAATGAATTTAAAGTGATGCTTTTCCACTGATGTGGTCAGTGGGTTGATTGAGCAAAATTATCGGTAATATTGAAGTTCAGATCAATAACTTTAGTTTCAGATTCCATCTTGAGATTTTATAGTTTCTCGTCTCTACTTTTAAATAAATGTTTCGATTTGCTTTCAAATGATAATTTTTTTTACACTTTGTTTGTTTAGGGACACAAATCCTGTTAATATGTCTTTTAAGTATTTTATAGACACCTGTAAACTTCGTCTAAATTTTGTCTGAGGTTTGAACAAAACAACTCTGAGGAAAAACCGCACAAACACCTGAAGGTCAGAAGTTTTATATCAAACTAAAAAAAAAAAACGTTTAGAAGTCAGCATTGATATCAAACATATCAGCCATGTTTTGGTATCACATTATGCCAAAAATATGCAGGATGGCGCGCCTCTAATCAGGGCAAACAAATGCATGCCACACTTTTCAGAAAATGTAAAATTTTCCTTTGACTTCACGGCATATATGCACGTTGTGTTTTTCATTAAACAGTCTTTAAAGTTTGTTTGTTTGTTTTTTTATTTAATTGAGAGAGACTGAAAAGCGTGTTATTCAGCCAGGTATAGAGAGTACAATTCTCACTAGACTCCACCTCTGAGGGGAGGTATAGTCAAATCATTAGTATGTAATATTAAATGAATTAACAAAGAGATTCTCCAAACAGCTTACTCTGTTGTTACTTGTGGTCAAATTCCTGCACACTATAGTCGGACATGCGGGGAGGTTTCTGTGCGTCCATTCGAAAATCCCGTCCGTCCAATCCGTACGCAGGTCCGGACCAGTGGCTCCTCCTCTCCGCCGCCAGCTCCCACATGTATCTCCCCTCTCCGTCTGTTGCATTGTCTCATTGGGGACGCGGCGCACGGAGTCCAGCGGGCTGATAGGGACACCGGAGGATGTCAAAGGAAAGTCGAGCCCGGGACCGATGTGAGGAATGAGTTGCTGAGGGTTTGGACTGATTGGTTCCAGTTTGGCTGCAGTCAGGGTGAGAGATGCCTGAAGCTGCGCGGCTCTGCGCAGATGGACAGGGCTGCATTTCAGTCAATTAAAGCTATGTTAGTATCGTTCGTCCGGAGTTGCGTGGCTCTACCCGGAGCTGCACCGTAAATCCCGGTCCGAAGCCTCATTTCTGCCGCCGCCGTCTCCCAGGATGGCCGCACGCCGCGGCTGCGTAAACTCGCTCTGGTCGGGCACCGAGCGGGTCCGCATCGGAGAGCGCCTCAAAGCGACGCTGGCGGGGGTTCTGGAGCTGGAGGTGCTCCGGCGCAAACACCTGGAGATGGTGGACGCCGCGCTGAGGGAGCGGGCGCCCGGGGAGCCGCGGGCGGAGGAGGCGGAGAGCGCCGCGTCGGATACCGAGCGTGGCTCTGCGACATCCCGCAGGCAACAGGTCAGTCAGTGCGTCTGTCAGCTCGTAGCCCGGGTAGCGACATGACGGGGTTATTAAATATGAATGCGAGTTGGCGGTGATCTGCCAAGGAGCCGGTCCCTCTGCGGCTCAGTGGGCGGATTTTAGGCTGAGCCTGGAGCTCAACGGAGCCGCTTGATTGAGACCGAGCCAAAGCTCATCCGAGCATGGAGGCTGGTTATTAGATTGAGTGGCGGTCACATGGAGCAAATGTCATTTAGGTCAGGGGAACCAGAACCAGCTTCAAGGTCGAGAGCAGACCCTGCTGGTCCATCTCGACTCTAAAGGTCACTTTAACATCCTGTCTGAATCTAAAGAGGCTAGAAGAAGGACTGATCCATCACTCAGCAGTTTTCAGGTCATTGGAGCTTTATGGCTAAACTGATTTTAAACATCAAGTTCTTTGCAATAAAAGAACAGAGATGATTTCACTGGATTTTTTTCAAAACAAAGTGATGCGTAACTGTGAAGTGATGAAAAAACGGCACAGATTACATAAAAATCTTGAACGTGTGTGCAGCCCCTCTGAGTCAATTCACTGCCAGCTTTTTGGGTTTTGTCTCTATCAGCTTTGCACATGTAAAAACTGAAAATGCTGCTTTTTTTTCTAATGCAAAATGACTTGATATTGGAGAGAAAGCATCACTAGCACTGCCTGAGGTTTAACACCCTGATCCAGCACACCTGAACCAAATGTCTGAATCCCGTCATCAGCATAACATTCAGCTCTGCAGAGACGAGCCATTCATTTGATTTTGAGAAAGGATGCATCTACAGTAGCTTTCTAGGAATCAACCAGGACCTCTGTGTTCGTTCTGCTGGAAGGTGAATTTCCGCTTTGCTCTCAGGTCTTTTGAAACTTCTAACAGGTCTTTTTCCAGGATCTTAGAGGGATTGCGTGTTCAGGTGTTAGTTTTCTTTCTAAATGACTTTCTATGTTGCTTGGCGTCATGAAGATGCTGTTTTGTTGTATAAAAACCTCCAAAGCCTTTACAGAACAGCTGGATTCATCCTGAGATTAAATCACACACAGACGGATTCAGAAGTTGGCTGCAGTACAGAGGACAAATGCGAGCCACACTTTTCAGGGGTTTTGTTTGTAAAAATGTTGAAAACAATGTCTTGTTTTGGAAAACAATATCATTTTCTGTGAACTTCATAGTTTTGCTCTGTTTTCTTGTTACATAAAAATGTTAAATTGTTTCCCTTTTCCTCCAAGCCTCGGCCTGGAATAAATGCTGCTGTTTTCGTGTTGAGAATGAGGACAATGTGGGTCGACATGCAGGACAGGAATCTGTCCATGGATCAGTAAACTATTACAGACATCAATTTCGCTGATGACGGAAAGATGATGGTGGATATTTGCAGGAAAACCTCCAGTTAAAAATACGGAGACGTAGTCTGTAAAATGTTAAAAAAAAATTTGACTTTTGGTTGATTTCTTGATGCCATCGCAAACATCTCATTTTTAATCTAAAATAAAAAATAAGTAGGTATTCAAAGGTACAATATGCTGAATCACAATATCAGATTGCAGCCACAAAGCTTTGGTAGATATCTGTTAAGTTATTTCTGTGTGCCGTGTGTTCGCGCTCTGCAGTTGGATGGACTTTCGCTGCCCTGTTTGCCCACACTTGACACAGATTTATTAACGTTAAAGGTCATGGAGAGCGATGAGAACCTCATGATAACAGAAAAGATAGAGATAAGTGAGAAACATGGGATATTTGCAACAGATATCCTCAGCAGTAATATCACATTTGCATATTTTACTTATATTTTGTAGCTGAAAGGAAATTATTGATGCTTGGCTTTAGAAAATGCATTTTTATGTTTTTTTTTAATCAGTAAGAGCTTTTTAAAAGTAACTTCTACTGGATTTACTGTATGGTTATAAAATGCTGTTGCCTTTTTTTGTTTTGTGATATCCTTCTTTTAAAAATGGATGACTTGGCAAAAACAGGAATACATCGATTTCTGTTTTTTCTTTTGTTTGTTCTGAGTTCACTGTGTTGGACAGAAAGCGTATCGCTGCGCTGCTTTGGAGGAAAAACCTCTGGATTGTTTCCAGCAATCGATTAATTCCCAGGACAAAAATCCAAACATTTCTTTTTTTTTTTTTAGCTGCAGCTTAGGCAGATTAATCAGTAATAAATTCACTTTTTCCTTTTCTCGCTTTGGGAACTTCCTGTTCTGCAAAGTGGCCGAGTTCTGTGAAAAGATCTCCATGCAGGTATATTCCTGTTCACGACAAAATTCACCGTCAGGGCCGTCGTCTTTGTGGCTGAACCTCAGAGAGGATACAATTAGACAGCAGTGGATGTGGTGGATCAGTTCGTCATGGATTATCTCCGGATTATCTCTGGATCTGACAAAGCAATGACATTACAGCGCCGCTCCGTGTTTGCAGGTTTCTCTTTTTAGATAAGGAATCAGCCGCCGGTGGCTACAATAAATACCATCTCGCCGTTACCCTGAGCAGCTGATACTTCATCACGGTCACTTTGAACAAACTGTTATTACACCGTGAGTCGCATTAGTCAGCAGCGTGCAGAATACTGATACATATAAACACGAGATCTCCTCTGCAGAGCGCTGCTTGTGGCCGCAACGGTACGATAAAGTCGCATCTCGAAGCTTGATTTCTGAACAGTGCGAGGTCTGAGAGTGGACATCTGGATGGAAGCTCGTCTCCTTCTGTGCAGCCTTCCTCGCCACCCACCAGCCAACATCTTCTCCGTGGCATCCCCCTCCCTCCCCGCCTGTGGTGCGGAGGGATCCTGCGGGGAGGCCGGGCAGCAGCTATCATTCTCACCTCCGAAGGGGGAGCTGCTGGCCGGGCAGAGCGGCCTGGCTCTCTGCCCTTTGCCCCCGTCAGGCCCTTTCCTTACATCTATGCAACGTTTGCATAAACGGGAATAAAAACGGTTGTAATTGTTGCAAGGGAGGACCATAATTAGGTGAAAAGAAATTACAGAGAAAAAGGGAGATTTAAAGTGCAGCGGTGGCAGATTTGTCTCTGTCATTTACTGTATGTTGTAATCTGTGGGTTTGGTTTTCAAAAGAATCTTATTTACTCCAGGGTTTTGGTCTGACATAGATCTTCCAGAAGAATAACTTTGTTCCAAAACAACGCTGGCTGAAGGAAGGAAATGTGCGCTTTGTGACTGAAACATGCTTCTTCTTATCTTTTGACTTTTTCTCACTTGATAGCAGCTTGAAGCAGCTCTTCTCGTCTTTGAAATGGGTGTCAAGGCCGAGTTGGAATCCTCATTGTTGCTTTTCTGTGTGCAAAAATAAGCGTTCCCTCCGAAGATAAAACAGAGAGATGAAGGGAACACGCTGCAGAGTCTCTCTTAATTTGCATTGGATGAAAAGGGGATGCGTCCACCTATAATAAATTCACTAATTTTAAAGGGCAAATCTTAAATCTAGAAGCAGAAAACCTAAAAATAAAAATCAACCAAAATATAAAAGGCATACAGACTGAAAAGAAACTTGCAGGAAGCATCTCTCTGTAAAACAGAGTAAACACACATATTTGATGATATAGGGCAGCAGAGTAAATCTAACTTTTTTTTGTAAACACAAAAACAATTTGTTTTTCTTTTCTGAAGGAAATATGTCAAATGGATGTGTGGCTCTGAGATTCCAAAGGTTAAAGGTCAATACTGATGTTTTCCCCCGTTGCTGGAGGAGAATTAGGTGTTAGATTTCTGAAAGTGAGAAGGACGAACTTTTCCTTTGAAGCAGTCTCTCTTCTGGAAACACTTTTTGTTTCTGTATGTCTAAAAGAAATGAGACCTTGAAGTTAAATTGCAAAGCTAATGTGGCAACAAAAATCTTGCATGAACTGCAGGCTTTGTTTGTGAGCATAAAGTTTCTCAAAGCAGAAAATGAATAATTTCCTACGGTTTTAAGATTTGAAAACATTTGTTGCCATCCATATATTTTATTATTAAGTAAAGCTGTAACTACTGTCTAGAAATGCTCTTTATTTTTACCCACAATAATGAGCTTTTCACCTATGGTCCTCTGACTATGATGGTAAAAATGCTAACAAATACAAGAATATGAGACAATCACACAGGACTAAACAGAAAAAGACAACGAAACATTACTGCCTAGAAAATAGAGACAATACCATAAAAATAAGCAATACAACACAACAGATACAGTTTCTTTAGTGTTGACAGGAGTTTAAATCAGCAAGCTATTCTTTCAGTAGTTTACAAAAAGCCTTATACATGAATCAGTTTCTTTCCTGAGCACATCTCACTGCCAGGCCGGCTAAGTAAAAGCTACTGAAGCCAGTTTTAACCCGACTTCATCCTCCGTGCTGGATAAATCAGCATATAATCTTCATAATAATTACACTGATGTGTTTCGCTATTCTGACCTCACTGCCTTGTTTTTGCTTGCATTTATTAATTTTCTTTAACATATTTCTTGACTTTGCACGCAGAAATTATTGTGAATTATTAGCGTTGCACTTTGTTAGGAAAAATACACACAAATCGTGTTAATATCTTATTAAAGTATCTCTAGCCAGGTCTTTTCCTCAGGTTTTCAAGAGTTTATAGCATTTTCTTTTTTATATATACTGAATATGAGTGAAATTGGAGCAAATTATTTTAATGTTCAACATTTAATCAAGACAACAAACCAGTCATAGGGATAATTGCGGGATGAAGCCCCGTCTCACAATTATGCTTCTATTGAGGGTTTTGTGTCCTAAAACAGGGAATTGGAGAGCGTCCCCTTACATGGGAGGGACGTTACTCTGACTTGTGGAGTGAGACGTCTTTTGTCTCTCTTATTTCTTTTTGCCTCTGGGGGTTTTTGGGAGGGAGTCTCTGCAGCTAACAGAGTAGCTCTGAAACGTTGATCCTTGCAGGTTCTCCATCTGCAGCCTGAACGCAGAAACGCAGCGTGGGCCGCCTTTATATTCCAATCTGACATTAATAATGCATGAAACAATAAATAACACGCTGCATGGAAGTTACAACAAAATAAAGGCTCTCCGCCCTGCGACAGCATCATCATCATCGTTGTGATCACTCTTCTTCAGGCTGTGCCGCTGGTGACGTCACGCACCTGTTAGGAGGAGGTGAATTGCATGTGCAGCTGCGTTATTGTCCAATCGACCCGCGCATTTTCTGCAAATTGCTCCAACGGGGAGCTGAGCTCCTCCCTCACATGGAGCAATATCATATTACAGAGCTCAGCGCTGACCTCCTATCCCTCTGCTGTCTTATAATCTGATCACTGTGTAAGACTATACCCCATAATGTGCAATGCATTATGATGTCAGGATGGTTTTTGTGCAGATGCTAATGGGTTATTTTGCTGAAACTTGGGTTAAAGCAACCCAGAACGCAGGCTCAGATGTGTTTTCATGGCTCGGATGGCAGGGATGAGGATGAGGGAAATATTTCGGGCCTGCATGTTGTGCGGCTCTGAGTCTGTGTGGGAGGTGAAGCGAGCAAGAGTTAGAGAGCCGTAGCTATGGTGAGTCGGGGGCAGCGGGCTCTGAGGATATTAGAGAAGTGGGTGAGATGGTGGCGGCAGCGGCGGGGATTATTTGTCGAAGGGAGCGTGGGGGGAGGTGGGGCTCCTTCAAGATGCCCTTCTCTCCTCGCCCGGCAACCGCTTCTTCCCTCCCTCCCTCCCTCCTCTGTCTTCACTCACTCAGTGACTCACTCTTCTATTTCTCTTTTTGTATTTTTCATGTCTCTCGCACTCGTTTTGGTCACCCACGAGAAACGTAAAGAGCTGTTAGCAAAGTGATAAGAGGAGAGGGGGGTAAACCTGAGCTGGATCAGAGGCTGACATTCTTTCACCCACTTTTCCCCGTCCGTCCCCTCCTCCTTCCCTTCTGCCGCTCTGACTGCTCTTTGTTACATCATCTGTCCTCTCCCATTATCTGCTGAAACCCCCCCACACACCCACACCCGCCCCTCGTCTCCTGTCACCCCAGCAGTGAGTCACTACCTGTATTGTTTCCTCAGTAACCACTCACAGTGTTGCTCTTGTTTGGGCTCGATCGGACTCATCCCGCCGCTCCAGCCTGGTCTCCTGGAGGGCCGGGTCGGGGATTTGGAGGGTGAGGGGGTTTACTCTAGTGAGCTATTACTAATCTGGTAAATGGAGGCACTTTGCTAACCTGACAGCTGTTATTCCTGCTTGTTCTGCTCAGAGTGGAGTGACCTCATCGGAGACATGGTCCTACACGTCTCTTCTCACAGATCTGTGCGTCTCTGAACCGTATCGACATGCAAAGTGAGCTCATTAAATAGTTGAGGAGGGTTTCAGTTTGTTTTCTGGTGAAGTCTCAAAAGATAAAGCAGAAATTAGTCAGTTTCAGTCTTGTCTTTATTTACTGAAGTTTCTCAGGGTGATCGTTATATTTTCTACTCCTGATAGCGCTCCAATTGTTTCCAAATAGTCCTACTTAATTCAAATTGGGGGTTTTTTTGTCTGTAGTGGTCAATAATTTTCTTTTTCAGCGTATTTTATTGTAATTTCACATAGTTGACCCACAATAAATATAAAATATGAAGTAAAGGGAAAACTGTACATGGCTTCCAGTTTCTTTTTTTCCTCTTTTACAAATTATCTGAAATTTGCAAAAGATGTCAGATCATTTTTTTTTATCTGAAAAAACAAAAAAGATCAGAAAATTAAAAAAATATATATTCATGCAGTTTCAACATCAACTTCTGGCTGCGTCCCCTCAGCATGATGCTGTCACCTCTGTGTTTTACAGTGAAGATGGTGTGTTAGATTTCCATAATACGTAACGTTTGCTGGTCAAAATAAAACAGCTTTGCTGACCAGAGTTCTTCCTTCCACGTGTTTGCTCTTTCTAAAACTGTTTCAGGGATTCATACATTTGCAAGGCACTGTGTTATTTAATCCTGCTGATTTTTATTTGTTGTACTGTGTGAAAAGCTGATTTCGTATTTCTCTAGAGACGAGGCTCTTAATGTGTGTGTAAAAAGCTGCCTGACATCTAAATGTAGGGGCATGTTTGAACCAGTTTTCATGGGAAGATGACACATCCAATTATCTTGGATGCTGATAGGGAGCACTATAAAGAGTACAGCCAGCTGCATGTGAACACTAATTTAATTGAGAGTGTTTCTTCTTTAGCACCAAGTCTCCGCTCTGACTTGCACAGTGGCCCTTTAAAATTTTAAAACATTTTAAAGCTTTTTCTGGTGCCTAAATGGGTCAAAAGGAATTGAAAACTGAATTTTATTTAAAGTTAACCTGCTTTTTGTTGGGTGTACGTTTGTACTAAAAACTTCCTCAGGTCTCACACTTTCTTTCTTCAGCTTCCTGAGCACAAGTTGCAATATATGTTGTCATGGTTCAGATCAGAAAATGAGGGCAAAAGCAGGAAAAAAAAAGTTTCAAAACGCCTGAACAACTATTGATTAGGACCACTTTAAAAGATTACAAGACAGCCTGGCTCCTTCGAAGCAACTAATCTCATTTTGTTCTTTTTGTTTTTTGTTTTCTTTTTTTCAGGCTGCCTCCCCCTCAAACACAATGGGGTCCGGCTGTCAGAGCAGTCCAGAGGAGTGTCTCAGTAATTCGGGGGATGTGACCGTCCAGTCCTCATCTGGCAGGGGGAGTAACTCCCGGTGGTCCACTCTCTCCTGGGACGCCTCCTCAGATCTCCTCTCCCCTCCGACCCCGGACTCCAGCGGCGTGGTTCACCTGGACAGCGACTCCAGACCCAGTTCAGGTAAATACACACCCAAAACACACACCCCGTCGGACGCAGAAGTGGGAGATAATGACCGACGATTTGTCACCTTCTGGTATAAGTGAGAGATTTCCCATTAAACATTAACCACAATCTTTCTTTAGGTTTATTTACTTGAACTCTGGGTGACTTGGCCCTGACTTGTTCAGTTTCTACTTTTTTTTTTAACTGTCTTTGTCAAACTGTTTAAAAAGTCATAAACACTGGCACTCTCTTACACTTAGTTAAGCAGTCAGTGCACACCCTTCTGCTGGAATTTTAATAATGTTTCGGTATCTAGAGGTGATGCATTTTTAACTAAAAATTAAACCTACGCTGGTAAAAACGGCCTTTTTCTATTTTTAAGGTTTCTACTCTGTAAGTGGGAGCTCTCTGTCGGACTCCTGCTACTCCGTGTCCAGTGAAGCTGCCCATGTTGCACCGGTGACCCTTGCCAGACCCCCAAAGTCGTGGGAACAAGTTCCTGCTTCTGCTGACAACACTGACACCCTGTGGTCAGAAGGTGTAGTGCAGCTGCAGCAGCCTGCGACGGACGGTAGCCCAGAGGAAACCGAACCAGCAGAGGATCCGACTGCACCTGCTCCAGATGATCCAGGTGAACTTTTACAGGGTCTTGCAAAAGTATCCATGGTCCTTGACCTTTTTATGTGATAGGCAAACACAAAGTAGTGTAGTAATCGATTATTCTACTGATTATTTCCACTATTAATCAATAAACGGGACAAAAAAATGGACACATTTTTTTTTATTTAACCATTTAAGACTTTTCATACAAATTAATAACTCAGATACTTTTTAAATAATAAAATAAACATATTATTGCTTAAAATACAATAAAGGTTTTTTTAGGGTATGCTTGATCATTTATAGCAAATGATACATCTGCAGCTAAAATGTTTTGGCTCAATTACTCAGTGTGTTGTTCTTTCAGCAAATGAGATGTTTTAGTTTGTATTCTCCAGTTAACAATTAATCAGTTACTAAATTGGATACATCACGATTAATCCGATTAATCGTTTCAGCCATAATTGTAATGTTTGAAGACTCTCCCACCTGTTCTCTAGCAAACCTCAGGCTTTCACAGAAAATAGATTTGTCTTTTGCTAGCTAAGAGGCTTCTGAGGTGAGTTGTTGCACTGACGTTTTTTAGGGGTATCAGAGGAAAGTGGGGTGAATTTTTCTGTCACTACATTAATTCTCAACTTTATGTTAGTCCATCACATAAAATCTCAATCTACATTGAAGTCTGTTTTAATGTAATAGTTATTGCAAGCTTAAATCTGCTACAACCTGGATGATTTAACTGAAAACTATAAAACTGTATTTATTCATGTTTTTCTTCTTGTCTTTACAGCTGTTCAGGAGATTGATGCCTCTGGTCTCAGCTTTCTGTCTGATCTTTGCACGGTGGTCGGTGACTCCCTGGTTTCCTTCATTATCCCCCTTCTAAATCCCTCTTCATCCCCCTCCTCTGTGCAGCTGAAGCCCCAGTTGGACCCCTGCTACTGCACAGACCTGGTGTCTCGTCGAACCAAAGAGGTCTACTCTTATCCAAGCCCGCTGCACGCCGTTGCTCTCCAGAGCCCCCTCTTTACCTCCCTGAACCAAGAACAATCATCCTCCACAACTTCTGAAGGAGTCCAGGACGATGAGACGGCAGAAGCGAACCCTGACGCTGCCCCTCTCCTGCCTCAGCATCCTCCCACTCCGGTCTCTGTCACCCATCTAGAGCAGTACATCGCTCGGCTGGCTTGCCAGTACCACCAGCGGGTGAACTCCTCCACCTCCGATCTCACGTCACCTGCTGCTCCTGCTCCAGTCCCGCAGAGAGGTCCTTGTACTCCTGGTAAAAGTCACGGCTCCACCCAATCTCTATCTGCCTTTGAGAGCCGCAATACACACTCCACCCAGCCAGGTGGAAGCACCACTCCTTGCAAGTCCCTGCTGGGAAACTCGGCCAGAGTCAGCCTCAGCGCTATGGGGAAAAAGGCCACCAGGAATTCAATCAACCTGGGTAATCTCCCTTCAGCGACCGGAGAAGATTTAAGCATCAATCTGCATCTCAACCTCAACTTGAACCTAGCTCCAGGGTTGAACTCTAACCGCGGACCTGCCGACGCAGCCAACAACAGCAGCAGTGGAGCCATAAACAGTGATGTAAACATGACTTCGACTGCATCTTGCAAGACTCTGTCATCTGCCACTCCCACCCCAGGAATCAGGTCTCGTTCTCGGATCTCAACTTGTCCGAGCAGTCTGAGCCACCGCAGTTCCCTGGAGGTCCCGCCGAGCTCGGGAGCCACTCCCGGGTTTGGGTCGTCTTCCTTCTGTCGCTCGTTGGATTGGAGCACCGGCGCGCCGCCTGAGGTGGGACAGCCAGTTTTTGTGTCAAACACGGGATCGGCTCCTGGATCTCAGCGCAGCAGCTTGATCCAAGAGTCCTGCTCCAGTCCCAAGCTGAGCGAAGACTCCCCCATGGTGGGGGAGATCTCGCGCCTCTCGGGTCTGTCTCGGGCCGTGGTGGTAGGACTGATGGAGCAAGGCGTGGAGCTGGATATCGACTGCTTCCAAACGGATCCTGCGGGTGCGGTGAGGAGCCACAGTAAAACTCACCTGACTCCACAGAGGGATCCATCGCTTGACTACGGCAGGCTGATGGAAGCCACCCCACAGCGGCCGATCCAGCTCTCCCTCAGTGTCACCCACTCCCCCCAGTCTCAGTCCAGCCTCACCCCTCCTCTCTCACACTCCAACAGTCCCATTCACCCATACCAGTCCGTCCACATCCCTCCCCCGCCTCAGTACTCCTCACAATGCCACTACCAGCACATCCCTTCTCCGTCTGATCTTCCCTCTTCCACAGCCTCCTCCCCAGCTTCACACCCCACCCCAAGGGCTCGCTCTCCTCCTCGCCCCCTCAAGCCATCACCAATGGGGGCCACCCCACTCTCGGTTTTCCGACGGGATTCCCCTTTCCAGTGCTCCCTGCCACACAACAACCGAACCTCGTCTTGGGAGCAAGGAGGACTCCAACCAAGAGGTGGCTCGCTCCGACATAGTGGGGGAGGAGGAGAGGGTGGGGGGAGGTGGAAGAAGGTGGAGAGAGACGGGCTCTACAGGGGGAAACACGCCTCTCATAAGCTGGTTAGGGCCGCTACTGTGAGCAGCTACGCCAGGAGAGAGGACTACAGCTCTGTTTGGGCTGAGGAGGCGCCCCACACACCTAGGAAGTCCTCCAGCAAACTATGGAGGGGCTTTGAGGGACGATTGTGGAGGAAAGAGTCTGAGACCGAGAAGGAGGAGATGGACAGAGCCGAGTATGGATATGGCTGGAGCAGGGGGAACATCGGAAGCTGGAGGAGGGAGCACCGACGACCCAAGGGATCTTCCGACAGGAAGCCAAAGGTTGATCACTCCCCCGTCTTCTCCAGGTCGAGAGGGAAGGATGACGGGGAGAGACGCAGCTCCAGCCTCCGGCTCTCCAGGAGGGCTCTGTTCAGGAGTGAGTCGCAGGGTCTGCTGGTGCCTCGGAGCCACAGGGAGGAGCTGGCGAAGAGGGGCCACTGGGTCTCCTCCTTCGACGTGGCACAGGGCGGCACAAGCAGAGACGAAGGCGTCAGACTGCTGAGAGCTACGGAGGAGCACAAACGGCTGTCCTCCACCGCCAGCCTCTTCAACCTGTCTCGCTCCCAGAGCCTGGAGGGCAGCTGCCAGTCGCTCTCGTCTCTGTCCTCGCCGTCGTTTTCCCCTTCCCCTCCTCCACGGCTGCCGCTGCAGCGCTCTCGGTCACTGAGGGATCTGGGGAGGAAGGTGTTCGGCTCCATGAGGTCTCTTAGTCTCAAACGAAAGCCATCCAAGAAGTGACACTTGTACAGCCAACGAACCTCATGTTACATTCAAAACACCGTTTGTGCTTAGTATTATATCTGATGTAAAGGAAGTGCCATCTAGTTTTGTTTGTTGATTATTCAGATCTCTGATGCTGCCTTTAGGATCTACATGAAAGATCCTCTCTGGCACAGTCTTTCCAACTTGCCATTACAATATCTTCATTCCTTCTACTAATAATCTGGTAAATTTGAACCAATATTGCCACTTTTGATATCCTCACAAACTAAAGGAAAAAGCGACAAAATGCTAATGGGTTACTTTGTAGCTGCGTTTCCATTATAAATGTTCGAGAATGTCAAAAAAAAACACAATCTCTTTCTTATTTACTCCACTAAATAAGAAAGGCAATTAAAATCACACATGGATAAGTTCGTTCACATAAGTCATTAAAAAACCTCCCGCACCTTGATCATCCAACCACTTCCTCTTCTTCTTCTTCGTGGTTTGCGCCGGTGGCAACATCCGGTTTTTGATCATGTGACTTGTGTGACGCAAATAAGCTATCTAGTTCAGTTTTGTGAGATAAACCATTTTAGATACAACCAAAAAAAAACACCATATCGTAGCGGCAAAACTTAACAAATGAGTTTGTTCGAAATTGACGTGTTTCCATTAAGCAAATTTATTTTTAAAATGTCAAATTGCACAATTATATGGTAAACGGAAACAGCTTGTGTTTTGGATCAGTAAACTTATTTGTTGGGACTCCTGGTAACGCTGAGTAAAACTTTTATTGCAGCAGCACAATTTCACACCAAACATTTAAATTTAATATATTTATTGGAGAAGAAAGATGCATATTTGTCCGGCTATTTTAGGCAGTTGATACAGATCGACTTCGTTTTAAAATTGAACAAATGTTTGGACAAATGTATGTATTTTAATGGGGAACATTAGTAACAACACAAAGATTATATAACAGTCACAATTTTTGCTTTCTATTTAGTAATTTTTCAGTGACTTTAATTCCAAAGCATACCTGGCTTCACCCAAACCTGCATTTAGTTGATTTGACTAAATAAAGCAAAAGTTTCCCAAATCTTTTCCTTCTTGCTGAGAACAGTTCAGAAAGTAAAAATCAGTGAAACTACCAAAGATATTTGGAAACTTAATGGCTTTCCTTTAATAAAACAAACCCATAAAACTATTCTTATGTTTTCATTCTAATAATTTTCACAAAAATATTGCAAGATTAATTTGAGCTGGTAAAATAAAAAAATTCACAAAACATTTTGTGTTTATGATTTAGAAAAATAGGTGATGCATTTGCATTAAGAGGCTCTTAGAACATTTGATCAGCATAAAATAAAAATTAGTACAAAATGATATATGCTTAAATTTAATTGATTTTTAGGGAAACCAACAAATGTACTGGCACTGATATTAACAAACCTTTAAGTTTCAAACTGTAAACTTCTGTCTAAAAGTAATATTGTTTAAATTCAGAGATGATTTACAAAAAGTACCATAAGTTAACCTAATTACTTAAAAAAGTAAATCACGTTAAATAATTTTTTTCTTATCTTTTAGAATAGAACTGTGCTACTGCAATAAAAATATTAACGCATCTTCACCCAGGTTTGTCTGAATAACCAATTCATGTTTGTGAATACTGACCGAATAACTTAAAAAAAAAACAAAAAAAAAAAAAACAATGCAATGGAGGAAATACCCAATATTTTAAATCTGTGTTTTTACTGGAGCGTTTTGATGTTTCAACAAAATCAGATGAAAAAAAATCAACTCTGGGAAGCTTTTGTGGTTCAGTTTTATCATTCTGAATATTAACTCTACTAGCTATAAAAAGCTTAGTTGCATAATGCCCCAACTCCCCTGTAACCATGAGAATGAATGTGTGCACACATACTTCCCGCTCTGCATGCTGCTCTGTGACTCGTTCAGTGATAATAGCTGTTGTGAGGATGTGATATTCTTTAATAATTGGCAATACAGCCTCTGAAGTACAATCACATTGGCCAGATGATGACCAAAACCAAGCAAATACTCTTTAACTTGATATTTTGCTCAGGACTTTGAAATGAATATTGAATTATTAAAATAATGAAGAGTTGTATGAGAATAATTTGTGGCATATGAGAAATAAAATAAGCTGATAAATGATGTGTGTCTAAAATATGTGCATTTTATTTAAAGAGACAACAAACTAGATTTTTAAATAAAAAAAAAATTCTGGAAAACTCAAAAACCAACATTCCTATTACTGAAGGGACAATCATAGAGGCATTTTGGTAGTGCATAAAGAGTCACTTTGACGTTCATGAGCACAGATTACTTGACTTTCTTCATTTTCATGTTGCTAGGAAACTAACTCTTCTGTCCTCTTCTTTCTATTTTCAGCCGTGACATGTTTACTGTCCTGCTCGTTGCTTCCCAGCGGTCTGTAATCTGCAGAAACCTTAACATTCCTATTTCTCCTTCAAACTCAAAAACCTGTCAGCATTACTTTTCAACAAGTGTGTATTTTCCTCTCAGGTGGTCCTGTCTGAGGTTGAGGTTTCGTTTGGCACACTGAGTCCGTCTAAACTCCGTCACCGGCTCTGTTTGGCGGGTTAACCCTCTCCCCTGTGCCGTCCTTTGAGCTGGAGGAGAACATGCCCTGATACATGGCTCTCTCTTTCTGCAGCTCCCGGTTTAGCTTCTCCTCTGCCCTCTGCAGGTGCTTCCTCACATTAGCATCTGTGGGAGAAAATAAAAGCAGTTTCAGCATGCTCTACGTTATCCCACAAGACAAAATTAGACCAAACATCTGGTGAAATCAAATCAGTCAAAACAATGATTGAATTCAAACCATGATTTTTTTTTATTACTGTAATTTTTAAAAAATTTTAATTAAGTGTGTAAATTACTTGTATTTTTTAATTTATAGTCGAGGAAAAGTATTTGCTTGAATTTCTTTACATTGCTATCTGTAACATAACATGAATTTCAGGCATTTTATAGGAATTTAATGTTCAAAACCAACACAAACTAGCACATAAATATGAAGGCGAAGGAAAAACATACATTGACTACAACACTGACATTGCTTCTCATCTTTAGTTAAATAACCCACAATCCTTTGCTGCATCACTATCACATAACCAGACTCCAGAGACACAAACAGCAACAAGATGGAAATAAAGATTGGTTGTTTATAGCAGCCACGTTTTACTTATCAAACAGATATTGGCTGATTCCAATCTTAACGCCACTATGCATCTCTAAAAAACTTGTGAAAAAGTTTGAGGGCTACGAATACTTTTGAAGAGCACTGCATATAACACCTTACTGGCTTTCGACTGTAACTAAAAAAAATCCCTTTCTTGGTTAAGGTCAGCTTTTAGTTTACTTTCATCAGAAGAAATAAGACAAAAAACTAGCAAGCATTAATCTGATCAAATTTTTATTCCTCCACAGTTTGGTTCGAGTATGAAAATGTGCCCTTTATGGCTAAAAATTCTAAGTTGATAGAACTGTTTACTTGTAAGGTTTAAGATGGTAAATATAAGATAGAGCAAGCATTTTAAACCAGTACTTTTATTTGGCATTGGTTAATGAGGTGAAGTCATGACTAAACTTCCACTACATAGAGTTAAAAGCTAAAGAATCAGGTTCATTATTTTATTTCTGTGGCCATTCTCTCTTGTACTCATTGAAGTATTTTTATTCTCTTCACATCTACCCAGTCTCTCAATGAAATTAGCTTTCTGTTTTAGTGAATGGATCTTAGATCTTCTTTATTTAAGCCGGAGCTTTTTTTGTGTATTAGTAAGCATTATGTCTGCATGCTTTATTAATTTTAATGCAGTCATGTAATAGAGAAAACCCCGTTTAGTGTCTCTTGTGTCATCCTAACCCACTCTAAAGTGCTGATTTTTATCGATAAATGATCATTCATCAGATATAGTTCTAAAGCTGCTGTGGTTGAATGTCCCACCATGGCTCCATTCCTACCATTTGGTTGCTCTTTGCAGACCTGGGTGAGGTATTGTTTGGCTGTCTGTGCATCTCCCATCTCCAGAGTGGCCACCCCCGCCCGGTACAGCGCCTTGACGTTTCCTGGCTGCCACTGCAGCACCCGCAGGCTGTACTCCAGGACCCGAGTGGAATCCACCTTCTGTTTCTGCAGCAAACAGGCTAAAAGACACAAAAGGGCTTCAAATATACATCCACCTCTCCAGCTGAAACGCTGAACCTGGAGCAGCTACTGGCTTTATTTAGTCCTGATGTTTATATACCAGCTAGGTTGTTGTAGCAGTCAACTTGTATGTTTCTAAGTAAAGCCTCCTGTTCCAGTGAGAGAGGAGGTTTCTCGGGTCCAAACCCTTTCACTGGTGCCATCACAGTGGAGTCGAGGCCTCGGAGCACCAGCAGGGCGCGGTGGTAATGACCAATGGCAGAGCGAATGTTTTTCTGCTTGTAGAAAGCATTTCCTTTAGTTTTGAACTGGAATGCTTCTTCCAGCAAAACCGAAACGGGCTTGGCAGAAGTCTCCCTGTGTCCAGCAGGACCCGCTTCTGCTGCCACTGCCCCCTCCACATCAGGATTATCATCTGCTCCAAAAGCCTCCATCTCTGCTGTGCTGCTGGTCAGCTGTGAGAGGAGGAGGAGAAATGTGATTAATCACTTTCTGTAAAGAGAAATAGACAATCATTAAACTAAAGTTTTATTTTGTCACCAATAATACTGTGTGATCATAGCACTTAGTTTAAAGAAAAAATAAATAAATCTTATCACTCCTCTATAATATACTCATTGTTCTGCCCAATCAAGATACAGACAATACAAACAAAATGTATCAAAGGAAAAGAAAAACAATACTGTAAACTAAGTCACCTTTAAACATTCCTTCCCGTCTTTTTGGGTAAAAATCTATCACTGCATTAATTCATGACACCCTAACCGCAATTAAAACATACCCACTCCCAATCTGGGAAGTGCACTGCACCAGTTAATTCCAATAGCATAATATTGGTATTGAATCATGATAACGTAAAAAGGAAACAGCAGAAATGTAATTCAAGCAGAATGCATATGTACACCTGTGTGAGTGTGTGTGCGTAAACAAATCGTCCGTTTAGGTTCCTTTAATCATTTCAATCCGGGTTATTTTCCCCGTAACCAGTAAAAGAAAACATAACGGATTTTAACAGTTTGCTGTTACAGCTGAGTTAGTGTTCACATGCTAGCTTCGGCTCCTCAAACCCTATCTCCAAGAGTATTCATATTTCAATAGACTGGGGAGTAACATCAATTGAATCGTCTTACCTTATTGTGATAATTAAAATGCAAAGAAAAACTTATTTCTATAAAATGACAAACATATCTCAGCTCGCCAGTCTACCTATTTTTGCTTCCGGCTCTTCTTCTTCTTCTTCTTCTGGACTCTGGCACTACAGGTAATCGTGATGCTGCCCTCTAGTGTTCGTTGTCCACATTTTATGTCATTTGAGTTTTAGTGGTAATGTTCAGGAAATAATAATTCTAAAGGTATGAGAAAGTATCTCACACTAAAAGTCAGAATTTACACACTAGACTGTGGTTGAAATTGGATTCCATACTTATTGAATTTGATACAAGTTGGGTTATATAATTTTTCATATGAATATATAGACCAATTGTACACACACACGGGCAGGCGCGCACACATACACAGGCGCGCGTACACACATACACGCACACGCATTCGACGAAAGTGCGTCGCATGTATTTTCATTGTGGGAGGCAATAACGGTCACTAACGTCTGTGCGCAGGCGCAGTGGCACTTCACACAACCGCAATAAGCAAATATGGCGGCGGCCGTCGACAGTGTTGTGAAAGTGTAAGTTTACCTTTATTTGTTGTAAGAGTGTAAAGACAACCCACACTGAGAGTCGTTTTCATTTGGTTGGTTATCGTTTTACAGCTGAGCTTGCCGTATTTCCCCACGGTCGTTCCTGTTGTTCAATACAAAAATTGTCCCAAGAGAATTACGTTATCTTTGTGCTATGGTTAGCTTTTCTAGCTTTGGGCAGTTAGAAAGGAGCTGAGCTCATTGTGAAGGCAAACGTTTGGGTCCAACTCCATCAGTTGCGGGTCTGTTTACAGTGATTTTACAAATAGTGATTCCGCAAGGACTTAGACCGCTTATTCGGGATGAAGAGACGACTTAATTCTTCAATAAACTGTCCGATTGGCGGGCGCTTTGTTGCTAACAATCAACCTTTTGTTCTGGCAGCAGTCGGTCTCTACTGTAAATGCTGGCTTTTACTTTGAAACCACGAGACGCATTGCGTCTCCTATAAATAAGTATGACTTTAAATAAATAGCCAAAGACTGAAAGTACAGTAAAACACAGATGCAGCAGCCTGTTTTTAGGGGGAAAACTGGGAGTGAGTGAGTGAAGACTGGCTTTATGAAGAAAGCGACCCTTGTCCTCAGGCTGCTGCTACTTCAAAGAGAACTGTTATATTCCCACTAATGTGGTAAAATTACACTAATCAGGCGAGATCACATGAACTCCAGTGAGTGAGAAGATCTTCTCTATCAAATACGCTTTTCATTTAACCGGTGTGTTATGATAAAATTAGTAGCAGGACTTAATTGAATTGAATTAGTCAATAAACCTGGGCTGTGCTATTAGAAATGGGATTGATTCGATTTTGTTTTTCTTTATAACTCAATATGAATAGGGTCTATTTGTCATATAAAGTACTTGGACATGATATGTGCTGTGAATTTTGAAAATTGTGCAAGCTTGGCAGTATTTTTAGTTTATAATTTGTTACAAATTTGTTACTTAACTGACTGATTTTCTTAGTCATTTTATGATATTGTGAAAATTGACCCATTGACTAGTCCATCTGTAGTTTAAGGATTTAATTTGAACCTGGTTATAAAATGTAAAAATTCTTATCTTTCAGGCTGGATGATATATATCCCCTGACATGTCCTGAATTGGAGTAATAAGATAAGAAAACAGCAAACAACATTTCAAACCTTAATATGAATTTGGACTGCAGTACATAATGGTTAGCAACAGTTTAAAAGTCTCCTGGTTTTTGTTTGTTAACCCGTCCGTCTCCTCCATTTTGAATTCAGCCTAGGAGAACAGTATTACCGGGATGCCATGGAGCAGTGTCACAGCTACAACGCCCGTCTCTGTGCAGAACGCAGCATCCTCATGCCTTTCCTGGATTCTCAGACAGGAGTCGCACAGTCAAACTGCTACATCTGGATGGAGAAGAGGCACAGGAGCGCAGGTGAATAATTACCACTCAAGATGAAAGAAGAGTTATTTACTATTTTGTGACTCATATTTGATGTTTGTTGAAAGTAATGCATGAGGAGAACAGTCCAACAATTTCCCTGGTGTCCTTTGTTTCCAATGAATGATTAGGCATAGCTCCAGGACAGCTGTACTCGTACCCCGCTCGACGTTGGAGGAAGAAACGGCGTTCCCATCCTCCTGAGGATCCGCGCTTGGCTTTCCCTCCTCTCAAAGCAGGTACAAGCTTTCGTGAAATATCTTTTTCCCCCTCTATAGAGACATTTAGGGGTTGTCAGATTTGAATAATTCTGGGAAAACCTTAAGCACAGTAAAACGCAGAAGCTTTTCATGAACAACTCCGTGTGTGGTTTATGCCTGTTTTTCTGGATCATGCAGCAGATCTAGAGCTGGGTCTGAAGCGTGAGGCTTTGGGAACGGTGGACGGCAGCAGCTTGGAGGCTCTGCTGAAAGGCGAACCCCTGGAGAGGAGGAGCGGCGCGTCTGACGTCCGTGCCCCTGAGGACGACCCGGCCACTGTGGAGCCGCCGGCCACGTCGGCGGTCACTCACACGTCTTCTGGACGCATTCGTAAGGTTAGGCTGAAAGCTTTCAAACTCTGATGTGATTAGATGATGTAGATTTGAAATTTAATAGATGATCACTTTTTGATGTGGAAAGCATGAGAGATAAAGGTCTGGTCAGAAGTTTACATACACTCATCATGAGCATAAATTCCAATATATTTTCATGCTTTTTTTTTTTCAGGGGCAAAAGTTTGCTATTGCTACAAACTTCTATTGCTTGTAGCAATTGATTCACAAAAATCCATAAAAGATCCAGAACATGATCAAACCAGTGCAGCCAAATATCTGTGATTAACATTCATCAAAGTTGGTTGTTGTATGATCATTCCATCGTGGAGAAAGAATGATTCAAATTATAAATGAAACATTTTCAATCCACTGAGATGTAAACTTCTGACCAGACCTGTCAGAACCAGATGGCTAACTCTGATAACCATTTTGGTAGAAAATACACCTGAACATGTGTTCAGACACGTGAGCAAGAAGGAAACCTTGAGCTAATTCCGATTCTTACAGCAGAGAGTTCTCGACCACGATGATTACTTGGATGATCTGGATGACGAAGACTTTGAAGATGAGACTCCCAAAAGGCGAGGCAAGAGCAAATCCAAGGTGAGCGTTCAAAACGACGATGTGCAATTTAAGAGAAAAGTATGGGATGAAAAAAAAAAAAAAGATTTCTGTTGGATCAGTATTGAAACTTGGTGTCAGCTTTTACTATCATAAAAGAGATTAAAATATTTATTTTCAGAAAAATATCTTCAAAAGACGTTGAAATAAAGTAGACATAAAGTTAAATCTCTATGTCTACTGAGACCCGCCACAAGGTAGGCAAGCCACACAAAGTCTTTGCTAAAGAAAATTTCTGTTCAGTTCAAACTGATGGAAAGTTGAGTGAAAAGAAAAAGTGTTAGTCAAGCAGCCAGAACATTGAGATGATGCATCCAAATAAAATAGATCTAAGTTTGTGGGTATAATGCACAAAATGTGAAAATGTTTAAGGGTGAATATGTTTTTGTGAGCGTAAAGACAAAATTATGGTGAACACAAAGTAATGAAATAAAAACTCTGTAGTTTTATTTTTCTAATCTCAGGTTTAGAAGAAGATGCTCTCTATCTTCTGTTTGCTTTGTTTACTTTGAGCTGGCTAAAAATCAAGTCAGTTTAGTGATTTAGTTTTTAGTGATCTCCAATTAGATCACTAAATCAGAGTGAATTAATTTCACTTTTGAAACGAATGAACTTTTCTTCAGGGCCGCAGCGACAAGAATGGGAAGAAGAAGACGGAGGCTGCGGCGGCGGCGCTGGAGGAGCGAGACAAACCGTACGCCTGTGACAGTGAGTAGCAGGTCGTCTGTCTGAGCCGTGCATGTCAGCAGGAGAGGCTTTTCGCTTTTCGCCCCTGAAACAATGAGGCGTGCCGTTTTGCTGTGCATGACGCGATCTGACAAAAAAAAAAAAAAAAAAAAAAACCCGCCACAGGGAAGCAGCAGTGTTTTCTGAGCTCATGCTCTGTGTGTGCGCGTGTGTGTGTGCTGTGTAAGATGGTTCTGGCTTCAGCTCGCTGTCCTACCTGCTACCTGCGTGTCCGCCTGAAATGACCCCTTGTGGAAATGACAGAAAAAGAAGCATAAGCTTTCTTGGGAGTGATGAATGCCAAACTTCCAGCTCGGCTCCACGTTGTTCCCTGTTTTTTTTGTTGTTTTTTTTGGTAAGGGTGCCCGTATCACGATAACACTCTTGTATGACGGTGTGTGTGTGTATTAGTCTGTGGAAAGCGCTACAAGAATCGCCCAGGCCTGAGCTACCACTATACACACTCTCACCTGGCAGAGGAGGAGGGCGAGGACCACGAGGAGATCGAGGCACCACCCACTCCTCGCCAGCCTGAGGAGCAGAAGAGTGAGTCACTCCTCCAGTGCAGAGGCAGATAGACAGAGAGGAGGGAGGTTTGGTTGCATGCCTTGTAGCATGTGTGTTGGTGCAAGGGAAGTCTCTCATTCCTTTTTTGTTGTTGTTGTTGTTGTTGTTGATGTGTGCTTTTTCCCTCCCCCTTCTTTGATTTAAAATTTTTATGATTTGAAATTGTGGATGAGACTGAAAGTTTCTGACTGAAACATGTTTGCATAGCTGGGAAATCTGGCACTTTTTCAATCATTTTGTTTTCCTACACAATATTCCATTTCATAGCTGTTGGGTTTGTTTTTTTTGTGCACGTGACGCCATGTTTGCAGATTCATATGTCAGTTTTGTGATTCAGTGTCATGACGATTTAAAGATGGTGCTGAACTGGTTCTGTATTTGTGAATCAAAATGGGAGAAGAAGGTGTGTGTTTTTTTTTCTTCTGGTTTTCTTTGTTGGAATATCATATCCATTCTTGAGGTAGTTTGTTTCTAAGCGTTGATGTTGGTGACCTTTATGTGTGGCGTCAGTTCTTATGGGTCTAATCTCAGTTCTAATGCACGAGGAATACGTTTCTTTACTTTTTCTCTTTTGCCCAGCCACCAAAAAGGGTCCCAATGGTCTGGCGCTGCCCAACGATTACTGTGATTTCTGCCTGGGAGACTCCACCTTGAATCAAAAAACGGGCCAATCAGAGGAGCTAGTGTCCTGCTCAGACTGCGGACGGTCAGGTATGAGTCTCCGCCTCTTTCCTTTCTCACTATAGTTACGGTAACAGTCGGATTCTGGCCCTGTTTTTCACAGAGTTGCTTATCTAAGTTAATTTAAGCGTCTCTCCGTCCATGTTGAAGGACACCCGACGTGTCTGCAGTTCACTCCAGTGATGATGGCGGCCGTGAAGACGTACCGCTGGCAGTGCATCGAGTGCAAATGCTGCAACGTGTGCGGGACCTCAGAGAACGACGTGAGTCTCTTTCAACCCTGAAACTTTGTGTCTAATCTTTCTGAGAAATCTTTCTCATAAATGACAGTTACAGGCGTCTAGAGCAAGTGTGTGACATTTACTTGTTTTTATGCTGTTTAAAATCAACCACATCTTCTAATTTGACCCTCAGGAGCTAGATGTTATAGTGTGGCTCATAAACATTTACAGGCTTCATTTACACAAGAAACAACTTAAATGATAAAGAGGCTTTTTTCCATGGATTAACAAACTCTCAGGAGATTTTTCCCAGCAGGATGGATGCGAAATTGTTTGTTGTTTTGAAAAGCAGATTTAGGAAAGAGGAAGTGTTTATCTTTACAATTAGGCCCGTCCTTCATTTGTGCTGATCTGGTAAACGTCAGCAGCCTGATGGTAAGAGATGGAAAAGGTCAGTTTGGATGATCATTCTGTCTTATCAGAGACAATAAAAAGGTTTCAGTCTGTTTGCATGTCAAAACAGAACTAAAACCTAAAACCAGCCCTGGATTGTGGATTAAATGGTTTTAATGTTCATATTTTAAACTTTTTCTTCCACCTTTTTTTACGAGTCTTTTCTAACTCGTGTTCAGATTTGATCGGTGAGTGAACGTCATATTCTGTTTCTGCAGGACCAGCTGCTCTTCTGTGACGACTGTGATCGAGGCTACCACATGTACTGTCTAACCCCACCCATGACCGAACCGCCAGAGGGTGAGCCGACGTTCACTGTGCAGCCGCTGTCAGACTCACCTGCATGGCCGCCGCCGGCTAGTTGGTCTGATCTGTTTAGGTTCACAGGGAGGGCTGATCGTCTGAACCTCAGTTTATTTTTAAACATCAAGGAGTGCTGGAGAGTTTTCTAACTTAATAACACGTGGACTTAATATATCTTTTTGGAAATTAAACACCTCGGTCTCCTTTACTCAATTTACAGATGAATAATTAGATTTTTGGAAAATATGTAATTTTTTTGCCCTTTTGGTTGTGACCTACCAAAAGAAAAGCAGTTTTGTCTTTGAAGTCTAAAACTGTAAAGTAATTAGAGTTTAAAAAAAAAACATGATCTTTTTATATATTTCAAACCTTTGTAAACCGATACTAAATTTGATAAAAATAGCTACGATAACTAACTACTGGAAAATCATCAACTAATTTAGTAATTGGTAAATTGCTAACTGGACTACACACTCAAAAAAAGGTAATTTGCTAAAAGAACAACACCATGAGAGCAGTAATTGAGCTAAAACTACACAACAATCTCTACATGTTGCATTTATTAAAAAAAATGTATCCAGAACTTCTTAAGTGGAAGCTTTAGCCACAAGTAATTTCCTGTTAAGCATCTTTTGCGATCCAATTATTAACAGTTAATCCAAAAAATAGGCTACACTGGACACTTGCACTGTGTTGATGTTGAGTCAAGCAGAACCGCTGAGCTTTTCACATGTTGATGTTAGAAGCATTTTATTAGCTGCAGATGAATCTTTTGATAAAAATGTATCAAGTGTTCACTAAGTGAATGGTATTGCATTGCATTTTAGTCAATAAATGTGTATTTTCTTATTTAAAAAAGTTACTGAATTATTCATCTATAATTTACTGTATTTCTAATCTTGTATAAAATAAGTTTAGCTGTTTAAATAAGAAGAAAATAATTGTTAGCCCTAAGATGACTGACGCTTCTTTGTAAACACATCGATTCAAACACAAAGAAGTCAGGAAACGAATTGTGTAAACTTCCTTCATCCTTTCCTGTTTCCGTGTCGTCAGGGAGTTGGAGCTGCCACCTGTGCCTGGCTCTGCTAAAAGACAAGGCCTCCATATACCAGCAGAACCAGAGCTCAGCCCCCGAGTGACGTCAGAACACGAAGCCCGCCTCTCAGCACCAGGACCCCCTCGGCCCCGGCTCAAAATGTCAGACCTCCTCTCAGCCCGCCAGGCTGACATCTGTCCAGATGTAGCTGAGCCAGATCGCAGGTCAGCTTCACCAGTCGCTCTTACCTACAGTGCTAGCCGGGGGACTCAAAACATAAACAGACCTCAGATCAGTCAACACGGGGATCAAACTATCACTACAATCCTGCCTAGAGCGGCCTCGAGACTTACTGTCAAACATGTAACATATCATGTGTATTTACATCATAGACACACTTTCTACTGGACTGTTACACACACAGACAAACCGAATGCAAGCAGTACCAATAATAGCTGCTGTCTCCATGGGAACTCCCAGGAGTACAAGGATTAGCATCACGGCTAACTATTTGCACCCCTCCACACTCAAAGACAACAGCGTGGAGTGTGGAGACAGTTTTTCTTCAGCTAAAAGATCTATTTTTACTCACTTGATAGTGATGTGGGGACCACGTCACCATATATCTGGTTAAGAAATCTAATTGTTGTTTCTGGTTATTAGTGGGCTTTTCTAGTGGCTTTAGTCGGTGTGTGCTGTTGTCCCATTCACCAAAGCTTTTACTGTGTTTTGATGAGGTTTCCCTTTGCGTATCTATCATATGTGACATCACGGTGGCGCTTCTCTCTGCTCACAGCCAACCCAAAGCACCGCCGTCGCGACAGTTTTCATTTTGCTTCATGAAATACGACGCAAACACTTCAACGTTTGATCATAAGAGTGTAATTAAACTACATAAATCACTTCAGAGTTCATCGGCTCCCTGCAGGTGGAAGCCAACACTTTTTACAACACCTCAAACTGTCCGGCTCCACTGATAAGTTTTTTTTTAGCTCACTACATGAAACGCAGAGGATCATACATAAACGTGTTTTTCCATGTTTTTTCTTTTTGACGCGCCATCATTTCACACGTCGCTGTCGTGCCAACGAGACGCACTCATTTCCAGACTAGCTGTTTTTATCCTTCGTCACACTGAGGTTGATTTGCATGCAACATGCACATAAACTTTCATCACAGCCGTTTCTTTTTAGTGTTTGTTTTTACATTTTATATTATCTGATATTCCATTGGTATTGGGAGTTTTTACTAGTTGAATTTGTAAAGTCCATGATATTGCAAACACTTCGATATATAGCTCCTAATCCATTCTATGTACTGTATTGACTTTTATATTTTTGTTATGACTGTGACATGTTTCAAATTGTTTATGTCAGACTTTCTTCATAAGTATTTGTAAGATGACGTACTTTGTTGTACTATTTTTATTTTTGCATTTTTTTGGTATTGAAGCTGATTTAGCCCAACTGAAATAAAGATCATTTTGAATCGTGAACTCTGTCTCATTGGTGCATTGTTTCTGATTTATGGTCAATTTAAGAGGAAAAAGCATGTTTTCACTCTGACACCAGATGACACTTTCTCTTTTTTTAACTCAGGAAGGACTAAAAACTGTGGTTTTGTAATTTAAAAATATTGAGGCAATCCCATAACTCTGTTTTTAAGAACAGATCTCTGTCCGCCAAGATGTCAGAGTTCTCCTAATTATTACAGAGGCTCCTGTATTAATAAACGGTTAAATTACCAACATGTCTAGTTATGTCAAACTTTCATCTTTAATTCTAATATAGATGTAAAACAACATTAACATAAGAAGCTGCTGGCATTGGTAAAAGTATTGGGAAGTTCTTTTATGGTCTCACCCAACGTAATCAACCTGCAAATCGATTTCCTTATAAATGTGGCACCATTTAAATGGAAATAAACACGTCTTTCTATTGTTTAAGATTTACTAACAAGAATCATTGGTATAGCAAATAAATAACCAACTAAACACAAATCACCTTAATATCTTTGCTACGTTTAGGAAATTCTGTTCAATGATCCAGAAACAATCATTTTTATTTATCAGTGTTAAAAACAAAATGTGATTGAACGATCAGAACCTTAGAGTATCTGGAGAAAATTTATAAAACTGTGACAGTCTCAGAACTGATAAAGGAAGAACGGCTCACAATCAGTCAAGATCTGGTCAACATTTGATGCCCAGTCTTAAAAAACAAAGGTTGATGAATTGGGTACATTTATTTCCACAAAAATATTTGAAACCTATAAAATGTTTGTAATTAAACTTCAATATGCTATAATAAGATATAATAAGAATGTACAAAAATATCAAACTAGAAACTGTGAAGTTGGTTAAGAGCATGTTTTCTGTCCTGAACGTGAAGCGTTGAGGTTCAGAACCCGGACAGCTCTTTGGACCGGACGACTGTGGCGGTGCTGTCTCTGGTGCTGAATCCTGCTCTTCATCTCCGAACGACGTTTGAAAAAAAACAAAAACCCCAGCAGGTTTGGCTTCATTTATCAGCATCAAATGACTTTGTGGCAAAGAAACATCTCTGGAGCAGCTCATTATGACAGAGTTTTATTTTCAAATATCATCTTGTGTTTGGCAGAGGATAAATTTAAATGAGTTTTTCACTGAAAGTGCTCCAGCAAATGGCTACAAAAAGGAGGTTTATTTTCTTCTACATGAAACACAAGAAGTCACACACATGAACCTCAACTGTGTCACAAAATACTCAAGTAAATAAGTAATACTTAACATTTCTGACAAATTAATGTCATGATTTTCTTCTTAAATAATTAGATGGTCAGTTGTTTCAATCTACATGAGTGTCTTCTTTTTGGATATCAGCAAAGAGCCGGTTTTACTCCACCATCCACAGATCAGATTCTGCTCAGATGTTTAAATTTAGGTGCAAGAGCAAAAGAAAGGTGATTCATTTTCAGGAGGAACCGTACGTAACATTTTATTGCACTTAAACGTTAGGAATGTGACCCAAACACTCTGACTTGATAAGCTTTTAGGCAGGATAACAGTGACTTAGTGCAAACATCGGGAGCGCGCCGATCAGACATGCTATGTTGTTTACAATAACAAACACAGTAGTGAGATAAAAACTGTGACACTAAGCGTATATGATAAAAGTGCACAAAATGGGAAGCAACCATATAAACCTAAACCTACTATAATCTTCTCTCTGAAGTTCCAAACTCACTTTGGGGTTCAGGTATATAAATTTGACACTTTAGAAACGCTTTTCTTCTGGGGTTCTGAAGTGCTTTAGTACAAAACTATTTAAAATATTCATTTATCAAAGGTAAACATCACTTACAGACATCCGGTGTCGCGGTAACGCATAGAGCCACGAGGATGTGAAATCAAAACGAGCGTTTGGTGAAGGAGGAAAACAAATCAGGGAACCTGTCTGTGTTTACGGGGCGCGTTCGTTGCGGCTCTACAGCCGCTCGAAGCCGACGGAGCAGAGGAGGAAGATGGAGTAAAGCAGCAGGAGGCAGAGGCCCAGCCGGCGGTCCAACTTCCAGCGGTTCAGATGGACACACAGGACCTGAGGACGGACAGAGACAGACTAAAATGAGACAAATGATGCTTAACCTCCTGAAAATCCAATCAGGTGGTTTTAGGCTCGGAGATAAAAACAGATAAAGTCAGAGTGACAGGAGAGGAAACACAGGAAATGATCTGAGATCAGACAGATTTACTCACAGTGAGTGTGACTGAGGCCAGCAGCAGGATGACAGAGTACACCAGGCCTTTACTGTTGATCGTAACCTTAAATATAGAAAAATACACAGTTATTTACATTTTTGAACTATCCTTGTTGGTTAGTTTTACAAAATGTAAAAAAAAAAATCTATTTTACCAAGAAGCTTCTCAAATTAGCATTTAAGATTTTATTTGTTCGAAGCAACAAAAACTACTTAAATTAAATTAAATTAAATGTAGTTTAGTAACTTTTTTCTTATGCCTGTTTCCTAATTTATGAAGATAAAAAAAAATCTGCTTAACTTGGACATAAGCAGCAGTTCTATATTTCTCATTACGATGAGTAGCTAAAAGACAAGGCGCATCTGTGTCTCATCATGTTGGATTATTGATTATTAGCTAAACAAATGACAATAGTTGTGGTTAAAATGACTAATTTCTTAATGTGGGATTTTTTTTCCTAATGGAATAGAGAAAAAAATAAAATAAAATTTACAGTGTGAGCTTATGCTACTGAAAAAAAGAGGAATTTATTAAAGACTTCTAACATCTTTTAGAGTGCCAATAAATGAAGATGGTGCTAAACGTTTACATATCCATCATGCAGATTGAGGTAAAATAGTAAAATACTAAAATGGAGATCAATTCTTGTCTTGTTTGTGTCTGTGCAAATGAAGCTAAGCGCATCTGTAAAAACATCTCGATATTTCAAAACCTCTGTGATTTATTAAGTGTGACTTTTCTTTCCCCTACAAAACAACGTAGTTTGAAGTGGAGCCCTGAACAGACTGGAGCTTTACACGTGGGCTGTAAGCAGCAGCTAAAAACAACCACAGTCAAAGTTTTGGTTTCTTGTCTCCTTGCCAGGTGTAGGCCCAGTTTTAGCTGCACACACAGACGATGTGAAAGGTGCATGCTGTCGCACCTACACACAGACAGCTGGAGTTACCACTGATCCATAGCTGACTATGAGAGTCCTCAGCGCCCAGGGGAAGCCCAGGCCCAGCAGCACGTCGAAGATATTACTCCCAATGGAGTTGGACACGGCCATGTCGCCCATCCCTGCAGAGTGCAAAACCACGCAAGGAAAGGTTTTAAAAAAAAAACCCCGTCAGCGACGCAAAAGCTTAACAATCTTACATCTGCAGGAAGATAATCATATCATCATCTCATGCCTTCTGGCATTTAGTTAACTGTCTACAATTGAAATTTTCTGTTCGGAAAATAATCTGGAAGCTTTTTTGCCTAAGGTTGTCGCAGAAATAATGTCTTTCTGCTACAAAGTGACAATGAAGTTCCTGAAACGTTTGTTGCTGCGGACGACATCACACACCCTGCCTGGCGACAATGAGGCTGGCCATGCAGTCGGGAACGCTGGTGCCAGCTGCCAGGAACGTGATGCCCATGATGACATCCGGGATCCCGAGCGTGTAGCTGATTATGGTCACCTTCACCGGGGGAGAAGGCGTTTGCTTATGACTTTATGACTTCATGACTTGCACGTGTGTGCATGTCGGTGTGCGTTTCATACCATCCAGACCATGAGGTAGGAAAAGAGAGCGATCCAGAGAGTGGAGGACAGGAAGGTGAGGAGGTACCAGCGCTCCCATCGCGGCTGGTTGCAGTCGGGGATGGTGCAGTGCAGCAGGAAGCTGAGAGGCCAGGAGAGCAGCCACTTCAGTCGAACACACCAGCCATCTGCCGAGAGACGGAAAACACACAGCCACTCACTGTCCCCCCATCGGCATCATTCATCTCCACTTCTAAATTATTTACACGGCACGGCCTGAATGTGTCTGCGAACCTCTGTGTCATCTCCTTGTAATTAGCTTCCTCGGCCTTTAAAACCCGTAATAAGCTGTGAAATATTAACAGAGGGCAAAGCAGGAAGTAGGTGTGGTATCACAGGAAGCATTCAGGGTTCAAGTTGCATTTTTTAATGGAGATTAGGAGTTGAAAGGCTGACAACATCCTGTCCCCTGAATCCTTTTCTCCACCCTCACTGCATCTCATATATCCCATTTCTTCCTTTGTGCAAATCAAGCGTAGGCGCTGTCACTTGCATATTGATTTGACTGAATGTAGATGCTCCTCCTTCTTCTAAACAAACAATAAACAGACAATCTGGGTTCCTACACACTACTGAAAGTCTGACATTTTAATTCTGTCGAATTAAATGTGTAAATATATTTTTGTTCCCTATCTTGTTCTCTAAAAGTCTCTAGAGTTAGGTCTCGAAACTGAGACAATAAAACATGGAAAACGTGTAGAATCTAAAAACAAGATCAACTTTTTAATTTTTTTTCAAACACAAAATAGGCATAATAATAGTCAAGATCAACAGCAAAACATAAACAGAGATGTGTGATGTTTATTAATGGACCGGTCAGTGGAAATATTAATTTTATGGGTTGTTGGTTGCCCGTTTTCACCCCTGAGAATCTTGAGTTTTTGTTGGCCAAGTTTGGAGAATTTTTTGTGAATTTACACCGGATGTCCAGTAGGTGGCAGTGTATAGAGTGACACAATACCTCTGCTGAATCGGCTCATAGGTACCGGTAAGTGTACAAATAAAATAAATCGCTGCGCTGCAGCCATTTCTCACTCACGTGGCAGGATGAAGGGTTTGAAAGGAGAGTTTTCTTCCTCCCCTTCCTCCTCCTCCTCTTCTTCCTCCTCGTCCTCTTTCAGCTGAGCGCCCCCACCGGCCTCTCCCCCTGACTCCTTACCCCTCTCCCTCTCTTCCTCCGCTGCCGCCCCGTTTTCTCTCCCCCAGTTCCCACCCGGACCCGACCCTTCCTCCCCCGGACATGCGCCCTCCTCTGGGCTCACCCGAGCCCGAATCAGCCTCTGCCTCTGTGGGAAAGCAACGCAAGATGAGAAACATGAGAAAGATTCATTGCAATTATTTTATCTGAAGGGAAGCAGAACAGAACAAGCAGGTGAAGTTTTTCCAGCAGAGCACGTAAAATACTTACATAAACAATTTCCTCTAAAATCTGGCATGGAAGATCATTTACACCCAGAAATCCATAAAATATCAATATCTCTAAATGGATTAGTCTAATTAACTAAGTGACACATCCAGCTTGACGATTTGTGAAGGTTGTGAACTGCAAAAATACAAAGTTTGCTTTCTCATGCAAACATCTTAGCTCAAGTAAATATTTCCTTAAAACTGATTTAAAAAAAAAAAACGTTTTAGCGCCACTGACTTATGGGAAAAATGTCATTGGTGAAATAATCTGCCAGTGAAATTAGTATTTATTTTAAAATCAACATTAAGGAATTATTGACTTAAAACAAGCTTATATAGCTTGCTGAAAAGTTACTTGTTAGTTAGTTTTGTCTTATTTGAAGTGTGATGTTTGTATTAGAAACTAGACCACAAATATTTTGTAAGTCATTGTGTTTTTGCTGTAGAGCCTCTTGTGATGCCATGTGTGGGCGGATGTACGGGGGACTAGTGGCGTGATGAAAAGGCATCTTGCCTCTGAGAAGCTGAGCTGATGGGAGCGAAGGTTCGGCAGCTCATCCGCCGGCACCACACCCGAGTCTTGACCGGCCACCACACACGAGTCTACAGACAGGAAAAGAGACAAAGAGACACAAATGTTTTGTTTTTCCTCCATCCATCTGGAAGTTTTACATTTTATCTCTTAAAATCTTAAACTCTAAAGTGTTTCAATGGGAATTTCTGAGATAAAATCTGAAAATTGAAGCCCGTATTTGTATCCAGTCCCATGAAAGAATACTTTGCAAAAATATATAAATTTCAAGTCGCAACAAAGTATTTGAGATAATCTTAAGAGTACATTGGTGAACATTTTGAATAACACAAATGTAAATTCATCCAGTTGCAGCCTAATGTAGATTTCCTCTGATTTCCACAGGCTAACCATCTTTAAAAACATTGGGTTATGTCTTATACCTGCTTCAACTTTATGAAAAAACTGATTAAACCTTTAAATTACACAAAGGTAATTTTTTTTACTAGTTGGTTAACATCGTCAGTTTGGAAAGTTCAAACGAATTGCACCAGAATTTTTTTCAGGAGATTTAGACGAAAGTGGATTAAAATCAAATGCATGCCACACTTTTCAGAAATTTCTTGTAAACATTTTTGCACTATCCTATGATGGACTGCCTCATGGAATCCAAGAAAAACACAATGGAGTCTGCAAATGCAAACATGAAAGGCTCAAAAGGGAATGAAGTAGAATAAAGTTAAGACATCACTAAACTAAACTAAAAAAAAGGACGGAAAAATAAAAGAGGTTCAGTTTTATTTTAGTCTCTGTCAAATCCACGGGGAAACAGAAATCTTTGCCTGGCAGCCTAATCTGTGCTACTGGGTCTTCTGAGCACTGCTCACACACTGAGGGAAGCTTTTGATGTCGCTGAGAGCGTCACACACGCGTACAAACACGTGCTGCTGCACCTGGCTTCAGCGGCACCATGTCATTTTCGCCATCTCCGACGTTTCCGACGGCGGTCGTCCGCCTCAGACTGCTGAGACACGGCTGACCGTCCACGCTGCAGTGTCTCTCCACCAGGCAGCACAGGCGTCTGTTGAACCTGCACAACATGAAACACACGGACGCTGCTTCCTCTGCTGGGAATAAAGCGGGAACCGGCTCGGATCTGGAACGTGAGGAGAAGAAACTCACTTCATGATGATTATGTAGATGCCGTACATGGAGATCAGGATGATGGTCTCCCACCTGAAACATTCAAACGTATCTGTGGGCTTTAAGAATCAACCGATTCCTCACTTAAAAAGTTTAATTAGACTTACCACAGGACTTTTTCATCATAGATCACCTGTAAATAAATAAAAAAAAAAATAATTAAAGCTCAAAACCAGACCTTTCAAGTGTCTCTGTTAACAGACAAAAAACTGTTTCCTATTTGTTGGTTTCGGATCTTTCTGAGTTGTAGATCTTGCTCATAATCTTAACACAAACACAATTAATCACAGTTTGTTTGGTTAGGTTCTTATTATATTATGGCACCACTGGAGCTCCATATTAACTGTCAGTCAAACATGTAGTTCTGTATTTTATTTGGGGGTGAGAAGGAAAAGAAGTTTAACAGTTAATGTGGTTTCTCACCAGAATAAGCACCACTATGGACAGGATGTAAAAAACAGCATCACGAAACAGAGGCCACCAGCTCAGAGAAATGGGCTACGGGAAGACAGAAGGGACACATTAAATGTTGTGTGGCGAGTGGGATTTACAATTAAAACCAGATATTTACATACAAAGTAGGAAAAAGACATTAAGACAGTCACTAGTGTTCTCTAACAAATCTTTAAATATTGCAGTTGTTTTTATTTAGGAAAATAAGAGCAAAAATGCATTTAGCTTGTTAAAAAAATGTTTCTACTCCACAGTTGTAGACTGTGTTGGTTTATCACCCAAAAAAAACCAAAATAAAATGTATTAAAAGTTTATGGTCGCAATGCAACAAAATGTAGAAATGTTCAGATATAAAAACGTTTGTGAGACTCTGTATAATGCTGTGCCAAGAGCTGCTTCTAAAACAGGCTGCAGTCTGTTCAACTATGGATTTGTGGTAATAAATATAAAAGCCACACAAACCTGTCCAGAAAAGATGCCGCAGAGCCCAATAATGACCAGGATGTTAAAAACCGCTGATCCCACAATAGTCCCCACACCAACATCTCCCTTTGTGATGAACACGCCTGAAAGCAGAGTGAGAGTAAGCACAACCGTGGCATTAATTCACAGTATGAACACCATCAATTCTCTATAATACATATTAAAAAATAAATATATATATTCTATTTTCCCTTCAGATAAAAATGTTGTTTTTTTTTATTTCCACTGACTCTGTGATCCTAACACAATGTTAGTTAGATTTGCTGAAATACTTGTAATTATAAAAGTCTAACTTTTTCAACACTTTAGAGAAAAACTCATTCAGTTAAACACGCTGTTTCACAAATATGTTTTTCAACTTCACAAATGAGAGTTTTCACAAAGAAACTGACACGATCGTTTCATAACACTGTGAATCTGCTTCATTTGTTTGACTTTTACCCGTAAAATGGAGCAGAGTTATTAGCATTAAAAATAATTACATGTATTTTACAAGTAAAAAACAAACAAACAAAAAGCCTGTCCCAAGGCTTTCATAATGATGAAAGCCTTTCATAATGATGAAAGCCTTGGGACATTTTGTTCAGACGCCTCCACTGATTTAAGATTTCACAGTCCAAACTGGACTAAATGGAACTGGAACATATCAGTCTAATCAAAACGTCACTGATGAGATCAGCATCTCACTGACCAATCAGAGAGGTGAAGAGTTCAGGGGCGGAGCTCCCAGCTGCCATGAAGGTTGCCCCGGCAACATCCTGACTGAGCTGGAGGTTCTGTTGGGAATAACGGAACAGTTTGACATTTTGATTTATAAGTGTTCATAAAAATATTACTTACTGAGGGAATTTTGAGTTCTTTGATTGATTTTTTGACAAAACTACTTCTCAGAATAGAGCATACTGTTGGAATTTCAAGACACAGTTCTAAAGTTTATCTTTCTACCTCTGATACTTTTTCCAATGATGGCACAAAGTAAACGTCACACACAATGGCCAGAGCATGAAACATGTAGATCGCCTATTAAAAAAAGGAGAAGAGAGATGATCAAAAGCAATTTATTCTTTTAGAGAAAGAAAACAGGTTTGTATTTTCAGTCTGCGTCTGAGTTGATACTCACACAAAGAACATGCAGGAGCACGGCTCCCTGTCTCCTCTGAGCCAGGGTAAAGATGTCCTCTGGGAATTCATGTATAGCTGGAAGAAGATGGAGAATATGGATATGAATATAACTAAACTAAGAACATCTGAAGGAGAGGCGAATCACACAAACATTGCAGATTAGTCGATCATAGGAGATGACATGAGTGGAAACCGGCCATAATAACTATCTAGACAAAAACAATATAAACTGTTTGTAGTTTTATTCTGAGCCAGAGTTTTCCATTTCCTGTTGTTGCAGTTTTTCTGACCACGTTACGTTTTTTTTTTTTTTTTTTTCTAAAATAACACAGCAGCATCCCACAGGCTCTGTTTTCTCCAGGAAAAAATCTGCCTCATGTGGTTCTTGAAAAAGACCAGAGAAACAAATTCTAATATTTACGATTTCATTTGGTTCATTGAAAGCGTCCACTGACTCTCTCTGCAATACAGAGAGAGAACCCACGCTGAGAGAACATATGTGAGATCTGAATCCTGCAAGAAAATATTACTCTTTTCTGAGGGAAGCAAAAGCAATCATCCAAGAAGCTTTATGCCAAATGTTTTTTTTTCTTTCTCTTAATTTAGTAGTGAGTCAAGATTGATATTGAGGTTAAGATTTCTTTTGGACACTGTCTTCACAAAGTAAACTTCATTATCAATAGCAAAACACTGCAGCCTGTTCATTTCAATAAACCTAAAAGAAAGGTAACTTAAGGAAAGGAAACCACTCATTAAACGGGACGAAATCTGAGCAGCCATCTGCTGCGACAGACTGGATGAAAATAGAAGACAGAGCGAAGCCTGGTAGTTTCATGCTCCTGATCTATCCTCTGGTCCACACAGCACACAAGCATCAGTAATTATCAAGAGTGGGTAAACATAACCCCTATTTTTGATTATAGTCTCTTGGGGTGCCTCTGGCTACCTACATGGTGCAAAGTTTGCTTTTAGCTAAGGCCGGCTATGGTAAATGTACTTTAATTCTAACTTCCTTTGAGAATTTAGAAAGATATCGAAACTCTAAATAGTTTTTTTTCCACTTGTCAAAACACAGCAAAATGAAGAAACTAAAAATGACTCTCAAATAAATTTGATCATTTTTGTGCGTCTGCCTCTGAATAAACCAAAGAGCCAATCAGCTCCAGTGACAGACAGGCTTGCTACAATCAGCAAATCATTACGACGGTGTAGGCACTTTGAACTACAATAGAGAAGCACGCAACATCCGACCACAAATTCAGCATTCAGTTTCCTAGCAACTGGGTCCCTCAAAGGCCTCACCGTGTTCAAACATCTAGATGTGCAGAGTTGGAGGAAATGAAGAATGAACAGGGAGGCACATCAAGCAGACATGAATGAAACACATTAATAAAGATGAGACGCCACACCTTCACTCTCAATTAACAAAACAAATGCACGTCAACAACAGTAAATTCTTTGCCTAATTATGGTTGCAAATGTAAAGTCCAACATGAAATGGGACAGCAGAAGAGACAGGGAAGTCTCACCAGATCTGGAAATACTGCCATTGTGGTTGTCTTCTGTTTGCAGAATGAGTTCTCGTTTAGAGAAGTGCCTGCCAGTCTCCCCAGTTTGGCCCTGAAAACCTAGTATAAAGCAGATAACCACATTTTCCTGGCATTAAGTTTAAATCAAATTTAATTTCACAAAACTTCTATTCTCATCCGAATGCAATTGGTGCGTTTGAACGAGAAGACACCACATTCTTAGAGCACCTGTAATTTCAGAGAGGTGGAAGACCCAGACGGCAGCGAGGAGACCAGCCGCGCCGACACACAGCCGCGGAAGGAGCAGCGTTTGCCTCGGTCTCCGCGGAGCCTTCATCCCGCCACCAGCAGCTGCTCTTCCGGCTCTCCGATCAGAACATGCCGCCGCCGCCGCAGCGGGTCCCCTCCTCTTCCGAACCGGATCTAACTGGCCTGTTGCTCTCCGGTTCCGATTTGTCGTTCCTCAGCGTTTCCGTGTCGGAGCTCCATCAGAGTGACAGGAGGCGAAACGGCCCGTCATCAGCATCCAGCGGCGGCCAAGTTAGGATGCGGCGAACACGAGCAGCTGATGAATCACCAGCAAGCGTCTATTTATAAACATCCCCCGACTCGGATCGTCTCAGCATCCACTCTGCTCCAAATGGGATCCAGTTTGTGATCCTCCCCACCGGGAGGGGGTGATTTCCCTCAGAGCAGAGCTCCTTCAGCTCAGCTGGGCGGGTCAACCATGAGGGGAAAAGCTCTTAATGCACCAATCAGCATGGCTGAAGTGGGATTATTATCATGAATGAAGACTAGGACTAATTTCCAGAGTTAATTTTTTTTACTCTTACTTTGTAAATAATCGTTTGGTCCATGAGAGCTCTTCATTCAATATACACTAACTCATGAAAATATCATTGATCAACTAATAATCAATTCAGAAAGTGAAACTCATATGAAGATTCATTAAATACAGTGTTATAGTTCAAGTATTCATTCATAATTATGGTTTACAGCTAAACTAAATCTCCCAATTCAGTTCCTCAGAAAATTTAAGCCATCACCTAAGATGAATTAAGAAAAAAAATATTTTCATGTACAGTACAACCGGGGCTCCTTTTGAATGAATTACTGCATCAGTGTGGCGTGGCATGGAGGCAACCAGCCTGTGGCTCTGCTGAGGTGTCATGGCTGCTTTGTTGGGTCGGGTTTCTCTTTCTTTGTGGGGTTTAGGTCAGCAGTCACTAAAATCAGGTACAGGTACTTTTGAATTTGAACCATTAATCAACACTAATCAATCTGCTCCAGCCTCCAGCCTTATATCACTCAGCGAACAACCTGCTTCTTTACCAGTGATCTGAGCATTGTAGAGAGTCACCAGTCTCCCCAATCACTGTTCATTGTCGTAGGCTGTGGCATAACCAGCTTAACAAGACACTGAAACTTGAAGCGGCCATTTTGCAACTTTACTTTTGTGTAAATATAGCATAGCATACATGTACAGAGGTTCTTCAAGTTAAATTCCTGCAGTTTAATAAAACTACAAACAACCCAAGCTCAAACTTGGAACAGGTTAAACGGGAGGTAATGCCTCATATTGGACGCTGACGTAGGGCGGCAACATTATCAAACTGTTGCTGAAAAAGTTGCCAGCGTTTCGAACCCAGCATCCACAAAATATAAAGAGCAAAACACACACGCTGACAATACACAGCATGATCAGCTTCCGGATGGTGGCCCTCAAGATAACAGCACAGTTGCTCCCACTATCAGGAGAGAGATAAAGACACAAAACAATTACATACAAGAACTAAACACCTGAGAAAGGTTGGATTCAGAACAAAAGTATTGGTTATATTTGCAAACTAACGTACCGTTTGGTCTGGAGGTCAGTTGCAAGAGGGGAAGGTTCCAGCTGCTCCTTCCCACCAGTCTTTATCTGCAGATACAACACAACACAAGGCTCATGTCTTCTACTTCATTCACACAGGACTTTCTGAAAAACACAGCTTGAATGTGGCGCACTTTTGTGGCTACTGCCGGTAATACAGAAAACGAAATCACAGTTGATGCACCGCACTCTGTAAATTACATGAAGTATTTTCAGTCTGGAGAATGTAATAAATCATTATTATTCATCAAACATTGGTTGCATCAAGACTCGTTTTGCTAACAAAACTTTTGAGTGTCTTACATTGCTGTCCAGATCAGATGCCGCAGAGATCGGATCCATGGCGTCTTTCGTGCAGAAATTCATTCCAGCAGATAAGAGCTGCTGGATTTCCTCAGCTATGGACAGGTGAGGACTGGGCCGTCCCTCCCCTTCTCCCATCACCTCAGTCACAGCAGCACTGACAACAAACAGCAGCACGTCTCAGAGAGGGGAACCTGTCCTGTAAGAATCCTGTGAATGCTAAGGATCTGAATGGCGGGGTTACAATGAAGCCTCGTCTCGTCTCTCCTCCAGCTGGTGGATCAGCTCCTGCTTCGTCAGCCTGAGGTCCTGCAGCACAGAAGCATCCGACAACCGGACTGTGTTATGCTCAGCTTTTCTCAGATTGTGAACACCCTGTGTGAAGCAAAACTACTTTCGTTTAAAACAGTAGTGGTTGTCAACATAATTGCCTTTATGACTTCTGAATATTCCTCCACGGTTTCCTCCAGGTGCTTTAACTGCAAGCTTTTCTGTCCAACAAACACATAGTTAAAAATCCACATTAAGAGATGAATAATAGAGAACTGCAAACATTATTATGCATGATTTCTATTTCAATGAATATCCTGACTCTGGTTTCTGTGCTCCTACCTGATGAATCAGCTCATCCCTTCGCTGCAGCTGTATTTGAACTTCCTCCACCAAAATCTGACACCACACGACAAAGAGTTGAAGTCCATTTGTCCATTTAATAAAATGTGTGAATCTTATTAAATATATGTAAAAGTAAATGCATGTCTTTGTTGTGATGCAATCCAATAAAGACAGATTGAAGTTTGTAGTTTCCACAAGATAAAATGTAACTTGCATTAAAGGGAGTGAGTAATACATTTCCAAATCACTGTGGCTTAGATTGAAGGTATTTCATTACCTATAACACACACATTACACATTTCCAACAAAAATCAATTGGAGAAAAAAAAAAAACAGTTTGAGAAGATTTTGGAAGAAATCAAAACCAAAACACTGATTTCAACATATTTAGAGAGACAAACTATTTGTTGAGTTACCTCAAGGTTTTCAAATTCAGTCCTGAGCTTGTTTAAAGCGATCTTGTCTTGCTCTTGCTCTTGTTTAAGGTTCTTTATCTGAAAAGGATGGAAACTTCTTAAAATGAAAAACTTCAGTTTGCAGAACCTTGAATTGGAGAACTTGAAAGCCAACCTATGCATTTTAAGTAATTTTTTAAAGACAAAATGCCCAATTTTTTTACTTACAGAAATGCATTATCAAACACTGCTGATTAATCTGAACAGCAAAATAATATAGCTACCTTGGCGGTTAGCTCCTTATTTTCGTCCTGCACCTTTAATGTTTCCTTCTCCTGCAAAACAACATCATCTATCAGATAAAAGTGATGATGACTTGAAGCGGCTGAGAAAAGCAACCTACAGTATCTATAGATTTAATCTATATTTACATTTATTGCAGGTATGGAAATAATTCTGATGTTAACGCACCAAATCCTGAAACTTCTTTTCACAGATTTTATTTTCATCAAGGGCGTCGGGCAAAAGAGGCCCACAAGGTTCAACTTCAACCTGTTGAAGTTCACTGAAGATCCTCTCCAGGCTGCAGACACACAGGAGCAAAGGAGGAAAATAAGATTCTTCACCGCAGCGACTAAGGAAGTCATTGGGTCAGCATTTGTGGTGGTTAAACTCTAAAAGACGGAGCAGTGGAAGTCAAAGAAGACAGACGGCACGATGCACCCACTCTTTCACTTGTTTCCTGAGGCTGGCATTCTCTGAGCGCAGCACTGCCATGTCGTCGTCTGCAACTTCCAGCCAGTGCCTCATCTCAGTGTTCAGTTCCCTCAGCTGACTCTGGCTGTAATCCAGCTCAGCTATTTTCTCCAGCATATCCATTCGGGATCTTTACAAAACAAAATGTTATAGGTTGATTGATCATTTAATTGAACCTGTGTATGTGTGTGTGTGTGTGTGTGAGTGCATAGAGGCTTTTGCTTGTTGAGCGTTACACACATATTTTCCTCTGTAATATCCATCGGGCTGGCCAAGTACTCCCCTGTGCTGCAAAAACACATCAATAAAGTGATGAGAAAAAAATTCTCACAGCACCAGTTTTAATGCTGTGAGAATTTTTTTTTACAGGAAGCAAAAAAAAAAAAAAAAAAAAAAAAGCCAACACTGAAGTTAAATCAACAATGGGAAAGTATTTTATTCTAGAAAAAATAGTCAGTAAAATACTACAACTTTATAATGAATAAAGGTTTAGAGTCTCACTTTGAAGGCATCTGCATCCAGTAAATCTAAGACTTGTATCGTCATATTAGCAGGCCTTTATTTATAAGGATGTACCATCCACACATTTTTTACTCCCCAACTTTCTAATGACGAATTAGCTGGAGTCTTCCACACTTCAGATTAGCTCAAGGACCGTACAAAAAGAGCTTCGTGGAATGCCTCCTAGCTTTACATCACAAAGTGTAATTCAATTGCTACACAAAGGTGTTGAACCAGTGGACTCTAAAACAGCAGAGAAGGTCTGTGGAGACCAAACCAGATTCCTCCTCTGGGAATCTGGTTTGGGTGTGGAATTGGCCAGGAGAATGGCTTTTAACTGAGAGTAATGTGAGAAATGAAAACTTAGTCACAGAGACTATTAGGGTGTGGGGCTGTTTTTCAGGAATTGGGCCTGGCTCCTTTGTTTCTGTGAAAGGAAATTTTAAAGCTTCCAGCTTAGCAAAAATATTCTTTCTCATAACTTTGTGGGGACAGTGCATGGATGGCCCCGGTCATGTTTGAACATGATAGTTACAAATGGAAAAAAAAAGACTTTCCTCCAAAGGATTATCTGAGATTCCTTAAGATATAAAGCCTCGGTCATCTGGGATGGACTCAGAGCTGCTGCTTCTTCACATCAAGAGGAACCAATTGAGGGAGCAGAGGTTTAGTAAATAAACTTCTCTCTTAATCTCATTATTATGGCAAATAGGCATAATTTAGGTATTTCTAGCAGACCTAAAACAAGATAAGTTTGGTGGATGTGGCTCTGGTTTTAACTATTCATATAAACAGACAAGAAAAATATCTTTATCAACTGATTAGATGAAGAGTTTAGGAAACCACCTGCGGATGTTTGTTAAAAAACTTAAATGAGAAGGGAAACTGTGATTATAATGGTAATTAACTTTATTGGGTATTTCAAAAAACCTTTTTTTTTTCCAAATCAAAAAAACCAAACAATTGTAACCTTTATATCACAAGGTTTAATTCAAAATAAACTAAACCCGCATTTATTACAAAATCGTAGATAAGCTGTTGTATTTAGGCTAATTTTAAAAACGTTAACTACGGGTAATCTAACTAACGGATGTTAAAATTGTTAAACAATAAGCTAAAATGCAAAGTTTTTCGTCCAGTTTGGCGATAAATATTTCAACATCCTTCATCTAAACTCCGTGACAAAGCTAAAGAAAGGGAAACAGATGTTTTATACAGTTCACAGCCATTATTCCCAGGTCAGTAATGGAGTCGGAAACGTTAGCGACAGTTGAGACGGTGACCTGAAGCCGAGAAACGGTTCTGTTAGCTTCAGATACGCAAATTTTAAATTGGCTGTGAATTCACGTCTGTACACGACTCTAGTTCACAATGTCCCACTAATAAACTGTTAACAGTTAAATAAATAACAAGAATTGGGGAAAAAAAAAATCTTACCAACAAGAACCTAGAAGCAACAGGTGAGGCAGCTGTCAAGAACTTCTCCAATGGCGGCCGTTGAAAGTCGGACTTCTTCCGTTCTGCACACCGATACTCAATAAGCTCAATTTAGATATAATTTTTACTACAGTAAAGTGAACAGGGACACTGCAAGAATATAATTTTTTATTTTTAGCTACTTTGTGCTGGATTTTTTTAAATTTATTTTGTCTTTAATTTTTTGTTTTATTCCCTCAATTTCCTTAAGGTTCTCTAAAGGTTAGAAAACCAGTACCCTTTGGGACATTCCCTAAATGTCCTTTGTAGGTTGTTGTAAAAGTTTTAAGGGACATTACCTGAGAAAGTCAGTGTTTATGTTGAAACAGACTTTTAGAGAACATTCTTTAAAGATTCCCTGAAAGCTACACTGTAAAAGTTGAAGACATTTAGGCAAGTTTTAGAGAAAATTCCCTGATAGTTTCCAGAAAATTGTTTAAACTAGCCTTCTCAGATCAAGACCATTCTTGAAAGGTTCTCTGAAGGGTATAAAATTAGTAACCTTAAAGCACATGTGTCAAACTCAAGGCCCGCGGGCCACATGTGGCCCGCCATGTCATTTTATGTGGCCCCCCCAGCGTTTTATAGGTCCATGATTGACTTAAAATAGGTTTTGAGCACGAATTGACGACAAACTACATCTCCCATAATGCATTCCGATTGTTACCAGCCAACATTACGGCTTCTCGCCACTAGAGAGCAGCAGAGTCACCTTAAGCTGCTTATTGATTTTACCAGCGAATAAAACTGAGACATCGACAAGCTAACATCAAAACGTCCAAGAAAAGAAAAATCGATTTACAAGTAAGACTGTGAATGAAGATGTGTGTGAGTTGGTGTCAGGGCGGCAGGTCGCGCTAGACTTTTTTTGTTATCCGTTATCTTGACCGACAACATAAAAAAAAAAAAAAAAAAAATGGCCCTGTACTATTTTTATCCGTGAAATTATAATCATATTAACATCGGCTATTTAGCCGCATTTTATGCGGTTTAGTGAATATTCACCGTGAATCCTGATCCCATCACAAATTAAGCAGATAAATGCATCTACATTTTTCTCCGTAGTGACAAAAAAACCACTGACTGAGGCCCCAATAACTTTTAATAAATTAAATTAAGCGACTTCACTTAAATTAGCATCACTTCACCCGCTGGGGTCTGAACAACTTCCTCCTGGTTCCCATCTGCAGAAAAATCTGCGCTAATTCATCAGTCAGTTGGATCTGTCTGATCCAAACAGATCAACTGAACTCTGAGTGTTTTACCCTGCGGGGTCCGGTGTGCGCTTTAAGGATTTTATTATTTTTTTTTTTTCGCTTCTCCGAAACGGACAGATGTCACGTCTGCAGCTCCTCCAGAGCGCCGCTCTCCTGGGTAACGTGAACCCAGAAGGCTCCATTTGTTAAATCCGCTGGATGAGTTACTCCCAGCGGTTTTTAATTCTTCAGTGGCGTAACGTAACTGCCTCCGCAGTGGTTGAGCAGCGCACTGCGCATGTTACAATCTAATTAACTTTTGCATCGTCATTTATTTCCTCAAGATAAACTGCCGGCTCCTCAAATGGATTAACACAAAGTTGCATTCTCTTTAGTTTTCTCTGGTCTGTAATGGAGACTTGAATTTAACAAGCCATTTCAAACAAAGGTTTCGAATGCGCTTCCTAACCAGAAGCTCCAAAGAGTTATTTAACAATATGAGGTGTTCAATTTATTTTTAACATTGTATTTTCATACATTTTATGCTAGGGGTGCCCAAGTCTAGTTTTCCAGAACTACCATCTGCAACTTTAGATGAGTTCCTTCTCTAACACACCTGGATAATTTACTCATTATAAGGCTCTACAGAACTGAGTTGCTGCTAATGAGGGAAGTCAACCTTTTGCCTGGGGTGTGTTTTAGCAGGGATGCATCTAAAAGTTGGAGTCTGAAGGACTGCAGCTGGGCACTCCTGATTTGTACCGTCAATGTGGCCCTTTGAGGGTGGCCAATATGCTGAAGTGGCCCTCGGTGAAATTGAGTTTGACACCCCTGCCTTAAAGGATGTTCCATAAGTATTATTTGACAGATAACTATGTTCTTCTTGTGTAAAACACTCTTTAAAGAAGGTAAGACTGTTGTACCTGTAAGGAACATTCCCTGAAGGAACCTGCAGGGTTAGTGTTCAGGTTTAATTACATTCATAAATATTTAGTAGGAGTAGGAGTAACAGTAACAGGTATATCATTGATTTTCATAGTTTTAATCAAACATTTGAGAAATTCTGAAGCAGAAGTAGGAGAAAACACTTTTCTGAACATTTTTTAAAGTAAACATTACAACACAACACATTTGCAGATACAAAATAATAAAAACAGCAAAGCATCTCAAGTCAAAGAGTTCGATCATGGACGTTTAAACTACAAAACCCAACAGAATAAACAGCAGTTTTTTTCAAAACAATTAAAATTAAGACAAATAAAACTGAACAGTTTTTGCTAGATTCACCAACACTTAAGAACCTGTCAAACCAAAGGCTTGTAATTTGTTGATTCACTTTAAGGCAAGGAGAGTTTGAATTACAAAATACAGGCGAGGTAATGAAAGTAAAGCTGGCATCAAGTGCAGTAAGACATGTTAGCACGGTCCAAAGGCAATTCTACATACTGGACTGAAACAGGACACAACAGGAGATAACATACTGAAATTATCAGGCTCAACAATACCTTAAAAAATAAACCATAAAGAGACTGACTGATACAAATATTAAGATACGAACTGTCGCCTTGCAAAGGAAGGATGTTATAAAGATCAGTTTCATGTTGCAGTAAGGAATGGTACAATGACACAATGTTGCTCAAGTCCCTGATGGCCAGAAACACTAACAAATTAGAAACTATGAAACAAACTGTTGACACACCACTGTAATAAAATCATTTTAAATACTGGATTTGTTAGATGACTTTACATGACATCAATCTGTAAACAAAAAAATTACTCTATGTCAGAGAGTTTTTTTTTTTTAATAAATGTGAAGGTTAGAGATGCACCATTAGTATTTCTGACCAAACTTTGATCCACTGGTAATTTTAGCCAATTCTGACCTTTAAGAGCTATAAGAAAAATGTTTCTTATACCCTTTTTACAGTGTCTGGTCAATGATTTTCTTTTATTTTAACATCAGAGTTGATGTCTGAATGTGTGAGGAGTTCTTGTAAAGCTGAGTTTTCACTATTATTTTAAGGGTCAGCTACACAAAACTCCATCGTTTTAATTGCTGTGGTTTTGGCAAAATATACATGACATGAATTAGATTGTGTACATATTAATTTACACAACTGAACAGAAACCAAGTCAGGGCAAAGTGAGAAATATTAAATAACCCACAAAAAGGCTCCATTTTCTTTGTGGTTGCGAGCATAGACAAAGAATGTAGGCAAGTGCGAAGTGGGTTTCAATCATAATTTATATTTAAAATATTTCCTGATATCCTGGTTGAATGTTTTTGCCACCAAGGAATATGCTTAAATATGACGGAGGGTACAAAAGAGCAGTAAAACAATTATTAATGTGGAGGACGTTAAAACTAAGATGAAATGATTACAAAGTTGGCATTTAAAACCATCCTTAGTATCATATATTAGTGATTAGCACAGTTAGCATTAATGCCTGTACACATCTGTCTCTGTGTGTATTTCCTAGAGAATGCAAAACCTTATTTTAACTAAGATTTCCAAAAGGCAGACAAAATATCTAAATCCAGCAGGTTCCCTGACAAACAGAGGCTGAAAACCCAAATGCACAGTTGCTAAGCCTTCTTATGAGGTGACTGAATTGGTTTCTCTCTCACAGCCTAAGTAAACACCACCAAAGTTTTAATATAGATCACAGAAAATAGTTTCCTTCGAATTACCTTCTAACGTGTAGTTGTTTCCCTCTGTTTTACATTAAACACCTTGATGTCATTAGACATACCTTAGGGCCTTCTCCAGACTGAAGAGTAATCTGTTTAGTGCAGGTTACACATCACAAAAAGGATGAAAATTTTGAGTTCATGATCCTTTTTTTAAGGCTGGCCAAGCTGAAACTTCACCTGAATCTGACTGTGCATCTTGTTTTGTTCAGCTTGAAACGGCCCCCACTAAAGGCCTGTGACATACTCATCAGCAGCTCAGAAGTGGATGAAGAATATCCTGGAGTTTAATCAGGAAAAGTGCAAAACAAATCTGAGTGAGACTGATTTAGGCAGCTTAGGTCTTTAAGAAAAAGTCCACTCAAAGTTTAACTACATCACCACATTTGTGAGTTGCAAGTGCCTTCTAAGAAAGATTTAATATTCTACATTTACTTTTAATCATTGATACAGTACATTCTTACTTCAGTGCTGTTTTAAATATACGTTCAGTGCTCAGTGTTGTACAGAATTGAATAAGTATCTGAGGTTAGCCTTAACCGATGCAGATGCCATCTTCAGGTCGACCCCTGATTTCCCTTCTCAGCGCAATTAAAAGGCTGATGAATAATTTCAAACGATAAGACCACCACCAAGTATCTAAGCAGCATCCCATCCAAAGCTACCTCCTCTTAAACCGAGATAATGTTGCGGCTGCTGCTCCTGTCAGCATAAACCATCACCACCAAAGACTCAGACTCTGTCCAGACTTCCGGATGTTACTGGCAGGGTTCCAGCGATCCCGTGACCTGGAAGTTTATCCCGTCTCCAACGAGCGGTGATGGGATAAGCGGGGAGAGCCAGCAGATGTACCAGCGAAGGCCCAGCATCTGCCGCAGGTTGTTAACGGGACCCAGGTTGTAGGGGCGGCGAGAAGAGTACCACTCCCTGGTGGTCTGCCCTCGAAACAGCAAGAACAGGTGGAAGAAGAAGAAGGCGGAGACGAGCAGGAAACCCACAACGCAGGTGTCGGCGATGAAGGCAAAGGTGAAGGCCCGCGCTGAAACCTGGCCTGAAAAACAAAGGAAGATATTAGCTTGTATAATTTCAAGAAAGGTAATTATAAGAATGTCTGAACCGAAATGTCTGTTCTTACAAATTGTTTCCCTCAGCTTTAAATTAATTAAAAAAGAACTATAAGTGTAACATTTTGAAGCGAATCCAACTTGGAGCTAATATTGAAAGCTACAAAGAACACAAACGAAAGGTACAGGGCAGCCAGTGTCGCAGACCTGAAACAAGCATGATCCAGGGTATGAGCAGCAGCAGGATGCTGTGCAGAGTCACGCCCTCCTTCAGAATGACGATGAAGACCTCGGCATTCATCACCATGGCGTAGAGGAGACCCAACCACATGAACAACAAGCAGCACAGGAAGTAGCGGTAGTTGCGGAAGCCGACACACTGGCCGAAGAAGACGCAGTGGTGATCCCGCCGCAGAACGCACACCTTGCAGTCATAGCAGTGGGAGCAGCGAGGAGGCGTGTGTGTCTCGCACGTGTAACAGTACCTGCGTAACAAAAGACAACAAAATATTATTTAATGCTGAAGATGTCTTAGATAGTTTTACTTTGCTACATTGAGTATCACAGAAATACAAACTGAACTTTTAGCCTAACATGAACTTTTAGCTGATACTTTTCTATTGACAAATTAATTCTAAGACAGTAGTTAAGCATTTACTAACTTTAGTTTAGAAGTACTAAGATAAACGTAATTTCAACATTGTGCTGAATTTGTTTTTTTTTTTTATAAAACCAGAATTATGTTATTATTGCACATGAAAGCTATAATGGAAAAAGCTCAATATTTTGCTTACTTGTAAAAACTCAAAACAACCATTTTAGTCAGGATTCCTGCAGGACTGGAGCATAATAACACAAAAAATTCAGTCTCCACATGTGGAAAGTTACAGAGTCATACCCCAAAGAACTGCAGCTGTAACTGCAATATTTTCTGTAAAGATTTTGTTCTGGACTAGTATCCTTCATAAGGACTTTGTATTGATTTGTCACATAAAATCTCACCAAAATACAACAAACTGGAAATTATTTTAATACTTTTACAAGGCACTGTAACACTGCACTGACGTTTTTTTAACTCTATACGTTTAGGAAATTTTAGCATGCCAACCAGACACTTAATAGGTTTTACAGAAAGACCTGCATTACTAACTACAGTCTATTGAAAATAATAAAATGACTGCCATCCAGTCTGCCAAAGTTATCTTCTCAAGGATGACAAGCTAAGATGAGATCTCTGTGTAAACAAAACATCTTTTACCCAACAAACTGATATTGATGTGACCTTTTGGATATTGACACATTATCAAAATGTAAAAGAACATTATCTTCATTAATTTTGTTTTTGCTTAATTTAGGACAATCCAGAATGAAATTAACTTAATCTTGCGTTATATAGAGTTGAAATTGAGGAGAAAAACTAGTAAAAAGGCGTGTGTATTTATTGACTGATGGGTTCCTAAGCGCTTTCTTACCTCCAGCCCTGGCCCAGTCCATTTCCTCCCAGGAACACCCCCTTGATGCTGGGGCTGACTTTCAGGAAGAGAAAAGCGTTCCAGCAGATGTTTCCCAGCATGAAGTACTGGCCCAGCAAGTGCAGCGCCTTCCACCAGGAGGACCACGCCGTCTTCTGTTGCTCCGCCTCCAGCGGAGCCGCCACCAGCACCAGGTAGCTCACCTCCCCGGTGATGGAGAACACCAGGAAGGTGTTGAGGAACACAGGGAGCTGTTCGCAAAGCTTCCCGACCTTGCAGAACAACCTGCTGCCCAACCCTGTCATGTTTAAAGTAAAACTAAAACCGCGACGTGGTCAGCGTATTGAAGGAACGATTTTACAGACGCACAGTGGGTGGTTAGCAAGCGGCTAGTCAAATAATACTCTGTTCGCTTTGCTACGCGACTCTCAATTAATTATGTTGAGTCACAAACCTTCGGGAAACATTATTCTGACCTAAAATACGAAATCACATTAATCTTTGTTGAAAAATAAATCAAAGATTACTCTTTAGATAAGGAACTGCTCTGTTGAATTTCTCTCAAATTACGTTCGAGATGTAGTGCTACATGATAATACAACCGGAGGGGGACAACATAGTACAGTTCCGCGTGTTAAAATTGCCTCCGCCTTTTTCAAACTTTCATGTCACATACAGAATATTTGCCTTTTTTTCTGCACCTATTTTACATCATCTTAAAACCCAAATAATATCCAGATATTTAAACTCATCCTTTACATCCCCATCCTTTCTCTTTGAGTGTACATTTCTCACAATTAGCTTTATTAATCATTCCCTGTACTCCTCCTCCTATAATAATAATAATAATAATAATAGTAGTAGTAATGTTAATATGATCAGCAGTAATATCATTCTTAATTTAAACAACAGTAATTATTAACAAGAATGACAACAAATAATAAAAAAATATTATTATTATTATTATCGCTGAATAATTATTAGTAGTAATAGTATTAAAAATACATAAAACAAACCATAAAAAGACCCATTAAGATTGATTTTTAAAACAAAATCATTGTGCATTTAAAAGAGCGCTTCAGAAAGGTTATGTGTACTGTGTATGTGGATTGGCAGCATGGTTATGGTCCCTCCCCCTTAAAGCATCGCTCTTAATCCCAGATAATCTGTTCATCTAAGGAGCTCAGCTAGTCATGGCTGCACCATGGGAGAATTCGCTTTCATTTGAGCATCTTACCAGCATGGATCAAAATACTTTTACCAAACAAAGAGAGCTTTTTAGAAAGAAAAGGTAAGGTACTCAAAAAGACACCTGGCAGGCTTCACACATCTGGGGTTTATACTGTCTGTAGCTTTGTCTTAAAGCTTCAGAAAAAATGATCCACTTGACAGTACGGTACTTATTGTTTTACAACAACCTGTTAATGTTACAGTAGTCTGGATGAATGTACAGTGCTGGTTAGAAGTTTACATACATCATTGATGTGAGTGATCCCACTGACAGTTTTAAATTCCTCCAAAGATTCTTCTGGTCAAAAAAATCTTTGCCTCCTCTGACTATAAAACTTTCCTCCAGAAAAGATTTGGCTTGTTCACAAAGGCAGCATGCAGAAGATGAATTTTCCCTACTACTTTAATCCAGTGCAAACATGACATGGCCTGGGGTGCAGATACAGAATGATCCACGCTGCATGCCACCACAGTTTTTAAAGTTTCCCTCTCTTATTTCCTGCAGCAGAGGGATGCAACTTCAGCAGCGTCTGCAGGAGCTGAAGGAGAGAGAGCGCAGAGCCCAGCAGCACAACAGGCAGCTTCTCCTGCAGTTTGAGAGAGCCCAGGACACACTGAAGGAGATGCTGGCCCACAACGCCGCCATGAAAACTATACGGGTTACAGGATGCACACAGCCAACGCACAAACACAATGACCTGCACTGTCAGATTCTCAAACAGTTTTTTTTTAATCTAGCAGCAATCAGAGCGAGACAGAGCAGTTCTGTTGGTGGCGACAGATAACAGTGACAGTAAAGGCATTAAATGAAATTAAATTCAGTAACTGGGAGATGTTTTAAAGTAACTCAGGATTGAAAGTTTGCCTTAGAGTTTAACAGTTATTTAAATGTACACTTTAACATTTTCAGATGGAGTATGAGCGGTACCTGGAGGAAAACCTCCACCGCTGGCAGCAGCAGCTTCAGGAGAAAACTGAGGCCTCTCACAAGAAGGTACAACCACAGCTTTACCAAACTCACTGGCTCAACTTCATTACCTTAAAAAATATTTATTACTGTTAAACCTTTTCCCATTTTGTCACAACTAAGAAAAGATGAAAATATTTTTGAAATTCTATGTTACAGATCAACACTAAAGTGTGGTATACATTTACATTGGTGATAGTAGACAAAGCCCCTAAAAAACCTGCAGTAGACAATTGTTTTGCAAAGTATGAATTAAGAGCCTAAACCAAATGTGTTCCACATTTTTTCAAATTTGAGGCAAAATTGTTCTTCCACTTCACAAGTATGCATTGCTTTCTTCATTTACAATGCAATAACAAATAAATAAAACCTCTTGATATCACTATATTTTCTCCACAAGCCCTCCTTTAAAAAAAAGTGTTTCTAAAAAAATAATTTTCTGTTTATTGCTCATCATATTAGTCATTTATTTCCTCAACAGAGAATGGAAGATTGTTTGAAGTCTTATCTGCAACACAGTAAAGATCAAATCTCAACAGCAACAGCTGATGAGCCTCTGATTTCACAAGGTTTGTTTTCTTCTTTTGCTACTTGAAGATATGAGGTTGCAAACAATTTTTCTTGTTAAAGAAGCTGGATGCTTGGAGCTTCTTCCACCAGGTTCCTCTTTATTCACAGATCCTTTCATAAAGGCTCCAAAAGTTGATGCTCCTCAAGCGTTTTTCACCGAAGGAAGCTCTGCTTATAGCCGACATCGTTCCTCCTGTTATCCCCATCAGGAGCCCTCCTGGCTAACCCAAGCAGGCGTGCCTCCAGGTTTCCTCCAAACGCCTTTTCAACCCCAGAGTCCCTCACCCTTCCCTCCACCCAACTTCCCATATCCTCATCCACTTCTGCTCCAACACCTCACCTCCCCATTCGATCATTATCGGCCGTGGGTCAGGTCCGAAGCTGTAGGCCGCGCTCCTGATCGCTACAGTCACCCCTGCTCTGATGGGATCGCTGTGGGATCTGCAGGTCAGCTCCACACTGAGGAACCGCCAGCGTCGAGTGCTTCTCACATTGTAGAGCGAGAAAATGAGACGAGCGCAGCAAATTCAAAGAGGGTGAGAGGTGGTGGAGGCGGAAGGTGTTTGTCCTCTGAGCTCGACATTAAACCAGGTGAAAAACAGGAGGAAACAAACCCTGTATGTAACTAAAGTGCACACGTTTGTCTGATTGATCATTTCTTTGCATCCTGCAGTCCGTCTCTCTAGCGGACATGTGGAAAGCAGTGAGAGCGGCAGAGATTCCTGTTTGACCAGCAGAGAGAAGAAAGGAAGAACAGAGGCTTCATCCTCAGAGTCAGAAAGACCCGGTTCTCAGAGGTAACAAATAATAACTATGTTCACTCAGATACATCAGCCTCACCAACAATACGTGCCTCCATAATCTATGGCCAAAACAATACACAGCCATGTGCAAATATTTTAAACAATCCTTCATTTCTGAACGATATGTCTGAAGAAACGTATCACGATATATAAACATTTCATATCAGTCGATATTGATAATTATTGATTAGGTTTTTGCTTTAAATATCTGAAATACTGACAAACTGATGACTTCAACTTTCCTGCTTTATCTACAGTTTTCACTCCACCCACTGTTTTTTTCCCAAGCTGTTATGAAGCACAGAGGTGAAACCTGAAACTACATAATTACACTCAGATCTTTAAAATAAGCTAAAAAGATCAAAACCTAATAAGTTGGTTTTATTTTTTTTCTGACTGAGGCTGGAAGACAGCTATTGTAACTGTGTTCATCATTATCTTGTAGTTTAAGGATTTCTTACTGGAAAACTAAAGTTAGCTGTTTAGAAAAATAAACTGTTATTGTTCTCTCATAGGGTTAGGTCTCAAATCTCCGTGTTTCAACCGTCTCTTATCAGGTCATCCAGGACTTCCAGTGAGGTCGTCGCCGTCTCCTGTGCCGTCGCCCTGGACTCAGAAACAAGCTGCTCCTCTGAGGAAGGAGGCACAGCAAGCAGAGGGAGGCTAGAGCGAGGCAGGGGGGTCAACACTGGGTCACCACCACCCGAGAAGGAGGCAGAGGAGCTTAGCAGGAGTGAGGAAGAGGAGCAGACTGACAGCTTAAGTGAAAAAACAAGGAGTCCAGCTCAAGACAATAAATCAGGAGGCTGTAAAGGAGATGATGTAGCAAAAAGTGAAAATAGAGATGAGGAAGTTCACAGCTCCGAGCAAAGCATCGCAGAAGAAAAGGATGAAGAAGAAGGAAAGAAAAACCAAGGATCTGTAGATGAAGAGAAAGAGAAGGAGGTGAAAAGTGAAGAGGGTGGTGATGCTGAGGAAGACGATGAGGAGAGCAACGATGAGATTCCTCGAAATAGGAATCAAAAGGAGGATAAGGATGAGGAAGAAGACGAAGATCAGTCAGAAAAACTGGAGAATGAAAGCAGAGATGATGGGGAGAAGGATTCTGACTCCTCACAGGATGAAGATGAGGAGAGAGAAGGTAGTGAGTGGATAGAAGAGGAAGAGGAGTCAAATGAAGAGGAAGACCAACTCAGGAGTGAAGAAGCAGGAGACTCTGAGGACAGCATCATCTGTCCACAGGAAAACAGGTATGAAACCATGAAACCTTCTTTTCATTCGGCACAAACTAAACATGCAGCCATTTTGCTTCAGGTCCAAACAGATGAAGAACATCCCAGAGGAAGCAGCTGAAGATGAGGAAGAGGAGAGCGACACTGGGTCCTCAAACAATAAGTCAAAGGAACCAAGTGATGAAGAGGATATTGAGAATCTTCTGGCGCCTGAAGAGCCAATAAACAAAAAGTGAGTAAATCTGTCATAAAACACATCGTGGGACATAACTTAATCACTTTGTTCCATTTTTCAGACAAAATGCTGTGAAAACCGAGGAGAAGCCCAAAGGTACGTTCAGGAACATCAGGAAATAAATGTATTTGGCAGGTAATTGAAGACGTTCATCATTGAGATTTTTACTGAATATATTTTTCAGCCACATGTCTCAACTTGGGCATCTTCCAAGTGACGGAGGACGGAGCGAAGACGGACCAAAAAAGTGACTCGGACGAGTCTGATCACTTTTATGACTAAATTGGACATGTTGGACACCATGAAATTCCTCCAAATAGCAACTATGCAGTATAGAAAGAGAGGAAAGCACCAGACCTCCGATGACCTCACCAGGTCGGACAACACTGATGGTGTCACTGTGTCACTATGGCGTGGCATGCAGGTGTTAAGGAAGCCCAGTTTGATTCATCATCAGCTTTCACTGTTTAGGTCGCGAAGTCTCTGCCTCTCCTTGTTTTCTAAAAGCAACGGCAGTCTGGCCTGTTTGGTGGCTCTTGAAGCTCTGCATTCAGCCCCAGTCTGTGAATCTCTGGCGATTCCTTTTGCATGTCCACCTTTTTCCTGCCACTTTTTCCTTCCACCCAACTTTCCATCGTTTTTTTTTTCCTTCTTGAACTGAACAAGTTAAATACTTTTAAACTTAAATATACTACTTTGAGATGCACTTCCATCTTTCACATTATTTTCTTCTTTGTATGCTCTATTTTATTCTTTATACATTTAATGTCTGTATGCTGAAACCACTCAGCATGAATTCATTGTGCACATATCTCAACAACAAAAATAAAACTAACAATTTTGATGGATAGATAAAAAAAAATTTCATGGCAATGTTTGTGAAATGCTGATTTATTTGAAATCTGCTTTTCATTAAAGTAGAACTTAATTAGGATTGGGGTTGTTGTAAAACAATATTTTAGTAATTGAGTCGTACTCCCAGCATCGCGCCACACAGTCTGGCAATGTTCATTTGTCCCCCAAAACCAGGTAAAACGCCGAAAAATTAACCCTAACTAACCCTAACCCACCACAAATAATACCCGGGCGGAACGCGGTGCGCTAAATAATAAAACATAAATTAACGAAGCTTCGAGACAGATAAATTGTCCTCGAGGAATTTTAATAATCGAGGTACTCAAGTCATTCGAGGAATCGTTACAGCCCTAATTAGGATAAATTAATTTCAACCACCAACAGAAAACCCAGTAAAAAACAAAATCATAAATGATCCAAAGAAAAGTTTTGTCAAATTAGCACACAGGGGAGAGGTGATTGTTGAAATAAAGCTTTAAAGAAACATTCAGGACAGAACAAAAAGTGTGAAAAAAAAAAAAAAAATGAATTTAATAATTTATTTCTGCTGCGTTTCTGAAAACAGCCCTTTAGATATTTTTGGAATATAAAAGTAGACCATTAGGATTTCACCAGGAAACAAATGCTTTTAAAAACAGAAAACTTGTAGATGGACTCAGCTCGTTTTACATGTTCGTAACAACTTGAATCTTTATTATATCATATTTTCACAACCTGAGCGGTTAAACATGGGCTCTCTCGCTTGCCATCTTCGGGTGCGGCGCTGCGCTGGATGAGCAGCCTGCCGTACGTTCCTCCCACCTGGCCTTTGGTGAGCCGTCCAGGATTCACGCACACGCAACCCGCCACATCCTGACGATGCGAGGTGGAAGAGGGGGGAGGGAGTTAAAATATTAAAAACATGGTCAAGTGGACATTTGATCCAGTTTCTGACACGATTCCGAAATGTTTCTACCTTCACGAAGTAACGCAGCTCAGAGGGAACGACGAGAATATCCGGTGTGACCAACATCTGACCGTGAATCTGGAACTTCTCGTAATCCATGTTCACCTCCTCGGCCGGTGGGTACAGGGGGTAGAAACTTCAGGAAGAGACGGACATTAGTGCTTCTCGACGTGATAAAAGGAAAAACAAAAAAGGAAGACTTGGATGACACGTACCTCCTCTGAGTCAGCATGTGCTTTAGGATGCGGGAGAATCGGTCCGAGCTGGTGCCGCTGCAACACCGCACAGCTACAGTTATTAAACTGAGGTGACAGGGAGCGGAAAGAAAGGCTTCCGTCATCTGTGAACGTTTCCTCACCAGCTGATCTCCTCTGCTCCCATGTGGAACAGGATGTCAGAAGACGTCAGGCCAAAAGTCACTCCGTCGATCAGCAGGGTGCAGGGGTCAGGAACCAGGGTGACCCGCTGCACAAACACGTTAAACATCGGAGAACCATCAGAACGAGAGCTGAGAGGAGAGTCTCAGTTCACCTGCCTGTATAAACTGATTCCTTTTAGATGACCCGGTTAGAAAAAAACTACATAGTTCGTCTCAGGTGGAATATTTATAATCACCAATCCCTCCAGGATGTTGTGTTTTTCTGATCACTGCAGCCTAAAATGACTGACTTTGTCAAACGGTTGTGGTAAAGTGGTGAGTTTTTTAACTTTATTTTTTACCATAACATAGTCTTACAGAAAAGTCAAGTATCTTCTTGAAATTTGCCCCATAATACAAATAAAATCGAGTCTTGAAGAGTTATCAGCGTGCAAAAGAAAACTTATAAAATTGTAATTCAAGTTAACAAGCAAATCCTACACAAATCAACTCAAAAGAACTAAAAATGGTTTTAGCAAAAAAACCAAAAGCCAAATGTTTGCGCTTGGAGTCACACATTCTTTCATCTTGCGGGTTTGGCTATCAAGAAAAACAGGAAGTTAAAATTAGAAGGGGATGGCGGTGATTGGTCAGAAAACGAAGGAAATGTAGAAAACGTTAAGGTGATTTGTCAGATTTGGGGAAAAGTTGCGATGACCTGTGAAAATTTAGCAAATGATGAGGGAATTTGCAGCATCACAGCTTTCTGGAGGGACTGATTTACACTTGCTGCATGTGCTGAGTCTACCAGGATCAGACCATCTATTCTGTGTGCGTGTCTGTGTGTGTGAGAGCGACCTGGGCCTGGGCCTGGTCCTTGCTGGGGTTCGGCAGGGTGAAGGGAGGCTGTGGGTAGATGAATTCGTGGTGGACGTCTCTCTGGGCCGGGACAAACACCAAGTGACAGCCGACACTTCACAGAAGAAAAAACAAGAACATTCCAGATTTGGGCTCAGCACTGAGTTATGCAGAACGTGTTTTTGTTTCAAACGTCGACCAGGGACATAAACAGCGGAGTCGTAGCGCACCTTCTGGTTCCATCCACAATACTGTCGATGCAGCGGTGGAAAATTGTCTCAAACGTCTCAGTCACCTTGGCTTTCTGTGAGACAAACAGCTGGACATCAGACTATGCTGCTGTAAAAACGTCTTGCTGGCTTTAAACACGGAGTGACAACGAATCGTACCTCGATCTGTTCATGTTTGGAATCCACAAAAGGACCAAACTAGAGAAGAGAAGAAGAATAAAAGGACACGCTGCTCACCAAACATCCAGACTGCATAAAACATACTGAGAAGCTCTTCCTTCACACTGATGAGTCAGCATCTGACAGGCTTACCAGCAGGCAGACGTCAGGACGATCCCTGACAATGACATTGATCAGGTCTATCAGAGGGTCAAAGGTCAGGCTGTCAGAGGGCGTGTATGGTCCACAGGCCACAAGAATGTTCAACGGCTCCGCCGCTGAGCGAGATGAGGAGTAGAGAGGAAAACCGCTTTTTTCTCACAGATGATGAATAAACAGGAATTTAAGAGTTTCTACGGAAAACTAATTACCTTCGTTGGTCTCCATTTTTGCGCCGGTGGAGTGAAAAGGAAGAGGATCACCCTAAACAAACACAGAGTTGATGCAGGACGTGCCAACGGCTCACAACAATAAACAGAGGAAAGAGCAAAATGAGCGCCTGACCTCATAAAGCTTGGAGGCCACAAGCTTTCTTCCTGTTGTGTTCATTCCCTCCATCAGCACCACCTGAGAGAGAGAGAGAGAGAGGGGGAGAGATGGAGAGCGAGAGATGGAGAAAGAGAGTGACGATCAACAAACGGATTTACAGATGGATGGATTAAGAAAAACACATGGATGTTGGATGGATGAACTGATTTTGGACAAACTGGTGCACAAGACACATAGATGGATGGAGAAAAACATTTACATATGGATGGATGGACAAACAGAAAAATGTATGGGAATAAAGTCCAGGAATATTAGTAGATACTTTTACTCCATTTTGTTTTTCTAAACTTCTCTAGACTTGAAAAAACTTAAATAAAATCTCAGATTTTTCCAGCCTGATGGATGCCAGGACATTTGTAGGTAGATGTTCATAAATAAGAATAAGAATAATAATAAGAAGAAGAATTGCTGTTTGACTGTCAGAGTTCTCGGTCAGACGGTGGGTTTGCCTCCAGCCCACCTCCTTGGCATGCTCTGTTTCTCTGGGTGGCCATATAACCTGCTGCACACTGACCTCAGCGCAGAGGCAAAGGAGAAACCACCGCGCACCGCAGCTGCACTTCAGCTTTAACGGACGTGTTCGGCTCACCTGACCAGGAAACAGAGAATACTGTTTGAGCTCAGACAGGTCGACGGGCACCAGCTGGCCGCCGTGCTCTGGTCCCGCCTCCAGCAGAACCGACTGGGCGTTCAGTTTGCCGTTGCCGTCGCAGCAAATCTGACCCAACACGGTGATGCTGTCCTGGAGGAGACGAGCAGAGACAACGAAGCAGACAGTCATCATCATCATCATCATCGTTTTTACAAATAAAGGGCTTTGAAGCAGATCATGTTAGGCTGCAACTCATAAAGCTCCAGTGAAGGACTTTAAAATGTGGACAAAAATAGCCTGACAACAGTAGAACAATATGTACTAAAAAGATAAAAGATAAAACAAGTAAATGTCTTCACTAGACATTCAGAATAATTTTACAACTAATTCAGAAGGTAAAAGTTGTCCAATAAAGCAACTGTACTATTTTCTGACAATATTTAGGTTATGCAATCAAGCTTACTAATCTAAGGAGGTAATAAATGAAGACAAAAAAAAAAATCCCTACTTAATTTTTATTACTATTATTTCACATGTGCATACAATCTGGGACTTGATGGGATTTGAGGATAATCCTGCATCTGAACTGATGCGTCCGGCAATCTGCAGAAAACACCAGTTTCTGGTGAAGTAAACTGTCAATAAATGAGGACTTTATGTTTGTCTGAAGTTTGCAGAACAATTTAACTCTGAAAGAAACGAGAGGCTCAGACTGACCCGATATCTGCCTCCCTTCTACAGAGTGAAAAGATTATCAAGATGCATGAAAGAGCGATAGAGGAGATTCACTCAGTGGTCATTTTTAAGGTAAATCAAACGGACTGTTTCTTGTCACAAAGTTGCTTCACTTCTGCAATTCAGTTCAAGAAACTACATAAAAATTTTATTCATATATTTAAAAAAGTAAACTATTGATCAATACATCCCATGATGAGAGAGTCTGGCAGCTCTGTAAGAAGACAAAGAAATCAGAGGTGGCCTAAATCTTTTACACAGATATTTGGATTTATTGCACCATGCACACCATCTCTTATGTCTGTAGTTGTTTTTATTTGAATTTGAGCAGCTTTTGTACAATTATTTACGTTTTAAATTTCATCTGTCTTTAAGTTTTGAACTTCTGTGGCACGTTGTTTTGCACCTTACTGTATGAAAATGATCTATAAATGTAGTTTTGTTGGCCGATTTAAGAGCAATGAACCTGAGCAGGCAGAGAGACGGCTGAAAACTCCTCGATGCTGAAGCGAGACCTCAGCTTTTCTCCCATCTCTTCAATCTTCTCTGACAACACTGGAGGAGAAAAACAAGAAAACCAGGCATAAAGGGAAAAACGTTGATGGTTGTGTGACTGAACGACACAGATTATAACACATTAAAATCAATTTATAATTAGAAACAATGGAGAGCAGGACTTTTGGGATAAATTTGTGGAACTGCTGTGTACCATTTCGAACGTCCCGCAGCCTTTGGAACATGTATTTGTAGCCGCTGCGGAGGGATTCGTCGGGCTGCTCCAGAAGATTCACCTGGACGCCTGCGCCCGGGTCCTTCCGGCCCGTCCAGCGCGCGCCCTGCACGGCTCCAAACGAAACCACCACCTCCCCCTTACCGCTTCGCTGGCTGTACTTCTGTGAAGGCGTCACACTGTGGAAGAAAATACAGATGCTTGTTGTTAAACAATACTTTTCATATTTAAAAGATTTCTTAGTGACATCACCTCACGGTGTTTCATAAGAAAATAAATAATAAAAAAAAAAAAAAAAACGGAGAGTAAAGATGCACTTTGCAAGTCTTTGAAAAAGTACAAATGATAAAATAACATCTCTAAATAAAGACTGGAGGTGTTTCAGATTAATACCTGGGGGAAAAGTTAGCTGGAGACAGCAGCAGACCCGGACTGGTCAGCAGAGCGGAGGTCCGTTTGGACTGAGGATGCTCTGGAGTGGAGAGCACTCGTTTCTGAGAGCTCTGTACGACATAAACCAACAGAACTTCATCTAAATGTTTTATTTTAAACCTGAACTCAGACGAGCAGGACTCCACAGCAAAGCGGTGGCAGCGTACCTTCCCGGGAGTGGAGTAAGAGTCTAAGAGATTCTCCTCCTCTTCTTCAGCTTTTATTCTGGGGAAAAGGGTTTGTCAAGGTCTGCAGTCGCATCCAGCTGGTCTTTACAAAAACATTATGAATCGCATTTTTTCTTATTGCGAGATCGCCTTAGAGGATACAGTTCCTCCAACGAATGAATGTCTCTGGTTCGGTTATAACTCTCGTCTTTCCAGGAGCTCGATTTGGATTTACTCTTCTTGCTCCAAAGCTGAGAAGAAAAATAAATTAAAAGTTGCAGAAACACCGGGTGTTACCACAAGATAACGCCAACAAATCCAAACACAACCCAGTTCACACATGAAGCTAAACAAGCTATCGTCATAAGCAACAGTCTTTAATCAGAGACCCACAGCATCACCAATTGAATTGAACTCAAGGATTTAAGATAATTAAATCCATTAAATCCTGTTAATGGAAAAACTCAACATAAGTTTAGTCCACTAAACATAAATGTTTTGTTACCTCATGCTCAAAGTGCTCCAGGTTGTCCAGGGTGAGCTCTAGTCCATCCTTTGTGGTACTGTAGGCAATCCACTCTGACATCATCTTATCTGTGTCTAGCCTGTTGCAGATGCACAGTTCAAGCACTGCAGGACAGAAACAATGAAACGGTCCAAAGTCCTTAAAAAAGTATTTATAACCCTTTAAATTACAAACACAAACTCCAGAACATTTTTTTTTGTTTTCATTTTATGTGGCAAACTAACACATGTGTCAGTAAATGTATTTCAGGATTTATAATAATTACATAGTGAGTAATTTAATCTCAGATTAAATCCAGATTAAGTCTGGCCTTCGTGGAAGAGTGGCAAAAAGAAAGACACTGTTGATGACTGTTGCCACAAGCAGCTGGAAACCAACACAGCACATCACCCTCAGCACACCATTCCTATAGAGAAACATGACAATGGCAGAATGATGCTGAGGAATGATTTTATCAGGAGGAACAGGGAAGCTAGTATCAGGATCAACGTTAAGCCTGCATCTAAAATATAAAGAAAACAGGGAGGTGTATGGGTGTAACGCTGACAAATGTGGAAAAAGTCCAGTAAGTACAGCTGGATGCATTCCTGTAGATATTTACAAGTCAGCATAAGAGACATAAGCAGGCGCACAGAGAACAACAAATGTGACTTAATAAAGGACTACAGAAGGTAAAACACTCACTCTTGTCGAGGACAGAGTCATCTTCGCAGGTAATCCCGAAGGTTTGCAGCTCTGCCTTTAAGTTGTCCGTGGGTACAAGCGCCATTGTTTCTGTATTTAATCAAATAAAGCTCGAGTTCTGGCTTCAGTTGGTCCAAATGTTGCGACGGTCCGTTAACGGCTAAATGTTAGCTTTCCGCCCGCTTCATACCAAAACCAGCGCCGCGATTAATGAAAAAACACCTGATAACCTCAACTATACGCTATGAATCGATCTGATCAACATAACAAGCAAGCCAATTTCATTTTACCGCGAAAAAAAGCCCGTCGGTGTTGGCGGCCGGAAGTTACGTCACAGCAAACAGGCGAAAACAGTTATGCCACTAAAATAAAATTCAACTGTTACAGTTGGTTTAATTTATTACATTTTTCCACCTTTCCTCACAATAAGACCTCTTTAGACTCTAAATAAGGATAAAAGAAATAACGCAATGTGTTAAAACAAAGTTTTTTTTTGTTTACGTTGTTAAGGATAAATCATTGGAAAGATTTAAGCAAGTCCTTCAAATTTTACAAAGTAAAAAATCTAAAATAAAATAATAAAGTTTGTTTGTTTTAACCTTACTCGCGCTTTTTATTTGTATTTATTAGTTAATAAATACAAATATAAAGGGGTTTGAGTAATTTGTGAAAATGTCTGTAGATGGAGCCCTTGTCAAAGAAGAATTTCTGTAAGTTGTTGGGACAGATAATAAAGTTCTTCTGTTCTATTAATTAAACCCGGTTTAATTTAATTCAAGGACAGCTTCATTAAAAGTTTTAATAATACAAAAGTATAAACAGACTCTAAGCTGACCACATTTAGATTGATCCAGTTCATGCCAGTCAAATCCAATCATCTATTCATAGATCAAATTCAGTCCTAAATGATTTCTGCTCTAATGAAATTATTAATTCAAAGTTTGTTCTGTTAGCTGCTGAAACAATATTGTAACAGTCAGAAAAAACTGATACAAAGGAAAGGAAAAACATTCATTGTTCTTTAAAAAATATCTTACAATCACAGAGATCAGTGTATTTTACTGGTATTTTATGGGGTAGGCCAACAGACAGGAGATAATTGCGAAGTTGAAAAGAAAACAAAGAATATAAAAATAAAGGAACCTGAATACAAATGCACACCACACATTTCAGATTTTTTAAAAGGTTTATTTGAAAATAATCTCTTTCTTCTAATTTATGTATTTGTGCTATTTTGTTTGTCTATCACATAACATTCTAATAAAACACACCAAAGATTATGTCAAAATGCAACAAAAGGATCAATGAGTATTTAAAGACACAGTAATAAACACCAAAATGTAATAATTATTGACAACTGTGATAATCTGTAACTCAGTTTTATTCCATTGAATGATTATTGTTTGCTTTGATTACATAACCCTCCACCACACAACAGACATCATTTATGTTTTAAATTGTTAAATGAATACAAAACCTCACATATTTGTCAAACATGTATAAAAAATATTAGTGAATAACGCCAAATACATTTACAAACTTAGAGTTGATAATTTAAAAGTAGAAAAGCTGTAAAATTGTTTCTGTATTTGTATCTATCTGTTTCGTTTTGTTGTTTTGTTTATTTTTACTTTCAGTGTTTTTCAAATTTACTTCGCAGAGCTCCTGTTGAGCGCTTGTTGTTGCAAAGAAAATCCTCTAGGTGGTGCTCTAACAAAGCCTCTGAAACTGATTGAATCACAGGTTTGTAATGGCAAAGCTAAGTTGTATTTCCTTTTTTATTGGCTATTTATCTATTTATTGCTATCTTGTATTAAAATAAAGTATTCATAATAAATTAAAATTATAATAAAAAGCTAATATTTATTCGAAAAATTATAGGCTGTTAAAATTAAGCAGGCATTCAAAGCCAAACCCTCCTATTTTTAAACATCTTTTTTTTTTCTTTCAAAAGTTTACACCACAACACAGTTGTGCACAAAATCCCAACATGAAGCCGAAACAATAAAAACATGGGGTGAACTAAACAAGAAATTTACTGAGACGTCACTTAATCAGTTATCAGTTTTGGCTGATCAGATTAAAAATGTTTTGTCGTCACTACAACTCATTATCTGCTTTGAGCCGCATCGCTCTTCATGTGCAGGTCTGATTATCTGGGAATTATTAACATAAGGTTTAAGTATCCCTTCAGCTTTTATCTCTAATCAGCTGTCATAAATACAATCAGTAGGCTGATTAGATTCCACTGCAGCCAGAACTTGTAAAAGTTATTTTTTTTGCGTGTTGAGTCAAGATATTTTTCTTTATTGTCCTTTTAAATGACTGCATGTTGAAAACTACAGAATACACTGCAACGAAATGAATTAACAACCCTAAAATGACCTGAAAAACCTTAACACAACTGACTTGAAAAAAGTGCTCTATTTAACAAATAGTAAAAAAATGAACCTATAAGCTGTTAAATGTTTATTGGTTGACACTCCCTGTACATAGCTTTGTTATCCTTTGAAAGACGACACTCTCATTTCCTAACAGAAATGAGTTTCTTGGTCGAATAAAATTATTTCAAAACTAAATCTGCCAGTGGAGTGAATAATTTTAACCGGAAACGTGCACACATTTTTCCCTCTGAAATGTTGGTGAAAACAATCCTCTGGATTCAGGTAGATTTTAAGTACAGCTAAAAACTTATGGTACAGTCTGTTCTTTTCACTACTGTCACTTTAATGAGTTTGTTTTTCTCGTCTTTCACCAAATAGTTTGGTTTTACTCTTGATTTTAATTATTTCCTTCTGCAATGAGCTAAGCATGTTCTTTTTCTGCACCTATAAATAGATAGAGCTTCTCTCACAGATAAACATGTGGCTTCTATGTGAATTTCTCTCCAGTCAAGAGAATAACGTTTTGTTTTTAATTATCTTCACAAGATGGATATAAACACTGTGGACACCCAAACTATTTAAGCCACATTTTCAGATTTTTATTGGGAAACCAGCCCTTGTAGGTAAAGACCTCCAAAGCATCTTGGCTGTCGGTACATGTTTTTCCAGCAGAGGTTGTGTTTACCAGTCCCAGCTGCTGACTGGGAGAAAGAGGGTGGATCCGGCACAGGAATGTTACTAGAGCTGCAATACATGTCATGCCACAGAGACAATAAACTCAAATTGACCGTTTAATTCAACTCAAGGCACAAAAACAAAACAAGAAAAAAAAAACCTCTGAGAGACAACATGTCTAAGCAAAACCACTCAGGCAGAAAAACTGGCCTATATGGTTGTTACATTTAGTAATTCAGCTGAAGGAATATCCAAAGATCTTCTAAAACTTTGAAGGAAGTTGCTAAGTTTTGAAAACGTTGGTTGCATGAGTTCATCCACCACTGATGAAAGTCAAGGTGTTGATGAACAAATTTATTACTGAGGTAAATAATCTAGAAACGCAAAATGAAGGCTGTTGCGTCCCAAGCAGGACTCACAATAGCAGCAAATAGGTTTCACAGAAGCTGCTTCTATTAAAAATAGACATATGCAAATATATTAAGTTACACAACCCCGCACTGGAACATTTCTTTTTATTTTAAAGAGTCTAATTCCGATTTGCAAGGGAAAAAGTAAGTAATAATTACACTTAAGAATAATTATTCTTTGATTTTCCCAGCCAATCTCAACTGCAAATTATGTTGCCTTCGTTTCACCTCAAAAGAAGGAGGATGGGGTCAGTAGTTTTATGGCACAGTTGTAAATAAGACCTTGACCTTAATCTGACCTTTGTGGTTAAATAAAAAGTACAATAAAAACTTTAATAATGTTCTACTAGTACGTTTTTAAAGGTTACACATAAGCTCCCTTAGTAAAGGTGTGTAAAAAGCCTAAACATAAATTATTCTAACTTTTTTGTTTCAGAAGACAGAAATTGTTTTCCTTTACTATTATTGACTGATGAACAGCCTTCTAAAACTGAAACAGAAGTTAGCAAAGAGGATCAACACTGAGTCCTGAATTTATAAATCCTGACAAGGTGATTGATTATTTATTAATAACCTGCTGGCTATTAAATCACAGGAGGGCTCCTATCTGCAGTGTGCTATCTGTACATACATTGATCCAGATGAAAAGGCACCAACTGTTCATAGACAACCAGCAGATGAAGACCATAGCTTGACCATAAAACTGCAGGTTCAGTCTTTTTCTATCAGTTTGACATGTTTTATCTCCAGGGTCAGATACAATAAAATCACTTTGGGGGTTATTGATTAAGCACCACACCTAATAGCTTCTGCAACAGTACGTCTGTGATATTTTAACTCATTCAAGGTAAGTCAATCATGTAACATTAAGATGTCAGAGAATCAGAGAAATGTGCAAACCTGTTTGAAAACGTTTTTCTTCTATCTGATCTTTAAATGAGGAGGGTGGTAACAGCTGCATAACATATTTACCAATCGTGTTTGTTGCTTGGAAACACAAAACAGCCAACCACTCTGCGGCAGCAATTCAGCGATTTTAAGCATCTATGGGATGAAGACAACTCGCTGAAGTTCAAACAGGGATAAGAATGGGGAAGAAAAGAGATTTAAGTATCTTTAAACATGCTCTGGATCATCAACCGCTCTGCTGTCACAAAATGTTAGTGAATTTTAAAATGGCAAAGCCTACATTAGCAGGGTTACTGACAATGTCGATCCACTTTTGGCTCTAATAATCTCAAACTGGTTCCATGAAATGAGACATCAATCAAACAGAGAACCTCAAATCACGGCTGTGCAGCTGATCGATCTGCAGGAACTCGGTGAAGCTTTCATGTTAATATGGATAAAAAAAAATAAAAAAACTGAGGGAAGCTTCAAACACCTCGTCAAATCTGGCAGATAAAAAGGCCAAAAATGAATCTAATAAATCTAGTTTGCAAGTAAATTTATGACATATTAGTCTACATAAACCCACATTTAAACAGGCTGCCAGCTTGCACATGATGATTAGCATTTACTCTGTGCATCATCTACAGGTCAAAGGATTGTGGTGTGGTCAGCTAAGTTTATCTTATCATAAAAAAGACGTAATAAAAAACAATCTCTGATATTTTCAGTAGTTGCTAAAGTTTATATTCTTCACTCTTTTTTTTTTAAATAATTTTTTGGCTCTAGTGGTCTTTATTTGACAGGAAAGTGGACAATGAGAGAAGGGGGAAGACACGCAGCAAAGGTTGCCAAGACCAGGAATTGAACCCATGACAGCTGCATCAAGGACTAGGGCCTCCATGTGTGGGCTGTGCTCAACCCCTGCGCCACCACAGCACAACCCCATATTCTTCACTCTTGAAGATTTGCCTTAGTCATCAGTTTTATGTGCAAAATTATGCAAGTATCTCAAGCAACTTTTGTCAATAGGCTTTATGGGAGAGTAATTATATGAGTGCATATTAAAGTGTTATAAAACACAGGAAGAAAGAAAGCCCCATATTAATGAACAAAGGTGAAATAACCCTATCTGTTGATATTATGTAACAAGCACATCTAAAATATGACATCTAACCTAAATCTCTGCTCTGGTGTCTGCTCATGCAATGTGAAATAATGTGACTTTTTACATGGAAGCTGAACAAAATACACGTTTCGTTCTCAGTTTTTAGCACATTAAATGACACAGACTTTTTTGTCCTATCAAAGTTACTTAATATGGGTTCTCAGGGCAGGTGAAGTTTTGTAACTTATCTGCAAAAAAGATAAGATGTTATTTAATAGGCTGAGCGAATCATTAAATTATGTGAGAAAAAAACAGCAATGAGTTGGCATTTGTGCAATTATTGTGCAAATCTAACATTACATTTATAAATAGTTTTCATGTTAAAGTGAGATTTTATCAGGGCTGACGCTATAAACCACTGGCTTCCTAAACGACAACAAGATTCTTTTTTAAATCTGTTGGGATCTATTATCTGAGGTTTTGCTTTGAATAATACATGTGTTTTGTAGAGTCTGTGCTGAACTTTTTGTTTAAAATGCAAAAATGGAGGGAATGTATGACGTCAAATACAAAAGATGCTGAAACCTGGTTTTTACATCTTTTTACCTGATATTTTATGGTACTTATCATTCAAGTAGTAAACTCAGCAGATATTTTTAGATATAATTTATTTGAAAACAAAAATCCAATTGAATAAAGTACAAAACTTTTTTTGAATGCACTTTTAACCCATTTAAAGCATATTAAGCACAAATTATGATATAGTTGTCAAAATAGAATGATTTTGACTGAACAAATTTGAATTTTGATAAATATTTTGAGCCAACAAATATGAACGCAATCAATTTCCAATCACATTTATTACGTTAAGCCTCCTGATTGAACAGATATGAGGAATGTCTCTGTAGTTATATGACAGAAGTGGCTGTTAACCTTTGAACAGAATAACTGAACCAGCTCTATTTCCTTTGCTTTAATCTTATTGATATGATTATCTATCTAACCTGGAAAGGTTTGGAATGCTAATGTTACAATTTCCATAAACTATTAGACTTTATATTAATTCTTTCATTAATATTGTAGTTTGTAAATTTTACTTCATTCCCTTCTCAGATATGATTACAAATGATGTAATGTGATATTTTGAGTCTGTAATAAAGAACAATTAGCAAGCTTTGTGATTTCTGTAGAACCATTTGATCCCAATTTAAAAAAAAAAAAATTAGATTCATAATTTAACAAAGAGCAGAGCTGAATAAAAAAAAAAAACACCCTCAACCAGTATAATTTTGTTGTCCCATTTGTGACTAAATCTCCTCTTCACCTATCAAGCATCGCTTTATAAGTCAAAGTCAAATCAATTTTATTTTAGTGCCAAACAACATCAATGGGAAAAGATGTTATGTTATTTAATTTTAAGTACTTATTGAATTGTTCTGTGTTTCTACTACATTTTTGTTTATTGATATACTTTATTATTCTTATTCAATTATTTTACTTGCCTTCGAGAGTTGATATTTTTTTACATTTCGTTGTGCTTTCTTCATCCACAGTGATAATAAAATGAATTCTGATTCTGAATGCAGTGAAAGCTAAAATATTCGAAAAGTTTGTTAATGACTATATTGTGCAGATCCAGTTACACATCGAAATGTGCACAAAGTTGCCTCGTGGCAATTCCAGTGAGATCTGAAGTCTCTTGTGCGTTCATACCGTTACATAACAACCACCCCGTCCTGCTCTGCTCCCTGCTCCACTCATCACGCCCGGCTGGTTCACCTTGTGATCTGCTCTCTTCTTCTACATGATCATGATTGCATTCTTGTGTCTTCTATGGTAATGAAATGTGGATCAATCTCCAGGGCTATCAAAGCCTGGCATGACAAGAGGAGCGCTGTAACAGAGCAGGACTCCACTCAAGTTTTACATGTGATTAAATCTATGATTATACATCAGTTCAACAAAGGTCATTTCCTTATTCTTCATAATATATTCTCCACATACCTCAGCTCTAAGACATGCGCTTATGGGAAACCTACAGTCCTGCCATCCATGTGAATGTTGCTTGTTCCATCACAAACCACAAATACTACAGGAAAGTTTTGGAGAAAACTTGTTTGAATCTGATTTATGCCTCAATGGCAGCAGAAAGACCAATTAGTCTTCATGTTGTATCAGTGTATGTTACCAGTTTTGGCACAGATTATTATTCTTTTGAAAGAAATGTATTTTAGCTTCTTGGTAAACTTTCCAGATTATCCATCTGGTTTTTTGACACAACATGCTCATGTGCCCAACTTTGGGAAGCAGGGCTAAAAAATTATCATCACTGATTCATTGCATTAATATCTTATGTTTATCTGCTGCAGTTGCTAGCAGTTAGCTCTTGACATAGCTTCCTCCTGGACTTTAAACTGTATGAAATGATAAAACTTCTTAAATGCTTGATGTTTCCTTATGAATAAAGTGTTGTTAATGACAATGCTGTTTATTAACAGACAAATTAGAAATTGTTTAGGACGAATTACTGCAGTAGAGTCATCTCTGTTTTTGTCTGTTAGTGAACTGGATGAGGTAAATATGTTGCACTTGTCAAAGCTGTCTGTCTTTTCATATCTTATGAAATGTTGGATCTGAGATGTCCATAAAAACACAGTAACACTTTTAAGAACAAAAATAATTTTATTTTATTTGCAAGTTACTTATTCACACAAATAACATTCAGAGACGTGTTCTATAAGAACCAACATGATCAATGTCTAGAAGGTTTTTACAGCTTATATAATTATATAAATATAGTGTGCGGTGTGAGGCTCTTCTCCAACGTGAATCTTTATCCCTCCCTCCTAGACCAGTCCAGGTAAGAGCCGGTGTAATTACGTGCTCTGAAAGTAAGAAGAGAAACATTGACGGTAAGAGGAGACGTCTGCAGTAACGACTTGGGGAACTTTAATACTGTCAACAAAACGTATTAACGTACGTCACATATCCAAGTTCTCTGGCTTTGCTGATGGCCTCTGCTGACCGCTTCCCTGACCGGCAGTAAAAGACCAGCTCAGGCGCATCCAGTGCAGGTTTGGGAATCCCGTATGTGGCCTGGAAATCCTCTGGGCTCATTTTGAAGGCAGTTTCGACGGTGCCAACTGATCAAAACAGAGGAGAAAGACACGACAGCAGTTCACTCACACAGGCCTGAGGCACTAGAAAGACCATGTAGTGAAAAAGATGCAGATATTTAGTAAAATTATAATAAATGAGCTCTTACGGGCAATGTGAGTGGACCTGGGGATACGTCCTTTGTTCACCTCGTCTGTCTCACGGACGTCAATCAGAATCAGATCTTTGCTTTTGGCCAGGAGAGCCTTCAGTTCCTCGTATGAGACTAGAAAAAAGAAAAGACGTTTTTTAATAAACACCCAGAGAAATCTGCGTGAATCTATTTTTTAGGTTCCATAATTGTACTTAATTATTAGGTAGTGTTTCCAAATATTCTGAGCTCAGATTTGCTCCAACTGGAGACAAATGTTAAAAACTTTGGCAAAGATAATAAAATCCTGGAAATTCATGGTTTTAAAAAAATCCTGCCACATAAACTCCAAGTATGATTTTTTTTCTCTGTAAATTGCTAATTATAAAACGTGCATGTAGCAAAATGCAAAAAGCACAGGTGAGCAGATATGTTACAGTTTGTGCAAAGCTCTGAATAGAAGATAAATAATGTTTTAAAAGTAACTGTGAAGCTGTCAGCTTCACCCTATCTACTCTGCTGCGTCACAGGGACATATGCATAAAGATTTAGTCATAAACCATTATCTACACATTTATCTGTCTTTGTGTAACATTTGACATATTAACATTGCAAGTCATGAAACTAGTATACTAAACTGAAACAAAAATATAATTGATTTTGCATTCTAATCAATTTGTAAATAAAATATTAAAAATATTTTAAATGAATGCTGTAGGATGCCCCAGTTTAATTATTAAAAATAGATAATTACTGTGCCATCAGAAGAAAACACTCACCTGGGTTTGTCATGTTGGTTTGCGTGAGTGAAGAGTGAAGCTTTAGAGATGAATCAGGAATCTCTGCTTAATTCTCCTCTTCCACATCGCCGCTTTTATGCAGCTTGGTGGCAAATAATTGGCTCAGGTTCACTCAGTGGGCCGGGTCTGACCTTGAAGACTCAGGTAATGGAGCCAATAATTATGTAAGAGCATCACTGTTGAGGAGGCGTTTCAATTACAACCCGGGCTCTAAATCATTAGGTCCTCTATCAAGGGTCAAAACAAATAAATAATCTATTGAAACATCTAACTTTTTAGATATCGGCAGGGAATATTCAATGAAAGAAAATCAAGCATGAAAAAAACTGACATGATAATTCATTGCAAATGTTTTTCACAATTAGAGACTCTTTTAAGACAATATGTTTGTTCAATAATCAATAAAGAAAAACTAAATCACAGTGAGGGCAGCTCTGTCTGGATCCTGATGTCCTCAGGTTCTCATTATTTCATCAGTGGATTTAAATCCCTTCAATTTGTGACAAAGTTTTCTATGTTGTTGTTCCATTAAGAAATAACACTTTAAAAATGTAAAAGTAAAGTCAACAAAACAGACTATTGTTTTTTTAATGGGTTTGTATTTTTCAATTATTCCTTAATTTATATGGGTTAGTTTTAGTTTCTGTAATGGTGCAATATTATAGTACAATTATTTTCAACAATTATTGTCTCCAAAAAAAACCCCCAAAAAACAACAACAACAACAAAACAAACAAACAAACAAAAAAAACAGGAACTATAGACATATTAAGATCAGTACCATCATGGATACTTTCTCTGCTGAATTACTTTCAGGTCAACAGTTTATGCTGATATTTTTTTCTACTTTATTTCAACCTAAAATAAACTCAACTGCAGATAATGTTTCGCATACATTTATTAAAGCAACCGCCATCACAGAAAAGTCTAAACCAATCTTTATTGCGATTAATTAGATCTCTAGCCTAAATTTCAATCTATTGTAAAGCAGTAAAAAAAAAGTCACATTCACATATACTGTAGTGTAAATTATATATTTCTGATGAAGTATTAGAAACACTAAATACTCGCAGTACAAACATGTCTCTTTAACCAAAAAAAAAAAAGAAAAAAAATTCCTGGCCAGAATTAAAAAAAAAATCTTTCAGATTTCAGCTCTGACGGCCTTGTTACTCGCAGCTTGACCTTCGACCTGTTGGAATAATATTGTGACGCTAAATGAAGCCAAAAGCAGATTTGAACCTGATTGTGGCAGAAATCAAACGACATTCTCACCTGAGCAGAATAGCACCCGACTTTAGGGAGCCGTTTCCATGACGACACCCTCCACAGGGACTCTCTGAGGGAGGCTGATAACTCATGAGTGTCACGAACCTGACGGACACATAGATACGAGCGTTTTATTTTAAAATAATGTTGTGTTTAAGTAAGAAAATGAAAGCACCTTCATGTGTTTCAAGCAGGCATTTCTGAAGTCCATGTTGCTGCTGCTGCTCACTATGCTGATGGTGGCGCTGACGATCACCTCAGCAGCCGACTGCAGTTTCTCTCGTTTCTTACAACACAAACACACGTATTTATTTTATATGATTTGTGAATATTTTGATTTTTTAAAATAGAAAACACAAGAATACACGTTACATTTCGTCGCGCTAAAAGCAAAAACTTCAACGTACTTTATTGGGCTTTTAAGTGACTAATCAAGACAAAGCAGTAGAACATTTTTAAAAAGTAAGAAAGATGATTAAACTAAAACTCAAGTTTTTAGTCTACATATGACACACAGAGCACATAATAACCACAGTGAAAGAAGATGGTGGCTGCATCATGCTGTGGGGATATTTTTCTTTCAAACTCAGAGTTGATAGAAAGACAGATGTAGGGGTAAATATAAGGCAATTCTAGAAAATAAAACTGTTAAGAGATTTTTTAAAAAGTGGAGCAGAGGGTTTCCTTATTAAAAACCTTACATATAGCACAACTTGAAGATTGAAACTCAGAGACGTGCCGCCTCTTTTTAAAGTTGAAAAAGCAAGAAAATTCTGTCTCTAGAGATGCAAAGCAGCTAGAGACAAACCCCAGAAGCTTTGCATCTGGACCTTTGACAAAATATAGTTCTGTATGCCACACTGCTTTATTTGACTTTTATTTGCAAATAAATAAATACAAACTACGCATATTTTTACTTCTATTTCCCATTTATGGACTATTTTGTGGTAATCTGTGACATAAAATACGCTGAAGCTTATGGGGTTGATACCAGAAAAGACTTAGTCAAATTATTTTCCCCTTGTAAGCATGATGGTCTTACATAAAGTTGTGAAATTAATGCAGAAAAATGTCTTTCTTGCCTTTTTTCTTTCTTTTAAAGCCTTCATTGTGTTGAAAAGTTCAGCCTGCAGAGCTGACGTAACTGCCTGCCTGTTGTTGCTCAGAATGTCCTCTAGATGGAGCTCTAATAACAACTCACAATCTGTAGGAAGAAAAAAATGGTGAATGTTTTCAGCTCAGGGTTTCATGTTCACATCTGCTGCGATGATGATGATGGTAATAAATCTTCACCCATTTTATCTGTGAGCTCAGAGGTGAAGGGGTCACTGTGCTGTAAGAAGAGCAGGACTAGGAGACTCTGCTGAACTGGGAGGTGACTGGGTTCTCGCTCTGGATCGTCCCAGTTTTCCCGCTCCACAGTGAACACAACATCATCACTGTGCACAGGATCATCAGGGGATGCTGGGACATTTAAAACACAATATATAGAAATTTATATTTACAAAAAATAACTAATAGTACCATTCTGGTTCTACGGCCTCAGTATGTAGTTTATAGAGCGAAGAGTTGCATCTTTCGGTTCTACATCATTTAGAAAAAAAAGAATAATAAAAATGTGAACTTAGGAGTAATCAGCTTATTTTTGTCATTAAGAGAGAATAATTCACTAGTTAACTGCACAATAAAAACTTTGGAAATTAGTTACAGTTACATGTGAGCCTGGTTAGCTGATGGAGACAGATCTGTCACAATGTGTGAAAGGAGTTGATTATCGGCCCGTCTTGGTAAATAAGCTGCAGTTTGTTCTGCAGTTTGAGACTGATAGGAAATGACAACCAGCGAAACAGCGACAACCTCACAAACCTCATTTTAATGATGTACAGATATATGCTGTTGTGTCATTTCTACCCCCCTCTGCTGTCTACAGTGACATGTTATTAAAATGGTCTTTTCTGCTTGAAGGAAAATATGTCTGAACTTAATGAAAATGCACAGTAATGTTTGCTAAAATGTAAAGTCACTGAGTTTATTTACACCTGTTCATTTGTGTTATTTTACTTCACTGATCTGAAAAATGTCATCAGTCAGTTGATGCCACTGCATAAATAGTGCAGCAGCGCCATCAAGTGGTCTCATTAGGACAAAACAGCAAGATGAATCAGATTTTAAAAACACTAAAATGGATTCAGCAAATATAACTTCACTCTTTCTCCACATTCAGACCCTGGTGTTCAAATGAAATAATGTACCTTCATGTAAATCAAAGATTTTAGACATGCAGGAGGAATCTGAGTGATTCAGCCAGTCATGAAAAATGTTGTGTGTGGCGGCTCTTTAAGCAGCAACTTCAGCCACAACCCGTCTCTGAAACTCCCACAAACTCTAGAATGCACTTTGTCTTAGTTGTGGCTGCAATTTTTTCCTAATACATCTTGTCTTTTCACTTAATTTGCTAGGAATGCGTTTGTATCAGCACAGTCAATCTCCAGTTTTTTTTTTTTTAGCTAGAAAAGGTAATTAGAAATAACCTTCTTTGGTTTACCCTCCTTTTGAAGGAGTATGTTCCTAAAAGTTTAGACAGCAGTCTTCCTCATTCGTTTCTGCTGAATTCTGGGTTTCCATCACCTGTATGTCATTATCATAAAAAATAAAGATAGAAAATATGTTACTGAGTCTGTAAATCTACATGATTTTCCTTTTTTTGAATCAAATTACTGAATAAAATTACATTTCAATGAACGTAATCTATGGCAAAGGAGGAATGAGAGAATTTGCCAAAATTAAAACATATTGGCAAAATAAAGCAAAACAATGTAGCCTGGTTTATACATACAGTCGATGCTGACTGTAGGAAAAACCCACACAAATCCACTGTTGCTTATTAGATAATCATGAACGTTTCCTCTGACACATGTCCAATTTTGTTTATCCCAAATTAGATAAATGTGACCATAAGAACGAGAGGAGGTTTACACCTCAAAATGAATGAGCCAGATGGCTGACGACTTGCATGAGTCATAGTTTCCTCAATTATTGTTTTATATGACTATATATTTTAGTACCGGATGCAGCATATGAAACCAACACAGGCACGATGGTGGCTGTGCCTTATAAAGCTTTCAACATTTTTTATTGTGTCGCGCTAAACTGACTCCCAAACTCTGTAAACATTGCTCAACATCAGCAACCTGGTATTTTTATTGATGTTGAAGTTGCACTAAAATAGTTTAGGGAAATTAATCCCAGCTTCCAACTGCAGTTTTAATGAGACTACAAGAAAATTATCCCAGTTATAAAGATGTTTGCACACCTTTTCGCTCCAAAAAACAACATTTAATGAAAATAAACAGCATTTACATGTATCTAAGAGTATTTCCCACATTTCAAGTCTGTGGAATAGATTTGAAAACATTGTTTATTCTCTTTGTTGCTGCTTTCAATGTTTGTTTGCTCTCATTTGATTTCAATTATCTGCTTCTGGGATCAATTACAGATTTTTCTTATTCTCTCACAGCTAAACATGTGTTTTTTATGTGCAATTCCCTGAAGTCAAGAGAAAAACAAATCTGTGCTTTAATTGTTATTGAAAGTCTTTATTAGATGGGATTGAATGTTCAACATCCCAAACCTTAATTTCCAGATTTTTTATTGGAAAACTAGCCCTTCCAGGTAAAGACCCACAATGCATCTGGGCAGTGAGAACATGCTGTTCTCCCAGCGGTGGTTGTTGTTTACCTTTGGAGGAGCAGCAGTGCATTCTGCCCAGTCCCAGATGCTGGTAGTCCAAAGCAACAGGGAGGGCTTGGAAGAAACCAGACGGAGCTGAAACAGGGACGTTACTGGGGCTGAAAACCAGAACCTGAAAACACGGCGAGTCAAGGATGATTCATTCAAATCAGACGTCTAAATCCCCTTCGGAAACAACAAAAAGAAACACCCAGTCTACCACACAACATACCGCTGCATGTCTAAACTTAGGCCTGCACAACGAAGCACAGACTGATAGCTACAATCTGCTGCAGGCAGAATGAATATAAAAAAACCAGAAGTGCTGCAAGAATCGTTAGATAATTATTTAAGTACAATGAAAGCATGATGTCTATGCCCGTCATAGTTTTGCTGACATGTGTGTTTATACAGTTTTAAGCTTTTTACAGGGTAAACAGACAGTAAGGCGGAGAAGACTTTCAGATACAACCAATTAGTTTCGATACCAAAACAGCAAAATGACGACCTGAGGCAACTTTTTAATAAAACCTTGTGGTTGAGATGAAACAATACATTTTTATTTATTTTTATTTCTTAAGGCAAACACTTTATAATTATCACAAGTCATATTGTTATTGCAATAATTCTAAATATAATTGCATATCCGTGGTTTCCTGAAGCAGATGTTGCTCTTCTCATGGTCGCTTTTACTCTGATGACATTATTAAAGACATTAAAAGCAAACTGAGTGATAGGTTGGCTGCGTCTACAAGAAGAGAGACATTTGAGGGGTTAAGAGGCATCAACACACGTTCTCACAGATTTAAAACCTGATCACGTCGTCTTTTGCCATCTCAGTTGAAAGTGAATACGGCAGATGTGCAGGCGAAGCAAAACCACAAACCCGCCTAAAGTAGAAGATCTTGGCTTTCTTATTTCATGTTCTATCCAGCTTCAGTTTTATATGCACTTCATTTAATTTACAAAAGGAAAGAAAGTTGCATTAAATTCTAGGGTTTCACAAAATAGGACAGAATAAATACGATCTGGTCGAAAACAGGTTCTGAAATATACCCATTTCAGATTACGACACTTTTATTGTTGAGTATTAAACAAAGAGGAAACCTAAAGAGCAGTTTGTGAAAAACTAAGTACTCCCTTTCCACATCTACAAATGCTGAATTTGTAGCCAGATCTTTTCACATGTTAGAGTGAAAATATATTAGCAATTACTTTATAAAGGCAATAACTGTTGCCTGTCAATTTGGAACATACAGTCAATTCCAAATATGTCTTAAGTAGATCATTTCACTCTTCAGGCCTCAGCTGACTTTAAAAGTTGTTGGAATCTTTATACTTAACAAAATAATGAAAATCTACAACAGAACAACTGGTGAAAGAATCAAGTCCAAACCTCCATGTGATGAAAATCCTGCTGTGGCTGCAAACCTTAAGGGAACCGAGGAAACATTGAAAAAATAAGGCCTTGGATTAGTTTTGGTTTACTAAATAATGAATGTGTGGAATCTGTTGTGTGACGAGTTGTGAAGTTAGAGTGTGGTAAAGACCACAATTCAGTTTTTTTAATATATATTTTGTGGCTCTACTGGCCTTTATTCACTGGTAGCTGGCAGGGAGAGAAGAGGCAGACATGCAGTAAATGGGTTTTGACCGAGAATCGAACTGGGAACGACTGCTTTCCACTGAACCATGTGGCGCCCCAGACCATTTTTAATCATGACCTGACCTACAAAACCCTCAAATTAAAAAGGTAAATATGATTTTTTACAACTGTATTTTAGAAAGAAGGAAAAATTACCACCTGCTGCCACACAGTTCACTTGACTTTAAGAAAACTTCAATTTAGAATGTCCTTAAGCTAATTTATAGAGCAGGAAATAAAGCATCTTATTTTCTATCACAAATCAAGCCCCAAAATACTGAATAAAAACTCAGGGAAAAGGTCACAACTCACAACTAAATCTACAGTTTACAATGTGATTTTCTACAAACCTCCAGCTGGTCATTACGTTACTTCATCTCCCATCAGCTGTGTGTTATTTTTTGCTCACTTCCTGCCACTAAAGAAGGATCTGCACCGAGCGACTGTGGCGAAGCTGCAGATGAAGAAGACTTAAGTACTTGTGAATAAATCTGCAAGTCAAGTGATTTTGGCACAAGTTTTATCTCTAAGGTGAGATGCAATACATTCTCATACTTCAGTGACGCACTTCAGGGGTTATTGACATTAACTTTGCTCTGAGGTTCACAGCTGTTGCTCTGAAGCCAGATGTATTTTTGTTGCTATTTAAGGTCAACCAGTTTTAGTCTGTATTAAAAGTGTAGCCAATGCATCTAGTCAAATTTCTTTGAGTTGCTGTCATGCTGTCCAGACAATTTGTCACAGTATTCAACATAATATTGGTGATTATAGATTACATAAAATAAAAAATAAAAAATGTATGAACAACCCTGAGCATCATTTTGATGAGACTGTCATAGAAAAACCTACTGTGTTTAGTCAGATGCTTCAACAAATTTGCTGTAATACAGACTGCTACAGGAGCCCACCGCCACCAGCAACAACTCTCTGAAATAAGGCAAACTCCCTGAAGGGATTGCCGGAGAGACACAACAGTTCCTATTACTGGTTGCCATTAAATAGACTAAATTCCTCATTAAGTAGTATCTGTGCTATACATCATTAGGAAATTCAAAAGTGGTGACAAATGCACATCTAATTTAAGTTGCTTGTTGTTTTGTGTATGCCATGTGGAAAAGTAGAGCTACAGATGTGACTACTTCCTGTCCAACTGACTTCATGGCACTGAAAACCCATTGAAGCTGTGACTGGACAGCTATTAGCACACAGGGACAAGCAGAGGTCTAACACAATCTTGTGATCCCTTGTGTCCATATTTGGTAGAACACGTCTAAAATAACTCATCTTTATGTTTCACTGTCATATTTGGATAAGATGATGTAACTATAAGCACAGCTGATTAATAGGGAAGCTGGAAGGCAACGATTTCCCTGACTCATGATCCTGCAGCAGAACAGTTGAAGCCCTTTTCATGTGACTGAATACAAAGCGAGTTTTTCTTCATGCACCTGTTCAGATACTCATCTTTACAGAGAAATCAGAACAGAATGTGATTAAATCAGACAAAAAGGATATTTGCATGCGAGATAGCTCCGTAGGCAAATGGGGGTACTGCAGCACACAGGGGCTCAGCAGCGAAACAATCTGGACACCGAGCTCTCCGAACAGACCCTGGTCCATGGCTTTGGGTGGGATGCCGAGAGGAAACCGTTCTCCGACGACAGGATGTCCTTTCTGACACCACAATCCTCTCTGATTGCACCATGGTCTGAAAAGGAGAGAAAATCCCTGTTTGTACGCAGCTGTGACCTCACTGTGCCTGCATGAGCAGCAGGACTTTCAAACATTTTAACAGAAATACAAAAAAGTATCAGAAAACAGCAATAAACTAGTATTACTGACTGTGCAGAACAAGTGACGTCCAAGATCAGAGGTGGTCGGACTGAAAGAGCAACTTTACTGATGAGGAAAGCGCTGTTGGGAAACAGCAAAAACAGGAGTTAAACTTTATATATTTTAATGGCTTTATGATCATACAATACAATATAAATTAATGAAAAAAACTACAATCAAAAATTGATTTTTTTGTGCTTTTTATTATAACTGTGATACACGTGGAGCATAATTGCATTTTATTTCACAATATGGATTGATTGGATTACATTAATTTGTGTTTCTGAAAAATATTTCATCTTGTGCCTTACATTTCTTTCTCTCAGGCTCTGAAACAGAGAACTACTACAGTCTGTGATGTTGATGTCTTACCTAAAGTCATGTTGTGATTTCTGTCCATGGATTTTAAATTTTAGTTGGATTCTTATCTGGATAAATATATACAAAAAAAAAATCTATTTATATTTTTTGTCCTTTCCCATGATATAATTTAAAAGAGAGGGAGGAGTTTCATACCCCAGCATTGGTCAAACCGAACGTCTGAAGAAACGCTTTAACATGAGCCTGCCATTTGGACGAGTAATGTCCTGGATTTTTCATCTGGAAGAACGACATCACATCTTTAACGCACTAAATAAACAAGAAAAATAAACACATGTCCAGATAGCAACTTCAGAAGTTAATATTTTTAAGTAAATTAGTACTTATCACATTTAATAAATTGAATTACCTGAAAATTCAGCAGGAACTTCAGTGATCCGTACAGATCTGTGAAGGCGCACAGCTCCTCGGGATCAGGCTCAGGACAAGGCCACACATCGGGAAGCAGGACTTTTTTCAGGTCTGTTCACATCAGTGCAGAACAGATGAAGCAAATATAATCTGTGACTCAGTGTGTTTGTTGTTATGTTTACATACCAGCTTGAAGGGTTTGCATTTCAATTCCAAAACACCAGGAACCAGCAGCTGCAACTAGAGAATAAAATGACAATTAGAATGAGGTTTTTGTCTGACGAGTGAAGGAGCATGTGCAGCACAGTTAATGTTGAAAATGGATATATATAATCCAAAAAGACCAAACACAAGTTTCTTCACATTGTCTGTTATTTAAAATATCCAAACTGTTCCAGACTCCAAACTCAATCTAAAAGATTTTCTTGATTTTTGATTAAATGTGATTAATTAATGTGATAAAGTGATCCTCGTTATGCTTTACTGGATTATTACAGAAACAGCATGATGAGGTTGGCTTTCAGCCATGACATAAAAACAATTTTATTCACAAACTTTAATCAGCTTTACTTTAAAATCCAAATTAACACTTAAATTAGTTTGTAATAATTCATTTGTGCCTTGTTGATACATTTATTTTAAGAAATAGGGGGCACCTAAAACATATACAGTTTTAAAGATGACACACAGTCCAAAACACTTTCAGACTGTTTTTCTAATCACTTTTTTCATGTATCATTATTAAATTAATTTATGAATTATTATAGATATATAATCCAAAGTACCATTTTTACCACATACTTTATATAATCAATTATAAAATGCCAGGATTATACTATACCCTTGCTGTTCTTACATTAGAGAAACTTAATGTAATACTCTCAAAATTTAATTTTCATTGCCGGTAGTCTAAAGTTTTGATGGATAATTAATTAGCACGATATATCAAAATTCAGCAAATTATCAGAAAATACAGCTATCTTACCAGTGCAGTTTAACCTCTGATGGGACGAGCCCTTTTCGGTCCATAAAAGCACTAAAAGTGCTCCAGTATTCTTTAAACTAGATCGTTTCCTTTGTTTTCCCATCAGTTGGATTAGCCTCAGCACCTGAACAGATTGACAAGCTAACATCATGCTAACATTAACATTAACGTCGATAATAAACCATTTATACGTGTTTAAAAAACTTTTAGGAAAAAAAAAATCCAATTAGCGCATACACAGTTTAAGTTATAATCAACTTATTCAAGTAATTACCTGCCGTATTTCTCTTAACATTCTTAATTCAGAAGTTAAATTTTAAACAATCAGCTCAGCTCTCAAGAACTGAAGTCAGAGGGAGAAGCTTACTACGGAGCCCCCCAGGGGACATAGGGAATTTTTTTTTTTACGCTGCTGTACGTTGCTGTACAGGACTCTGTACCGTAGTCCTGGATGCAGAGGAGGGACAGGAGTTTGAGTTAAAGAAGATGAAATGGGATGTAAAAAAGAGATGGATGGACGGAGTCTTGCTATGTTTTTTTAGTGGAAAAATGAAGTCCTAGTTATTTAGTTGGTATGGTTGTCAAAGGAGAGGGTGGAGTTAAAATAAACGTCAAGATTGTGGTGACGGAGAGAAGGTGATAGTGTCTGAACAAAGATAATGATGACGTCACATTTGCCATAGTTTATAGTCATAGTCATAGCATGGTTTAAGAAAGTTTTGCTCCACCCAGGTTTTTATTTTAGTGAGACAGTGGGTGAGGGTGGAGCGCCTTGTAGAGCTGAGACGTTTGGAAATGTCAGCATAGCAGTGGTAATTAAGGCTATGATGGCACATGATGTTACCAAGAGGGAAAAAGTGCAGAGGGTAAACACAAGAGGACCAAACATAGAGCCTTGAATATAGCAAAAAAGAAAACAAACAAAAAGCTTTATATGGTATTTAATACTCTGGTCAGCCTATTGGGACATCATGCAAAAATAAAACGTTTTAATTAAACCACTGCAAAATTCTCACACAGACACTGTAAAGAGTAAACATAATTGATTTTATTGTAATTTATTGTGTGCTATGAATTCAAACTTTAAAGTTTTAGTGATTCATTGTATGAGACTTAACAACATCAATCTGTATCCATTTTCTTTGCGGAGTGTATATAAACAGTGCACAGTGTGAGGCTCCTCTTTAAAAGAAATCAGTTCCTTTGTCTTCTTGACCATTCGCTGTAGGCTCCAGCATAATTACGTGCACTGACAAAAAAAAGAGCACAGAATTAAAAGTTGTCATGATTATTAAAAACAAACGGCTGATTTTAATTACATCTCTCCTATTAGTCAGTAAATATTTTATAATAAGAGCCTTGAACTGGGGAATATGGTAAAATGCCTGGCTTTGTATAGAGCTTAATCAAGTCTGAGGACTCCAAAGCACTTTAGACAACAATCAGTAATTTACCCATTCATACTCTGATGGTGGTGAGCTACACTGTAGCCAAAGCTGCTTTTGGGACACAATGAGTGAGACAGAGGGAGAAGAAGGATTTCGAACTGGTAACCCACTGGCAACGGTACAAACGCTTCCATCGTGAACCATTGTCACCCCTAATATAAAACTATTTTCTGAATTTCTACTTCCTTCTACAAAGAAACTAACAGCAACGTTGATTCTGATCTATTATTATTTGATTTTTATGCGATGGGATTGTTACATTTACTATGAAAAGCTTTCATTATTTAATTGGATTTGAGTGGCAACACACTCTAATATTGTTTGATACAACCAAGTTCCTTATTTTTAATTAGCAGGTGTTTACTCTAGTGATAACAAAATCAAAATGCCTTTAATTAAATAGAGTCTAGAAACATTCTGATAAACAGAAAACACAACAAAAATAACCCATTTACTTAGTATATCCTCTTTGCCGTGCATTTCCTGCTGCCATCTCCCCTCGCCTGCCTGACTGGCAGTAAAACACCATGTGAGGAGCATTCAGCGCTGGCTTTGCTACACCGTACTTGGCTTTAAAGTCATCTGGGTTCATACAAAGAGCAGCGTCTAGTGTGTGAACTGTTGAAATGAAAAGAGACAACGACATATTAGTCAGATGCTGCATCATGAAGCAATGGATGCAGAAATATAGAGAACCTGAAAATACGTATGTAAAACAGCACACCCCGTAATACTTCTGCTTTCAGGTGTACATCATTTTCCTATTTCTACAATCCATGGAGAGTAAATTGTAATAAATCGGGACTTACTGGGAATGTGAATGGCACCAGGAATACGTCCTCCATTCACCTCACCATCGGAGCGGACGTCAATCAGAACCAGATCCTTGTTGCTTTCTATAAGAGCTTTCAGTTCCTCGTATTTGACTGGGAAAAAACACGTGGAAAAAATATTTCAAGGCTTTGAGAAAACTGCATCTACCATTTTTTTAAAAGCACAAGATCAAGAGATAAATCAATAAAACACAAAACTGTATTTTCTTGAGGAAGCACCATCAGTTTGTGCGTTGGGTTACAGAACATGTAATCTGATACGAACTACAGCCCATTTAGTTGCTTTCAGCTGTACATACAGGCTACCTTATAGTTGACCTCACAATGAAGGCGTCAGGTATCAGCCGCTCATCAGTGGGAGGTAATGTTCAAGATCACTTCCTTGACTCCATGTTTACAGACATAGTAAGGATTATTTAAATGTACATTAACATAAAAATGCCGAGCTCATGTTACCCGAACTGCTGAAAGCTCTGAATGATTAATGTGAAAATGACAAAAAGCCTATGTATCTATGTAGAAATCTGTAAGAAAATAAAATAATAATAATAAAGCCAGCATTCACGGGGCATTCTGCTTATCGCACAACTTGTTTCTGGGATTTGGTAGTAAGGTCAAGATGCCATCATAGATAATGCTACATGTTAGGGCGTTACAAATATTTTAAGTGGTTTGTTTTGTGATGCCCTGGCAAATAACTGTACTGCCAATGGATCCAGGAGGCTTTAGAGTGAACCTTATCTAATATGCTGAGTCACTCCAAAAAGGGTGAGAGAAGTATTATATGGGCATTTCCATTTTCTAACATTTACATCAATAAGGACAAGTACTAAAAGTTTTGACAACTGACAACTTCTCTTAGTTGTCAGAGGTATATTCATAACAAATTTTTAGTATTATTGTATATATTTTCCCCCGAAACTGTTAAAAACTGCTAGTTTTTTAAGTTCAATGCTAAGATGCATACACATTTTACCTGTTACAGTAAATGAAATTGACTTACTTGCGTTTGCCATCCTAGCGAAGGTGTGAAGATGAGCTGTAATGACTTCCTATAAGGTGATACCTTCTTTCTCATTTTGCTTACTGAGACGTTATTGGCTCATAGACAGAAAGTGGGTGGGACTTTGCAAAAGGTTGTGGAAGGAAGCCAATAACTATCCTCTAGCTTACCTTAGTTTTATAGAGTTCTTGTCAAAATTATTCTTAAAAAAACAAACAAACTATATTCTTATAAAAGTTTCGTTTAAAAGAATTACGTTATAAAGCAGACAAATAAGAAAATGACTAAATGGTATTAAGTTGAAAATGAATCAAACGTCATACAACATCTAACGCCGTTCCTGTCAATAAAAGTAGAGTAAAACAAACCAAAAATGCAGAGTTAGAAAGAACTATAAACAGACCAAATTCTGAGTGAACCATATCAATAGTTAAGCAAACCCAGAGCTAAGAGCTGTAGGTGCATATTAATAAATTAGAATCTCACTGTAATGAAAATGTATGTGTGGATCTTCTTAAAGCACTGATTGGTTACTTCTTAATCCTCCCAACTTTTTAATATTTTTTGCTTCACATTACTCTCAGAACTGCTGTTTCCCATTTTGCCACCTCACTTTTCCTTCCACTCAATTTTACATTAATCATCTTAGATACACTCTGTCGCACACCAGCTGCGTTAGCAGGTACTTTTTGTGGCGTACCTGTTTTGTGGAGGGTATCTATAATAACTGTTTGCTATACAATGTTAAGTCAATATTTTTTCTCAAGACTGCGTCGGCCATAACATAACATTTTTGACATTGCGTGTTATTACAGTTTTCAAAAAAGAATGATCAGTTTTTATATAATTTCTGTAAGAAACCTATACAATATTTCATGTTTTAAAATACATTTCTGAAATCAATTTATTTTCAATATCAGTTTAAAAGCACATCATGCATATCTCATAGGTTTTTGTCCAGCTAACACCCCTTTATAAATAACCACAAAATAGTGGGTATGTGAGTATGCATTAGTGACGCATAAGGCTGCTGTTCTTGCTATGCTCAATCTGATAAATTGTGTAAATCGAACAAATGAGGATTATGCCTTGTAGCGTAAGTGGTCTACTGTAGGCTACAACTGGACTTCTCGTCTTTATGTTCTCTGATCTTATGCATAAAAACATATCACACAAGTAGAAATCTAAAATACAAACAATTTAGGAGGCAGCATGTATGGAAAGCCATAAGTGCCAGAGTTCAATAATCCAAAAAGTATCACAATTGATGTGCATTTGTGAAAGTAATAAATCTGAAGGTACATGCATCAAATTAATCTATCTTTATCTTAGACAAATTAAAACATACATAAATTATTGAAATCTTTAGTAATTATACATGTATATTTTTTTACATGGCCATGGGCTGTAGAGCATCAACTTACTTTATCTCTTCACATCACAGGGGACCCAATCCCCAAAATATCAAGCAGTTGTATTTCCTGAATCTCCTTGTCTTTAACCACTGACAGAGACTAACATGACCCGCTGCATAGTTCCAGACATTAATATAAAGGAAAAAAACAACAAAAAACAAGCTTTTTAATTTGTACATTTATTTATATGTATTTATGACTTTATATATACAGCATGCAAAACTGAAGCAGTTTTTTAATTAAACCACTCCAGTAATCTCACATAGACAGTTTTAAGAATAAAAAACATTTTATTCCATGTTAATTTATTGTGCGTTATGACTTCAGATTTTACAGTTTCTGTGTCAACGACATAAAAACATTTGTAAAACTTGTGTGGTGTATATAAATATAATGCACAATATGAGGCTTCTCCTTAAAAAGAAATCAATTCCTTTGTTTTCTTGACCATTCGCTGTAGGCTCCGGCATAATTACGTGCACTGAATAGGACAAAGAAAGCACAGAATCAGGAGTTGCCATAATTACATAAAAAAAACAATGCAAAATTAATTTGATCACAGTCAGTATGCTGAAAGTCAAAAAGTGTTTTAAAACAGTGTGAAATAAGGAATATGGCAAGCGGTCTACATCTACTCATTAAGTCTGAGGACTCTAACGTGATTTACACAACAATCAGTCATTCACCCACTGATGGTGGTGAGCTACATTGTAGCCACTGCTGCCCTGTGGCAGACTGACAGAAACAAGGCTGCCATTCAATCTGCGCCACCTGGCCCTCTGTTCAAGTGGCGCACCACCAGGTGGCCATATCTTCGCCACCTGGTGAAGAGACATGACGACTGAAATGGCGGAAGTGGGAGTTTGAGCTGCCAACCCCCCCGGTTACAGGACAAACCCCTTTCCTCTGACCACAAACAGAAGCTACAGACATTCTCATAAACAAAAACACAACAAAAATAGTTAATTTACTTGGTATATCCTTTTTGGACCGCCTTTCTTGTTGCCATCATTGATCGCCCGCCTGACTGGCAGTAAAACACCATGTGAGGAGCATTCAGCGGTGGCTTCGATACGCCGTACTTGTCTTTAAATTCATCTGGGTTCATGCTAAGAGCAGCGTCTAGTGTGTGAACTGTTGAGATAAAAGGAAGATTAGACAACTGCCTATTAGTCAGGTTCTGCAGAATGGAGATGAGCATGCAAAATGTACAGAACCTGAAAAACCAGAATAGCTATCCTCACTCACCACAACACGCGTTGCATGTAAAACAGCACATCCTGTAATACTTATGCTTTTAAGCGTACCTCATTATTTTTTTCTACAACTCACTCTATGGAGAATAAATAGTAAATTAGGTCTCACCGGGAATGTGAATGGCACCAGGGATACGTCCTCCAGCCACCTCACCATCGGAGCGGACATCAATCAGAACCAGATCCTTGTTGCTTTCTATAAGAGCTTTCAGTTCCTCGTATTTTACTAGAAGAGAAAAGATGGAGAAAACCACAAAACATGTCAAAACTTTGAGAAAACCACTTAAAACAAACAAAAACAAAAAACAAGTTCAAGTGATAAATCAATCGGCCACAAAACTGTACTTTCTGCGGAAGCACCTACTGTTATTACAAATCATGTAATCTGATACGAGCTACAGCCCATTTAGTTGCTCTCGGCTGTACATTAGGCTACCTTATAGTATTGAATATAGCAATGATGGCGTCAGGTATCAACCGCTCATCAGTGGGAGGTAATGTTGAAGATCACTTCCCTGACTCCAGAAAAAATATCTGAAGGATTCGTGGCGCTTCTTAACATTTGGTAGTAAAGTCAAGATGACCTCATAAATAATGCAACAGGTTGGCGTCGCAAATTTCAACAATATTTTAATTGATTTGTTTCGTGATCCTCTGGCAACCGGCTTTACTTCCTCCCACTGGATCCAGTTGGCGTTATGTTGTACCTTATTTAAAATGCTGAATCCCTCCAATGAGATTAGCATTTTACGAACAATTAAAGATTTTGATATTATGAGGAAATATTCTAACAATCTGAAACTGCATTAAAGTCTACACGTTGTCAGTGTTAAATTGCATATTATAACTGTTGCATTACATGAAATTGACTTACTTGTGTTTCCCATCCTGGTCAAAGGGCGAAACTGTGAAAATGAGCTGTGATGTCGACTTCTTCCTCATTTTGTTTACTGACACATTATTGGCTCCCATACAGAAAGTGGGTGGTACTTTCTATGCTCTGGCATACCTTTGAGAAGACTTTCAAAATAAAATGAAGCTTTATTTTATGTCTGTGTTGTTGAGGTACCACAATTCTTATAGTTCTTTCTGGTCTAGTTTAATTGGAAAAGCTTGTAAAAAAAATAGATAATATAGGAAAACAACTGCTTATACATTGTGAAGGGAATCAAAAGCCATAACAAGCCTGATGGTATTCCATGACAATAAAAGTAGAGTAAAAAAAAAACCCTTAAAAGTGTGAAAAGAGAGATGAGTTTCTAAAGGGACCCTGAACTTAATCTAAAAATCCAGAGCTTTGCCTCATGCCAGGACATAATGGCAGTTTTAACAAATATATAAAAACCACTAAAAGAAAAGTTACATACCTCATCTTTAATGGGTTAAAATGAATTACAGAAACCCTTTTTTAATTTAAAATGTCCTGCATTTCATATGCAATTTTTTTTTTATCCAGTCAAAACCCATTTTTAAAGGACTATAATGGTGGGCATATCAGGGTGCATTAGGGTGTGAAGCAAAAATACTGCAGTATATACTGAGCTCAGACTTTTGAGATATGTTAAATGATTATGTAGAAGAAATGAACTCTGTAATGCCATTTTCACTGAAATCAAATCAGTCATACTCAGACTTTTATAAAAAATAATTTTATTAAAACAATTTCAGTCACCACTCTAGAAAAACACAGTTAATATGTAAGCTTAACAATAAAAAACCCCAACAAAATACTATAAAATTAATCTACTAAGGTTAATTCGCCTGCAAACAAACCTGTAAAACTAACAACAAAATAGCAAATGTTAGTCATATTTCACTGATTTTTGCATGATTGCATGTAGATTCCTTGAAACAGGAGTTTAAACTATATATTTGTTATAAGACACACCATAAAAAACTATTAATCTTTTGTTATTAATTAACTTGACTGGATTGAACTGTTCACGTTTCTTTTGTCTGGCTCATGATGCTCTTTCTGATTTGTAAGAGGGGTTTCCCAGTCCCCCGCCGGATTCCCGCTGCGCCTTCTGACACATTTTCCTCCTACAGAGGACCACAGCTACTATAATAAGAAGCAGAATTAAGACGATTCCTCCTCCTATGACCCCAGCCAGCAGTTGGAGCTCCAGCGATTCAGGGCGTTCGTACCGCTTGCAGGAGAAGTCTGAGTAACTGCTGTGTCCTGCTTTGTTTATTGCTTCCACGCAAACCTTTGTCCCCACCTCCAAAGATCCCACCGTGGCTCGTCGGGCACCATCCCCAAACTCCAAATCGTTGCCACTTCCCTCTACAGTCACCTTGTAGGAGGAAACAACCGAGTCAGGAGCGCACCACTGCACCTCTATCTTCCCCGCGTTTTCCCCTGTGGTGATCGGCCGCAGTGTTTCGATACGTGGAGCATGAGGAGGGCTGTCCTCATCACTCACCCCAGGGCAGAGACACCCTTCTCTAGCTTTGATCATTTCACAGGGCTCCTGATTTTCCAGGCAGGAATTGTATTCACAGGGTGTATTCACGACTTCACTGTTCAAACGGGGACTTTTAGCAGAAGGTACCACTTCATGAACGATGCTGAAGTCATCATAATCAGTGTCGGGGTTAACTATGGTGAAGTGTTCCACGATTATGGCCTTCTTACGAGTGACGGATGGGGAAGATGTAGAAGCACAAGCGAAGAGGTGGGAGTGCATTAGAGGTGAGAGGAAGAGGAGAAGTACAGCCAGGTTCCCACAAAGTGATCCCATCTCTCTGGAAAAAGAAAGCAAAAATAGATCACTCACATTATTGTGACCAAGCACATAAAGTTATCCATGTCATATTGATACCAGCTTTAATCGATAATTCAACTACTTTGTTTAAACAAGGTATAAAGAATAGTAATTTTAAGAATGTCAAGTCACGCAAAAGCAAATCCTGAAAACTGTGCCACAGTACAAATAAGATCTGTGGAGCTACATTTATTTTACATAAATAGCAGCAAAAATGGTAATAGGGTGAAAACCTAAAATTCTGAAAAATAAGAACTTAATAAATCATAATTGACCTTTCAGTTTGTCTTTATAGTAAATAACACATTTTAAAACACACTTTTATTATTTTTAAAGGATATTTTTTGTCTCTAGTGGCCTCAATTTGACAGCAGATTGACAGGAAAGTGGATAATAAAAGAGGGAGAAGGCATGCAGCAAAGGCCAACAGGGTGGGACTCGAACACGTGACGGCCACGTCCATAAGGCCTTTGCATACAGGCCATACGGTCTCCATACCACCCCCCCCAACCGATCTGACAGGAAGGATCTACCATTAAGTGGTCAATGACATAATGTCTGCAACATATGGAAATCTTTCATAGTTTCTTTATTTCTCTTCAGACAGTTTTAGTGGTGTAATAGGCCACTTTAATGGGAATATGGTGAACAATTTGTGACAAAAAAGACCTGAGGATTATTGAGCACTCTACCTATGCAGTAAATGTGTTTTGAGCTCCATGTAAATAAAAACAAGTAGGAAGGACAGATTTCTCTTCTTTCCACTGGAAACACTATTTTGTCTCAGGATTGTGAAGCAGGTGGAACCTTGGACACGAAGGAAGCAACCTGAAGTTGCTTCCTTCGTTTCTAACACCGTGGTGAATTACTGGAAGACTTAGGAGGTTATGAGAGAACTTTTAAATTCCTCACTGAGTGCTGGTTTGCTAGGCCTCTTACGTTTATATTTCATCTGATTAGATACATCTTGATCTTTTTTGTGGGGGTGGTTGTGGTTTTATGCACTGATGCCAGAATTCAGCAATCTAAAGCATATTTTTCAGCAAGTTTTGTCAATTGGTATTGTAAATTTTTTTTTCTACACATTTAAAACATGAAAACGAATATAACTATTATGAGCCACAACTTTGAACACAGCCGAAAAGGAAAAAGTTTTAATTACAAAAAGTAAAATTTTGTACCTTTTTTCCCCTACTTTGATATAAGAAAGAGTAAAGACTTTAACACCAATCTTTTTTGTTCTTCCTTGACCACAGTTTGATCCCAAAATTTGAAAAGAGAGAAAAAAAAAAACCCAAACAAAAAAAAAGAACTTGTTTTTTTAAGGGGGGGTTCTTCAAGTCTACTTTCTGCTAAGAGATGCCTTTAAATACACCCAGACATCTGCAATGTTCTGGTCTCCATCCTGTAAACACCGTAAGATAAATAAATCTGACTGCTGGAAGCTATTGGGGTGACACAGATCAGCACTTCCATTTACTCCTGGCAGAAAGCCAGATAAGGTCTGTGGGAGCCCGAAACTTCAACAGCAAACCAGTGACAGTATTTTATGACTTGGATAAATCAAAATGAATTTTAGCAGGCATGAAAGTTCTTCATGTGTCCTTATAGACAATTACTGATAGCTGAACCTTTAGAAAAACAAAACAAAACAAAACATGCAACTGTTTTGCAGCTGGTTAGGAGAAGGTATTTCTAATAAAATGAATGAAAAGTTGTGAACGTACTCTACCTTTTGATGCTGTTTAGTTTGTTTTCTTAAAGTTCTTTGTTCCCGCTGCTCTGGCTCTTTCCATGTGCTCACGAATGTCTGCAGTTCTCACTGTTTTAAACTATTTCTCAAACTCTCTCCTCCTCCTCTTCAACACCCCCTCTGTCTCTCCCCTGAGTGGCTGCCTCTCCCTCCCTTCTTTTCATCGTCATACTGTTTTCTTTTTCACAGTGCCTTCTCTTTCTCAAGCAGTCCTCCAACTAGCCATCAGTGTTCCTTTCTTTCTTCTTTTGAACTGAGTTTTTTAAGCTGTCTGGAAAGGGGTGTGAGGTGGGGGGCCAGTTACCACAAAGATGAGTGTTGCTCTGCATGTTAATTGGCTCGGCAGCAGCAGGAGGCATGCTTGCGCTAGTTGAGTGTGTTTGTTTTATACCGGAGGTGAATATGTCTGCTTTTGATCACATACTTTAAAGATGAAGTTCCTGCATACTCTGCAGGTGATCTCGTGTAGCAGAGCGGGACATAAGGTCGTTACAGTGTATGTTTATAAGTGCCTCTGAGAGTGGGGGGTGAGGAATGCCTGTTTGTTACAGACTCCCTCTTCTCATGCGACCCCATTGTGACAAAGGAATGAAATGATGGAAGCCTTCTCTTTTCTAATCCTTTTATGGAGTAAAACTTGCTAAGCTGTTTTTTTTTTTTTAAATTCTTCTTCCCAAGTGGCATTGTGGTACCAAGGAAAAGAAAAGTACCAGGGCAGAGTATTCCCTTCGGTTTTAGGAGATTTACACAACCTTAACCAACCTTAGCTGAAAGCACTGAGACATGTCTGGTATGTCTGGAGTTTATAATGACTGGATGAATAGGTTTAGGAGTTTATCTGGAAAACGATTTCTGAAAGCAGTTTATTACTCAAGTCTCTTGTGTAAGTAATGAATATGGATAGGTTTAGGAGTTTATCTGAAAAACTATTTCTGAAGGCAGTTTATTACTCACTTGTATAGAAACCCTACAAAGGGGCACAGACTGTACAAGGGAGGCACAGGAAAATTTTTATTTTATCTAAATACACAATATTAAATAATAATGAACAGTGGGCCAAAGTTAAAAAGAAAAATAAAACAATTTATTTACCCAAATAAAGCTTAGTATTCTCCTGTTACACTGGCTTGGAGCACAACAAAATCACTCGATTAGCCTGCTTAGCTTAGAGTAGCTTAACTCCGAAAACTCTATGTATCTTAGTGCTATTATGCTAACTTTTATCCACTTGAAGCCAACAATTTTGAATTATTATAGACCAAATAGTGCAAACAAGTTTACTTACAGTTTTTTCTCCTTCATGATCAAAATTGGAAGGCCTTTTTTGTGCAATAGTTTCAGGCTGTTTCTTGTTCTTGTACTTATTAATATTAGTGGTAGTTGTAAAACAACAACATGAGCATTTCTGACACCTACTGACATGAAGTGTTGACTTGAACATGATATTAAAAAAAGAAGAGAAAAAATTATTATATATCCTTCAGAATACATTAATAAGCAGTCTGAGGCTCACAGTTTTAAAAAGTGAATCAAACAAACTGACTGGCTGACCAATCAGATTCCAAGTCATGTGCCCACGCCCCTTCTGACTTTGCCCCACAGTCTGAAAAACGCTTGTCTAAGATTAATTGGTCTCAAAATTTGACATAGGATTAAACATGTTTGAGTGGTTGTTTGTCGTTGTGTCTCAGTGTTGCACTGTGATGGACTGGTTTCCTGTCCTGGATGTAACCCAGCCCCCTGTCCACCAACGTACAGCCAAATGCTCCGACTTGACCTGCAAAGATATACAGGTATAGACAGTAGATGGATGGATTGAAATGGAGTACCAGAAAGAAAGGATTCTGCATCTTACAGGGACAATCCAGGCTAAATAAAGAGTTAATTATTACCAATACTCATATCAAAAATATGGATATTATCACACAAAGAGGTGCTGAATACAACTGCATGCCACACTTTTTAGATTTTCATTGGTAAAAATATTTGAAAAGCACGCATCATTTTCTTTTCACTTTGCCATTATGCATTACTGTTAGTTCATCAAAAGCATCCTGATAAAATACACTTAAGCTTGTGGTTGTAAAAGGTACACCAGCACAGCCCTTAAATAAACACAGAACGTATTTATTGTTGTGTGTGAATGCATTCTTATAAACTAATGCAACAGTTTAAACAGAACAAAAGTTTTCAGACTCAAGAAACACTCTATGATCTTTTTTATTGCTTTTACTAGGAAAGAAGGACCACACACTTGTTTACTATTAGCCTCGGAGAGTCATGGGTGCCACAATGTTAAGCTCTAAATAAAAGTTCTTTGTAAAACTAGGTTCTGGAAACGAAGCGTAAGGGGTTTGGCATCTAGCTGGGATTAGTGCTCAGAAAAGGTGACGCCAAAAGAGTGAAACCTCAGTAACTGCATGTTCTCTGTACTTCTTGTTGTGCAATGCAACACAGAATTATTTTTGATGGAGTTTATTACACTACCTCAGGCTAGATGAAACACACCTGGTTCTCAGTCAATTCATGCTTTGAACATGCAGACCAGATGCATAGAAGATAAGGGGTGAAGGGGTGAAACTTCTTCAGTTTGAGCACAAAATCATAAAATGTATAATTTAACCAGAATGAATATGAATAGCATTTTCTATTTAAAATGACATTTATTTTGCTTGTACATGCTGTTTTGGCGTTGTTGGGGATCTACTAAAGCAAGAAAATGTTTTTTTTAAATTCTGAAATATGTTAGACACACATGTTAGACCTTTTCTAATATGTTAAGATTATCATTTGTTGAACAAGAAGGCACAAAAGTAAGCAAACAAAAACAGTTCTGGACACAAGTCCATTTACCACCATCTCCCAGGCTTCTTTACGCAAAATGTACTTCAGTGATAAGAAAAAATACAACATATATTTTGGTTTATATTCTTGTAAATTACAGGTATTGAAGTAAACACTATCTGATAAAACAACAAGCAGTATTATTGGATTTTAGTATTTGATATATATTTAGCATTTAGCAATGGCACTAAGTGCTAACAGATCTTACATTTTACTGCTTCATGTAACAGTAGACACATGAAATCAATCAGTGTTAAATACACTGTGTTCCCCAGGGGTTGGTATAAATTGGTAACATTCTTCATTCAACCCCAAATGTGGTTTGCTTTGTACCAATTAGCATTTGTTAGCATGTTTATGTCTTTAAACGCTGAGCTTGCTCACATTAGCATTTAGTTCAAAGCGTCACTCTCCTTCAGTGGTGGTATAACAAACCACAGTGGAAAATTTTGTACTTTTCTCCTGCTCCTACCATAGTTTTCCCTCATCACCACTGCTTTTTCAGCTTTGCTCCATGCTTTAATGTTTTGACTACTTGAGACAATCATCTCCTTCACATCCCCTATGTGTCCCCCTGTTTTGTTTTTTTTTACCGTCAGAGACCGATAAGATTCAACAGCTTGCTTGGATCATCACGGCTCAGGTTGCAGTGATGTATCACAGGGTTAAATCACTGCATTCACTGTTAACTGAGACAGTCTCTCTCAATAGTCATAAGACAGAACTCTGTCATATGACATTATCCTGATAAGCAAGCCTTATGAAATTCCTTAAACTTTTTTTTTATTCCCATGTGCTTAATTATTTTCTGGACAAACTGGTAACATCTGAAGAAACAGCTAAAATGTTATGGACAAATATTTGACCCTTTTGAGATAAGTTGCTTATAAAAGAAAAAAAAAAACACTATCTAAGCAGGGTTGCCAGATGACTGACCGTTTAGTCCCAAAGACATCATAAAAACCCCTCTCCAACTAAAAATCCCAGCCCGAATCTCAACCTCTGTTCAAACTCATCCTAAACTCTTACAACTATTACAAACGACAAAGAATATGTCGCTAGCACACAACTGCACTGAAGCAAACAAAAAATATAGGACATAAAGGACCCACAAAATATGCAACCAGGCGACCAAATAACCTGTCACCATGGCAACAGAAAAAAAGTTGTAAATCTATTGTATATCTGTCTCGCAACATCAAATAAACACTCTTTGTATCAGTTGAACTCTTAACCCCGTTTGTAGTGTTTACAATTGACATTGAGCAATGCCATTTCATAGTGAAACTATATTAATTATTGATTATATCACGTTGAACAGATTCTAGACGTTTTAAATAAATGAGTGCAAGGACACGGCATTTGACTGAAATTATACATTGTCTGCCACACAATGATGACTGTTTCACATTTGCCCAATAGTATCTTGACAACCACAAAGACATTGGGAAATATCTGGAAAGTTATTTAGGATATAAAATAAGAATTTCAGTAAAACAACAACAAAAACATTCCCAAACAAACCAGAAATCAAATTTGACCAGGACAGATTGCAAAGTAGAAACTGTGATCATAAATTCTCTTTTTTACCACAAAATCTGGAAGAAATGTTCTGTTCTCTTGGGCAACGACCTGAAGTACAGCAGCCAATTCACATCTGAATGGCTCAGAAAACAAACATCAAGGTTTGAAAGTGTCCTAGTCAAAGTTCCCAAAGAACATTCGGTCAAAGTTCCTCCACGTGGACGCAAAAGTCTCATGATTTGTAGTCACAAATTACTACAAATCATTTGTAATCTTGTGTCGGTAACCTCAACAGATGACAAACCATCTCTCAAGTTCAAGCACGCGATAACAAATAAACAGTGAGAAACATGATAGGAAACACATTTTGAAACACAGCATGACTTACAGTATCCCAGACAACTATTACAGTGTCATAGTGTTGGTCAGTAAAGTTGCTGTTTAACACTCATGCTCATTCCAGGATGAATTACCCAACTCACCTTTCAGGGGAAACCAAGCAGAGCTCAGTGTGCAGGCACATACCTGCGTGCAGATTTCACCTGTGATAGACATCAGTGTTTTGTCTTATTTATGACTTCACAAAACAAGGCATAAACTGTTAAATAGCATAGTTTTCTGTTGCCATGGGTATGCTAGTGTATTAAACTTTTCCAACAAGGTACCAAAGACTGATTAAAGGAAGTCATGCACTGAGTCATAGCATTTAAGATAATGACCTCCCTCCCAATGCAAATTCCTCCACCCCACAGCAACAAGTTGGAGCAAGATGTTAGACATGTGGCAGGACAACATGTCCTGCTACTGGCAGTGATACTTAAACATACATAATCTACATAATCACTTAAACATAACATAATCTACTTTATTTCGTAAAATCTGTATTGGATACTCCTATTCCTTTGCAGGAAGCCAAGAACCATATAAGGCAGCAGTTCCCCTTAGCATCTTATTTCTAATAATCGTATCACATGGTTTTGTTTTTTCATTCAGTCAGTGAGTCAAGCCCCAGCTGACTTGTTGAAATGCAGAAATGTGTGGGCTTCGTTCCCCCACCTACCCACACACCTCTCTGAGGATTTCAACTATTTTGTTTTAAACAGGAAGCGCTACTATAGGCTGGATCCCCATCACCTTTGACCTCTCACCACTTCATTCAAAAGGAATCCTGAGGTGGATGTATATCTAGACACAGAGAAGACGAGTGCACAGCTAATTTTAACCCGCTGGAGCCACAGTGGCCCACGCTGTCTACCCAGTCCTCAGGAGAATAATAGGAAACACATGTTTGACGATGGAGCAGCTCGTATCGTAAAGCGGGCTCACATTACTTATCACACCGCGTTTCCTTACAATCAGTGTGATAGAAAGTATATTCATCACTTAATATTTTAGGGTTCATTTCTCTAAATTATAAAGGCTATTTCAGTTTTTAATACATTTTATTGCTCTCTTTGTTTCACAGGCAGCCTTTTAGGACATGGAGTAGTAAGATTTCTGTGGTATCACTATCAGCCATAACAGCATACAAGTCACTCCCTCTAATCTGTTACTGAAGCCTAACTGTAGGTGAAAAGTGGACAATATGAGATTTGATTATTAGTTGAAGTCCAGTCTAAAGCAAATGCATATTTGAAAAGTCAAGGGAAAGTGGTACATTGTTATAAAAATGTTTTTCCAATAAAAAACTGAAAAATGTATTGTGCATCTGGAGGAGAATCTGATGACAAATATTAACAGCCACAAGTTTAGACTTCATGGAAGAAGAAAGTCATTGTCAAAAGTCAGACTTGAGTCCTGATTATTATTATTTTTTGGCTCAAATCTTATATGGGACGCAGCAAATCCCCCAATTCTGGAACAAACTTCCAGAAAACTGCAAAACAGCTGAAACAATGATTTCCTTTAAAGCTAGGCTAAAACCCCACCTCTTTAGAGCTGCTTTTGAACCATAATAAATGAAACATTGACCAACATTTTGATGTGTAGTGATGACGCTGGACAAAATGTAATGTTTATTGGTTTACTGTGTGAGATGTCTTTTATGACTTTGTATTTTTTTGTTTTTATGATATAAAGCACTTTGAACTGCCTTGTTGCTGAAATGTGCTACACAACTTGATTGACTTTTATGAAATAAGATATTCTGAAAAACAGCGACCAACACCCTGAATACCCCAGCACAACTGCGAAACATGGTGGTGGATGTATCTGAAAAACTGGTATTTGAGTTTATGGGAAGTGGAATGAAGCTAGACACAGGGCAGTACTGGAAGAAACCCAAATAATTTTACAAAGGGGAGGAAGTTCATTCCAGCAGGACAAAGACTCTAAATATTCTGGCAGAGCTACAATGGGATTGCTTAGACCAAAGGATATTAATGTGTGAATAGCCCAATAAAAGTCTAGACCCACATCCAGATGGCAATAAATGGCAAGATTGATATTCACAGATCTGTCTTTGATCTGATTTAGTTTGAGCTACTTGGTTTGAAGAACAGACAAAATGTCTCTTTCTAGATCTGTAAAACTTGTATAACATACCCAAAAAGACCTGAAACTGTAACAGTGGTTCTAATAGTCAGCTCTGACCTATTTAAGGTGATAAAAGTTGACTGCTTTCCCATGCTTTAGCTTTGTGATCTTACACATTTTACACATGGTTGTAGCGCCCCTTAGTGGTAAATGCTTGCTATTGTAATAGTTGCCGTTTGAGGCAACTATTACAATAAGAAAACATATGTTTTCTTCAACTAAGTGAAGAAAACATATGTGCATGCCATTGAGTATAACTTTACTTAATCACAGAGGTTCAACTCAATATTACAATAACCATAAAGTACTTTTACCAGCCTGTGGCTGCTTGTGTAATTAGATATCCACTGAGTATGCTGTAACTCACATTTCCCCTATTATATTTTTAAGCTCTGTTTATGTGTTGCAGCTTGAAAGCAAAACAAAGCAAAACAAAACAAAGGTCAAACTGTGATTGAGACACTTTCCTCTGGGTGGGAAGATTTTTGCCAATATAGAGTAGAGTGCAAGTAAAACGAGTTCAAGCAATAAAACTGTTAGTGTTGTGTTAGAAATGGTGCACAGATCCAACGGAGTGCCCTCAGGAAGGAAACAGTTTTGGTCAGTAGTATGGATTTTACATACCCTCATCACCATCAGCATAAAGGCCAGATTGATTTGGGGTGTTTAATTATTTTACATTTTTAACTTTTTATTTATTTTTTCGTTGTGAATGGTGACAACATATGGAATCTACAAGTTCAATAATAAACTCTTATAATTTATTGTATATTTTCTGCAGTCACAATAAAAATTTATTGTATTTGCAAATTGTTGAAAAATCAATGCTTTCTGTAGGCTCTAATGCTTTCAAGCCACATTTAAGGGATGTTTGGGATAGTTTTTCCTGTTTCCAACATTCAGCTGCTGAGCTGTGATGAAGATGAAAAATTCAAAGTCAGTCCTCCTCCTCATTATTCCATCCGCTTTGATTCAGTTGTGGGTCTGTTTCAGTCACACTAAAACAGACCCATATCATCATGCTAACTATTACCAAGCTTGGATGTTGGAACGTGGTTCTTATGCTTAATCTCTGACAACAAAACTTTTCTCCAGCTGCCATTTGGCGTATTCATTTGGGTAGCTAGTTTCAGTCCTGTCTGGATACGTCAACTTTGGAGCTTCTTTTCCTTTTGGCTCCCTCACGGTTTGTGACGATGTAAAACTGGCAAGATTGTAGGTAGAGATATTTAAGTTTCTGCAAATTCTGGTTTACGATATGAACCTTAGTTTAGTTTTTTTCATTTCTTTTTTACAGTTTCCTTTAATTTGAAGGTAAACGTTTGGATAGACAGTTGAAATATCAACACAGTAAAGTGTACCAAAGGGGTAATAAACCTAAGCAAATAAAAACTGGCTTTGAAAGGCAAACAGTCATGAATGGCCCTCCCAAAGCAGTTACCTACCATCAAGGAGATTTGTGGTGTAAGCTTAAATGGCAGGTCCAAACTGGAAACTTATCTGGGCCTCCAAACTGGAGGCCACAATTAAGATTGTTTCCAGCAGCAGATCGCTGACATTAAGACAGGAGATGAGGGCTACAATTGGTAAATTCTGATAACGGAAAGAAATAAAGTTTTTTCCAAATGCCTTTTAAAACAAGATCTCACTGAAGGACTTAATGAGTAAACAGTAAAACAGTCCTAGCAGTCAGTTTCCACATCTGCACACCCTTTTTGTCAAGATGGACAAATTAAACATGCTTGAATAAAGGCTTCAGTTGCTCCAGGGGAGTTTTAGTGGTTTGCATATTCAATGCCAGGATTGTGCAGCTGTGTTGAGTTATGAGAAAGCAGCATTCTACGTTACTTATCATTTGATGAGCGTTCTCTGCTTTTATTTCCACTGTTAAATTAACCAATTATGACAGAGAGAGGGCTGTTTTTGGTGCTTACTGAATTGAAATTCCTGTTTATGTGTGAAATTTACTTAATTAATCTCTGTGCACACTCTCTTCTCCAAGTCCTTCAGTCATATGGATGGTTTAGGAGAGACAGTGCTGCTTTTGTTTGAAAGCATTGACCTAAATGGCGAAAGCACATTTCTATCATTGCTTTATTTCTAAATTAGTGAAACAATTTGACTACAGTGCAGAAAGTAGTCATACATTTTTTTGTGGAAAAAAAAGATGGCAGTGAGAAAAGGAACATCATCTCTATCAGTTGTGTGTTTTTTTTAACCTGCATTATGGGATGTCTGGTCCTTCGCAACCCCTACTGAGAAAGTGACACGTGACAGTTTTCAACAGACTTTCAAGGATCCCAGTTTCATTCCAGTCTGCCCCAGTGCTTTTCAAAAAGCATTTCCATGTGTCTTTAACTGTTGCCAAATTTTCCTAAAACCCATGTAGACTTCTCATGTATTGATCAAACACTCTGCTCCAGATGAACAGAATACAAGTAAAAATAATCTAAATGAAAAATGTTATTAAAAACACTGAAATACCGAGGAAAAACAACAAGAAAAATAATAAAAAAATGTTGATACTTCAAATCACTTAGTTGTCTTAGAGACAAAGTCCTATTCAGGGCAGAGTTTATTTTATCTTCTTAAACAGTTCCTTTGAACAGATGTCTTACAACTAAATAAAAACACAAAAAGTAAAACTGATGTATATCGGTGTACATCTATGTCTTAAATACGTTTGACTGATTTTGTGTTTATAATTTAATACCTCTGGAAAATGCCTTGTACCTTTGCATTATAACTGATTTTCTTGGGGGAAATCATAAAAAGCATAAAGCAATAGAGATGCACCTCATTGAATTAGAATTCCATTGAAAAGTGCTGGTTTCCTAAATATTAAATTAGAAAAGTGAAACTATTTCATGCATTCATTATAGATAAAGATATAAACCATGGGTTTTCAAAGTGTGGGGACTTAACTCTCCTCAGGAGAGGCAAAGTTCTTCAGGGGCGAGGGAGGAAGGGGCACATAAGGGAAAAAAACATAAATACAGTAACTGCAGACATTTAGCCAACTTTACCAAGACTATGCCAAAGATGAAATTGTTAAATTTGTAGAATCAAAAGCTAGGTTGAGTAGGAGACTGAGGAAGGATGGAAGTATGACCATAATTATTTGAAACTGGGAAGTTTGTCCATTTGTTTCTGAAGGGGGAGCTAGCTTTCCCACACTTTAAAAACCCTTGATTTCATCTAAGGAGGGACCTATTATGCAAAATTTATCCAAAAGCCCATCCAGTTGTTTTCTTGAAAAAAAGTTAATCTATTTTGGTGTCTAGAAAATTAGCCTTTTCAAAAACCTCTTTACACTGACGTTAATCCGCGGGCACTGCCCCTTACAGCAATTCTAGTCGAGCCCAGTCCTTCTCATAGCAATCCGCGCAGAGCTAAACCCACTACTGCTCGTCTTAGTAGAGAACGAGCAAGTTTGGTCAGCTGGTTCTACTCCTCTATGTGCTGTACAATGGCTGCTGGAAAAGACAAGTGTTTTGTTGTAGACTTACCATTCAGAAATCCCTTTCTGTATCTTTGATGGTTGTTCAGGAGGCTTCACTTCTGCTTCTGGATTTGACTGAGGGTCAGAGATATGGTTGTAAATTTTGTTGTAGCCATTTTCACATGAAATGAGAGTGTAAACACAGCCAGCAGCAACTTAATTGCATAAAACTGCTCATTTTGAAAGGAACTCAAAACACACAGAATTTAGCAGGTGAAATAATGTCGTGCAAAGATTATAATGAAGATGTTTGGTTTAGCCCACATTAATATACCAACATTTTTAAAAGAAAGTATTGTAGTTCCCTGTTAAGGTTACGTTTTCTGCTATTGTTTGTGCAAATTTTTACGTATTTTCTGCCGCACTTCTTCCTTCCAGTTAACTTTTCATTAATATGTTTGGAAACATTAACCAGCCAGCTACTGTAGCAATTAGATGAATTAGATTAGCTTACCCAGTAGTAACGACCATAGCATAACATGTCTGAATTGGGTTTTTTTCCCCATGCAATAGTCCTAAATTGAATTTGGGTTTTATTTGCCTGGCATCTAAATCAACTGAAAAAAATGCCAGATGATTTTACTTCTGAATTGAATCACTACAATAAATATTTTCAAACTATAATATAATTTACAGAAACACCAGTATGTCGCCATAACCTTCCAAGAGATTGTAGTGTTTATCATGTTGAAACTGACACCTTTATGATTCCTGTCTACTTTTTAGACATAAATATCATTTATACGTTATGTATAAGACTAGTTTCAGATATGCAATAATAAAGTCTAAAGTTAATAGTTTTAAGAATTACCAGGTATATTTAACAGCCTAAAGTGCTACAGCTGCTTAGAAGCTACAATTGTACATGCTAGCTATAGTGTGCTAGCTACAGCATGCTAGTTGTCCGTCCAGTTGATTCGCCAATATTCGTCTCTTTCCGTCACGGCCACGAAGTTGTCCCATTGGCTCCAACTGTCTGCCCGCGGCGGGGAAGGGAGAGGAGGCGGTGGCGAGCCGCAGCTCAATGACGGCAGAAGCAGTGTTGACAGTTGAGAGCCGACACAGCCCACAGCTGGGACTCACACAGGCCTAGCTATATCCGAAACAGCGTGAATGTGTCAAGGGAAACACGGGGTGCGAGACATAGCTTATCGCTCCGCCTGCGAGATGTTACGGACCGGGTGCGGACTGCGTGACAATACAGCGCGGTGTCGAAGCGGAGCGGACGCACCGAGCGGAACCAGTAGTACAAGTAAATAAATATATGGGTTAACTCTCTACAGGCACTTCCTGGGAACACACATTATATTAGAAAGGGAGATTAGGTCGGTGAATTCCTGGAAACACGGAGTCCAGAATGGAAAATGTAGCGCTTGTAGGCTGGGGTTTATTCTCAGAAGTTGACGCTCAGACTTCGGCTTCCAGCGGCGTGTAGGAGGCTCGTGTGCCAGTGAACCACCATCCGTCTTGCACGTTTGACAGATAGCCAATCAAATCTGTTATTCAAATCGCTGCTGTTATGTCAGTGACCTATATCCCCGGCATGAACGCCAAAATCCAGCAGTAACCTCCCCTCCAGTCCAGACAGCATGGGGATCAACGGGATAGAGATTCAAGCGAAGCCGTCCACAGAGAAGTCCCGGACGGAGCAGCCGGGCGCAGAGCCTCAGATGGAGCCGAGAGATGCTCCCCCGGAGGCGGACGGCAGCAAGGATGGACAGCCGGCGGGTAGCGAGTGTAAAATCGCGAAGGAGGATAATGCCGTGCAGCTGATAGACGGAGAGTCCAAGCCTACTCTCTCCGCCTCACCTGATGCTGAAGCTGGGGTGCAGCTGGAGATGCACGGCCAGGGACCCGGATTTGTCCCGCCAGAAGGAGGCTGGGGCTGGCTCGTGGTTTTTGCTGCAACCTGGTGCAACGGGTCCATCTTCGGGATTCAGAACTCTTTCGGGATCCTCCATACGATGCTGGTGAAGGAACACACAGACCCGGAGGACCAAACCTCCCAGTTCAAAGTGGGTGAGTACGAAAAACAGCAACAAGTGGACCCAGGTGATGCACATGTGGCTTAGAGATGCCCCGGCAACCCTAGAAAACTTAGATGTTCATCAATTTTACTTCGAATACAGTAGAATCTATTTTCTCAGCTCGTTAAATGAAACAAAAATAAATAAAAAACGGGAATTTCCAACCATTTTCAGTACATAAACAACCATTAAATCACTTTTTTAGTTTCATTTTTCAGTGTAAGCTTTGATGCTCAAACCCTTTCATTTTCTGCTAAATTCAAAATTATTACCTCTCCCAAAGAACATATATTTTCTCTTTTATGTGCATTTAAGCATATGATAGCATGAAGTTCTTATGGGATAGCTTAGACCAAAATATTTACAGACAGAAAATGTTTAAATAAAAATAAACAACACACTCTAATTGCTTTTAAGTAAAATAACATAATTACTCCTACTGCTCCTGACATTACAGAGAGATTGTATTTACAGTTATTGCAAAGTTATATACAGTCTAACTTTTTTGCTATTTTGATATTGCATAGAATAAACTTCTGGTAAAACAGTCAAATATGTCCGTTTTGCAAGTGGGGGAGATCTGAAGTAGCCTTCTTTCAGGGAGCTGTCTGGCAGTGCTCAGCAACTGGATTCTGAGTTTCTTTATGTCATACAGCCAGAGAAAACTCCAGTCACTCTGAACCTTTCTCTATTTAAACAGACTTTAAGATGTTGTGATGTTATGATGAAAAGATTTTGCAGTTTTGAGTTTCTAACTTAAACTCAAACTTAAAATCTCAACCCATGCATATCATCACATTATTCAAAGTCCCAACAATATTTTAGATTTCTTGTGTGAGATTATTCCGGCAGTGTTAAACACTTGGTGTAATCACATGACCCTGTAAGCAGCAACAGTAACACTAATGTGTGGCATGCCCTTAAATGACCACATCTGTGTGTTATTTGTTCAGTAGCAGCACTGCAGTAAAGTCTGCTGGAAATTAGCTGTAATTTGTGAATAGGGAACATTTTTAATATATATTTTTTCATTTTGAGGCTTCAAATTATAGCACACATAATTAAATAAAGTCAGATTTATGAATAACTCTATAAAAAAAAACAGAAGCAGGACAATTTTAAAAAAATTTAGACCTTGGAAAGTCACAGCAGTTCTATTTTGCAAGAATATATACATATTATGGTAAAATATTAGCACTGGATTCATTATAATCACTCAGCCTGCAGTTATATAAAGACCTATAAAGGTGAAAATGCACGTGTGTTAGCTGCTGCTTAGTGAGTTATTTCTTTTGGGTGTTATTTTTGGCATTGGGTTCCTCCTTTCGTTCTTTCCCGTTCTCACCATACAATAACACTGCAGGGTATTTTTCTGAAGTGTTTCACAATCACCAGCTACGGTAAAAGACAATGTGTGGGAGGAGACTGAACGTCTGCCTGTAATTAATTATTATAAATGGCAAAGTGTGGAAAAAAATAAATGAAGACCTTCTCTTGTGTTATTATTTTTCTAAATATAAATGTGAATTAGTTGGATGCTGTGTTTTTTACTCTGCATTGAGGAAATTGTTTGGACTGGAGTGACTGCTTTAGATCCAGTGTCTGTATTGCAGAAATTTAAGAGTCATTCTCTTGGCTGGCCTTCAAGTGGAGAGACTATTGAGAATCACTTTAAAAAAGCCTACGAAGCCAAAATAATAAATTTTTCTTCACAGGTTGTTAAAGATCTGTTTCACTTTTATGCTTCACCTCAAATATTTATTTTACCAGGCCTTCAGGGATACAAAAGGAAATCTTGAAATACCACAACGGGGTATGCATACATACATTCTTCTTTTAACAGCAAAATGGTGGTGAGGTGCGTGGGTTGCGAAACACAGATGGCGTTGTTACTGCCCAGTGATTGCAGCAAGTCACAGTTTAATTCCCAATCTTTTCACATTCACCATGAAAGACTAATGTTTTTTTAAAAAAAAAAGACGTTTAAGAAAATCGTGGTGCTTTAATGATTGGTGGGGGAGCGAGCCCCTGATGAACACGGGTGTGCCCAACGAGGGAGAGAAGTTCAAAACAGCTCGCTGCACCGGCTGCACAGTTTGCGAATCAGGGGAATGTGTGAGACGGGGGCAGAAGAAAGGCTCGACAGGAGCGGCGGATTAATTTTTTATCAACGCCTAAAGTAATTTTGATCTTTGTGCCACTGATCTGAAACAGAGCAGAAGGAGCGCTGCATTGAACAGGAAGCATATTCCTCACTCTTTTCATACGAATCTGTTACTTCATTTGAAAGCAAGGAGGCTGGGAAGTTTTTGAAAAACTGCATTAGACTTTTTTGTTGGTAAAGTTGCGACTAACAGCTTATCTGCTTAAAATGCCCCTTAACGACTCCAGGCACGGTTGATACCAAGCAAGTAGAAACTAGTCAGACTAACTTGAGATGTGCTCTTAAAACTGTTGTAGCATTGCCCAAGTATGTCTTCCAAATAGTTCTGTATAATTACACCATTGTTGTCATTGTGCGGCCTTGCTCTGTGTTATTTGACTTGGCCCTGGCTGACAGAGGGGCAGGATGAAACTTCTGAAGTCCATGCAAAATATGGGAGGATGATGACGGGTTTATTTTAGCGTTTTAAAGGTTACAGTTATTTATCTGTTATTCTATTCTTGGGGTTTAAAGGTGTTTTAATTATACAGTAGAAAAAGAGCTGCTGTAGCCTTTCTTTTGTCTCAGCTCTATGGAGAATAGAGTAAAGCCACTCTGCCCCTCCCCTACCTGTTGCTTCACACTTACAGGCAACAGGCGGATAGAAAGCAAACGTGGTTTACTCTGTTTAAAAGATGCAAACATTTGGTTTATTCAGCATTTATGGTTACGCTAACTAGTTGGAAGCTGAATACAGAACATAAGTAAAATAAATGAAGTTAATATATTAAATTATACTAAAGCATAATCAAGATTCAAGAGCAAGGTCCTTAATCCATGACAGGATCCATTCAGAAAGACCTGCAAATAATGAGAATATCTATCATCTTAACTCTAAGAGTTAATATATATAGGAACAGAGCGACTAATTCATTTTAAATCATATTTTTGAGTTCAACTATATAGTTGACATGAATTAAACATAAAAAATCTAATTTTTTATATTTTCATGAAAATTTTGGTTGAACATTTGGCTCTGATACATAGTCTCTTTTTGGTTTTGAAGTTATTTTAAAAAAAAATGATTAGTGTTTGTAATCTGATAATCAGTTATTTAGTGTCATATGTTTTTGTGTAAATATTATGATTCAGTAAAAACATTTATCAAACCTCGGCTTTTTGCCAATTTGTAACTTAATGCCACCTGGAATAAATAAGTGGAAGTTCAGATAAATTTTGCACCAACAAACTGTACTAATAACCTTTTCTGTCCTCCTAATTTTAAGGGTCAATTAGAAAATTGTTGGATTTTCTTGCACTGAGGAAGAGAAGGACCACTTTTCAATGGTTTTACATTCACCAGAAACATTAGAGGAAATTCTCAAGCATTAAATTTTGTGATCAGTGGGTGATCTGCTTTTCTCGAGGGCACTCAAACAAAGCAGAACGAGAGCATGTCTCAGGCACAAATGAAAGCACTCTCCAGGGTCCAAACAAGTTCATTATGACCCGAACAGCCTCTGGTGTATTGTCCACGTTGGTGCTGAATTGTCTCTCTGCAGTCTGAGATTTCTCCAGGATCTCTGCTGGCAGCTTGAAATCCCAAGTTGGCAGAACCAAAGGCACGGCTGGCTTTCTGGCATTCCAGAGGGAAGGGGAATGGGTTCAGGTTGGATCATGGTCTCATGAGCTTTCACACTGTTATATGAGCACATATATACAGATGGTAGAGATTTGCTGTTTTTATGAGCGGGTGTTTGATTTGTCTTTTATTTGGAACCTTATTTAGTAAGGTTGGAGAAAGAGAGGAGAAGAAAATGCATCCAGCAGATGTCCTCTTGACCATAATTTTCTGTGTATCAAAAACACCACTAAATAGATTGATTTATCTATTTAGAGAAAGATCCTGAAGCATATTTTGCAACTTGTAAACACATGTGTCTCATATTCTTTTGCATTAATATTGATATCCAAACAGGTAGCTTTCATCGACTCGCAGTTTGGAGTAACTAAAAATCTTTAATCATCAGGAGGATTTTAGGAACATTCAGAAAGCGGCAACAAATAAGTCATGAAGCACGAGGTTTACCCCAGAAAACGTCCTAAGCGTGGTGATTTGGTGCTAAGACAGTCATTCATCTAGGAGCTTGTTGGGTTTTTTAATTAAAATATGTTTAAAATTGACACAAAATTTGAAAATATCACTTGATAATTATGTGTTATTGAAAGATTGGAAGACTAATACCTGAACACCAACTATAAAGACTTAAAAAATGCAAAAATAAGTATTGCTTAGCCTGGTTGGGGCACAAGGAAAGCCTGGCAACCCACCAGGCTTATAATACACTGGGGGGAAACCCTGAAGCATCCACTGATTTCTGAGGCTCTTTGAGGATACTCCCCTCTTATCTGTTGCAGATGGTTTTGGAAATGTTTGTCCAGCACTTTTAATTTCTTACACACATCCAGGTAGTGTGTGATAAGAGATCTGATGTTGGGATTGACTGTAATTTATTAAAGAACCTTGGACTCTTAGCTTTTCAGAGTTTGCTGCTTCTCTGCAAGAAGTTTTTAAACCTGAACAAATTTGTCCTTCAGGAGAAGGATACTCAAAGTTTTATAACACTGTAAGGACAGTCACCATCTCCAAAATTATCGAAAAGGCAAGCTGAACACTGATCAACGAGGCTAACAAGACATATTGTGACTGTTGCAAAACTTGGTGGCAGCAGCATCATGATGTGTGGTTACTTTTCTAGATGAAATTGAAAACAAATTTAAGTAGTTATTTTGATGCCAAATCTGGAATCCAGGAGAAGATGGATTTTTCTGCACCTCATACAGCCCAGACATAAATCCAAGCTACTGGGTTATTGCATCTTCCCACTTTTAATGGTTTTACCTTCAAACAAATTTTGTTTTTGTAATTGAAATAATGCAGAGTAAATGTCTCATTAAATCTGGAAAAGGATTTAAAAGGATTTATTATGCTTTCATTCTTTTGCATCTCAACCTAAGCATATTAACTGGTATGTGTACAGATCTGTGAGCCACTGTACTCCTTAGTGGCTCACTCAGGCGTACTGCTCATTTGATGCATTATCTGGTAATTTCTTAATTTTCTTTATCAAAGAAGCCACAACTTGTTTTTTCATTTATATCTCATAACATAAATTCAATTGGTAACTGGAAATCTCTACCTAACCTTAATTTTCCGTCATTAAAGGTTTAGATATACCACGGTAACTAACAGTGTACCACATAAATCACTAAATCTTCCAATTTAACATTAGCAAACGGTTAAATAAAATAGCATTTTATTAGATTTCCACCCGGTAACTGTTTTGTATCTGCTGTTTCAGACCAAAATAACTTGAATGTCACATACTGCTGCATGTTCCATCTCCAGCATCTGCTAAGGACGTTTTATTTGGCCTTGAGGAAAATGTTTTCCATATCAACACTGTATTCGTGTAAATCCATGTTTCCATTAATAGTGCGAAAATATGCATGGCTATTGTTTCCCTCTTACAGTGAGAGGTCCACACAATGCCAGCCGCAGTCTGCTGCATTGTTTCATTGACTGAATATTTCCTCCTATGTCTGTGCGAGCTACAAACAATGTCGTCAGAGAGCATTTGTACAATGAGCTGTTTCCGATTGTTTGGCAACACCTTGTGCATGAAATCAAATTTTAATTGGTGTGTGCGGAGTGGATATTATTTTTTCACGCTCTACAGTTTTCGTTTATTTGCAGTTCCCTTCAGTGTTTATTCTTTAACATTAATGCTAAAAACATGCAGTTTAAGCTCATTTATCGGTTCCAGTTGCTTGACTTAAACTGAAGTTGCATGTCAACAAGTGCATTTGTCTTTGTGAAGTTGATTAATTTGTGAAAGCTGTGGTTATGTAAACGCAAGTTTCATCACCAGGCGGTTTTAAAAAGGGGTCAGTGGCATTAATGACTCAGGGTGCATGCTCTTACAGACTGCTTGGAAAAAAAAGTGTTGATTGGCTTGGCATGCACAATGTTTATGAAGGCACAGCTGTGTAGCTGCTTGCATTGCGTAGATCAAAGAACTCGCATACACACAAATAAAGTCGAGACTGTTCTGCTCTGCCTGAAAACAGAACTAGAAAACATTCACAGTGATGTTTAAATGTGCACAAGCTTTTACATTTTTTTTAGAGTACTCACCAGGAAGCCTCTAACTATCTTAGAGTTCCTGTGCTAGAAAATGCTTGTGAAGAGGAAGGCTGCAAAGAGTTGCTGTCATAATGTACCCAAGTAGAACGAAAAGCTTGAGAGCCCACACAGAAACGCACACCTCTATTTTATTGCAAGTCCAGTTCACAGTGTTCTTTTTCTTTTTGTCTCGGAGTGTGTTGACCTAATCCTCTCTAATGAGAACGCTGCACTTCATTTTTTCCCAGACTTTTGCTTTAGTCAGAAAGGGTTTCTTGTATTTTTGGGCGGGGGGTGGGCGTTGCGGGGTGACGGGCGAGTTTCATTTTGTGCTTCACCAGCACATAGTACTGAAACATGGGTTTGTGGTTTTAAACTTTCAAGTGAATGCTGCTTTCGTAACAAAGCCCCTACAGGGGCTGCTGTGGTGGCGCATGAGTTAAGCACAACCTACATAAGAAGGCCCTAATCCTCGACACAGCCGTCGCAGGCTCGATTCCCGGCCTAGTGACCCTTGCCGCATGTCTTCCCCATTCTCTCATCACCCATTTTCCTGTCAATTCACTATCAATTGAAGACCACTAGATCCAATAAAACTGTAATGAAGGTCTTCATTACTTGGCTGTACAACACTTGAAATGTGTGTTGAGTGATAAAAGAAACGGATACAAACAGATTGAAGTATTTTATTGATTGTGTGTTTTTATGCAGTGGCATCTCAGCTGGAACTGATGGTGTCCTGTTAAAATACAACAAACAAAGGGACAATATAAGTATTGTGATTGTTTGAAATGCACTGAAATGTTTGAAGGCCTTGTGTGGGTGTGGCTTACCTCTGTCTCTTCCTCTGCAGGGTGTTCAGGCTAAAAGATTCCCCAGGGGCCTGAGCACCTTTTAAAGGTTCCAGAAGAGACCAAAGCAGATGGAAGAGGGGGAGCAATAGAGCTATGCACTTTATACATTTAATGTTGGATTTATATTTTTATCGATAGAGATTTGTTTTTAGAGATGCTTAAATGAATAGCATTTGGTAATGTATATTATTCTGAAGATTTGGTTATTTTGTCAAAGTTTGTTTGTGTGTATGTATTTTGTTTTACCCTGTTTCTTGGTGGGTTTGTTAATTGGAACAGCCAGGGACTATAAAAGGCTGCATGTTGGCCGCATTGGTTGTGTTGCTGCTGAGACCCTAGGTCATTGTAAGAAGGGTTGTTTCTGTTAAATGCTGGTGAATAAACACCCAGTGGGATTGCACTGTTTCTCTGCCTCAAGTCTCCTACTTCCTCCAACCACCAAGGGCCATTCTAACAAAAACCTTGAAAAAACGCAAACCCACTATGGTCTTAGTATTTTGGGGAAGAAAAATCTGAGTTTAGTCTTTTTTTCTTTAGCCTCTTCAGTCCATCTTTTTTTATGATCTCTGTCTCCAGCCAGTGAAGCACATAACATACTCTATTCTGAAAATGGACTCTGCTGGGTACAGTTCGTTCTGTTCTTTGAGTTCAGGTCGGGGCCACGCAAAAAGGTTAATGCTAGCCTGCTTCATCCACTGCCATTATTGCTATGTTTTTTGGATTGTTGTCCTTCTAGAACATCCAGTTCTGATCACATTTCGACAATCCTGCCATTATGTTGATAAAAGGTTTATGGATTTGAAGGTTTTGTCATGTTTTTCCCACTTTGTGCAAGCATATGCAGTTGATGGGAAGTTGTTTAGGAGGTGTCCCCTCCTTGCGGCTGACAGTAGAAAGACTAGTTTACATGGTTTTTGCAGGACTGCAATTTACCTCGCCCCAGAATCTTATAACAAACTCACGTAAGTGGTGGTTCGAGAACCGCCACTTAATCTACTTGTGCCACTGGCAGTTATGATCCTTATGATTATTATGATCCTTAACATCATAATGATGCTTACAACTTGGTGCAGTGGTCTTATTCTTCCAATACGAAGCTTATTCTTGTAATTGTGCCCAAAAAGCTTAATCTTTTTCTTTCCTGCTCTAAGCAATTTCTCCATAAGGTATTTGACTCGTCCATGTGAGGACCTATAAAGTTACATTGTAATTGAAGGTGCTGATCTTAGAGAAGGGATTTCTTTCTTGATTACCACCTTGTCAGTCCATGCTGATTTAAAACTTGCTTTATTGTTGAAGGCAACATCGGCTAACCCGAAGTTCTCAGTTTGTGCCAGACTTGAGCGTTTGTGGTTCTTGGCTGGCTCCTGAACATTTGAACCAAGTTTCCTTTCATTTAGGTCAAGATCTTTGAAACGTGGACATATTTTGTTGTTCCAACAGGAAGATGATTCCAAACATATGTCAATGGTTAAATTAAATGTGATGAATGGGTTTCCTGAAGCCCAATCTTATCTCTACTTACACTGGGTGGATGTTGTTTAAAAGATGGTCAGTTCCACCAAATCAACCAGTTTTGAAGAACCCATCTAATCTGCCAATATGAAGTCAAATATCCGTCCTCAACTGTTAGAGCAACCACTGAGAAATGTATTCACTGTTGCAAAAAGCATAAGATTTCTATGTAGGGACATTTACCCAAATATGACTATGGTGTTTATCTATAGTCGAGACAAACATACAATAAATTTACATGTTGCACATTGTTCATCATGAAAAATTTCTTAATATGATAAAAATTTTGAGTAATGTTGTGTGAAACCCTCCAACAGTGATAGTAGAGTCTGCCTGTTCATGGTTCAGTATTCACCTATTGGCAGATTTTTCTGTTGACCAAAACTCCAGATTCTTTGTGGAATATTTCCTTTCTCGCTGATTTCACTGATATTTCAAAATGCAGCTTGGGAAGTTCAAACACCTAGATTCAAAGCTACTTGACATGCTATTGGTTGGTGTTTGCAAAGCAGCCAATATTTATTTTCGTTAGCACTGATTCGCTGTGACCCCAAGAGTGGAAGAGAAGATGTTACCTTCTGTGATAAAACTAAGACAGTTTCCACTCTGCATATTAATGCATATTTAAGTATATTTTGTGTCTGATCTATATAGGCATCTATAAACATTTTTAGTGGTGGTCTCAAGTATTGGAAGATTTTAGCTATTTGCAGGCTGCTGTAGTCTCTAATCCCTGCGAATACAGGGGGTCTACTGTGTTGTCATCATTGTTACTTTTAATACATTGAAATCAAAAATATAATTAAATTCAGATTGTGTGTGCAGTTTGTTATTGAAAAACACATTTCTTTATGTAACTTTAAAAATAGATGTTTTTTAATACAATTTAAACTTCTGACCTAAACTGTAAGTGCATGGCAGTCTTGGGTAGCAAAATAAAACAATGGATGTAAAACATGTTAAAGATTTGTCTCAGAGATGGGGGCTTCTGCAAATAAACAGTGTTTGCCCACATTGAAGTAAACACATTGAGTGTTTGAGGGGGAGAGATGCCTGTGGTCTTTCCTGCCAGAAAGCGTTGATGCTTGTGAACTGAGTAGCTGCTTGAGAAAATTTGAGAAGCGCTGTCAAAATAATGTCTGTAGCAGAAACTTTCAACACTGTTGGCATTCATGTCTGTGATCCAAGAGAGCTCTGATTGAGCTCGCAGAGTATTTGACCCTGTTTGTCATCGAGGAAATTATGAAGAAAATATTAAGCTAGAGGTGACAAAAAATAGTTGACAGAGAAGGGTAGAAGAAGGTAAACTCATATTTGACGTCGAATTAGTGAAGCTGCATGGTGGGATGAAAATTTTCCTCCTTTAAAACTTGGAAGATCATTTCAGAAGTGGTTCAGAAGTCGAGCAGAAACATGCAGGATCTTTACGTCAAGCTTCACAGCGATCACCATCCCAAGCTCACGTTTCACTTCACTGTCTAAGAAGTCAGACGAGGTCATCACCTTTTTCCAGTGAACTGTTGCATCAGTTAGATCACAACCAGGACAGCGTGGTAGACATTCAAGCTACCTTTGCTCCCTTGGAGACTTGAGTCAGGCATGTGTTTTTGTTTGCTTTAGGGGCACGCTGTGTCTGTCTCAGAGCCATTTGGCTTATTATGCTTGGACACTCTATTAATACTTAACAAAAACACTTTGATCCACATTTTGATCTGTTGAGACACTAAAAAAAAAAAAACATTTATGTGAAACTCTAAAAAATATTAACCCTCCTGTTGTCCTCGGGTCAAAATGACCCATCTTTACAATGTTGTCCTCGGGAGGACAAAAAAAAGGGGTTAAAAATATTTTTTTTTTTATCATTTTAAATTACATTTTTAAATTTCAATTACTGAAGCATGTTGATCTTTTTCAATACCTTACTGGTTATGTATCCACTTCTGTGTTGTAATTTTGGCTGACATGACATTTTAGGTCTTAAACAATCACTGTGCAGGGTCTTTAAGCAGAATAAGATGAAAACAAGTATAAAAACCTTTTAGAAAGTTATTATTAGACTGTTAAACTATTAGAAAATCACTTCAATTGCTGAAAAACAAACTTTTAACTTTCTAGAAATCTCAGATTGGTGTCACATTCATGTTGTTTGAACTTCCTCTGAGGAAGCTAAAGCACATAATGAGGCATATGTCTTCCTTTCACTACATCTTCCACTGAGATCACAGGTTTTACTTGTTCAAAAAGCTTATAGAAGAACAAAAAAGTAGGGCAAACATGAATGTTCTGAAAACATGTGAAGAAACTGATGCAAGAGTGTTTTTTTCACCAAAGTGTCTCATGTGGTAATCAGATAACTGCCACATTCAGGAAGGATTATTATAAAGCAGGATTTTCAGGTTCCTTTTTTCCACCAGTCTCTGATAGACGTTGCACACACTAAAGCTGTTTAGCTGTTCAAAAAGCCATTTTGTATGAATTTCTTCCAAGTCCAAGCAGTGTGTGATGGATTGAAAGCAAACTGTGCCCTTTGATCCATAGTTATACATAAGAGTAGCCCGCAGGGCTTTAATTATGAAATAAAAACAAAAATTTCATGGTACAAGGACTCTGGTGTTTGTTCTGTGGTCACACAGGGTCATATTTACTTTCAGTGATTGCCACAACACATGCGGTTTCCACATGTTCCTAATGATGGTTCTGTCTCCTCTCTGCTCTCGTCCTGCAGCCTGGGTCGGGGCCCTGGCCATGGGCATGATCTTCTTCTGCTCTCCTGTGGTCAGCATGTTCACGGACCACTTTGGCTGCAGGAAGACCGCTGTCTGTGGGGCGGCAGTGGCTTTTATAGGGCTCCTCACAACATCATTTGCAAAGTAAGATGCCTATAGTTACAGTTGCACAGTGAATGCATTTTTACACTTTTCTGCACTTAGACATACTGTAAGACTGATTGCACTTTAATTTAGCCAAAAATCAATAAAATGCTAAAACATGTTAACATTAATAATGCTTCTTTATTTTACCCTGTATTTATACATTGCAACCGATGAAGACTTTTTAAGAGAAATACATTTTTGAGAGAACATAAAAAGATATGTGCTGAGCTTTAATTATTGGTAAGTTACAGAAAACGTCCTGTGGGGAAAGTCTCCTTAGCCAGCCAGAGGAACAAACTTTGCTCTTTATAAGTCAATGAAAACACTCATTTGGTGCAACAGTCTTATAGACTTTTGCCCATAAACTTGTTACTGTTGCAATGTTTATGGATACTTCCCACTGGAAAACACCATTTTTTTAGTAGTACATAACATTTTTAGCAGTTTTTCTTGCAATTAAGCTTTTCTTCTTTGCATTTGCAGCTCCCTAATCCTTCGCTACTTCACATATGGGATATTGTTCGGTTGTGGCTCATCCTTTGCCTTCCAGCCGTCATTAGTGATCCTCGGTCACTACTTCCGGCAGCGACTGGGCCTGGTCAACGGTGTGGTGACTGCCGGAGCCAGCCTCTTCTCCATGGGACTGCCAGTTCTTCTGGACAGATTGATTGACCCTCTGGGTCTTAGCAGAACCTTCCAGATTCTCAGCCTCTTCATGCTGGTGCAGGCCCTGCTGGCATTAACATTCAAACCTTTACTTCCCACCGGGGGAGGCATGGGCCCACCGGGGATGGGCCCCGGCCCTGCTGAAGCCCAGACCCAGGCATCGGCTCAGGGGATGAGCAAGTGGAGCAAGGTCGTTGCTGGGGTTAGGAAGTACTTCAACCTTCGTGTGTTTCACATTGTGACGTACCGGGTGTGGGCGTTCGGAGTAGCAACAGCTGTGCTGGGATACTTTGTGCCATATATCCATCTGGTAAGAAAATCTCTCCTCAGTTTTGTGTTCTGGTACCTTCAAGTGTTAACAGTAAAATATAAGCTTTGTTTTAATGTTGTAAACATGGTTTAGTAAACTACTGTGTCTTGTTTTCTTCAGACAAGTAGTTAACAGTAAAATATAAGCTTTGTTTTAATGTTGTAAACATGGTTTAGTAAACTACTGTGTCTTGTTTTCTTCAGGTTAACTTAAATATATTTTATGTGGATTTTATGTGATAGACTGACACAAAATATGAAAAATTTGCCAACTGGAAAAAAGAGAAGGGATGCATGATTTTTACGACATGGTGTTCACGCGTGTTCAGCCTCCTGAGTCAGCATTTTGAAGAGGCACCTTTTTGCTGCTTTTACAGCTGCAAGCCTTTTTGTACGTGTTTCTGCCTGCTTAGCACATCTAGAAACTAAATATTGCGCTCATTCATCCTTACAAAACACCCAGAACTCAGTTAAGATGGATGGAAAACATCTGTAACCGTCATTTTTCAAGTCCAGTCTCAGTCTATTCACTTTAAAAGTTTCTGATATAAACTAGCCATGTGGAGTGCATCACTAACGGATTCTCTCACCTAGCCTGTGGATCTTGCAGCTCCTTCAGAGTCAACATGGCTGCTTCTCTCACTAACGATGCCTTGCTCTAAGCCTGTCAGTTTAGGTTGATTGTCATTTCTTGATAGTTTCTTTTTCACCATACAGCTTCCATGTTCAGATGATGCTGCTACATAAGAAACTCAATGCATTAACAAATCTCTGAGCCCTTCACAGAAAACTTGATTTATGTAACTTCCCATTAGTTCCACCAGATTTTAATTAGTGGCATCCAATTTTATTAGTAGTTAAAAAAAAAAACATCTAGATTTTTTTCCATCCACTAACATCCCAATAAGTAAGACATACATTTGTACTTGTAATGAGAAAAAATACCTCTATGGATGTTTTTTCTTTGTTTTTTTATGATCTGTGTTTTGTTTGATAGGAAAATTATTTTATTAAGTTAAATTTGGAAGATAAATACAGACTCCATCTTTGTGGTGCTGAATGGTGACTCTGGCTTGATTTATCTTATTCCACATCGAAATCACTAAATTATTCACCTCCTTCACAGGCTTTGTTCACTTTCAGCTTGTTTTACAGAGTGAGGAAAGAGGTTATACGTTTTTCAGTATTATTACGAATACATAAATATTTAGTCCAACTGACTGTGTTATTATAGCGATAGTAAAAATGTCGAATCACTGCCAAATCAAAATGTGCTGTTCAGCTTTTCACGGTGATAACGGTTTAGATTTCATGATTGCAAAATGTGACCTTGAACTGTAGCTAATTTAATATGACATAGTGAGGGATGTGAATGAACTGTAAAGTTTCAACACAGAGGTTCGAAGTCAATCTCCCTCTATCCAGATGTCGGATGTTCCAGCTCCGGCCTCCCTCTGACCGGCCTGTTGTTTCAGGCCCGGACCCAGATGTAAACACAGCCCCGGCCTTTGTATTGGCTCGACCACCTCAGGAAGCCTCTCCTGTATGGCCTCTCTGTGTCCCTAAACATGCTTATCCTATGGCCACTGAGGGATGCAGAGCTCTTCAAAGCAGAGCAAATATTTCACAAGAACCAGGAGTCTCAGGAAAGACTTCAGAGGGCGGTTTCATGTTTTGGGCCTGGTTTGGGGGTCATGGCTAAAGGGGAGTGAGGGAATGTGATGTATATGCACCGGGTCTTCCTCTTCAGCCGTTCTAAAGGTGTATTGATGAGAACATTTTGTTATTGTAAGGCCTCGATTTGGGGCTGGGGATGAATAATTCCTTCTTCCCACAGAATAGTTCTAGGTTTTTTCTTTTGTTTTAGGTGAAAAGTTGCATAGGAGTTTGTGCAGCATATTAACTTCTATGTTTAATTTCAGATCAACTTTGTGAAGGAAAAGTTCAAAGAGAATGAACAGGAATGGGTGCTGCTGGTTTGCATCGGAGCGTCGTCTGGGGTGGGACGACTTGCCTTTGGAAAGATCGGAGACCTCATTCCTGGTCTACGGAAGATCTACATGCAGGTGAGGAAGTTGTGGAACATGTGGGATGATGTTAGTCCTTTGTGTTTCTATGAATGCTGTAACATTATCTGTATTGCAAAAATATTAATTTAATTGAGCTTTCCCACATTTTACGTCATTATAACAGGCTGCACCCCACTTCAATGCATCGACTGTAAACCTAACTTTAAACTTTCGTGTCGACACCTGAGGTATAGAGATCTGGAGCGCCTCTAAAGTCTCTAATCAATGCTCCCCCTGTCAGTTTTAGGTGGTTGCATTTCTTGGTAGTTTGCTTTACTCTTTCCATTTTCAGTTGACGAATCGAACAAAGCTTGATCAGACTGTCAAACCTGGAAAAAAAACCTCACCCTGCTTTAAACCTCGCCACCATTTTGTCCCCAACCTGTCTGCTGTGTTCCCTTGCACTAAATACAAATGTCTTTATTTTTACATTTTAATTGAAAACCATACATCGTTTTTCTTCCACTCATGAGCAAAAGGTGAAAAAGTTCAAATTGTATTAATGGTAAGCACTCTAAAGGTGATTTTTTTTTTTCAATTATTCTTCAAAATAATAATAATTTTTTTGCTGTGTAACGTTATCACCTTCTACTAGTGTGGAAATTCAGTCTTTAATTATAAGGATAATTTATTTATAATTTATGGTTCACACATTCATTTTACAAAATTCTTTCTCTACTAAGAGGGGAAGCAGCTTTACTGCTGCCAGAGAATTACGTAGCTGCTTATTGGCACTGATTGTTCACTTCTGAGAAAACAGGAGGGGGCAAAGCACAACAGGCGGAAGCAAGAAGGGTTTATTTCCCCCTGGCGTATACACAGGAGCACAAGGTTTATGGACTGGCTCAATCTGACAGCATGATTTGCAGGCGTCATTTCATAATATTTACATATACAACAAGAACTGGGCTGAGAAATATTTATTCCAAGTGAATTCTCTGCTGTCTGTAAATATTTGACGGCAAGGAATAAAACATAAAAAGCATCTCGTATTTGATTCCCTTCTGCGGAGGCCTGGCCTATAACTGGAATCCGTATACTTCTTATGTTTTCCGTTACACCAAAACCAGTTTATTATGTGTTTTGCGTCAGTTTCTTGTGAGTGTACAGTAGTTACAACCTTCTGTCATTCTCAGGTGGCAGAAATTGGCCTAGATGTCCCTAGAATAGGGTGGTGTCACTGTCTACAGTGAAAAGGCTTTAACATGAACTCTGATTTAGAGGGTGCTGAACAAGAAAAAAAATGCCCGCACTAAAATAGACTCCTTCAACCACGAGTGAAATTTGAGACTGCCCACGTGAACAAGTCAAAGGTCTGCTGGAGAAACATTTTGGTCAGAGGAGACAAACTGAGTTATTTGGCCAAAATGGCATGTGGTGTGTTTGGAAGAGTCACTTTAAAACTCAATAAGATCTTACTAACTGTCATGCATGGTGGTGGAAGTATCAACCTGTGGGACTGTTTTGTTGCTCAAAAAGATGACCTCCAAATTCTTTCTCTACTCCTCAAATTATGACAACATGACACTGACCCCAAACACAGTCAAGCTGTTTCTGGACTGAATGAAGCAGGTGTATATTACATTTCTGGAATAGCAAAGAATTAATAAAAACTGCCTTTGTGCCAACAAATCAACCAATTTAAATTAACTTTACCACTGCTGATGAACAGAGTAATCACATGTCTTTGTTGATGGCTACACAAATGTGATGATTAATGTTGCTGTATTTATTTACTTAAGCCTGAATTTACAATGTTGAGACTACGAATTAAAGACAATTTACAAAAATGTGAAAATTAGTAAATTAATTATTAATAATTATATAGATAATTAAAATAATAATAAATAAGGTATTGTTCATAAAATGTGTTAAAGTTGAGTCACATTTTCCTTTCACCTCTAATAAGGAAAAGTGACATTTAATCATAAAAATATACCTTTAAAGCCTCATTATTGTCTGTCGCCATTTTGTCAGTATATAAATTATATTTTAATTTGGTTAGAAAGAGTGTGTAAAGTATAATGAACAGGGTGAAATTTTAAAGTTGGACAGCCTCGATATGTTTTTATCCACTACTGAAACCTTCTTAGAGGGTCTTGCTTGTGACTAGTAAGGGTTTAAAACAGTGGTTCCCAAACTTTTTTCTCCTGGACCCCCCCAGTGGTTTCCAAACTATTTCTGCCCCCCACCCCCCATTGGCTTACAAATAGCTGTCTGGTTGAACGATGTGTGTGAGCGAAGCGGGTTGGATTCTTAGACACTCCCTGTTGTACTCAGCCCCGGCTCCAGTCGAACAAGGGGGGGAATCAACTTTTTTGGGGGCAAAATGAATCGTAGCTGAACATAGACAACAACACCAGTAGCCTACAAGCTACTTGTTAACAAGCTTAAGGTGCTGTATTGATATTAGCTAGTCATCTTTTAGCTAACATTACCTTCATCCAAGAGCTTTAATCAGCAGTCTGTAAGTTTGGGGGAAAAACTGTGAAAAGTTCTTTGCGTTTTGCTGGTTTGCTGCCATGATTCTAACACACCTGCGTAGCTCTGCACAGCAGCAGCAGCAGGTCTCCTGCACTGCGTAGTAAACCCAGCGCGTGCATAGCGCTCATGTTGCGTTTAAAGGCGGCTCGGAAAAACAGGTTACGACATGTTAATAATGGATTAAACAGTTTTAACTGCTGATAAAAGTGACAGAGGACACAGATATGGGAAATGCGGAAGACCCTACTGTATCAAATTGAGAGAGGAATAACAGACAGTTGGCCATTCTAAGGTAAAAACCGAGCGCATACAGCGTTCATGTTTTGTTTTTTTTTGTTTTTTTTTCATACAGACGTCTTCCCGCGCCCCACATTTTGAGAACCTCTGGTTTAAAGTGACACTTTTAGCTCATTGTGAATAACATGCAGCCTCTCCTTCTCTCTTCACAGTATTATTGTCACAGACCTGGAGCTAACTTAAATTAGGCGGTAGTAAGTGACTGGAGGAATCTGAGCTAACTAACGCTTAAAGCGCTGATAAAAATACCACAGAGCCTTCAGACCTCATGATGTGGTTCAGAGATTTCCTCAGATTTGGACTGCTTTATCCAAGAACAAAGAGCTTAACCAAGAGAGTTACTATTAATTTTCTCTTCCAGGTGGTGTCCTTCATGGCCCTGGGCCTCATGTCCATGATGATTCCTCAGTGCGCGGTGTTCGAGGGGCTAGTGGTGGTGTGTGTGTTCCTGGGGCTTTGTGATGGTTGCTTCCTCACCATGATGGCTCCCATCGCCTTCGAGCTGGTGGGCCCCATGCAGGCCTCTCAAGCCATAGGTTACCTTCTGGGCCTTATGTCCCTCCCAATGACGGCAGGTCCACCAATTGCAGGTGCGAGTTGTTTATTTTTTTATTTCACTTCTGAGTGGTAATATGTATTCTATAAGGAACGCATTGCTGCAAAACCTAAGCTGACTGCCGTTTACAGGAAAAACTTCCACACAAGGGAAGACAATATGTCAGAAGTAAAGGTAAAGTGGGACAAATGCCCTGCTGCTTGTACAATGGATTGCATTTATAGAAGTTTAGGACTCAGGCCAACTGCAGCCTTCTTAAAGGATTTGTGTTGAGGTTAAAAGCACAAACCAGGTCAGAAGTCAGCTCTTTACTGCCATAAGATAAGATGCTCCTCCTGTGGTTCCTGAAATTATAACCAGTAAAAACTAATTTGAAGACTCAGGTGTGGTTTTACTCTGTCTTGCAGGCCTCTAAATCCAGATACAGATTTGGACCTAGAGACCAAATCTGTATTTGGTCTCTAGGTCAAATACAGACCTAGAGACCTGTTGGACACATAACTGAGTCTGAAGTTGGACTCAGTTATGTGCTTCTGCTTAAGCACATAACTGAGTCCGACTTCAGATGATAAACCTTCTTATGTAAAATTTCTTTGTAACTTTACAGCAAAACATTGATGTAAATCCTAAAAAGCTGTGGCAGCAATTTAAATGCAAATGTTTTAATAGGACTGAAATGTATTCATTAGTGACTTTAATTACTTGGAACCATCTTAAATAATTCTCTGTTGCTTAAATACACACAGTGTCCCCCTGTTCTGCTGAAATAAAAGGTCCGGCTTGACGAGGCTCTAGTCTGAATGAGGACAATTATTGCACCGAAACGTTTAAATGTTGTTCCGCTCTGTTGTCCAGGTTACCCATTCTCTATTCACTCATGGACCCGACTGTACCATTGATGTTTGTTGTTGAATCTTTTTGTGCAGAAGAGCAAGCCACTGAAAAAAGCTGCTGAAGTTCTACTTAAACTTTGCTGACAAACGACAGGGCCTCATTTTTACGGTCTACCTCTCTGAGCTCGGATGCGTTTGGAACTGACCGATACTTCTTAGAAAGCTGTCTGACAAATCCATATTCAAGATATCAGACAATAGGAAGGAAAAGTGGATGCTGTGTGTTCAACAAGACGATGCACAATTTCACACGTTGACTTGATGGGAGAATAATGTGCCTTGCCTTGCATGAACCAAGAGTTTTTGACATCCTGTTACTCCTCTTAGCAACGAATCTGAAACTTAGTCAGATTAGACTGAGAGCATCTGTGAATGTCAACTGGATTCATTTTTGGGCTTTGATTGGGCCATTCCAACCTATAGTTACGCTTTGATTTAAACCATTTGTCCTCAAGCTGCGATGAAACGTAAATCATGTTTCGTTTTAATCCCATCTTACCGAATCACCTTCTTCCACATATTTGCTGAGTTCAATAAATAACTTGCAGTAAACCATATTTCAGCTCAATTTAAAAATATTTTAATTATCCCAAAAGAAAAAAAATGTCACATCTTATATCATCTGAGTATCTTAAGAGAGTTATTGTGGATGTTGATTCTGGTAGCAGTCAGACTTTCAACAAATCAGAAGAAGCTTCTGACTGAAGACACTTTTGTTACTCATAACATTAAGCAAAGCTTAAACCGGTACCAACAGAAACAAAGGACTGACCACGAGCGCTAAACTGACCAGGACTATACAGTTCTACTGGAGGGTTAACAGACTGACATATGACGACAACTGACAAGGATCTGACAAAGGACAGAGACAACAGGTGGGCTTAAATACACAGGGAGTAATTAGGGAACTAGACACACCTGGGAAACAATTAGAGAAGAGACAGGACTCACAGGGAACAGGATCAAAATAAGACACAGAGAAACCTAAACTAAACATACAGAGAACTCAGAAAATCCTAAATCCTGACACAACTCAATTTCTGGGCAGCAGAGACAATGTTTCACAGTAAGATGACACAATCAAATGCTAGCAAATACTGCTAATCCACCTCATTTGCTTTTGCCCCTCCTCTTTAAATCTCTCTCTGGCTGTAGAGATTTAAAGAGGATTTCTTTTGACTTTGCTTCAACAATGGCTTTCTATTTGCTTCTCCGCCATAATAGCACAAGTAAAAGTTATTCCGTTGACAGATTCTCACATCTGAGCAGCGTTTCTGCAACTGCGACGTATCCTTTCCATTTATAGATGATAGATTGAACAATGCTCCTTGAAACAGTCAAAACTTGGTTCTATAACTTAATTTTAATCTTCAGGGTGTTGCTTTTTCATTAGAGTTATTTACAGAACAACTGAATTCACCATTATAAGCTACACCATTATAAGCTACGCAATAATGGTGTAGCTTATTGCTACACCAATAAGCAATAAGCTACACCATTATTGGTGTAAATACCCCCTTTATAAATAAAAGGGGTATTTATAGATTTTCAAGAACATATGTGGAAAAAATTAGCAACAGACAGCACAAAATAAGCCTTGAAGTCTTCCCATCCCAAAACTTTTAAAATGTTTCCTTACTTCTTTAAGTAAACAGTGTTTAATATTCTCTTGTGGATCTATTCACAGGTCTTCTTCATGACTACTTTGGCGACTACACAGTAGCTTTCTCCCTGGCTGGGGTACCTCCTATGATTGGGGGCGTGGTGCTGTTTTTTGTGCCCCTGATCCACCGCAGGATCCAGCAAAACCAGGCGTCGCCTGAGGAGACGTCGACGACTGCCCACATGTTACCCACCACCCCACCTGCTGGGGAACCCAAGAGCTGCTCCAACGGAGACATCCTGCCTGGTTATACAGACGTAGAGACACACATCTGAGTCGCATCTTACAAAGGTAACCCCCTTTTTAAATCAGCAAGTGTTAATAAGAAGCTTTTTTTTTTTTTTTTTTTTTTTTTTTTTACAGTATTTGTTTCTTATTTTTGGTTTTCTGTTTGTTTTCACAGGGATTCAGCCCACCAGCACTTTTTTTCATCCCTTGAATCGCCTGTATCGCTCACAGAAGTCTCACCTTTGGACTTCATTCCTGGTTTACCTTTAATCTCTAATCCTTCCAAATCTCTGCCAGTTGTTTGCGTTTTTTCTCTTTTTTTTTTGTGCAAAGAAAAGTTCAGAAGCGCACGCCAGCTAGAACCAGCATGGAGGGCCAGAAGATTGGGGTTCAGCGCTGGATGAACGCAACAAATCCTCAACGAGAAGAGTTTCTCATCAGAACTGTGTGAAAACACACAAACCTCCAAAGGAGGAGGGGGAGAAGAGAGATCAGCAGTAGATTCATTTATCTTACAATCATTTAATTTTTTAGTCTTTTAAATAAATTCATTCTTAACATGAAAAGCTGGACAAGAGATGCATTTTCTATGCAATCTCTGCAGTTTCTTTGTATTGAACCTCATACATATATGTTAAGAGCTCATCCATTTTATTTAGTTTGTGTTGTCTAAACAGTCTTACTTTCATGGGTTTATAGTTTATTCTGCAGCGTCTGCTTTCTTTCCAAACCACCAGTAAACGGGCTATTCCTCTCACAGATGAGCCACTAAACACAATCACCTCGAATTAGCTGCAGACAACTTTTAGGTCCTGACCTTTACGCTGTAGGAGCAGGTGGGGTCAGAATCGTCAGCAGAGCGTCTTCGATCTCCTCTTTCAGGAGACAGATGTGTAGATCTGGCAGCTGGTAGTATGTTACATGTTTGTTTTCGGTTCTCTCTTTTCAATTTTGATCCGTTCCTTCTCACTGCATGGGTACAAGTTTAGTTTTACAGTCAAATGTATAATAGGTTGAGCATATTATTGATATGTAATCATCAAACCTTCCGTTGTCCTGTCTTTTCTACGTTTAATAAGGTGCTAGATAAATCTGCTTTCACTATGTTTCTGATAGCTTTGAAAAATAATCAACTGTTACTTTATTTTGCTGTTTTAGTGTAAAGGAATTCAATTATGGAGGTGTTAAGAGAGATTCTAGTATTCCTTCAGTAATCTTTTTTTATTTACAATACGTTAGAATAATGTTAAAGTTGAAACATTTTCTTTTTTAAATGCGTGTTACTGTTCGTGCACACACAAGGTTAATTACTGATAGACAGCCGAGCTACAATAATGTAACATTTATAGATCAGTAAATAACACTAATCTCCTCAACTCTGACTTTTAAACATCATATATAATAATTTTACACCTTCTCCTTTTCAGCTGTGTTTTGACTTGTTGGGTAAATTCATTTTTATGACCTAAATAGAGAAATGATGTGGAGAAAAGAAAAAAGAAAAACAAGAGAAAAAACAAATGGGAGCCAAAAGTTACCAAAGACTGATAATGTTACTTCTGTAACACCAAACTGGCATTGAAACAAACAATATCCACTCAAGACAATAGAGCGGTATCCTGATACTCATCAAACCGTCACCCTATGAAGGGATCTAAAGCCCTCTTGTGAGGGCCCTCTACATTTAAATTTTTCCTCTGGTTCTGACCAGTCCTGCTATTGCAATGCCAACTATCACCAGAGTTCTTTATATTAGCAAACCATGTGGTTTTATTTCTGAATAATTATATTTCACTGATTTGTTTTTTTCTTTTTTATGTTTTATGCTTCTAAAATGTAAAATATGCCCTTTAGGCAGTCAAAGGAAGAATAGCAGGCGATGTGATGTCAGAGCAAATATCAGCTCACACAATCCTGTCACGATTAATTTTGAATAAGAAGTAGTCTGTGGTTTGTGTGACAATCAAATCTGAAGAACAAAACATGATGTCCCTTCCTTTCAGAAGTGACTCCATAACTCTGCAGAAATGTCCTGAACGTAACAAAACGGGGTTTTTTTGTTTGTTTTCGCCCAAATTCTGCACATCTAAATATGATTCCTGATCGAAAGGAAATACCGTCGTCCACGACAGAACACAAAAGTTCTGATCCACTGCAGTCGTGACCACCGCAGTGTTACTCATTAGTTTTAAGGTTGAGGCTGGTTAGAGTGCGCCAGCTGATTATTTTGATTGCAGACGTCTTGTAATGATGTTGCCAAACGAGCCAAGCTTGGGCCGTTTCTTAGATAATTGCATTAATTTGCTGCTTTTCATTAGACTCACTGGAGGGCATAGAGTATTGTTGGGGCAGTAATGCAACACATCACACCCCTGGTGACCCTAACGGGGCAGTTTTGCAGTTATTTCTCTCACTGGGACCACCTGCTTCTGCTGTGCTGTAAATTAAAACGTGAAGCGAAGCTGCACCGCTCAAGCAATGTGATCGGATAGAAACAGGAACAGCAAAAGGTGAAGTGGGGAAAAGGGAATGCTATGGTGCTCAGCTAACTTTCCCTGTTTGTTTAGATTTTGTTATCAGGTCTGCTGCTGTGCTGTGACAGTGTGCAGCCTGAAAGTTACTCAAACCTCGTCTCTTGAGAGGTTTCCTGCTGGCTTTGCCAGACGACTGACGGTTCCTGAACTCTTATACCTCAGTAATCAAATGTTCCTCAGCAGTCCAGTTGAACATCATGCTTACATTCTCCATTTCTGGTATTTCTCTGTGTGTGTGTTGTATTTCTGTTTTGTGTGAGCCACAGTTCTGCCAAATGCCGTTCACTGATCATGCCAACATTTACTTCCAACGTTTTTGTTCTTCCTCTTGACTTTCCCATTTATTAGCTGTGGGTTTTTACTTTTATGTTCACAGTTTAAATGTCCCTGCTATTTGTCTGTAGGTTGTTTTTTTATGTCCTTTTGCTAAAGAAACCTTTGGATAAATGTCAAATATCCTTAAATGAGTCAACAGAAACACTCGACTGTAAAGACAGGAGAACACCGGTTTGTCTAAGTTTTTTAAGCTTTGGAGTTCATTTAAACTGATATTTTAAGCTATGCACTAATGTTTTAGAAAACTATGTTTATTATATCCTTTAAGGAAATATCCTTCTGTTTGTTGTGAGTTTTTTAAGTTTTGTGGTTAAACAAAATTGCAGAAGAAGCTGCCTATAAAAGCTGCATGAAAACCGCATTAGTAAACAAATGCCCCTTGCAGATTTTGTTTTTTTGTTACGATTGTATGAAATATTTTTATTTAAATAAATACAGAAGTGTGTTGATACTTAGCTCCTGCACTGAAGTAAAAATATTCAATTAAACATTGCACTTAGTGATCCCTGTAAGTAAAGGAGGGCCCGCTAAAGTCACACATTGTGGGAAACGTTTGGGTGTGTAAAAGTTGTCCAACCGGCCAAATCGTCTGGCAGCCATAAAGGAGGATCATCGAGGTGAAACCAGCTGCCAATTAACAGCTTGTACAGATTCTGTTTATATATGGTCTGAGTGGTTATTGTTTGCCCTGTTTTATAAAGACTCTGTCGTCACTTTGTTAGTCAGCAGCTTTCACCTCTGACTTTTTATGCAAGTCGTTTCTTGTTTTGCAAACAACTAAGACCAAGTGGTGATGCGTTAACCTGTGAAAACCCTTGAGTGGAAATCTGCCTTACATTAACCGTGTCATTAGCAGGTGGTCAAGCTGCACACCAGAAAAAGGATTTGCTTTTAGCTTTGAAGAATCCCTGCATGTCCTCCCTCAGCGTGACTTTTTACAAATTAAAAGTAATCAGACTTTACTTTCACCTAGTTCCTAGAACCAACCAGGTGCTCCTTTTTTTTTTAATCAACTACAGTCGATTTAAAAGAGGAAATGGACTGATTCGATGTCATTTCTAATGGTTTATGAGTTATCATTTGCTGCTGTTTGCATTGAAAGTGCTGGCAGGAGATTTGCTGTGCTGGCTTATTTGTGGAGATTAGAGCTAATATATAATGGTGAAGGAACGGAGTGGATGTAGAGTGATAGGAAGCACTTAGATGGCTGAAGGTGTGTGTGAGTTTTAGTCTGCCAAAGTTTTTTTTGTCTATGCAGCATCACTGGTCCTGCTACTCTGACCGCTGAATTCTGAATACCCCTGATGATACGGTGCCTTAAAAATGTGTTCTTGCTCTTGCACTTTATCACATTACAACCACAAACATCCGTGCTTCATATTGTTTTATGTGACAGACCAACACAAAGTGGTGTGGAGACTAGAGCTGCAGGTGTTTATTGTGACATCACTGCCAGAGACGACTGTCGATTTTCTCAGCAAAATAACTCAAGCTCAGTCAGATTACCTGGAGAATGTTTGCAGAAGTAATTTCTCAGGTCTTAGCAATAATTCCCAATAGAATTTAACTCAAGCTTTGACTAGACCATTCTAACAAAAGATGGTGGCTTAATCATCTATTGGCCAAATTCATAGTCACTGTTCAGAAGTGAATCTCAAATCTTTCCCAGCCTCTAACAGGTGTTCCTCCATGGGGTTGTTTGTGTTGCCAACCAAAGATGTGCATCCCACAGCATGTTGCTGCCACCACCATGTTTCACACTGTTTGTTTGTTGTTTGAAACGTTCAAACAAATGTTTATGTTTTGATCTAAACCATAGATGTCTCCATTCAGTTGATCCACGTCTCCAACCAGCTTCCCTGGTCTTGCCGGTAGCATCCCCACAACATGATGCTGCCACCACCGTGTTACACCTGTGGTGTAGTGTGTCCTTTTCTGTTGTGTCAGGTTTGATGTATGGCCGTGTTTTGGTAGGCTTCAGAGTTGTGCCATACTATTTCAAGATCCTGGTGGACTCTGTTTGCTTATTAGGCAACTTTTGGTTGGACCGAACCTCATGTAGTATCAGAGTAAAAAAGACTTTAAACCACAATTCTCATATTTCTGCAACATTTCCCAATCGTTGTTCTCTGTTGGTCTGTTGCATAAAGTTCCACTGAAATACACTGAGGTTTGTGGTTGAAACAAAAATAAGTGCGGAAAGGTTCGAGGAGCCTGAATACTTTTGCAAAGCACTGTAAATGTTTATTCAGCATTCAAAGCTGCGAGCTGCAGTAGATGCGCACAGTGGGGCCTCTTGTGTTTCACTTTAATGAGCTCCAAACACTAATTCTTGTTTTCATAATAATTCTGAACATGTGTTTTTCTAATCAATAACTACCCAGACTTCCTTTCTTTGCATTTCTCTCAAGTTGCTCTCTTCACCTGCAGACCTTTCAACCACACAGTCTGCAGGTTGAAGCCTCGGTGTGGCGTGCGGGAGGTATAATTCATGCTCCGTTTGACGTGAGACGAGGTAAAGCCTCCCTAGGGCACAATCCCCAGTTGTTGCATCGCTCTGGAATTCATGCTAAACAGGCCGGGCGAACTTGAAAGAGTTCGAGCTGTGTGTTTAAGCAATTAATCTGTTGTTCTTATTTAAAAGCGGCCAGAAGGAAGAAGCTGGCCTCTTAAGTTTCATCTCATTATCGGCCTCACTGGCTTGAAGTGAGTCCAGACTTTTTTGTAACACCCCGGTCTTGTTATTCTGCCGTGCAGCGGGCCATTCCCCTGCACTCCTCTGACCTCAGTCTGCTTTACTTTTTAACTGGTGTGCTTTACCTCACTACCGAACCACACAAACACCTGAAACCGATAGCTGAAGGACCGATTGTTTGAAATCTGAGCCATGATACACAACATGTCTGCACCTCATAGACTGCCGGACTTCCAGCAAGAATACTCTGTTGTGGGGTTTTTGCCAGTAAAGATCTGAATTTCTGAATACCGTGTGAACCTTTCTGTGTCTTTCATATGTACCAGAAACTACAAAGTTTTTATATGTGTGTTGCCATTATTCCAGCTGCAGATGTGTTTTCACAGCTACCGTTTGGTGTCGCTGGTCGTTGTTGCTTATGGTCCTATGTTCATGTTCAGCCCAGGCCTTCCCGCAGCCTTACATGTTGAAATATGCAGAGACTTTCAGTGCAGAAGTCTGTTAAGCTTTCGTTCTCCGTCAACTCCAGCAGGTTGCTGAAACTAAGCCTCTTTTGCCTCTCCGCACTTTGCAAAGCTGCAAACTTCTGTCCCACACCAGCTCTACTGTTTCATCCTTTTGTTTAATCCAATGTACAACATGATCTAACATGGTCAGTGAGCACATTAGATTGGGAATTAAAGTCATGCTGCTAGGAAAAACTGTCTTTGTGTTTTGTTATAATTTTGAATCGTCATCAAAAGAGTCACGTTTTTTTTTCTATTAAACTTTCAATAAAGTGTAAAATTGGATCTTCTGTTGTCATTTCTCTGGTTTCATGTGTCACTCAGATTAAAAGGTTTATTATACATACCTACAGAGCAACTGGAAAGTATTTACTCTCACGCTCAGTCTTTTTTTATTAAATGGGAGGTATTGTGTATTTTCGAGGCACATGGTACCATTTTACAGCACAATTAAGTAAATATATTACATTATATCATATATTACATTACATTATATGACTGCAGTTATTATAAAAATGCTGTATATATTGAACATGATTTAAAAGAAACTTGCCCTTTAAAATTGGGCCACTGTGTCTTTAAGAAGTTCCTGCTCTTTCCGACACTCCACTTTCTGCATGTCATCACAATAATGTTTCTCCATTAAGCCTTTAGCAAAGTTCTTAGGAGCATTGGACTGAGTAGTTTTTGTAATAAGATCAACAGGTTCACAGTTCCACCAGGTGTTTGCTAATTGCTGCGACTGCTAGTCTGGAGGAGCCTGGAGACTTCAGCTCCAGGAGGAGCTTTGTGGAAAAGACCTCACTCGGTCTCCCCAAGCGTTTTGCACATCCAAATGGCTATCATAGGAGATTCAAGGATTTCTGAAACACACATGAATCAGTCAAAGCAACTTTCTGGGTATGTTTTTATGACGTGATAACCTTGTGACATGATAAAAAGATTTTAAAAAATGCTTGATTTTGAATATCCCCCCTTGAATGTAGCTCCCTTTTCCAAATTCTGCACAAAATTCCCCATAATGAGAAAGTGGAACAGTTTGAAAGTTTGAAAAATTTACCCAACAAAAAGAAAGAAAACCATACATTTTCACCGTCTTTACAAAATACTTTGGTTAAGCTGCTTTGGTAGCTGTTCAGCTTCGTCTTTGCCACAAATGTCAATCAGGTTCAGGTTAAAGTTTTGGGTTCTATCTCAAAACAATGTTGGATCTTGTCTGGTTTCCTTCAGACATGCCATGAAGCTTGGCATCCAGACCAAACTGTTCAGTTTCCCTTTCATCAAACCAGGCTGTTCAGTTTCTCTTTGAAAACCTCCAGGTCATTCACTCATTACCGGGACGGGAGTTTCCGTCTGATTACTCTGCGATTCAGGTTTAATTGGTGAGTTGGTGCAGAAATGGTTGTCCTTCTGGAAAATTCTCCTCTTTCCACACAGGAACGTTGGTTCTCTGTGAGGATGACAGAAAACTAGAGGCAAGTTTTTCCATATCAAGTCCAGCCACCTGACTGAACCACAAGTGGGCTCAAGTCAAGTTTGAATCAGTGGACGTAGTTCAAGTTTTAGTGTTTTAATCCATTGTCAAAGGCTGTGAAACCATAAAATATGTATAACATATGGGATTTTTGTTTTTTGTCTTTAATAAAATGACTAAATTATCAGATTTTTCTTTTGTAGAATTCAACGCAATCCCTTTGGAAATAAGTCTGGGACATAAAATACAGAAACGTGAAGTGCTCTAATTGCTTAAACATTTTCCAAAGACTAATTCAAACTTCTGCTCTGCTTCAGATGCATGGTGAATGTGCGTCCAGAAGTATAATCTGCTCATTACCACCACAATAACATGGCTGAGTTCATTCAGGCGTTAATTCCTTCTTCAACTTCTGGTTCCCCTCAGCGTTTCACACCCAGGTGTCCAGTCCTATTGACTGGTGGAGAGCACGCCTCAGTGCATCGGCTCCTGGAAGCAGAGCTCTTTATGTACACACAGGCGGCTATTGTACACAACTTACAAGTAAGGAACAAGGAGCCCAGAAAACGAAGTTTACAGCAAACATATAAAAAGCCTGTGTCTTTAAAGTTCAACAATTGTTCCTCTGTTACGCTACACTTTCCTCCTCTACTTTGAAGAAACTTCTGTTGCCTTACATAATTAATTATATGTGTCAACTGTTGCTGACGATTAAAGCTTAAAATGCTAAACATGATTAAAAATGTGGCTAGTGGAGTTTGAAACGTTGGAAGTGGGACCTTCAAAGCTCAATGTGAAGCAGTCTCCTGTTTCAAATACCACTGATTTGTTCTTAGGTTTATTTGGCATTTTAACAAGTCAGTTGATAAATTAGCAGGAAAACGTGTCCCTTTTAAGTAAGAGAAAGTAATGAGCAATTGTCACAAAAGTAACAGTTTTACTGTTACTTTACTTTTCATATTCTACTTTATTTCTTTCTTCAAAAAAAGGTATATTTCTGCTTATGAACACAAAACAAGTACATATACTCTTTATTTTAGAAATAAATATTCTGTATGAGTGTTGTTTTTAAGCTGCAGGCTTGAATTTTTCCTAACAAAAAATAATATAAAAAAGGTCAGATATCTGTAATACCTCTGAATGTCCAGTAGGGGTCAGTACTCTCATGTTTGTTTGTTTTTTAAGATTTTGCACTTCAAGTTGTCCAAGGTGAAAACAAACAAAACCTGCTGATTACATTTGTGCTACTGCTTATTTATAATTTAATAAATAAATTACTTATATTTAGAAAATTAACAAAGTCTTGTTAGTTTTCTGGCCAATAATAATGATGTACTAATTCATATTTTATATTACACTGAAGAAAATGAGAAAAAAAACAACAACCTTAAATTCATTCTGTGGCTGGAAAAAAAAATCTACGTTAAAAAGAATTTATATATTGTCTTAAAAAGCACATCCCCAGCATCATGCTTATTAACTCTCCTGCTGTCGTTGCTTTACTGTATTTTCCATTATCCAGGAATTCTCTCTCTTTTGGTCACCCATTTAGCCAAATGTGGGTCATTATTCCACTGAAAGAAGCAGCAATTACACAGTTTTTTTTAAACTCAGATTTTAAAGTGTTCAGGTACTTTAGAGTTTGCAGTGCAATGCTTTCTGACAATGTTTCAGTTGTTTTTTGAAGAGAAACAGACCCACAGCATTACAGATCCTCCAACATACTTAACAGTGGCCATGAGGTGTTTCTTTTTTTTTTTTAATTCTCATTCTTTTGACCAGACCACATGAGTTTAGTTAAAATCCCTGTAGCATTGTTCAGCCCCACGTGTTTATCTCGGCATGCCTCTCCAACATCTGGTTGCAATGTAGCATCTGGACTCGGTGACCTCAACATGCCACTATTTTCTGCATTCTCTAACAACGACCGGAACTTACCATAAGCTTATGATGCACGTCTGTTAGATTTCATCAGGATTTTATGTAATTTCCACATTTGTCACAAGTCGTTTCTTTTTTTTTCTGTTGAATTTAATGTAAAACTGCAAGGTTTCCATTTCTAGGAGTTTTTTTTTTTTTGTCTAACTGGTGTCATCACTATGGAAACTTGGAGAATCAGTCATGCACCACCTCGAGTCTTTCTAATGAGAAAACATAAAAAATACAAGAATGACTCATCTTTTATGATGAAAGTTAATTTGTTGCAAATTCTAAAAATACTCTTTCAGTTACGGAGTTTTGTTTCCTGAAAATAATACGTCAGCATTTAACATTAAAAAGCAGCAGCAGGCAGATTAAATGAAATTTTGACATCTACCAAATTGCTGATGCAGGAAGTGATGAAGGGGATTTTGAACAGCTTCCCAACATTATTTTTTCATGCTTTCATTTCATGCCAAACAGCACGTAGAGAAGAAGAATTTTCTCAACTTCTGGTTACATGGCTCAGTGTGGAAATCAGGTCCAAATTCACAACCCAGAGTCCCTGAAGTTCAATAACTGAACACGCTTGGAAAGTTAAGAGTTGCACCAAAAAAGAAATTAACAGATAACGACAGAGCCTAAATCCTTCAGACCAGCACCTTCACAATTGTAAATATTTGAATAAGATTTTCTGGTAAAGCCATGTCATTCCAACTGTTTACTGCCAACCAAGTGCATTGAGCGTAACACCTCAGCGTTAGTTGTCTGTTTCTGCTAATACCAATTACAAGAAGAAGAAAGCGGAAGCTGAATTCCTTAAGAAACATTTGTGGTTTATTGTGTTCTCTGGTAAGCCACAAACATACTGAAACTTAACATTTCCATAGACAAAATTTTTCTTTCTCAAGAAATCAGTGATTACTGAGGAGTGTAATTGCTGAACAAGAAACAGGTGATTGGTTGATTAGTAAGAGGCTGCAGCTGTGACAGGAGGCAAAGCAGGCAGGCTGAGGGAAAAGCAGGAAGATGAAAGGATATTAATGAATATCCTTTCAGATTCCTTTGATTCCTCTAATCAAAGGAATCTAAATTCAAATGCAGAAGGTACAGAAGACAAGAGTAATAGTAAGAAACAAACAAAACACAAATAAATTAAAGGTAAAAAGGTAAAGGTAATTTTATTTATATAGCACATTTTCAGCAACAAGGCAATACAAAGTGCTTTACAGGAATTAAAAGGAAAAGTAGTCTCAATCCAAAAGTGTCTCTGCATCTAGATAGTGAGTACTCTACAGTTTCTGAAAAAATAAACTAAAGAGTGACTAATCTAATTCCTTTTCTGGGTTAAAAGTGAGTTCGCCACAGTTTCTAACAAGTAGTAGTATAAAAAGTAACTAAGTTGTGACTATTCCTGTATTTCTGGATTCTACGTTCGTTGTAATTCTAATTCCTTTTCTGGGCTGTAGCAGTATGAGTCTCTCTGCATAAAAGTTATCTAGGAAGTATAATGTTGATCTAAATTGTGCGTACCTTTACAGTCCAAAGAGCCATTTCTGTCCTCAGTCCAGCCAAATAAAACTCATAGAGTGGGGAATGTGCTGTCATTTTTAAAGAAACACCATAATATTTCTATTTTTAGATACTAAAATAAAGAAAAACAAAACTTTAGAATTTTCATATACAGGAAGTTGATATTTTTTCTTTTTTTAGAATATTGTGTCAACAAAACAAATTTTCCAACTTAATAAAAAGAAAACTAAAGTTAAATTATGCTGCTGATAATTTTAGTATCGCTTTGTAGTGGGAACTGAATCAAATTACTCCTTGACCAAACTGAGAAACTGCTAAAATGTGCGTTTGTTATTATATGATTTTTAGTTATTAAGAGCCTCTTGCTGCAGGTTGCAGACCTCTGCTCTAGACAATAATGTACACATAAAAATGAACACAATATGGATACACTATGAGCATATTCAACCCAGAAGAAAAAAGGATCAAACTCAAACAAAACCCAAATACCTATAGAATGTGGGAATTACTAAATTAAAGCCATATTGGCCTATTGTTGAGCTTACTATACGCTTCATGGCCCGGTCTATGCCTTGTAAATCTACCCTAAACTCTTGAAAAGAGTTTTCTTAACATTCTTTCAACGTTGTGTTTATTGCACCTTGTTTTTAAACCAAACTTTTTCCTTCCACTCAACTTTCTATCAATGGTCTCTGTTCCTCTTATGTGAATGATTAAAAATCATGTTAAATTCATTTTACTGACCTTAATCAAGACTTAAATTTTTCTGTTTTCGTTGGCAATAAGCTACATCAGTAGCAGTAACAGAAATAAAAGCTTGAAATGTATTGTGTTATTAATAGAGATTTCCTATTTTAATTTGAAAAAACTGATGAAAGAATATTTTAGATCTGGATATAAAGGGACGCATGCCTTTTTGTACATTTGCTGGTAATTTTAGCAACACTAGAGTGACTCTAGTTTAATCAGTTAATTATAGTACAAATGCACACCACACAGCTGTGGTAAATGTGGGGAAGCTAACGCAGGCCAATGCATTTCCAATGCTGTGTAATGAAAATGATGTAATTCCCAGTGTTAAAATGTGAGACTGTTCTGTTTGTTGTTGCTGCAGCACCTGATAAGTGATCACATCTGGGCGACACCCTCTGCTTTGCTCCGATTCATCTGCTTTCCTTCTTGTCCCACAGCCACCGATGAATACAGATGCTGTTCGTGTTTTTGAGAGCAGTCGGTGTTTTCAGAGAGATAAAGCGTGACAACCAGGTACAATGTGCTCCTGCCACATGCCTGTCTGCTCTTAACCTCCAAACTAAACACAACACCTCCCGCCTGCCTGGAAACTTCCTGACCGATAATGAGGTGACACATTTTGGTCAGGTCTTATGGTACAAACACCGTGTCGATCCGACCAGTTGCCTTCCAGTCCCACAGCCCAATTATTTTGTCTGTGAACAAACTCGTACTTCCTCTGGGCAACAGAGCTGCATAGTTTAACTTATGACAGAACAATGTTGGAGCTCCACCGTCCCATTGTTTCTGCCAGGAGGGCCTCTTGGAGGTGGATAAGAAAAAACAACATATCAGGACTGAATGAAGAATGAAGGGGCTTGGGAAAAAAAGGGGGAAAAACATGAGAAGGCTTCTGGTAAGAAGAAAAGAAAAACAAAAACAAGCAGTGGTGTGCACAGATATTCTAGGGTGCAGGTGATTAAGTGGGAAATAAGGCAACTTGTGCCACAAGTGTGATTTTGTTCTTTTACAGGAACAGTTATAATGTAATATCTATAAATCTATTTAAAATCAATAGCCATATGTTATTGTTTGGCGTCAGATGGTGCACTATTAAAAAACAAAAAAGATTTCAGAAGGATTCTTTTTTGTACAGAAGAAACATAGCATGTACTCTAGCACCTCCTAGTGCCTATCTGCGTACGTTTCTGGCAATAAACGCTTGACACATGTTGAAGGTGTCATGAAACTCAGTTTAATATCTCAAATAAAGCAGAGAAAATACAACTTTTCCAATGATATAAAAATAGTCAAACAGTAAAAAGCAACCCAAGTCTGAAATATTTACACCTGCTTACATTCAAAATGTTTCATTTTTTTTTAGCATAATCAAAATCAAGCTTTCCAAAAACACCTACTTCCCTATGAGCTTAGCATAAGTGTGCCCTTCATCAAATATCACAGTGTCAGAAAGAAAACAAGTGAAAATGTAAACAATGTTCTGCCTACAGAGGGAACAGCTTCAAATTGTAACTTAAGTGCGCTACATCATCTCATTATCCAGCAAAATTCACAGAAAAAAAAAAAGGTCCAGTTAAATCCGAAAAGCTGCTGTTGCTGGCGCCAGTGTTTACTGCCGGGGCAGTCCGACCTCCCGCTGGGTGTCACAGCCCAACACCTCCAGGCGGAGGGCGATGTCGTTGACCCAGCCCCGTGGGTGGATACGGAGGTAGCGGGCGAACAAAGGAGGCTCGAAAACTGTGAAAACTTCCTCGTCCGGATCGTTGTTGCCTGTGAAGATCTGATGAGGAAAAGGAAGAGCAAGAAGTCAGGAAACAGCACAGAAAGATGGCATTTATCATGTCAGTGCATGCAGTTCCTCAGAAAAATACTCTCAGCTCTTGAAGTTTCTCACATTTTGTCTCATTACAAACAGAACAGAAAAGCATAAAGCAGAGCAACATTGTGAAACTGAAGGAAAATGATGAAGCTGCACATTGTTTGTAACAATGTTTGTAACACTTTTGTCTTCTTTCTTTCTGTTCTTCTCTGGGAAATAGCTCAAACTTAAACAGATTGTATGGAAATTGTATTTGAACACACAATTTTCAAGTCCCAGCACATATTTTCTATTTGATCTGGGTCTGGACTCTAACACATGAAGATGGATTGATGCAAAAAAAAAAACAACAAAAAAAAAAAACATTGTATTTCTTAGGCTTGTTGTCCAGGTGGAAGATGAGATGTGACATTTTAGTTTTCCACCACAAATAGTAATTTGCACGCAGAGCAAAGTATTCAATTTTAGCATCTTCTTTCACATGCTGGCTGTTTGCCCTGCATGACCTCTCTTCACACGTTTCAAATTTAAATCCATGTATAATTTTCCTTCCACTCCACTACTTTGTGTTTGTCTAAAATCCCAATGAAATGCAAAATGTTTCTGCTTGTAAAGCTGTAAAAGTTGCTGTGGTATTAATACTTTTACATGACACTGTAAAAGTAAATTTAATCCCAAAGACCAAAACATGTGGAAACAGTCTGTATTTTTACTTTTGCCAGCCATCCATAGATGTAGTTCAAATGTTTTCCAAGACCCAGACTAGCGCTGCCAAAAAAACTCGGTTGACTCATCTACCTGGCAGTCTCAGCTCTGATTCACTGAATAACTGAATAAATATTAGAAACCTGCAGAGTCTGCCTGGCAGCTGTGACGCAGACCTGAGTCTAAATGGAAACCCTTTGTGATTTTTTTTGCATACCTTTTCTCTCTGGGAGCTCTCCTCCGAAACGCTGCTCCAGGAATGTCGGTCCTGACTGAATGTGACCGAAAACTCTGTTACCATCATCTGGGTCAGCAACGACCGTGCGCCTTGCGTGATGATGCCTGTGATCCGTTTGACCTTCCCCAAATCCACCTGCAGCCACTCGTGGGGGTTGTTGTTCTGAGGCAAACAAGATTTTGAAGCATCTTCAGATTTCAAGAGGATATTCACTGTGTAGCTCAGTATATGATCAACAAAAGTTGGCTTTTTCACAAGAAATTATAAAAAAAAATGCAATGACTTTCCACAATCAATGAAACCATAAGTTTTGTTCCTGAGCATTCTTGGTAACATACTTTCCTGACATTGGTTTGTGGTTTTAATTTAAGTTCTCCTGATTTATGTAGTGGGATAATGATCCAAATCATAATAAAAAGTCCAGTGACTAATGGGTCAACAAAACAAAAGGAAGGTTTTAAGATGGCCTAATCCAAGTCTGGAGATACATTTTATTAAGAAGCAGTGGTATGAACTTAAAAAAACAAGTTGTTTAATCTGGAAAACACTCCAATGTGGCTAAATTAAAATGATTGTCCCAGAAGAGTGGGACGAAACCCACTTTATGGCAGCTGGTGTCCCAGATGGCACACACAATTATTGGGGTGACTACTTTTTCATATAGGTCCTGATTGGTTAAGATATGATAAAATGAATTTTGTATTTACTCGGGTTGTCTTGGCTTGATATAAAATTTGTTTTGATTGTTGGAAACATGTTGACAAAAAAGGCAAAAAAAGAAGAAACACTTCTCCATATTCCTGCACAAACTTCAGAAAGATTAATATACATATCTTCACTTAACTAGTATTGTATAATTGTTTGTCTTGAAATATGTAAAAGATTTTGCTCACTTATATATCTTAAAAAAAAAACATCAACAAACTAATGTCTTCTTAACTTTAGAACATGGTTGTTGAGAAACCGAAACATAGAAAAACAATGTTTCACCCATGCATCATTTATTCTGCTACTCTTTACTGGCACGATGTGGAAACCGGTTGTGGGCAAAAGTTTCAACTTCAGTTCCGTCATTGTTGAAATTCTTTTGGTTTTATGCAACATTTTGCTGTTTGTTCATCTTATCCTAGAATTATCTTATAACCAAAGGTCGGCACCCAGAGATTGACCTCTGTTGTTCTCTGGTGCTACAGCAGCTCAACGACCTGCCACGAGGACAAGTCACGCGCCTGCAGTTCACTTTTGGAAAGTGTTAAAACGATAAGCTGAAGAGGAAAGGAAAGAGAAGCTGAAGCCAAACATGATAACGGAGTGTGAAGAGAGAATCAGTGAAGCTTTGCGAGCTTCACTGCTTCTTTGCCACCTGATGGAGACCAAATATCACTGATAATGCAGACGAAAGGTTATTGAGTGTTTTCATTAATTAATTTCTTTATGCAGTGTGCAGTCGGCATGCTAATCAGTATATATACTTATACTCGCAAAAAGGTGAACACACCTTTGGCCTCCAGGCGTTGGCTCCACCGCTCTGGTGCAGGCGTGCGAGGAAGGGGTACCAGCTTCGCAGGAAAGACGACTGAAACGATGAGGCGCTAAAGCTGCTGTCATTAATGCTCCCCTTTTCAAGTCCCAAAGGCAGAGAGCAGCCTGCTCACGCACACACACACACACACACACACACACACATAAAACATACAGTCTGAGTCATTTCTCACTTTCTGCAAGTGCTAAAAAAAAGTTGAATCAACTCACTGTTCAGATCGCATCCCAGCAGCTCCATTCGGAGAGCGGGTTTCTGCTTGAAGTCGTGTGGATGAATCCTGATGTAGCGAGCCACTAATGGTGGAGAGAATCTGTTTTCCTTTGTCTTGGAGCTGTCCAGGTTGCCACGAAACTTCTGCAGCACAGTCAGAGTAGTTTGGGATTTTTCATTGTAGTCTAATTTTATTTCGTTGTGACGTTCTGATTGTCTAATTCAGTTAGCTTTCATTAGTTTTTACGGTGGGTTTGTTAGTTTTTTATTAATAATAAGTAGTGTAAATATTAGTTTCAGTTTAGTTTCTATTAGTTATGTTAGTAGTTTTAGTTTTTTCACACTTTGGTTAATTTTTAGGTGGAGAATTAATTAATGCTAATTTTTAGCATCAAAACGCTGGGTTCCAACCGACAGGCACACTTTGGCATGCCCCGGTTAAATTTCTTCAGGAATTTTCTAGTTTCAGCTTTTGTTATTTTGTTCGTTTTAGTTTACTATAACAACCTTGAACTGCAGCACAGTCAGACAGAGAACAGTTCAGACTAAAGGGACTATGAAGATTATTACATAGCTGTTTAGCCTTTGCTCTGATGTCTAAGGAACTGTAGACGTACCCTGGTGTTAATGGAGCTGTTTCCCCTGTAAGTGGTCCAAGTCTCTTGGTCGAGGCTGTAGGACACTGTGAAGGTGGCGGTGTAGTGGTCCCTCAGCTTCGAGCTCACCCCTTGTGTCTGGATGCCATGCAGTAGGGTGGGCCTCAGAAGATCAACCTGAAACCACAAATGATTTTACACTGAATGTTTCACAACAATACCTAAACTTTAGCTTCGTGTGTCAGGTGTAAATGCTCAGAACGTCTTACCTGTAACCATGACTTGTTGCCCTTTCCCATCCAGGCGTTGTAAAAACCAGTCATATCGAGTCTTGCCAGCCTTGGCTCCCAGTTACCTGGAAACAGAAACATAAACCAACATAAAGACCATAACCCCATCTTACTTCCTGACGTTTGTATTTCATAACGTTGAGGTATTTTCTTTAAATTGACTGAATATTGTGCTAATTCTTTTGGTACTTCCACATTAGAAAGCCTGTTGCAAATAAAAGAAAAACCTAGCTGGCCTTACCGCTGTGATCTGATGCTGTAATCTGGGAGTCTTCGATCCGCCCTGATTTCATTCCCAGAGGTAAAACACATCCTGCATGTCACAACATCGAAAGAAAAGTTCAGTATAATGTGTTCCTAAAATATGCAGTAAACACGTTTAAAGCAAACAACAGCATGCAGTATTTAAATTTCAGTTGTGAAATGCGTTTCAGCGTTTTGACCTTTTCTATAACTGATGAAACTTCTGATATTACCCTGAGCAATGAGGGGATTCTGGGATAACCCAGCTCTGAAATTAGAGTGGGCATTGATGAAGGCCATGATTCAAACATTGTACTGAAACACTCTGATTCATGTATTTAGCTTATTGTTCCATTCTTTTTATTTCTAATAAATAAAAATGATTTTTTAAATTAGTAATAAGCGTAAAACTTTGATTACCATTTCCTGAACTAACTGTCCGGAACATATGGCTTATCAATTAAAATATTACACACTGTGATAAATAGGAAATCAGGCATTTATTCCTGATAAATGCCTCACTTATCAGGCATTTATCAGGAATGGTTTACAACTGATAGAAGTTTCCCAGAACATTTTTATTTTATCTACACCTAATGAAAAAGACAGGACCTCAAGCAACAGGTATTTCTTTATTCTAGTTCGAGCAATTCTGGCAACTATGGTACAAACAGAACAATAGATGTCAACATAAAAATATCAAGGATTCAAAAAAACTGATGACAAATCACCAGAACAATCAAAAAATGCTGAAGTTTGTGTCTCATTGAGTTTGGGGAGTTTTTCTTATAGATACGCACATCCCAGAAATCTTAATGCCCATCTGAGTCTAGACCCAGTAACACAGTTTGATTCAAAAACGTCCAATTCAATTAGTACTTCTGTCAGTAGGACACGTGTGCACCTACTTGGATCATAGACCAAGAGTTTGGCTCTCATCCCAGCCAGCTGGTATTCGCCGATGGTGCACTCCACTAACCATGTCCCAACCATCGGGGGTTTCATCTCCACCGTCCCAAAAACACCTTCAGGAATGAGAACAGAGCAATGAGTGAGATAGAGAAAGTTATGAAAAGTTCATGTTACATAGAAATGTATTTATTTCTAAATAATTAATTAATCTTGATTATTAGTTTTTACAGATCAGATGTTTTAATGTTTTTTTTTCTTTAGACTTTGGTTGATTTTATGCCACTGTTTATCCATAAGTTGGCATTCAGTGCTTGCCAAAATTGTTTACAACAGTTTGGATGGTTTGGACAGCAGCAAGAGTCTGCAACATCAAGACAACCGCAGTAAGTGCAGTACAGGTGCACCACAAGGTTGGTTGGTGCCTATATCCAGAAGTCATTGGGCATGTGGTTGGGTACAGTCTGGACAGGACGCCTGTCCATCAGAGGCAAAAAGTCCAAATAACCAAAGGACAATTTAGAGAGACCAGTTAATCTTACTGTCAGGATGGGAGGATGTTGGAGTCCCTAGAGAGAACCCACACATGCAACAGAACTCCAGACTATCACTACTGATCATAAAAAGACATCAATAAAGTTTGGCCCCCTTCTAGGGAAAGTATGGATACAAATGTGTGTTTGAGTGTGTGTTTTTACCTGGAAACAGGTTGAAGACACCCATACGATGTTCTTGTTTACCATGGACAGTAAAAGGCAAACCATGGAAGTGAACTGCATGGTACTCTTTGTCGCCTCCAACATTAAGAAGGTGCCACCTCACCAGCTGATGCTGGGCCACAACCAAACCAGGAAGAGTCTCGGCCACATAGCCATTTATGGCTAAGGAAAAATATTCATTGCCTTCGTTAGTGGACGCATTGCAGAGCAGAAAAAGCAAGCTTTACAAGAAACACAATGAGTCACCTGCAAACTTATTGCTGGTGTGGTACCATGGATCCTGTGTGTTGGCCTGACAGGGGGGAGAGCAGTGCTTCAGCAGGTTCTCCTCGTGGTACCAGCTTTTAGTTTCATCAAAGGTATGGAAGAGCAGGGAGAAATCCTGGATGTCTGGATGCATTTTGAGGTTATTCTGCCATCTGTTAGTCTGCAACGTTCCAGACTTGCAGATCACAAGTGGACCAACCAGACCAGAGTGAAGGTCCCTCTCCTGTATGAGACAAAGAAATTGAGCGAGGATGTTTGCTACATGAATCAGATTTTGAATGTGTAAGTAACAGAGCAGCAGACCTTGTCCACAGTGGAGTAGTAAGCTCCAGTCTTGCAGTTAAACTCAGGATCAGAGGGACCTTGATACTTGCTAATTTTCCAGTTGTACGTCCGGGTCTGTCCTGGAGGAACAGGTTCCCCAGGAATATCAGAGGATGCACTGCTCTCTGCAGGGCTAAGATGCTGGCTGCGGTCATACACTCCATGGAGATGAAGGGAGTAGGGTCTCTTGGCGTTGTTCTTAAAGGTCACCTGAGTTAGGACACGGCATAGATGAGAAACATTAGATTTGACTTCATAATCAGATGTATTTATATTCCGGTCATTAACAAAGTTTATCTATTTTCTATGACAGATCAGAAGAAAGCAGGAAGGAAGAGGAAAAACTTTTCTTGTGCTTCTTTCCTTACAGAGGAAGAAACTCACTGTGAGGAGATCGTTAACTTCAGTTCTGATGACAGGTCCCAGGATTCCCAAGTGTTCCTCAAGCTCTGTTCTGTTGATGAGCTGCTTGAAGTCTTTATTCACATAAGCGCGATACACCACCTTCGTATAACTAGGAAGGAACTTCCTCATCCCCCGACGCATCTCTCTGATTTGAGGAAAATCAATTATTAAGAGCTGATGTTTCAGCGAGTTAGAAGAATCACTGTGTCTCCTCTCTTGTAGAACCACCTTTCACAGAAACTTCATTTACAAGTCCGCAAAGTTATGTCTCTACTAGATTAACAATTCCAGACACTCATACACTACTTTCCAAAAATAGCCCAAGTTTGGTCAGATTTTTATTCCCACCTGGGTTTAATGACTTGATGTGGTGTTTTGATGCCATAATCCCATGTGATTTCATCTGCGGCGATGTAGTAATTACGGGGTTTGGTTTCTCCAGAGCGCGGACCAATTAAACCCGTGCCAAATACTTCTGATGAACTGTTCACCTGTTGAAACAGTTAAACATTTATTTATAGCAGTTAAGCAGAAAGTTTGGATTGTCCTGAATAAGACAAAAACTAAACGTGTACCTCATTGTTGTAGTCATCATACTCAAAGGACAGATTGACCTCTGTTGTGTTGCCATCAGTGAAGTTGTATTCAAGATCCAATAGATCGTCTAAAAGACCCTCAGATTCAGAATAGATGTAGTTTTCACCCATCTCCTCCACTGGAGAAATTAAGTTTTCAGAGCGGACCTCTTGACTTTCTGATGCGTCACCATTTGGTGTGATGTCATTGTTCTCTGTCCAGTTCCCGCCTGCCTCTCGTTTCTGTCTCCCACCTCTGTTTTCTTCTGCATTAGTCAGATTTTCAGGAGTTGTCCAGCCACCATCTCTCTCTAATTCTTCCAGGACATCTTCTGGGATCCTCGCATCTGAGGGAACTTGTTCCCTTTTCACTGACGCCACATGCACTCTCTTCAGCTGACACAGGCCATGTTCATCTTCGCCCAAAGTTGCATTTTGACCAGTAGTGTTGTTGGCGACAGGTTTTTTGCACACCCGAACCAACATTGTGCCATTCTGAGGTCTCATGCCCCTCGGTTGCAAAAATGCGTTGTCAATAAATTCAGAGATATCTTCATAGTCATTGCGGTCGACCAGAGAAAAGTCTTTGCAGACGCGGACAGTGTAGCGGATGGTCATTCCCCGACTTCTAAGCTTGCTGTCAAAGGCACTTATCTCCCACTCACCTGGAAGACAAAGTTAGGATGTAGTGCTATGCAGCAGTGTTCAGACCTTAAACTTTCTTTTTACATTTTTTACATTTTTTCACATTCCAACCAATAATTTGATGTACTTTACTAGGATTTTACGTAAAACAACCATGAGCTCATGACTGTGAAGTGAAAGGAAAGAATAGATGGTTTTCATTGATAGCAAAATGAAGAGGTTTATTAAGGACTCTGGAGGAGCTGCAGAGATCCACAGCTCAGGTGTGAGGATCTGTCAATTGGACAGAAATTATTTGTGCACCTCACAAATCTGGACTTTATGGAGATGAAGCTTTCTGTTTAAAGAATGAAAGTGAAAATTGAAGCAGGACGCAGGCCACTCTTTGTGAAATCATAGGTCCAAGCTATTTTCAGTAAGAAATGCATCCGGAATCACCGAACGGCAACTCCCAGCACTTCAGATCACCAATTATCACCAATTAAACTAGAATCTCTGTCCACCCACTTATTAAGATGATAAAATCAATCCAGACATTCAGCTTTGAACCGTAAACCAATGAGCGAACATGTTCATGTTAGGAACTGGGTGTAAACGTGAGCTTTTCCCTCACCGATCACTTCTGTCACCATGGGAACAGTTACAGCCGTCATGGGGAAGAGGGTGAGAACAGACTGGTAGAGGCCTTGGTACTGAAACAGGTTTCCGGTGAAATAGACGGAGAGGAATTCGCTCTGGGTTCCCACGTTGGCCACGTGCCAGAAGGGGACGTCCCTCTGACACATGACAAACTGACGCCCGCTAAACATGGTGCCGTTTACACCTGGAGGGGGAGGCACATTCAAAGTACACGACTTTGTTTTCACTAACAATGGTGGAAACAGATCAAATAAAAAACAAATGCAAACATGTGGAACTCACTGTAGATGACATTGGAGTCATAGAAGTCAGGGTCTGTGGTGTTGTAGGAGCTTTGAGTTGACCTCTTCATGTTTTCCTTAAAGTACCAACTTCTGTTCTCGTCAAACACAGCAAATATGAGACTTAGTTCCTGGTCGGGGTCCATCTGCAAGGAATGAAGAAACAAAAAAAGCGTTACAGCCAATAGTAGACAGTAAGGACAGTATGTGTCTGATGCATTTTTCATCTCACCAGACTTCCACTGTTGTGATTAGTGTCGTGCTTGCAGATGAGTAGGGTCCCGACCAACCCAGAGGCCAGGTCCTGCTCTGGGGAGATGGTGCTTTGATACAGCTGAGTCAGGCACTGGGGGTCTCCATCCAGGGGTCCATCATCTGAAGTTAGCTTCCAAGTGTAGCCCAACGTCCCGTTGGGCGGAACTCCCAATGTACGCAGGTCATACCCGGCAGCTGTTTAGAGAGATTTGAGCAGGCTGAAGAAAAGCTGATGCTAATGAGAAGATCTTCAGAGATTTGTGAGGTTCTGCTAATTTTACTGAGCTGTTCAGGATTTTACATGAAAGACGAATGCATAGGTGAAGCGGAAGGAGAATAATATGTAGTTACTGAAAAAATATATTTTAAATAAAAATTTGAAAGAATTTTTTTTTTTTTTGCTTTTGAATTCAAGAGCCCTTTATTTTAATATAAATTTTGTCATAAAAAACTGCCTTTGGAAGTAAGTAATATGTAGTGATATCCTTTCTTAGATATTTTAAATGATCAAAACTTTATTCAAAGTTAAGCTTTTTGATTGGCGTTCACCTGTTTATTTTATGAGTAAATATTTATGCATGTATAAACCAGACAGTCATGGATTAGCAGAAACAGCTGAATACTATACAAATTTACAGAATAGAATCATCTGCCAGTAACTACGATTGACTACTAAAATAAACAGATATCTGCTTACCATTGATGAATATGGACATGGTTATATGATTTGTTAAATGCAATATCATGAAAGCAAAAACAAGTTACAAATGAAAAGACAGGGAGCTCAAAGAGATATTATTTTAACAGGAATTAGCAGTTAAAATTATTTTACTGAAATTTGGGGACAGATTTAATTTAGAGCTCACTGGTTTATGGTATAAAATCAAAATAAATCCCATCCAGTGCGTGAGCGCAACATGACAACATTGATAAAGTTCAGAGAACATGAATCTTTTAGCAAACACAGATAAATAACATTTTTAAAATTATATTTCCGCTCTTATTGCACATCTGATTGTCTCCATTGAAGTACTGTGTTGTAACTAGTCTATCTTTTTTAATGTTCAATGTACATGCAATGCATATTATTGTTATTGTTGTTGTTAATATTGTTTTTTAGGTATTGTTTGCTTTAACACTTTAACTTTTGGTGCAAACATTTATATATCTTGCTTCTGTTGCACCTGAATTGTGCACAATAAAGGGTGCTTCAATTCTATTCTATTCTATTCTATTCTATTCTATTCTATTCTATTCTATTCTATTCTATTCTATTCTATTCTTTTCTATTCTATTCTATTCAATTCTATTCTATTCTATTCTATTCTATTCTATTCTATTCTATTCTATTCTATTCTGTTCTTTTCTAATTTCACCCTCGATGTACCCCTGTGGGAAAGTGCCACTCTGGTGGTTTCTGTGCTTGCAGCAAAATCACACTTCCTCCTTTTCCCTGTTGCGTTGCTGCTAACACAAACTTGCATCAGCACCATGCGGGCATCCAGAGCCTGAGGACATCTCTTTTATTCTCCACAAACACAGTGAATGCAGATTTATTCAGGGCGTAGGCTTACCATCAGCGTATCCCGGTCCTGGAACGATCTTGGTAAGGCCATTAGTGTAAATATTGAAAGGGCGACTGGCTAAGTTTCTAAAATAAATCTGGAAAAAATAAACAAAAGGTGGATAAATAAAAAAAAAAAAAGAAAAATCCCAAACAGAGCAGATTGTTACCATGCACTTATCAGACTTTCAAACAACTCACATGGATTTCATCATTGACTCTTCCTTTCAGTAGGGGACCCAGCAGGGTCCGAGAGGGATTCTTCCTCACAGTGAAGGATGGATCTGCGTACTCAACATACACAACCTTCTTATATGTGTAGCCAAGGTGATGGGGAGAAGCAGGCAAATATCTGGACTGTAATTCACTGGTAAGAAGAAAAAGAAGGGAAACAATTTGCTTAGCAACAAAATACTTATGCTTTTCCCTTTTTCCTTCCACATTTCCTCACCTGTCTGTGGGTTTCAGATGAGGAGCGTAGTTCCAGGTGACTTCCTCAGCAGCAATATAGTAGATGAACGGGCGACTCGGTCCTCCGCCGGATCTGGGTTGGACTTGTGGCTTTGGTATTTCTTCTATGTTGAACACATATTCTGAGCTTTCGTCATAGATGATATCATGTTCCTTAACTTTGCGCACTTCCTTGGTGACGGGTTCCAGGCATTTCTCCACCGTAAACAATGCATTCATGCCATCTGTGAAACAGTTAATGTTGGTTATTCCAAACTTAAGGAGTTGTTGTTATATTCTAATAAGGTAAACTGATTTTTTATTTTATTTTTTTTACCATATCGATGAGCGTGGATCTGACAGCTGATGAGGAACTGGCCCATGGTTGCCGGTCTCATTTCTGCAGTGATGAATGTCATTGGAGTCACTTCCACTGTGACTTTACGATGGGTCAGTACCTGGAAATAAACAATTTATAGTACATAGATTTCATTTAGATATTAGACTCAACTAACTGTTTGGATAAAAACTTTAGACAAAAGGATACAAAACTACTTTCTAGACAACCTTTTAGCCAAATGTGTTTAAGCTTGAAATCACCTGTGAACCTCAAAAGTTCTGGAGCCCAAGCCGGATTTATGTAAAAATTGCCGGATGTTTGTAGTTTTGATTTCTACAAATTTAAAAGTTACATTTTTTCCTTCCATTTCACATTAAGTTTTCATAATATGTGAAAAAGCTTAGGTTTTTCCAAGGAACTATAAATGTAATTGTATATTGTCCCTCAGGGAGCTGTCCATAGCAGGTCCAGGCTGTTCCAGGACTTCACCAGCCAATTCCAGGTCAGTAGTTCAAACATGACCTGGGATGACATTAAGTTGCCCCAGCAGGCTGACTTCTTTTGAACGAAAGCTAAGGAGGAGTTTATCATGCAGCATAACTTCTGTTTATAGATGCAATTAATCAATATCTGTTTGGAAATCCGTACATCATGTTTAAACTTGCAAAATCTCTACAGATATGTGAAAAAAAGGGCACACAACATCAATAAGCGAGCATAGAGACTCGAGTTTCAAACATCTTTAAGATTTAAGAACGAGAACAAATGAATATCTAATTCTCATGAAAAATTTGATCGGATCCATAAGGGTAATAAAATTGTACCTCCTATTTTAAATGGTTCCACCATCAAAGCCCATTTTAACATCTGTTACAGACAAGAGCGATAATAATGAACTGATTAGACAATAAAAATAATTTAAGGATTCATCCTTTATGGGAAACACCTTGCTTTAATTATTATACATTTTCTTTTACATTTAAAAGCTGCCTGTAAAAAGAAGAGCTCCACTAGGGAGTTGTTTTCAGAGTTCTCCCGTTTATATGTGCAGCCAACAAAGATGCTGTTATGCTCTTGGATGAAGAAACACAATCTCACAGATAAAGGTCAGCCTTGTCTACTGACTTTGGCAATACCACGCAGTTCTCGACAGAAATGCCAGAAGGAGATCTGCTAGACCTCCAACACTGCAGACCTGAGGCATTTCCTGAGCGCCCTGCAAGCATCTTATCTGGCAGACGTCCCTGACCGGTCTGCTGTGACTGCCTCTTATCTGAAGTCTTTGTTTACCTGCAGTGTGTGATCCTGGAAGCGAATGGAGTGGATTTCTGGAGTAGTGCCCAACCCGATCATATGCCAAGACACCGGGTAATTACCCTGACACATTGTCAAACCTGCACATAGACAGAGACGGATTCAGTGTAATCACTGAGCAAAGCACTGAGCAAAGCATGCATGCATGCTTAACATTTCAGTATGCATGTATGCAGCAACGTCTTCTGCGGTGTGTTGGGCGGCTTACCAGGTAAAGTGGCGTTGATGTATCCATTGATGGTGTGGTATTCGTTCCTGCCATCGCTTCTCCTGAACTTCTCCCTGCTCATCCTCTCCCCCATCTCTCCATACCAGCTTTTAGTCTCATCGAACACGGCAAACAGAAGGACAAATGCTGGGAATCTCCTCTGGCCGTCCTCTGTGAAAGCACCTGATGCAGGATTTTAAAGTTAGGTGACTTACTTGGTGAAATATCCAGGTTTTAAATCTGAAATAAACCATTTGACTTCTTCCTGAACTACCAGCTCCTGTGAATTAATGTATTTTTATGACTCATTCCAGCAGCTCACTGACTTGGTTTGCAGATGAGCAGGGCGCCGATGAGTCCGGAGTTCATGTCTCGCACCGTGTCCACCTGGGAGGAGTACGAGTACGTGAGGCAGTCAGGGTCACTGATGGTTGGGCCGTCGCTGAAGCTGATGTCCCAGACGTACTCATAATATCCGCCGGGTTGGACGGCATCATCCTCCTTCTCCTGACCAGTGGTGGAGTCATCATATCCAGCTCCTAGAAAGAAAGGATATTCCATGAGTTGTTTTAGCTACCAAGGTGGATCAAAAGAGTAAAAGCTGCTCCCACTAAAGCCTCAAGATATGAAAAAAAATTGAGGAAAGAAATGTCAGAAAGTAATTAAAGTTCTTTGGGAAGCAGTGACTCACAGCAAAAACATTAATCAGACAAATGGACACCAAAACAGCTGAAAATGTTCTTTTTTGTATTCAACAACTTTAACATGATCCACTCTTTAGTGTTGGTCTTTCAGATAAAATCCAAATAAAATGTGTCACATTTTCCAGTTGTGACGTGATAGAACATGAAAACAGCAAAGGCAGAATATGTCTGAATAGGCTAAACCCCGAACGTGACAAAAGCAGCGTTTCAGATTATAAAGTCAGTTATCGGAACCGAGCTGCTTGCAGGAAGTGATGGTTTGGGACGTTCAGCAGCATTAGAGTCTAATCCGGTGCTGTCTGTGAACGGGATTAACTATGAAGCGCCACACGTGGGTACTAGATTCTCACAAGAGCCAGAGAGATGAGCAGTTTGGCTTCCGCAACCCGCAAAAGATCTGCACACATGAGATAATGGTGACCGTTGTTCTCGGTCACTTCTTGAGAATCAAGAGGGGTTTTTTTTTTTATAGGGGTTCCTGTTCATTGAAAGCATTTTTTCACAGTTTATTCATAATAATGTTATAAAAACTGCTTCATTCATTACATGTCAAGTTTAAAAAGGAAACTATGTAGTGACTCAAACTGTTAAATAATCACGCATGGTAATGCAACTCACTGAAACAGCAAGCGGTCAGTTTGCAGCTATTTCTGTCTGTGTTTTCCATTTCCTCATCTGCACTGCAACAGATCTTTAAGCCTTACCATGAGTCAAGCATCTGAGTCAATCTGTTGCTCATTATTTGACCAAGGAGAGGGGCATGCTGCTCACTAATGTGAGCAACCCATGTTGCTGTGTTCCAGGAGCAAAAAAAAAGATTAATGCTTACCTTCAGACTGCTTCCAGTAGGTGATCCCCACCGGGCTGATGCTGTAGGGCCGAGACGCCAGGTTTTTGAAGTGGACCACCACCCTCTCCCCAGCCTGGGCCACAATCACTGGGCCCTGAATACCTGGCATCACATAACATCAGATGCTACAATTGTACATGATATGATGTTTGTTAATGTGAAAAAGTATGTTTATGCTAGATTCAGCGACAGCGGATGAAGGAGGAGGGACGATCTTCTTCATATTATTATTATTATTACTTATATTACTATAGTAGTATCATGTACTGTTTGAATGTATCAGGAGAAATAAGAAATATTTATGGATTGCAGCATTTATTGCTTTATAATTAATAACATATCTATGCTCTGTTGTCTCTTGATAAGAGTTTTCCTCCCTCATTTTTGGCTCCAAGCCTTCAAGTAATATCAGGCGTACATGATAATGTCAGGAGAGTGGCATTATGTATATATATATAATGCACATAAATATATATATATATATATTTATGTGCACCAGCATATTGAAATCAACTGCTTTGTATTAAGATTCTTACATATAACTTTTTCTTTTAAATAATTAGATAAGTAAAAAAAAAAAAAAAAAAAATCAAACTACATTTCCATTTTCACAGCCAATTTAAATTGGCTGTGAAATTTTGCGTAAGCTTTTGGTTTGGTGTGACGCCACAGAATTAGTAATGTTCTTCCATTCACAAGGCTTTCAAGAAGCACCACTTGCTATATTCATTCATTCATTCATTCATTCATTCATTCATTCATTCATTCATTCATTATGTTACTGACAAGTTTCCTGCCCTCATTAAGTAAGTGTAAATGAAAGTGTGCACCACCCACCTGTCCAGGCTGGTCTCGGTCTGGGGACAGTGAATGCAGCATCTGTGTACTCCCTGTAAATGGCCTTGATGTATTTTTGAGGAATGGTTTTGAGGTTTCCTCTGAAGAAAATTAAGGAATAGTTAGCCATAAGACAAACTTAGGGTCAAAGCACTGCACTACACTTTTCTCTGATCATCTAGATCAAGCAACAACAGCGTCTGAGCTGCAGTCGGAGTTGCTTACCTTTGCTCGGATGCGCGGCCCCCATCGTCCAGGTGGATGTAGTCCCATCCGATCTCCACCACTGCTATGAAGTATTCCCTAACAGCGCCCTGTTGGACCTCCCTGGCGGAGCAGCAGAGGAGGAGCGGCAGCAGGAGCAGCAGCGGTGTCCTCATCCCTTCTGTGTGCGCACCTGTTAGCTCCACTTCAGTGTCCCGGTGTGAAACACCAACCAGGCTCTGCTGCGCCTCCTCTGGGCTCCGATATTTAAGGGAGGAGGGAGAAGAGGAAGGTCAAGAAGACGGTGAAGGGAGAGCACGTGGGGGCGGAGGGGCGCGCGTGGGCAGTCGTGACATCACACAAGTTTTTCTGGAAATGAGTTTGTCATGGAGACGCCGTCTGTCCATTAAAATCACTGGGTCATAGCTTTAGGTCATCATTGTAAAGGTTTAACAATTTAAAGTAAGTTAGATATGAACAACTAAAAAGCTATTTATGAAATAAAACATAAATGTGTATTTATCTATTTATGAAGTTATTTATCCACTCAGAAAAAAAGGGTTCACATTAAAATGTTAATGTTAACTGAGTTTTTTTTAAAAATTATAAATAAATATAATTGAAATTAGGCAGAAAAAGAGACATCATAATAGGCAGCAACATTAAAATAAGTTGATCTCTTTCAGGACTCCATTTGAGCATCTTTGACCGTTCAAAACGTGGTTCACATACATTAACCTGAGACTTTTTAAAAACAAACTTTGACATTAAAGATGTCTCCAAATAAATCTAAAAACACATTTTCAGTAGAAGTGTGAAAAGTGCAGTACATAGACTGGGTTAGAACTATTTTAAAATGTCTGTTTATTTGGGAAACCTTTATGTTTCATGTAAAACAAAGGCCTAATGATGTAAAGGAGGATTTTATGCAGTGGAAACATTGTTTCTGACATCTTGGATGGATCCGCAATTACAGTGATGAGAAGTATGGATGCCATGCAGTGGGTAGCAACACAATCCATAAAGAAGTAATGTTTTAATTTGTGTTTTAATATGCAGAAAAGTCATGTAAAATTAATTGTTAACTAACAATAGCTTAATAAAGCTTTATAGCAGTTTTGAATCTCTGTCTGGCTTTAAAACTATATCAAACTATTAACTTGACGACTAAAGTGACTCATTTTTAATCAAACTGGACGGATCAATACACATATAAACCACAAAACATTGTTCTTTTGGCATAGTTTTAGTTTTTATGCCTTTGTGAATTTTGCATAACAGCCCCCCCCAAAAAAAAAAAAAAAAAAAAAAAAAAAACAGGATTTTTTTAGTGGAAGCTGCTCTCATCTCCGGCACTTCCTCATTAGGACGTGAGAGAAAAATATTTTACTACATAGCTTTGCTGCCACCCTGTGGCAAAACTACACTACTACAGCGCTCCCCAAACCATTTTTTTTCAACAGGCACTGCGCTGGAAAATAACACACAATAAAATAAAAACAGAGACAGAGCACAATAAATGGTTTCAATATTTACTTCAAACACAAAGCTTTCGTTTTTGACTTTTTGTCACATAAAAACAAATTCTTCCATCTCAATAACAGAGCTCCATGACAAATGCATGTATCAGGTGGTAAAACTATATGTAAAACAAATAGGCCAAACACAAACATTAAAATATGGCATGCAGTTTTAGATAAAAAAGAAAAACATTTTTACAGTAGATGGGCACTGACTCCACAATATTTAAAGTAACGTTTCGACAGGTTGCAGTTAAATAAGTAATACAATTGTACACAAAAGGTCAATAACTAAAAGAAAGTAGACTTTAATCCACGTGAAGAAAAACAGACATTAAACTGCAGTGATTTTTACATTTTTATGTTTTATGTAATTTGTCCTTGCTTTCAACAGAAATATTTCCATCAGAAAGTTCCCTATGAATGTCTACTAAGAAACATGTTGCAGTTTTAGTAATCCGCATCGTATACTGACTGTGTTTAAATGCTACAACGTATATACTGTATATACTCTGTATGACCACTTTTAGTTTTGACGAGGAATAGCATCATCTTAATAAGCTTATGCAGTAACACAGCCTTCTGTCCCTCCCGTGTTGAATGGTTAAGGAGTTGGAGAAGCGTGCAACGTCTATCGGAACAAATCCCTAAATACGTCATGTAGTTTAGATTCTGAACTCTGTGGTTTTTCACTCACATGCGAGACACTGTCTAACCCATTCGGTGGATTCGGGAATCTTCAAACGAGCTGATGCCATGAGGTAAGAAAACAAATGGTACGAAGGAAGAACCTGGGTGTTTAGAGTATTCCTTTGCAGGACACACAGTCATCTTGTGCAGGACTTCTTGGCACTCATAGTTTCAGTGAGTTAACCTCTATGATCTGCTGCAGGATGTTGTCCACGTCTGCCGTCTCTAAGCTGATACCGGCCAGGTCCAGCTGGGGCAGCAGGGCCGTGAGGAGCACCACCACGTTATTACGGATGTCGCGCAGATTCTGCTGAGATGATCTGACGGGAGAAAGGACAAATCGTCATTAAAGGTTGAACTGCCAGCACTTTAAAAATCAGTTTTAAGCACAAACTGATTTGCTCAATTTAAAAGTGAGAGTTTTTTTTTTTTTTTTTTACAGTGGTTTCCAAAATATTTTGTTAGAAACTCAAACTTGAAACTGTCATAGATTGACACAAAGTAGCACAAAATTGCGAAGCTAAAAAAAGCTCTCTTCTAAGAAAATAATAAACGTTTTAAAAAAAATGTGGCATTCTGCCTCCTTTATTTGGAAATGCCTAAATAAAATCCATTATTGTTAAATGTCTTAGAAGTCTAATTAAGGTCTCTGGTTTGTTAGACGCCATTAATGGAAACACACAAAACTGCAGGTTTTCTGGGTTATGGCTACCATGGCTCTGAAAACGACCCAATTTGGTACACAATATAAGATCCCAGAAAACACAAACATGAAGAAGGAGAATTGTCCATGTCTATCTTGAGCCTAATGCGTGTATGTGTGTGTGTGTGTGTGTGTGTGTGTGTGTGTGTGTGTGTGTGTGTGCATGTGTGTGAGTTATTGCGCTGTCTGAATATCTTAAATACTTACCTGCTATCGTCACAGGAGTCACCGTCACTCACTCTCACTCTGCTCTGACCTTCACTCCTCTCCTTCCTCGGTCTGCTCTCTAGTGCTGCAGCCACGTCCGGCACTGAGGTGGAGCACTGCTGGACACAGAGCATTTACAGGTTGCTGCACGAGACTTCCAGGTTCCAGTTTTATACTTTCCAAATTAGCTTTTTAATTGACGTTACTTTTCTTCTTCTCTAAATTTGAAAAACAGATTTTCTGCAGTCAAATTACAGCATAAGCACAAGGAAAATGTTTTTCCTTTAGATATGCTAGTGATACTGCATTGCTTAAGTGGGTTTGCTCAGCCATTCCTAAACAACAAAAGTGTAAATCAAAGGAATGACATGTTCAAAGAATAACTTGAGCACACCAAACTGACTACATAGATAAAATTGTAAACCTCAGCCATGACTGTTTGGCAGCCGACGTCCTTGCTGGTAGTGGATGCTGTCGGTCTCCCCGTCCCTTCTTTCTCAACAACGCCATTGGCTGTCGTCATGGTGCCTTGCGTTGTCTTGGAGACCTCCAGCCCGAGAAGGCTCCGTAGTCGCTCAGCTTCCTTCTCCAACGCGGCCAGCTTCTGCACTTTAGCTTCCCGCTCGCCCAGCTCTGGAGGCAGCACCTTGCTCTGCGGCCGCTCCGTCCTCAGTGGGGACACCATCACAGTCTGGGTGGCCAGCGGCGAGTAGGTCCAGGTGTTGGACGGGGTTTGCTGCAAAGCGTTTGACTTCTCCACTTGGCTGCTGTTGTCCTTTTTGAATGCGTTCGTTTGTTTCCTAGCAGGAAAATCCTCCGTGGGGTTTCCCGACTGCTCCGGCCTCCAGCGCTTTTTCGACATGTAGGTAAAAATAGGTCCAGACTTTCTTTTGCGACTAAAGAACATAAAGAAAATTCAGTTACTGTTGCTGTGTTTGTAAATTTATACACACATTTGATCTTTTCTTCAAACTCAACCTGAGCACTGTTCATAAACTTACTTTTAATTACACAACTTAACATGTTTTTTCATGAACAACAGCACCCCCTTGTGGTGACTCAGTTTTTCCCACCTGAAAGTGTCTGTGTGCTCCTCTTCCTTCTCTGCTGTCTCCTTCTTTTTCTCGTCCTCCTTGTCTTCAAGCCTCTGATCATTTTCCTCTTCTCTATGTTCATTCTTCTGTTTAATGACCGGATCTCTTCCAGAAGCCTTCTCCTGGGAGTGTGTTTCCGACTTTGCATCATTTGTGTGAGTGTCTTTATGCAAATCCGTCTCGTCCTGTTCCAGTCTCTGTTCATGTGTACTGTGTTCAGGTCTGTGTTTGGACGGGGAGTAGGGCTGCTCTGATGAAATACTTTCATCCTTCGCCTCTTGTTCCTCCGAGTGCCACGCCTGCAACACAACCAGGTGCGCTCATAAAACCTTACCAATGCAGTTTGGTAAAAACTGTTGCTATAAATACCACGTACCTCTTGTGATTTTTCTCGTTTTCTGCTTTTGGAATGCTCTCTGGAAGGAAACAAAAGCACAGTGAGACACTGGGAGTTTATACGTCATGGTTAGATGCAAACAGAGATGCTCACAAGTCAATTTCCCCAAGAGTCTGAAATAAGCTTTTTCTTATCAAGTTTAGTTTGCTTGCAACACAGAATTGCTATAGGTTGGGAATTCAGATCCTTCCCTTGTCCTTAGTAGTGCTGTAGTCAAGACCACTTAACGTCTGTTTTGGTCTTCAAAGATTTGTTTCAGCATGCAAATAGTTATGAGGAGCAGCAAATTAACCTGAAAATTAAATTAAAGTCTAATATTTATCCTATTCGAAACCTAAATAGACATTTCTGTTCAAAGAAAGTAATGGCAAGATATGATCACCTTTTAATGTCAGATTTCTGTAAACAAAGTGCTTCTCATCTCGTCTTTATGATGATTTACTTAACGCCTTTTGTTGCTCACACAATGCAGGTAATGATTTATTAATGAAGAGAAACAAACCTGTCCAAACAAACATGAAGAGTGAGTCAGAACGCGGTGAGTGAACGCAGAAGAATGTTTAAACTTCAGCATGAATAGAACAGGAATTGCTTTCGGTAAGTCAGAAATCTCTCCAAATAATGCCACTATCTAAGCATCGCATCGCATGCAGGTGAGCTTAAAATGATGCACACGACTGGCAGATTCTCACTTATTTTTACGTTAATTCAAACATGACGTTTTAACAGAAATAAGTTGAAAGCTTTATTGCCATTCTGCTTGTTTATTTATCTTTATGAAGAGAATCTTGGCAACATTAAGTTGGAGAGGAAAGAAATCTAACTTTAATATTTTCTCATTTTAAGCCACATTTTAGTTTTACTTTGAGTCTCAAGTTACTGAGAGTTTGTGGCTTTAGACCGATGGGCTAATTATTTCTCTCATTCTGCAGTCTTGTAGTTCAGACGCATAGCAGATCATTAATGGACGAACTCTGTCCAGCTTTGCTTATGAGGAAATGCCCTGAAACTCCCCATTAACCTGCTGCTGCTGCACTAACCACTTCTTGACACGAAATCTGTCGAAACACGTTCTGCTCTTTGACAGATTTAGAGACGTTTTCTTTTTTAGTGTTCCCAGTAATTTCCAAACAAATGAAGCTGAAGTCTAGAGTAAAAAAACAAAACAACAAACTTCCTGATAATGACTTGCATTAAATTTGCACTCTTTCTTCCGACTCTCTAAGCATTTGCATCTTCCTTAATCTTTCTGTTCATGTTCACCATTTAAGATACTTTGTAAATCGAAGCCAGTAAAATTTTTTTACTACATCTTTAGGATTTAAATAGCTGCAGTTATAAAATTATTAAATTTTTTCACGATAATTGCTGCTGTGGTTTAAAGTGCTTTAAGACTGCTGCCATATTTTCTCACCGTCCTGACAGGAGGCTCCATCTGCAGAAAGTGCAGATCAGGACGTGCAGGTAAACCGAGCTGGCAAGAGACAGCCTGCCTGGTACCTCCGACTTACATGGCTGCAAGGCATCCATTCCTGTTCTCATTAAGGAACCTTAGCAACTTTCACCTTGTAATGGAAGAATTAACTTTTGACTTTGTGTTTTTTTATTTTTTTTCCACGCCTGTGATAGTTAATCATTATGTAAAACAGCACCTTTGTTGGTATCTAAGGTATCAAACAAAGGGCTGTAACTTGGAGCCTTGCTCCAACGGAGATATAGATTTGTCCTAAAAGTCTACAGATTTGCTATTTCTGATGAGATAAAAATAAGAAATACCTCAATATAACACAAATCTCAAATGACTTGCACTTCAAACCACATCATTCTGCTCTGTTCTGTTCTGAAGTAAAATGTTTAGTTGGATCAAAGTCAGCAAAGGCAGGATAAGGCATGATCATTTTTTATTTGCTTTCTAAATGATCCTAATCCTGCCTGGGGTTTCAGGGTGCAAGAACGTAAACATTCAGTAAACAACGCTCTAGCATTGCTTTTCTGTGCTTCTCATACTGTGGCACACATGACTTAATCTCAAGCAAAGCAAGAGAGGCAGATTTATTAAAACATGACCAAAGTTGGGTAATTTTCAGCACACAAACTCAAAAATCCAATCTGTTATCGGACGGTGAACGCACCATCCCTAAGCCCCATAGCGATACTTCTCTGTGTGAATTTGTTAGACAGGGAAAAGACTAACTAGTAGTTAGTTATTTTCTAATGTTAGTAAAGTGTATAAAACTGAAGTCAGAGGAAACTCAGACGTAAAAGGTAATTTGAAGGAAAACGTCATCTTCTGAGATGCCTTCAGTACATACATATTACAGCAAAAATTATTCTGATTTAAATATTTGAGTTTTCAACCTGTATTTTATGAAACATGCAAGATTTGAGAACGTCCTTTTCCCTCTTGTTGTTAAGAGAAATGACCAAAAAGAGATCTAAGCTAGAGTATGATAAATATGTCATGAAGGTAAAACTATGCCATGCTCAACACGGCCGTGAGCCACTTTCTAGGAAATGCTAAATTACCTTTAGTCAGTTCAGCCAAATGGAATAAATTTTGGCAGAACCGTGAGGCATGTGTAAACATTTTGATGTGGAGTTTCGACTCCACGGACGAAACTAATTTTCAAGAAGGAAACAAGGGATCTAGCTCTGGAATCTGACCTCAGGAAACAGGCTGAAACACAGTCTGAGCATGCTGGGTCTGTCCTGTTATCTTATCGGGTTTCTCACACCACTCCGTGACCTCCTGAGCCCCACGCACCTCCAAATATGGTCAGTTCTGGTCATCTCACTTCCTCAAGCTAAATGCTGAGGCTGAAAAGTATCAGGCCACAAAACCGCTACAGTGTGTTACAGCGGCAAAGCTGTAACGTATGCTTCTTATGCATGTATGCTGAAATTGAAACACTTTTGGAAGGAAAGCCCCAAACACGCGGAAAGAATGAATAAATCACAGTCTGCATTTCATTTAAAGCAGATTAGTCATTTTAAAACCCACTGTTGTGGACGAAATATACTTTTTTGCAGCATTCCCACTAAAACAGGAAGTTACTACCGTATACGGAGGATGACCTCGTGTCCTCTATGACGTCATGTTTTAGGTTATCCCCTTCTGTTGCTATAAGTGAAATATGATCTGTTGTCGGGACCACACATGCTTTTTAAGCAGTAATATATCCAAGAGAATTAGAGCTACAAACTCTGTTTATGCAGCAAACACAGGTGAGCTCAGTGGATGTCAGGATGAGTTTTTGCTGGTTGAACACTGCGTTACGCATCAACACTAGATTATTTTCTTCATAATGTAACATTGTGGCTCTCTGACAACCTTTGGCAGTGAAAAACGTAAAAATGTTTGCCTTTTAGAGCTACTAAAACTGGTTTGTGTAATTCTGTGGAAAGGGTTAGGACAGAAATATTCACTCCACCACTTGCATATTGTGTATGGCAAACTCACTGAGTCACACTTCAGTCAAATCTCACAGTGGGGGGAAAAAAAAAAAAATGCTTTTCTGATTATTAGATACATGTCCTGTCACATGGAGAGCCCAGCCTTCACTTTTAAGGGCCAGAAACCGAAAAATGGAAACCGCAAGATGGCAGACACATGCACGCAGGCGTACAGGAAGACAAGTGTGTGAAAAGGTCTGTGTGAGAGGGTCTTGTGAAAAAGGAATTTACAGTTTCTTGTGGCTTTTCTGGTAGCTGGGTGTTAACTGTTCCCCGCTCTCCTCAGCTTCCTCTGGCGATGAGCAGCTTCTGCAAAACCATGAGGCCCAACACAACATCAGTCACTGCTAAAATACAGGTTGGCTGAATGTCACCAAAAACACAAAAACAAACAAACACTGGCAGCTAAAACATCACATGAAAAGCAGCAGAAGTTGCATTCACTTTTTTATGTTAAGTGGGTAAAAAGAAAACAAAAAAAGTCTAATAAAAGTGAATATTCCTGCTGGAAGACATGTAAAAATGCTCCACCTGTAACGTGGATTGGGATTCTGGCTGCAGCTCCAGTTTTCTGGCATGACCTTGTAATGACACGGTGGGACACTTCGCCATTTCAGACACTCCTCGCACTGTAGCCACACAGGACCCCTGCAAAGACAAGCAAAGCTGGTGGTTAGCAGAAGATTTTATAAGATTACTATGATTATAAATATTACAGCTCAGTATTATGGTTGAACAGCCACAAAGTATTTTTCCAGTGTATATTATAGTCTTAAACCGGACCTTTCATCCTTCGTTTTCAAGGAGATACTTGAAGGTTTTGGGACAAAACTGACCAGGATGGATTCAGCCAATGGATGGATAGATGGAGACACTTTCAAGAGTCACCACTTATTTAAGGTCATTTAAAGTTTTCCATGAACAATATACCTCAATCTCCATTTGGGAAATTGAGGATATAGGTTGAAAAAGAACATTTTTCATTTGCTTATTTACCGTTTCGTGCTTCATTTATGATGATTAATATTTTAGAGGAAATTCTGAACTCAGAAGGATGAATGAATATAAAACACGTTCTCTCTTGTTTCAACTCATTAACATGGAATCAGAAATCTGTAGGAGTTGTGAATGAGAGGCTTTGTCTAGTTTAGTAAATAAGGCAAAGGAAGTTAATTTGCATAGCATCACTCCTGCACAAGCCAATGCATAGAGCTTTGGAGTGGGTCAGAGGAAAAACATTAAAAATAACAACTTAGCTTAAAAAAGATCTCTGTACGCCAAACATTTAAAAGCGTTGACTTACGTCACGTAGTTTGTTCTCAAACTGGCAAGTTATGTCACTGATCAGTTAATTCTCAGATTCTTTGATTGAAGCACAAAAATGTCTAAAAACACTGATTTAAAGGAAGCAACCATTTCTGCACTTCTCAGGTTTCAGAGAGTTTTCTCCAGAACGGAAGGAGCATTAAAGCTAAATGCCTCATTGTCCTGGAAACCATGAGTAGGTCTTTAAAGACCAGAAGGGTCAAAATGGTTCACGCTTGACAAGCAACTTGCCGATCTTTGCCCAAGACCTTTCAGTGCTTTTTAGACCAATAGCAGCATTTATCCTTTATCGAAAATGGCAGTTAGTCTGGAGTAACATGATCCAGTTTCCTGTTAGTCAGGACTCTGGCAGCACCATTTTGGGTGAACTGCAGCTTCCTGGTTGACAAGCTTGCACTAGTTTTCTGTCTCATTTTGACAGAAAAACCAAAAGGTAACAATCAGCCGGTCCAGGCAAAACAATTCTGTAACTTTTTTAAATGCTGTGGCTTAAACGACAAATGCAACTCAATGAAAAATGGGAAGAAAATTCATCAAAAGTCTGAATAATGTCTGCTTGAGGAGGCAATAAGATAAAAATAATAATGGAGTGAGAAGAGAGCCTTGAACGTTGATGAGTACAGAGCCCACGGGGGTTGTCAGCACTGACGTAATAAAAATGAGATCAGACATATTTCCATCTGCTACACAGAAGAGGTAAACCAAAAACTCACACGTCCGCCTCCTCTTGGTCTTCGCTGTCTTCTTTATCTAGAGCCTGAAACTCTCGCTCCCTGGCCCTCTTCTCTGTCACCTCCCTCCAGTAGTCATTAAGTTTAAGACCCAGAGCGCCAAGGGTGAGTCTTGACAGCAGAAAGAAAACAAAGTCTTTATCATTTTTTCCCCTAATTTGCTAAAGAGCAGGTAAGGGAGGCTAAGCTTTGTTGTGAGGTACCTGTACTCTTTAGTGTACTCAAAGTCCTGCTTGTTGTGAGCAGGTTTGAGAAAATTACACTCAATGATGCCGATCACCCCGATGCCTACCCTTTGACCCGAGGCCTGCAAAAAAAAACAAAAAAAAAAAACAAAACAATAACAATGAGGTAGATTAATACTTAGCACAACATAACATCCATCCATCCATTCATAACATGTCAAGTGACAAAAATTATTATTTTTGTCACCTTTAGCTGGCAGCCCACTTTCTCATAGGCCTTAATGAGTCGGTTCCTGTGGTACATCATGATGCCATAGTGCTCCTTCTTCTTAGGGTTCACGCCGAAAGTCACCTTCACTTTCTCTTTCTGATGAGCAGCAGTCAGGGAGAAACGGCGCTACACACGGGCACGCTCCACATTTTTTAAAATAAAAAACAAAAACATGATTAAACTCACATATCTTTGCTCACTAAGTAGATGTAGGGCAACGCAGAAGCCAAATAATGACTGGCATTTTTGATAATATAACTTGAGGGAGATTTTTTAATGGCTCTTTCCATTATTTAAAGTATTTTTATCTTCTGTTAATTCACTGTTTGAAGGCAGCTAACCCAAACTCAGCGCTTCATTAAAATTGATCAGTCCGGATTATTAACTTTCTAACACTTTCCAGTCCCTTCGTATTGAATAGAGAACATTCAGTAAAATCATTACTGAAGGAAAATATCCCATTATTAAGGCAACAATTGTGAGTTCCATCAATTTCAATAATAACAACAATGTTTCTAATCTAAGCCTTTTTTAAAATGAAAATGTTCCCTTTTCAGCTGTATCAGTTCATTTTGTAATCCATGATTCCCTGTTAATAAATGACGTGATTCAACACGTGAAGCCAAGAGCTTCCGACTTCTGCTTAGTTTGAGCATATATATGCAGATAACACAAGGATACGCTAAACTGAGGCTTGTAGACGTCATGTTCGATGTGAGTCAGACTCTTGGACACCAACTTGGCCAGGACTTTCTTCCCTCGTAGAATGACCTGCGTCCGTGGCTTCAGGTACAAGATACTGAGGTAGGCCTGAGAAAAACAAGCAAGCAAAGAGAAAATGCAAATACTGACGTATTTTAAATTATTATTATTTTTTTATTTATATTTTTTGGGGTGACAAGTTGTCTTGGTTGAGAGTATAAAAAAAAAAAACCCAAATTTTTTAACAAACTTTAAAGTTGTTTCACAAATCTGAAATCCAGCACGCTTCTTACAATTTAAAACAGGTAAAACAGAGCTGTAGTCAAACCCTCCAGGCTGCTTCAAAAGGGAACTGGGGCAGGCTTACTAGAAAACCACAGATGTCTTTGGTGGTGGAGAGGTTCTTGGTTTCTGCTTGAAACTGGAGCTCAAAAACCTACACTTACCCTTTTCCCCCTCACGTGCGTGGGGCTCACCTTGACCTGAACCACAACCACTGCACCTGCTTCAGTCTGGGCCTGCTCAGAACTCAACTCAGCTTTGTGAGCCATCCAGCGCTGTGAAGAGGCGTTTGCCCTCTGACAGATTTCTTCTGTTTCTTTTAACTTTTGTCAAATGTTAGTGTTCATTTTCATAGGAAACCCCCGCCATCAAAACCAGGTTGGCCTAAGAAGCCTGCTCCACAAAACCAGTCCAAACAACTACTGGTCACCAGTTCATTGGATTTCTAACATGCCAAGCTTTAGCTCTGGTCTGATCCCAGTGCCAATTTGGTGGAAGATCAGGAAATCTAAAAGCTAAGAAATGTTTTCATCATTTGAAAACTGATTTTTTCCTGTTTTTTACGCTGCCTGCTGCAAAAACCACAAAATTTTACTAAGTATTTTTGGTCTAGTTTCTAGAGCAAATACCTTAGATAACGCTAATCTATGAGTAACTTTTCAGCAAGACATAGGAGCTTGCTTTAAGTCAATAAACCTTTAATATTAGTAATAAAAAAAACACTAGTACCACTGGCACTTTTACAGACATTTTTCCCATGTTACAAGTGAAAAAGTCTGGAACTAGTAATTTTGGTATTAAGAAATTATTGACTTAAACCTGTTTCTGAATTTGTGTTTTTGCTGTGATATTTTTGTCTAATGTGAATTAGTTTCATGCTCTGAATCACTTAATGTGTGTCCGTTTTTTTTTTAAACATTTGAAACTGTTTTATAGTCACAATTTGATGCAAAGTAAGTTGTCAAGCTAACCAAGTTGGCCAGAGCTGCTTCACTGAGCTCACTTTCTGTCCACAATAAGAACTAGAGAGAGTGCTGCAAATAAACAAAGCAAAGCCAGAGCGTTTGCTAGCTGAGCAGAAACCAAAGCGTCTTAGAGAAGAGCGACCCTCAGCCCTGGCTGCTGCAGGAGAACAAAACCTGCCTACTTTAGAGTGAAAACATACGAGTAGCTAAACACAGCTGGATAGGGACGGGTTGAGTGTTACCTAGCAACCAGGCGCTATTTTTGTGAAGGCCAGAACATTCGGAAGTAAGATGAGGAAGTGCAGCAGATTGCTTCTGAAATATCTCCAGCCAAGACTCGACGATCTCCATTTATGATTTAATACATGAGCAGAGCAGCAGCTCCCTCATTTCCCTTCACTCCTGTAACTATTTTACTCTTCCAGGTTTGTAACTTTGATTCGTATTTGACGTTATTGTCAAACTGAGCTGAGCTGAAACAGGAAATTACTGTGGCAGAAGCCGAGGGGTCTTTTCAGTCAGGATGTACGTAATCCTTACACTTACTATGAGGAAGTCCACAGAATGCCGTTAAAAGCAGCCAGCTCATCCAAAAACAAGAGCTCTGATGAAAATTAGAAACAGATCATATTGCTTTAGCTTCCCTTCATTGGCTCCCTGTTAAATGCAAATGCAATTTGAAATTCCCCTTCTTACGTATAAAGCCCTGAATGATCAAGTTTCATCACACATCAGAGAACTGATTGGTCCAGTTGTTATCTTGATCTATCTCTAGTTATGCTGCTATATGTGTAGGGTTAGGGTTACTTTCTTTTTCTTCTTCTACTCTCAACTTTGCATTATTTTCTGTTATTTCAACTGTTGAATTTATGTTTCTATGTGTTTTTTTCTCTTCATAGAAGCCAAAACTGGCTTGGTGCTCTGTGATAGCTGAGATTCTGCTGTACGTAGAATATTCAAAATTTTCAAAAATCTAAAGATTTTCAAAAATCTAGACGCAGTTTAAGTTCACTATTAGGTTAAACATGCAGCTTATTTACTTTGTTGTTTGGGAGATAGTAAGGGGAATTGAGATCATTTCTAGTAACTCTTATTTTTAGCCAAAAATGCAAGGTTGTTGAGTTATGCGCAGAAGCTTTTATCTGCTCGGTGAAATGCAGATTGTTGTGCCAATGATTCAACAGATTTAATGGGTTTCACAGCTGTAACATGGTCAGTTTGCTCTGAAAGGACTTTTGATGTGCTCACACCACAGTAAAATAAACACAATGCTCCAACAAAGGCTAAATTAATTATTCTTATAATAAGCAAACGACCGGCTCACCCTTAGGCTGTAATACATGTCTGGGATGTTTTGCTCCGGTCTCAGGGACCCGTTGTTCCTCAGGCCCTGCTTCAGCTCCTCAAAGTGAATCTCAGGCAAACGAAAGTCAGTTGAATCGGTGTCGAAGTCAATCTCAGTTTTACCATCTTTGGCTCTTCAGGGACACAAAACAAAATAAGCGTTAGAGCACGTTTTCCAGCTCTGAAGCTGCTTTAAAGGAGTAACGAAGGATTCAAGACATAAACGACAGTAAAACCAAGTTTGAATCACAGATTCAACTTTTACTTAAAACTCCCTCTAAATGTCACGCGGCCATTTTTAATCTGCGGTGCCACACGTCTGAGCACAGAAAATATGATCAGGAGGAAGTGAAAAAACATGAGAAATTTATAGAAATAATTTGATTACCATCTTTTTTTTCCCAAGATATTCACAGGAAGTGGCAAAAAGAAAAAAAAAACTTATACTGCTTGTGCCCCAGTAAATTGAGGCTTGTGATAAAATCATCCTCTAACTTAAACAAGCCTACACACATCTGCTTCTGTCCTTATTATCAAGCATCTAACACTCAAGTGAGCCCAAATCAAAGAAAGAATTGTGACAATCAATACGAAAAAAAAAACGACACAAAAAAGTGTCTGTTTCTAACCTGCGGATATTCCATATCAGGATCTTGGTGCCTTTTTTTGAAGGAATGGAGTCGAAGTGGGTGAGTATCTCCTCCTGGGACTTGATGATGGAGTGTTGCAAGATGGCTGCCAGGCTGGCCTCTGAGTCTTCAGTCACAACCAGAGACCGTAGCGCTGAGTTAAGGTCCGATCATGTGTTAAAGTTTACATCTAGACAGTGGTGGCTTTTGATAAAGGCAACACGGCTTCCCGCCCAGGGCAAACCTAGCTATGGGGCGCCCCGACTGAGATTTCTGTCGCAGACCGAATACAAAAGCTGTCTTGTATTAAACCATAAAATAAAATAAAAAAATGTAAGAAAAAATGTGTTTCCCCTAAATAATTGTCACTCTTAGTTATCAGTAGCTAATAATAGCACTTTTTTAATTCTTGCAAAAATGAGAACAGGAAGCCGGCATGTCACACGTACACACAGTCCGCTCCAACTACAGAAAGAGTCACAAGCTTTTTACACTAGCATTGTCTGAGGGTTACCAAACACACCAGAAGTCTGGGATCCAACATCTGGCTCGGATCAGAACCACTGTAACCTTTCAGTCAGGATGCTGAACCCCGAGGAACGCTCTACCCATGCAGAACCTCCTGCATGGGTGGAAAAACACAATAGGATCACATTTAACCCAGCTGCTGGTGGGCCAGGTACATTCAGTATCAAAGAGAAGCTAAATACTAAAACCATACTAACAAAACGCAATTCCTAATTTTCTCAAACATAAGATTACATTTCTTCCCCCATTTTATTTTTTGGAATCCATGTTTGAAGCTGCATCTAAACAAACTTGGATCTAAGTGAAAAAGTAATTAATCACACCCACTTGTTTATTAAATCAAATGCAATCAACCAGATGTTTTTTTTTTTTTTTTTTGAAAAGCTGAGTACAATTTCACCGGCCATATCTACACCAGACTGCAAAATCCGTTTGGCAAAACTTGTCTGACAATATGAAGTGGGTCCAAAAGCACATCATGTGCTGATCTAAAGTCTGACTGAGCCAAGATGATTCATGATTAAACACAGGACCTGGGGAGTGGGAGAAGTTAGTTTTTTTGTTTTTTTTTACTTGCAGGTTGTCTTGCCCTTAATGAATGAAATCATCTTGATTAAACTTTGAGGAACAGTCTGTTTTCTCAACAGTTTGTTTAGTTTAGGATTCACTTTATTATTGAACAACTAAAATGCTTGTTGTCAATTTCCGTATTCATAGACGTCAAACCTAAGTATCCAAGGAAGAAAAAGTGAGGTTCTGGCTTTCTTATCAACTTTTCTTGAAGTAACAGACCTCGCAGTGAGACGTTTACTGTTTTCCTTCAACATAAATCTCCCTTACAGAGGGGCTACAACAGAGCTTTTGCCCAATGAGGAAGGGGAGCATGTCTATTTTTTAACAATAAGGCTCTCACTGACAACTCCTGCATGCACTGGAGCGTTGTCCTACGTAATAAAAGGCAACGTCTTCTGCATAGAAACAGACTTTTTCTGTATCAGTGTTTGAAGAAGACGTCTTCTAAAACATTTTGTTTGGATTTAGCGTGATCCACACACGGTTCATCAATCAGAGTATAACAACATTGGAGAGTATGTTTTCGGAAATTCCTTAACCCAGTTTTGATGTTTCAACATTTTTGTCCTGTTCATATGTGGTCAGGTTTTAAACTCCCTAACCTTGTTAGGCCATGTCTCTGAGCCCTGAACACCTTGGTCACAACAGGACTGGAAGAAAATGGGTTTGTGGTGGCTTTTCTCAAATCTTTGTCAGTTCATTTACATTTTTTTTTTCAATGTGTCTTGTGACCCTGTTGCATATTTTTAACAGGATATTTGATGGTGATTGCTCCCCAATATCTTTGCAACTTCAACAGTTCTGCATCCCTGTGAAACACTTCTATCAATTTTGGACTTTTCAGAGCCTGTCAGGTCTAATTTTGTGGTCCGTTTAGCCCGAGGACTAGAAGCAGCCTAATTACTATGATATAAGGTGTTGATCTCTTCAGACCACAACCTCACTATACAGGTCCATACAAGCTGGTGTTGAAAAATTTACATAAGTTACAAAATGATCAAATTTCTCACTTCCCTCATAACTACGCAACAGCGTGCTTTATTACAGCGCAACAGATTTACATGCAGGATGGAGGTATTTATGCTAGAGCTATCGCTGTACCTAGATGAGGACAAAACAAAACAAAAAAAAAAAGAATCACACGTATTGATACTAACAATAACCAACAAACACAGAGCGTGTTGCATCTTAGGCTTTTTAAAAAGGATATTGGTCTGTTGATTGAAGGGGACTATGGGAACAATGACTGCCTGCGCTTTGATGTTTTGCAGGTAGGTCTGAGAGAGCAGTCCCACAGTCTGACAGCCGCCATTTTTGGTGAAGATGAGCGCATCCCGGCCCAGACGCATGGAGCCGGACTTGAAGCCGTTTCCATACAAGCCGATGGCCTGCTGGCTGGCTTTACCTGAGCCCTTTTCTGTGAAGCCAAAGCTGGAATGAAACGGGACGACGATACTGATGACACTCAATACGACCATGGACATGTAATACCACAATTACTGTTATAAATCAGTAATTAATGAATAGGTTATTGTTATTATTTTTTAATTGATGTTTAGATATGCTGTGGGTTCTTGTGTTTTCCACGTAAACGTCTTGTTTCAGTTCTTCTGACTCACCTGAGCATCTTGTGCAGCTTATTAGGTGTCATCCCACTGCCATTGTCTGTGAAAGTCAGACAAAGCTGATCGTCGATTTTAACTACATCTATCCAGATCTGTTTGGCACAGACACCGGGGTCTGACGCATTGTCTGGAGGACGAAACGGGAGAAAATGCAAAACTTAGAAAAGAAAGAAACACACAGGAAAAGGGGAGGACTGAGATTACAGAGAAACAATTGATAAAAGAGTAACTCCTCTTGCAGATGCTGACAGAGGAGCACAGCTTTGTAACTGATTAGTTGTCCTGTAGTGTTTATAAACGGTGTTTTTGTGAAATCCTGCGAGTCTTAACCAGATGGAGTTCCTATGAGGAGCACAATCAAACAACCTGCAGAGCTAATCTGCACATGCATAAAATGTGAAGGTTAACTCTGTTAAATGTTAGAATCCAGAGTGTAGCTTCCTCACATAGTAAAACCAAAAACTACTTATGCAGGTGCATCTCAATCGGAGCCTCCAGATGAAAAGAAAATCTACAGATAGATTGGTCTGCTCATCCTTTTGAACTTTCGGTTGTCTTGTACAAGACTTTCGAATGACTCTTTCACATCTGATCAGGTAAGAAAAGCAGCCGCTGTGAATGTGATGTGAATATCTGTTTAAAAATCTGTTTTAGCAATCAATGATTATTTAAAGTAACGTTCTGTAATCCGCTCAAAGTCTGAGACACGAATCTCTGGCTATGTGACTCAGACGTAAAAAAAAATTACCAACAGAAAGTCAGTCACAGGTTTTTTTTTGGCTAAACAACTATCCCCAAAAAGAGGTCAGTGTTATAATACACACTTTTTTATTTAAGCAAAATGTTTATTATAACATTTTCTAAATTTAATATTCTCTTAAAATTCAATTTATGTGCGATTTGACCAATTTTATAATTATTTGCTTTTCAAATTTGTTGTAATATTCACCAGTCAGACAGCAGTCAAAACTGAGAACGACGATTTTCTGCCTTCTTGTAAATTTATCCACATAAATAGTTATAGTGGGCCAGATTTGGCCCTGGGGCCTTGAGTTTTACACATGAGGCTTATGTCATTAAACGTGTCAACAGTTTAAGGATCTATGCAGCACCGTGAACACTTTGACACTTTTGAGACTGTAGTTGTTTTAAGATGGTACAAGTCTGCTCTGGTTTTGGCACGATTCAGACCAAGTATAAGGTTCTAACCTCAAGGAACAACAAATTTGGATTTATATTAAATCAATATGTCAAGAGATTTGTCTAATTCAGGTAAGATACTAACAGCTCATAAACTCTGAACCGAGCCTCAGCTCAAAAATCCTGAACTGTCCCTTTAAATGTGCGCAGATAAAACGTGGGGGATGTAGTTTTGAAGGTCGTTTTCTGAGCAGTGAATGGCAGTTCAGTACGAATACTGTACCAAATATTTACAGATTTGAGCACATCTGGACTGCAGCGGGGTTAGGTTTAACTCCATGACACTTTGCAATGTAAAGCCTTCCTATAGCTCCTCGCCGGACAGTGCATTACCTAGTAATAACACACAGCAGCACTGATGCAAAATTTACAGATCTAACAGGACGTATTAACTGCAGCCCTGTCACAGTTCCTGTTAAAAGCCCTGCAGCCAAATAATGGCGGTTGGGTCTTAGCCAATGAGAGCACACAGAGTGGAGGCATGACAGCCCAGAGAGAGACGCTGTGAAGTCACGTTGCACCCCAACAGCCGCGTTTATGCTTTAAACCCCAGAAAGTCTAACACCAAACCGTTCAGAAAACATTCCTCCAGCAGGGAAAGTCTGCAGAATTCACATTATTTTGAATGTACGCAGATGTACACGCTCGACAATAAAAGAAAGCTTGGTTAGACTGATGAAGTCTGGAGTCTCTAAGAGGAAGTCCATCGCTCCAATTTAGAACAAAGTTTGCGAAACACGCAGCTTTCGGTGTGCGACAGCGGAAGAGAGCGCAAAATGAAACCACGAATTGTTGCAACAGCATAATAATACAGAGTGCAGGTGCGCTGCCCTATGCAAAGTTTCTATGTAATCGTGTCATTGCAGTTTACCTATTAACTCCGCCACCGCGCTGAACGGCCAGGTATGACTGGTGGAGTTGCTGTTTAGAAAGGAAGGGCTCATCTGGAAAAAAACAAACAAAAACAAACAAAAAATTAAACATAACAATCAGCCATTAACGCTCCTTCTGATGTTCATTAATCAACGCGATTCTTTGGAGCAGAAATACATGATTGTAATGTTTGAAAAACTTGAAAAACTTACGGAACTGAGGCGAATCCCCTGCTCGCTTAACCTCGCCATGTTTTCTCTGTGATAATATTGCTTCTGAGAGCAGGTACGTAACTTCACACGGCAGAGTGGGTGCGTCCTGTGGGTCGCAGACAGAGGAAGTGCCGCATTTAATCATTTAAACCGACTTTGAGCTAACTAATGACACATCGTTCACGTCCGAGTGCATCTTTTCTTTTAAGTGTCGTTACGCATAAATCACATAGACGATCGTTTCCCTCCCCGTTTTGCAGTTATCGTGTTAAGCTATAGGGCATGATTGTGGTTTGGTGAGTGCTCTTATTTTCCTATCTGTTGCAAAGTGAGTCTGAACTGCATGTAGCAGTTCAGACTCTACATGCATGCAGCCAATTCGGCTGCATGCAGAACTGATAAAAAAAAGAAAAAAAGAAAAGATTCTTGCTTTACCTCCTGGACTAAAATGAAACAATCTAGTTTCAAAAATAGAATATTGTAACGACTTTGTTCTGTGTATGTATGTGTGTATTTTAGAAATGTACGAAGAAATAACTTTAAAAAAAAAAAAAAAAATAAAATCAAGAAAAGCCCAAACAGACTGAGCAACAAAAGGTCCAAAATAAAATAAAAATGTAATGAGAATAATCAATACCTCCTTTAGATAGATAGATAGATAGATAGATAGATAGATAGATAGATAGATAGATAGATAGATAGATAGATAGATAGAGTGCTGCACCCTGCCATATTACCAGAAAGTTAAGTGGAAGGAGAAAATGTGGGAAATGTTACACCTCATCCTTGAAAAAATTGCAAAAGCAAAATTTACTCAAGAGTTTGGGAAAGAGTCACAAGACGTGGGTTGTGGGTGGAGTCAATGTTTTAAGATTCTCCAAACACAAACACTTCAAAGCCATAAACTACAACTATTTTATGTTAAGTATGTTAAGTCTTTCCAGGAAAAAAGACAATAGCAGAACCGTCTTACCTTGCCTAAGGAGAAAAAGGACTGGATTTTTGCTCAGGGTTGCATAGTGAGCTTTGCATTTCATTTGGAAATCAAAGTCCCAGCGTCGTTGCTTCAGGTCCCGTGTGAAAAGTGTTCAGGGATGAATAGAGTCGTGCTACCTGCTGGTGTTGGTTCACTGTGTTTTCTAAAGTCGACTGTCAGTGTAGGAACTTTAAGAACACTGAGTTTCCTGTTGACTAACAAGCTTTTCAGAGGCAGAGGTTTGCTTTTTCCACAGGACTCGTCACCTGCCCACACGACCAAAAGCACCAATACCTCGTTTGTTCTCCACAGGGTCAGTGAACTTCACTGGCCGGCAAACCCTCATGACCTAAAGCACCTGGAGAATTTAAAACTGAACAAATGGGTTTCATTAACTATAATGCATAGTTATAAAAATTAACCTTAATACCTCAGAGTGAAATATGTCACTCTGTGTGTTATTAATATATACGTCTGCATTATGAATCTCATTCTCTAAATTAAATTATTGAACTGAATCAACTTTCCGTAACGCTATCATTTATTGAAAATCCACCATACATTTCAGCAGTAGTGCAGTGCAGTTGGAGATGTAACAAAGAAACAAACTTCCATTACACTGTGCATAAGTTCAAGGTTAATAAGCCTTGTGTGTCCGGTTTAACTCTGCTGGGACAGGAGAGATTAAAGTGCAGTTTGTAAATGATATCTGCCAACTTTAATCTATCGGAATAAATAAAATAAATAAAATAAAATCATTCTTATGTGCAACTTGATAAACCACAAAACGATTTTCTTTTATTTGGCTTTATAAGGAATGTTTTTTGTTTTTTTTCATTTTAATATCATTAGAAGAAGGGCCATAAACATACAGCAGTTCATTACTGAAAAACAAACTTGGTCACACCCATCCATCACACTTGGTAAGACGCAACAAATGTTTTTGTAGAAAGCTCTCTCTTAGTTACTGGAAATAGACTAAAAATAAATTCTAGGCTGACAAAATAAAAATAAAAAAACATGAACAACAAAGTTTGGAAACTGTCTGGGGATTTTTTTTATAAACATTTAATAATTTGTTCTTTTATATTTTGTCTTAACAAAATATTGCATGCTTGATTGTTTACAGTGATGCACATGTAGAGTTTAAGTCATTTTTGGGATCAATTTATTAATCTCTTTACCATGGAGAAAGTCAACGTCCCTCAGCCACCAGGCATTCCTCATAGACAAAAATCAAGTTGTGGCAAAAGTTCCATAAAAAAATAAGCCTAAACAAAGGTTTATTTATTTCATGAGTCCTACTTTGTTCAACTCAAATCCAGATCATTCAAACTGCACAACAGAAAAGAATGAGACTGAACATTGTAAACACACATAACATCTTTGTAACGTACATTATCTCTTCTTTTCAGAGAAGTCTAAGTTGTTTACCTATGAAAGTCAACTAAATCAAGCTAAACAAAGAACATGTCCGCTCAAATGACTTACTGTGGACAACTAAAATGAGATCAAGTTGAATTGTTTATGCTCCTACAACAAAACACACCGTCTAAACAAGTTATTGCTCAGGCTGATATTCTCCTGCCCTTTAGTACTGCTTTTGAGAACCTGAAAAACCTCATGCATCAACTAAACGCTAGAGAATTTACCATCAACATTCAGAGAAGATTTTCACCAGCTTTCTCTAAAATCCATTTGTAAGGACATACATTTTCTTATCCTAATTCACACCCACCAACCACATCATCAGACAAATCTCGCAAGTAACGAGGACTTTGTGACGTGGTGCATTGTCCTGCTGCAAGTTAGCTTCCAGGATCTTCTTCTGTGGAACCAGATCCCAGATTAAATTTATTTTCACAGGGCACCTTTCCAAGTACAACATTTATAAGAAAAACCTTTGCACATGAGGATTGATCAGGATGTTAATTTAACCTACGACCTGCTTTTGTCTGTCTGTCTGTCTTTTTTTTTGTTTATCTTGGCTGTTGTGGAAAACTGCCTCACACCTCTGCAGAACAATACTCAACAATTAGGCAACTTGTACTTGGCTCTTGTCAAGATTTATCAGTTATCCAAGTGACTTATTATTATTATTATTATTATTAATTCACTCTATTCAATCTAAGCTGTCTCTTTGTCTCTCTCTATTGGGAACTTCATTTGGGTTGTGATGTTCCTCGAGTTACCTCAGAAGTCAAATGCACACCGCATCTTCTCAGGAATGTCATTCATGAAACTGTTCAACTACTTGTTATTGGACTTTCGTATAAAATCCAGATGAAACACACAACACAATAGATTTTGTAGTTTTAATGCAGCAAGATCAATATTTTCTGGTATTGGAAGCAATGACATATCAATGTGAGGATAGAAACAAGGTTACATTTTGGGGATGATTATCATAGCTCAGCATGGTCATCTATTTTGATAAAGAACGTTAACAAGAGCTACATGCTATGCCTGGTGTAGATTTTCTCTTGATTGTGAATTTTATGCTTTTAATAACCTTTTAGCTGTTTTTATATGTTGTGTAAAAATGTATGTATGTGAGATGATGTTTTATGTGATGCTGTTAATGTTTTTATTTTTGTTGCCCCCCAAAGGTGGTGGAGAATGACCGAGCTAAGATCCTGTGGTGGGACTTCCAGATCCAGACAGACAAGATGGTAATGGCGAACCAACCGGACATTGTGGTGGTGGATAAAGAACAGAAGAAAGCCGTTGTGGTGGATGTAGCAATACCAAGTGGCTACAACATCAGGAAAAAGGAGCATGAGAAACTGGAGAAATACCAGGGCCTCAGAGAGGAACTGGAGAAGGCCTGGAAGGTGAAGACCACAGTGGTGCCTGTGGTCATAGGGGCCCTCGGGGCAGTCACCCCCAAACTGGAGCAGTGGCTCAAACAGATCCCAGGAACAACATCAGACATCTCAGTCCAGAAATGTGCAGTTCTAGGCACAGCCAAGATACTGCGCAGAACCCTCAAGCTCCCAGGCCTCTGGTAGAGGACCCGAGCTCAGAGGATGAAAGAGACCACCCACGGAGGGTGAGAGGGGAATATTTATATATATATATATATATATATATATATATATATATATATATATATATATATATATATATATATATATATATAATTTTGGACTGGTTAGACAGTTGTATTTCGAGCCCATTATGTTGTAAATAATTAAAGATTTAAATAGAATAAATTAACGTCTTCAGTCAGGCTTCAGTCAGTCAGTCAGACAAAAGAGTAATTTACTCTTTTGTAACTCTTTTGTAAAAGAGTAATTTACTCTAATTAATTTACAGCAGTCAACAACAACACTGCAACCAACCGCATGTCCATCCATCAACAGTCAAATTTAGTTTGCTCAAGTCAAACTGGCTGAGCGGCTTCTTGCAGTGAAAGAGATCTGGCTGCTATGAGCAGCTACTGGTGGGTTCCTGCCCGGATGTATGAGTTGGAAATAGCGCCGATGTGAGAGGGTGGGGCCTTGGAGGTTGCTCACTGGAAGTACAAGACCAACAGGTTTTCACCAATTCTGCTGTGCTGGAAGATAGGATTACACAACAAACCCCAAAACACACTAACCAAACATTTATTAATCCTGCTTTGGTAAAGTTATGAGAAGATCTGAGAAAACCTTGAGTAAATCATGCAAACTGTGATGTTCAGAGCAACAAACGGATCACAGAATTGCATTACGTCTCCAGATTTGTATGGTTCTTCAACTAGAGAAGAACATGCATGCTTTGTCAAAAATGACCATGATCACAACCACATGTTCAAGAGTCAAAGTGAAAGAGTTATTGATGCCTTCATGCACCACGCAGCATAATAAAGCAAGAGCAAATATTGCCCAGACTTGAATGAACAATGAACAGCAGGATTTTCCATCACCTGGTTTGTATTTTGATAATTTTTTTTATTTTGCAAACCATTACAATTGAAAGAAGATATAAAGCTTTAAAAATGTTTTCATAAATTAACATGTTGCTAGACTTGTCAAAAAAAAAAAGCAACCTAAATGTGTCTATCTCCTTAACGTTTTGATAAATCACTCAGTTCCTTGTTGCATGAAAGAGTCCCCATCGCTGGTCTCCGCTTTTAGAGCGATCCAGCTTTTCCCGCCATCCGTTAACTATTGCAGAATAATCCTCCTCGGAAAATTCCTGCAAAGTAAATAGCAGATCGAAGGATATTAGTAAGTCCTCCGAAGTTAAGTAAAACCTGTGCAAGTAAGTAAATCCCCCAAGCTGCTCTGCAAACTAACCTGGATAAATTCCTCTTTAATGTCCTCTGCTCTCTGCAGCTCAGTCTGGATCACTTGGATGAACTGGGCTGTTCGGTCTTCTACTCGAACATTGCAGAATCCAGCTTCCTGAATGAACTGCATCAGAGAGAAGGGGGGACGGTGAGTAAGAGTGGAAACAGCACCACCTCCTGGATAACTGTAGTATAACGTCTCGTAGAGAATGAACAAAACCGTTTTTCATTGGAGTCAAGCAAAAATCCTAACATACTGTATAAAATGTCTTTCAAAGGCTCTGGAAGGCATTAGTAGGTTTGACGTCGTTGTAAGTTGTTTTGGTCTGATGCAACGTTGCCTTTAGGCAGCAGTGCGTCTAGCTGGAGATTAGTCTGTACAAGAATTTCACCAAAAGTGATTGACAGTGGTTCTTGCTTCAGTAGCGCCCTCGGCAAGCTTCTCCTCCTGCCAACCCCAGAGTCTACTGCAGCAGCTGGTGAAAACACAATTTCTTCACTTTTCTTGGTTGGACGTAGATAAAGGTACGACACAGGGTAAATGGTGCCACGACAGAACCTGACCCCTCCATTCTCAGCAGCAAGTGGGAGTGTGTCTGCTCATATGACACATAAATAAGTATTTTTTTTTAAATGTGTCTTGACCTTTGTCTTTATTGCTCTCTTTGCTGATGATTAATGGATTCATTTCATTTGAGATGTATCATCTTATTTTCCAGATATTTCTTTTTATTATTATTGCAGCAGGAATCTAATCAACAACTGATATTTCCATCTCAGAACGACTAGTTTTAAAATGTCCTGGTATGTCATGAAAGCTCACTCTTCTAATATTGAACCAAACTACACAGCAGTGGGAAGTGCTGATATATAAACCTGCTGGTTTACCTTGCCATACTCTGACGGTGTGTAGAGGATGTAACCTCTCTGTTTGACGTAGGCCTCAAATACTGGAGTCCATGGCTTCTCCCCGCAGCAGTAGTCGCTGATCAGCAGCTGACCTCCTGGCTTTAACCAGGACTGGGTGCCAAGAAGCAGAAAAGTTACTGATCATATGGCCAAAGGAATGAAAGAATAATCGTGACATGAACTTTTAATATTTTTCTTATGCTTCTCTCACAAACAAATCAACGTAAGTATAAGATAAGAAGATGATTAAAATTCTCACGTGGAAGCGTTTGAAAAGAGCCACTTTGTCATCTATGTGCAAAATTGTGTCTCTGCTGTAGATCACGTCAAATGAACCTTCTGGAAACGTCCTCTTGGTAGCGTCTGCCACCTCGAACTGCACCTAAGGAAGCGCCAACAGCTTAGACGTATTTTGTTTCATGGTTGTACAGTGGTGCACGCTTATAACAAAGGAGCTGCAGAGGCAACTCTCTGATTTTTAATATGAAAAGTAAAAGGAAATAAACGTGATCCATACTGATGGCAGCTTCTCCGCTCTTGCCCTTTCAATGGCAATGTCGACCATGTTGTCGGACAAATCCAAGCCAAGCACTTCCACCCCAAACATCTGCAGAACAGCATAACATTTGCTTTCCTTTTAGTTTTTGTAATCATTTTGATGATGCTGATGTTTCTCCTGGTTTTGTTGGTCTTACTTTTGCCATGTAGAAATCTCCTCCTCCAATTCCACAGCCTACATCCAGAACCTTCTGTCCACGCTTCAGGTTCAGCAGGTCCACAAACTCCTGTTGGGAAAATTATTAAATCTTTAATTTGCTAAAATATCAAATCCTCAGCCAACTATTAAACATTTTATTATGCGTTTTGCTTTCTTTCAGCATTTTGCCTTCTTTCTGAAACATCTTTAATTTTTTTTTTTTTTTTTACCTTGGTTGTGCTGGGTCCACCTGTGCTGACATAACCAGCCCCAAACATCTTTTCGTAGCGCAGGATGCCTCGTCTGGTGTACTGCTGGTTGTCCAGGAACTGCTGGAATGTGCCAAAACCATTCTGGGAATTGGAGGAGCGAGGAAGCTTCTGCAGAAGCCAACACATCTGGTTCGGATTGTTTTTCATCTGAGACAGCAGAAGGATGAAAGCAAGAAAATATAATGAAAGAAAGATATGTTGTTTTTTTTAATCTAAACTTTTTACCACATTTTAAACATGTGAAGTATCACAGGAATTATCTGGAGATAAAGATTTAGCAATACCTCAACATAAGTCTGAACTGTCCTTTTAAAGACAATATCGAAACCAAAGTTTTGGCCTCCCTCCGGTGCCTCCACCTGCACCGAGGTGGCCAAGTGAGTGTACTGTGCCTCGCTGCGGTAGCAGGTGGGGTTGAAATCTCTCTTGCAGTCGCCTTTAAAGAATAAAAAAAGTAATTATTTCTGTTGAATAATAAAAAAAACCCACTCTATTCTTTAAATCTAAAGCCCAAATTATGATTTATATGGTTTGGGGAAAGCAAATTTAATTTCCAAGGCAATATTTCTTAATAAGTTTAAATGCTCATCAGCTTAATTTAATATAAATTGGTTGTTTAAGCCATCTGCATAAAATGCAACATTTTACAATTGTAAAAGATTCATGAAAGTTTCCGGTTGACTCAGTACCTGAGCGGTGGTTGCAGGACTCTCTGAAGAAGAGAAAGGCACCTGGCTGCAGCCAGTTCAGCATTTTCTTCATGAAGGACTTCAGCTCTTCGTCACTCAGATACATCAGCAGCCAATTGGAGAAGATAAAGTCGATACTGAGGAAGTAGTTATATTAGTAACTCCAAAATGTGCAGCTTGACAGGAAATATATTCTATACAGGAGAGATTAGTGAGCACCGGTCATGGACAGTAGGTATGACCTGCAGGAGGCGCTTTAAGATGCGATACATGAAATGTTTGATTAAATATAAACTCAGTTTAGTGAAACTGAGTCACAGTTTGCATTTCACCAAAAACTGTAGGTATAAGCTTCATCTGATTGTGTAACAGCAGAAGTCAGGAGATCATTTTCTGTGCCTCCTGTTTCTTTCACAACTGATTCACAGATCAGTCGTGATTTTTTTCATCTATTCTGCTTAACTTTCAGCAAGTCTGTACTCTTCACCCCTACCTGTGCTGGGGGATGTCCAGCTTTGTGACGTCAGCTTGGACGAAGCTGACGTTGCTATGGTGACCATTGTTCTGCCTGTTCTTGTCCACAAAGCTTTGCATGAAGTCCACCGCGGTCACATGGGCTGCCTTGGTCAGCAGGTGGCTGGTGAAGCGGCTGCAGAGGAACATGACAGTTTTCTATGAAACAAAAATGAAGTTTGATTCAAACAACTTTAACTGTAAGAATGAAGCATTTATAATATTGCTGCAGCTAAGAGTTATTTTTCTTGCATAGCGAACCTCCGGAATCTTTTAAAACAGACAAATATAGTTGTGTTTCATCGCCATAGTTAGGGGGAAAAAATTTTTGTGTCACCCTATATTCTGAGTAAGGCAGATGATATGAATATTGAATAAACGTGGCCCGACAACACAGCCTTGAGGAACCCCAGATGTGATCTTTGTTTATTCCGTTATAATTGCCAAATTAAACAAGTACATTCTGATGCAGTTTAGCAAAATCCTAGATAATCCCTTATACTGGTATGGTGTACCAGGTGATATGTTATGATCATCTGTGTCAGTTGCAGAAGAAAGATCCAGTAATACCAGCGTACAAATAAAATACAAAGCGATTTAATCCAAAAAACAGGTTTCTGTCTGGTTATGCAGGAAACCTAACTGTCATCATTGACTAATACCTAAAATTTCAAAACAATGTAATTTCTACTACCAAACCAGTCTCATCAAATCTAAAAAATATTGACAGGTCACCAAAAAATCTCAAGCAATCTGACCAACACCAGGACAATGGATTATATCCTGATTGTTCTTAAATAACTGCTCTGCCTTAAAATGAAATGTCTAGGACTAAATACATTTCAAGTTTGATAGATAAATATTAACCATGTAGACCTGCAGGTCATCAGAACACCATTTATTCAACGTTTCCTGGAACAAAACTAAAGAAGACAAGGCAGCATTTAATTTTCTTCCTCATACTATTTACAATAATGCTTTAGCCAAGGGCTTAAAACGTTTACAGGGAGTAACTGAGCTTCATGCTCACCCAATCCCAGCTCCCAGCTCCAGCACTCTTCGTCCCTCCAGGGAAGGCAGCATGGACAAGATCTCGGGCAGCTCATGCTCTGTCAGCTCTTTGGCTCGGGAATCCAGCATCATCTCCTCCACGGTGGCGGCCTTGGAGTGCTCCTTCCAAAACTCTGTCATGTTACAACGAACTGTTGAGCAAACAGACTGCGTGAGCTGAAACTGAGGATTGGAAAAAAAAATGTTAGTCAAATAAAAGGACGAACTTCGGTCAGATGAAAAGGAATTTATTGCCACGTCAATATTAAGTTGTTGTGTAATTTGAACTATTGAACTCTTTCCTGAGTCGCTGACGTTAGACATGGGGAGGTAAAACGTAATGCTTCTGTGTATCTTGTCAATCATAATTCACCTTTCAACCAGTTCTTGTGTGTGTGTGTGTGTGTGTTCAGTTTAGTGATTATATTTTAAACAGGCGGTTCTTATAAAATGTCTTTTAAACATAAATCCAGACTAACTCCCTGTCCAGCACACAGATTAACCTTTAATTGAACGGATTAGACAATCTTAAAACAGTACAGTGAAAATTGTATATGTGCCAAAGGGGAAAAACTGGATGATTTTAGCTGAATTTATAAGATTTACAGACCGTTGGTAACATCAAATTAAAAATATATCACGTCACATAATTTATTCTCTTTTGATCATCATTTGTTTAATATATATTAAAAAAAACTTGATTCATTACTATTAATTAAAAAAGAACAATATTATCCGTATAACTGGGATAACTGCATGTTAACTCCTGAAAAAGCTTCAGGGATGTTTTGGCAGTCCAGTGCTCCCAGTAGGATTACTTCCACCAGCTGAGTGAACAATTACAACAAAACCACACAAGACAACAAACTCCAGCTGGATCCAAACTTTGGTTTCATCATTTCCAGAAGACTTTCTGAAATCCTCCCAAAGAAAGCAAGACTTGTCTGTTCTCCTCATACCTTTTTCCATGGTGGTCTCTGGCTGATTAGCGCAGCAGGAAATAACAGGAATTAATCTCCAATGTCCATCCAGTGTGGCAGGTAATGCTAAGACTTTTTTTTTTTTTTTTTACAACTTGTAGCCCCTCCCAGACAAAGTGCAGATTTCAGCTTCTGTGGTCGCTCTTTAAATAAAAAGGTCAAAGTGGCGCGGATAGGAGGTGGTCTACATGTAGGCACCTGACCATTAGGATGCGTCCAATGCAGTGGCGGGGGAGGGTGTGCACATGAATAATCAAACAAGGACACGACTCACCACAGTGTGAGAGGCTCAGACTTCCCACCATCAAAAAAAGCACCTGTGATAGCTGTCAGCCTAAGGCAGGATAGAGGCTGGGTGATGCACACTTACTTGTCATTTTGCACAACGGTCGGTCTATGTGATGCTTCCCAGCGACGGTCTGCCTCACTGGTTTTGTCTCACCTCATCAGGGTTGTGCTGACACCATAGGAAATGTCTCGTGGCATGTGCGAATTACGCAATGTTGCCTCATCCCGTTCGGGCTCAAAGCCAGGACAGCTGCACCGAGCCGTGTGAGGTTGAAGCTGCAGAATTTGCTAGAAAGACCAAAGAGCTTTTCTCTTTGAATTTCTTACTAGTAAAATAAGAAGCAAATCAACATCAATTGTTATTATGTATATTTATTTATTGAACAAAACAAGTTTTTCACCGTCTTGTTCAATCTATAGGTATGGACTAACCTAGAGTTAGCAGAGTTAAACAAACAAACAACAACAACAATAATAACAATAATAATAATAATAATAGCATTTCCCAAATAATACATGAGATTTTTTCACACACACAGGCACATTTTGTCATATTATAGTCACAAAGTTCAATGTATTTCACACGGATCTTGTATGATGGAGCAACACAAAGTGACATAACTTTGAAGTTGATTAAATTAATTTATACATTTAAAAAAATGATTTGTAAATATAAAAATCTCCTTGCATGAGTTTTGCATACCTCCTTCTGCAGACAGTAATCTCTAGAACCATCTTCTTTAGCTCCAGTCATCTTTCCATCAGATCTGATCAGCTCCTTTGTCTCTGCTAAATAAAAGCTGGCCCACAGCATGATGCTCCTACCACCAGGTTGCTTGTTTTCTACCAAAAATAACATTTCAATGTACACCATATCAACTGTTACAGTTTTAGGGAACTTTCAGCCTATTTTTAGGCAAACTTTTAATGGGACATTTTATGCATTTCTTTCAATAACGGCTTTGACCTTCACAAAGACCAGATACTGTATATTATAGTCTTTCCATATTTAGATGACAGGCTGAACAGCATTCCATGAGATGTTCAAAGCTTTGGATATTTTTGCTTTGAATCTTTGAACAACTTCATTCCTTACATGCATGACATGTTTCTCTTTATGAAATGGTTTGTTTCAAAACAAACCTCAGAGGACTTTCTAGAGCAGATATTGTGGTTAAATTACTTAAAAGCAACTTTCAAATGCAACAAGTTACATTGAATCTCCCTCATGGGTAGCAGATTAGGAGGGCCAGAAGCACTCCACACTTTTAAGATTTATATTTGTAAAAAAGAAAATCTATTAATTTTGTGTGGGTCACAGACATTTTCAGAACATATTTGTGTTTGTAATCTCACAAAATGTGGAAGAGTTCAAGCTACAGTTCATGAATACATGAACAGTTCATTGTGTCTGAGTTTGGAAAAACTGAGAACGTTTGGATGCAGCGGTGAGTGAAGACGGTATTTTAAGGTGCCACAGTTATCTGCAGTGCAGGTGGGGTGATAATTTTTTTCCCAGCTCACAGTTGTTTGTTCGGACAAACAACTGTAAATGTTTCACATTTATAGGCTTATTATTAGCTATCCATGCTTTAATTCTGTTTTTTTTTTTTTTGCCTTGTCATGTGTCAGGTTTTTCACTGTGATATAAGTCATGTCTGAACTTTGACCCACTGAAAGTGAGTTTGGCTTTGAACTTTGTCATTGTTGTCTTTCTGTCATGCGTGGTGGAGAGCAGATAAGACAGTCATACCATGGGACGTGTACTGGCCTACTTCTAAGAGAACAGTGGCTTAAGTTTGTCATTAACGATTCAGAACAAAAATGTGTATAAACTATTTTTTTTCTAACGTGGATGATGCGACACATTCAGAGTGATATAATACTGTAAATGGATCCTGTGAAAACCGTTTCTCAACACATGGGAAGATAAATGTTTTGGGATGAATTTAGTTGTGTTTTTTAGTGTTAGTTTTTAGCTTTTGGATTCCTTCTTCCTAATTTCATTGTTTAGTCTTCAGTGTCCTGATTGGACACAAATGACTGGTGATCCAGACTCTGCCAGCATATGATGCATTTTGTCATGCTGGCTATAGATGATGTAACATTTTCAGAAATAGTGAAAACTAATGGCTCATAATCATTTATCTGCCTTCTTGTTTTACACAAGTTGAAACTTAATGCAGTACCCAACTTTTACAGTGTAACTTAGTTCATTGACATTCACAACAGCTACTTTTCTAACTTCCTTTTGTGCCTGGCTTTACTGCAGTGTTAACATGAACCAGTGCTTAAACAGGAACAATAGATTTATATTGTGCTCTTTTTATTCCCTGTTATGGAAGTTAAGGATAAAAATTGATTAGTACTTGAATTATTTTTGGCAGGAACTTAACTTTTTAAGTGTAAAGTTTTTGTTTATAGGTTCCCGTGTCCCTCAGCCTGGAATAAATTAATACTTTGAACATTTTTGTCTAATAAATTAGAATTTATTGATATTACAAAACATTATTTTCACCCTTTTCACATTTAGACATTTACAAAAAAATAACATTTTAGATTTTACAATGCATGATTTGTTTCCACAAGTTTATAACCTGACCATTTGTCTTTTTGTGAGGAATCGTGAATTGTGGAGTTTAGCTTACAGACCTCCCAGATAACTTATGTAAGTGTGTTTGTTTTAGAGAAGCAAGATCTCACTGTACCAACATGTTAGGTCCGGTTAAGTTCAGACTGACAGTCATTCAAGGGTCACTGCTTGTATTTCTAGGAAAAGTGGATTGATGAGAAGAAATTGGTTTTGACTTACTCTCACAGCACAGATTATGTTTGAACCTTCACTGAATGAGTAACATGAGTGTAAGTTTTAAGTTTAAAGTTTTATGCATTAATTTATGAGCGATCCAACAATCCCTGCCAGTGGATGCTGTATTCAAATAAGTAAAAACATTTATTGCTTCATGACATTCTGTGGCTGCTAATGATGAGGTTATCTTATAAATGGTGAATGTTATAAATTCTTACACTTTCTTAAATGTTGCCCAATGCTGACTGTCTTGTCTTTGTTTTTGGTTTTTCCTCCCAAAGTACTGATACTTTGCATCTAGCTGTTTCTCTTTCCTGGATGTAGTTATTTGCTAATCAAATGCCTGATCTATTCTCTTAGTGGTTGATTGTGGAAGATAAGCGCTCAAACTAAACCTGGTTTTGCTGGAGGTCACTTCATGCTACCAGAGGGTGGTTCCTCCCCACTGTTGCCCCATGCTTACTCAGGATCAGCTCAGCTGCTTTGATGAATTTGACTGTATTGGGATCAACTTGGCAAGAAAAAAATAAACATACAGGCAAATAATGAGAGGTGCATTGGAATTATGGGTTATATACCAGTCAACTCTAGATATAAACAAATGAGGAGAAAAACAACAATGACACATTGCAAATTGGTTAAAATCAAGACAATACTTAAAATTAAATAAAAAATGTGTGTAGTTCAATTTTAAAATCTGTATGTAGTTTGAAAATATGGATTGACTGTGTTAAAGATTTATATTTCTTCTTAGTATGACTAATGATGATGAGAAAACTTATTGTGCTTCAGCCTGACCTTTGAACTGTGTCTGTCTCTGGGCGAATTTCCCAATATTCTTTCTGCACTGCTGTCTGTGTGTGTGTGTGTGTGTGTGTGTGTGTAGGCTGATAAGCTCACATGACTTTCACTGCTACACTGAGCCTGCAGAGTTATCATGTTGGGATTTTTATCAGGAAACCTCAGAGAGACAGAAACGACGCATCCTCTTTACTGGAACCTGCCACTTCTCTCAGCTTGAATGGTTAAATTACACTGACATATTAATTTTGTTAACTGAGACATCGATGAAGAGAAACAGTAACAGTCTGCAACAATCTGAATACGTTTTAGATTTAGTTAGGTGTGGTTTATATTTTCATTTGTTTTTAACAAGGCTATTTCAATGAACAAAATTGAATTAAAAGAAAATCTATGTTATCTACAAGGCACTACGTCCAAATGGTATCCGTTTAATCTTTTCTTTAACTAAAAAAAAATAAACTTACCTTTATTTAAATTTATTTTAAATAAATAAACTTAAATTGGTCACACAAACAGACCAATACCGAAACCTTATTTAACTTTTTTTCTGACATAATTTGACGTATTCAATTTAGAGCAGTCTCACCTTGGGCCACTAGATGTCAGTATATCTCTTGAACATGTGAATGAAATCAAACAAATTGTAGGTTAAGATGCTGAGGCATCGATATGCAAAATTATTACATTTCAGAAACCAGACCTTATTGAATTTTATATATTTTATGTTATTTTTACACATTAAAAAAACATTTTCCTAGCAGATGAAAGTAATGCTGATTGATAAAACTTCATACAAAGTTCTTCATAATTTATGTTATAAATCATACTTGAATGAAGACAAATTTACTAAACATCAGTTTAGGAACATTTAAACCAAATAATAATACAACTTTTTTTTTTTAATACACATTTATTCAACATTTCTCATTTTTTTGGTCCTGCTTTAGTTAAATAGCAAACATCATACATATATTTATTGGAAAACAATAAATAAATAAATCGCACATCAATAAAATAAGATCTTCAATGTTTTGTGTATTTTAGCATGACAACACCAGTGTCATAGCTGCTATTGAGAAAAAAAAAATTGACATATTAAAGATGAAATTGAGCAGATCTTTGATTTTTGGAGCTGCAGCAACATTTGCAGACTGAAACAAGGTGTGATGATAATAACAGTCCAAGGTACGTCTCTCATAAATATTCACAAGGCCTTTGATGTAGAGATGTTTTGTTTACAGAGCTCTAAAATTAGTATGTCTTGGGACAGAAGAGCATCTTTGTTCGTTTCTCTTACGGCTGCTCCTAACAGAGAGAGACAGGTGCTGCTGCTATTACACATGCAGAGCTGAATAAAGCAAACATTTGCATTTCCCCGTGAAAAATGGAAAATTACCTGAGACGTATTGGATGTGCTCGGTCCCCAGGAGACAATCAAGTAATTGCTCTTCATTTGGACGCGAGTGCTCAGAAGCCATCATCGGAGAGAGGCAGAGAAAAAGTATTTTAGCTTTAAAGATTCATTGGAAACCTCACAAACTATCTTTAGATGTTCCACATTTGCGGATTCTTCAGGGAAAAGTCAAGGAAAACATTGAAGAGTTCGTACCACATATAATGTGTTAGATGTATGCATTTTCTGAAATATTTCTTCTGTCTGTACATCCGTTTCTTCTTCTTCCATCTCCGTTTTAATGCTATTTACAACTGACTGAATTCTCTGCACAGCTTCATTGAATCCAACATTTTTCTCACCTGTCAAGTACCAGTAGTTGTGTCAAGACACAGAGGTTGTAAACAGATCCTCCTGAAGCACAACAGCTTTCAGAGTTCATGTCAGTATAACAATTTATGAAAGGTAAAATACAGAGAATTTGCTACCATGCTGGTTTCCTCCAAGTTTTCTCTATTGGCATGGGAGATAGAGCGAGTTTAAAATGGACAAAAATAACATTAAGTACTGATGAATGCTTGATCTTGGGATCATGATGGATCAGCAGAATGGAGACTTGAGTTATATTTTTCAAGTTATTAATGTGTGTGTCAATTGGAAGATCATAATAGATCCGTCACTTGTCATCTTCTCTTACATGACTTGATGCAATCTGCTCCTTACAAAGATAACTCCTTGGTGTTAGAAGGTCAACTGACTAATTGTTCTCTCTCCCATGTGAGCAAAAATGTTCAAATAAAACGTTTCATTGTCACAATCATTTTTACATGCAATAAACTAAGTATAAGGTATTTTAGCAAAACAAATTGGTCTGATTTTTGTATAAAGGGGGTCTCTAAATCATGGCAGAGCTGAAAGTTGAAAATCATATGTGCAGTATTAAATGAAAGGCAATGTTCTAAATATTCACTTTTTCTTTGTCAAAAAAATGGCTTTTTGTTCATTCTCAGCAACAAGAACAATATATGGGTCACCCTTTCTTCAAAATTCTTGCAATATTCAGTAAGTTGAATAAGTTAGAAACTTCCAATATAGCTTTTTTTATTATTCAATTGATGTCACTGGAAAGCAAAACACACAGTTAATAAAACATGAACACTTTGTGTTGTACTTGGGATTTCATATTTTAAGAAGAGCTTGCTTGTCTGAGCTTTTTAGGGCTCACATATGTGAAAATCTCAAACTGAAATTGTTTTAAAAGTGTTGATCTGAATAAAACGCCTGTACTAGCAGGTCAGTATCTTTGACTTGTGCTCATTTGCTCCACTAAATGATAGATTTTTCTAAAGAAACAGAGCAGATTTTTATGAGTCAATAATTTGTTGAGAGATAAATACATAAATAATAGTTCAGCAAAAAACATTTCTGCAAACTTGAGAAAACTGACAGAAACCAAATATTAAGCTCTGACTCATGGCCTGTTTTTGAGAAATATGGCTGAAAATAACATGCCCAAAATGAACTGAATGTATCTCAAGAACTACTGAGTTTATTTTAATTGTTTTGGTATCAAAACAAAGGCAAGACCCTTTGTTTTGCATTGCAACTATTAAAACATATCAGCTGTAATTTCTAACTTCCAGCTTTCTAAATATCCTAGCAAAACAGGAAGATATGCTTACATTTAAAAAAAAATTGAATTCATTTTATAAGACGTTAAAACATGAGATAGCTTCGTAAATGACCAATAAATAATGTGTGCTCAAAGTAAAATGTCAAAAATAGAAAACCCTCTCTGAATAAGGCAAACACATGAATTCCCTGAGTGTGTAGGTTCTGAATTTTAGAGTCATAAAATTCAGAGAAATTTATGACCTTTTCGCTTAAACAAACAGAACATGCAGAACGCTGAAGTATTCATAATTAATCCCGAAACTATGTTCGTTCATCATCTGACCTTTATGAAGCATTGCTGCACCCAACAAAGACTTCAGGTTTGCTCCCTTTCCTCAGACACCGGAGACATGCTGGATAGAAAATATAAATCATTCAGAACACCTACGGCTACGTAGGAGGGAAAACTTTGAAAAATGCAATAAAAAACCCCCCCAAAAAAACTCTGGTGTGTACTTTATATATATGTCTGCAGCTGGGACATCTGAAAAATGAATGCTGAAGCCACCTGAGATGTACCATCGAAGCGTGTGAGGTTGTTAAGAAATCACGGTGACAAAAGGTTCACGTTACACAGCAGAGGAAAGTTGCAGGACTTTTTCCCCCGTGCCTCAGGAAGCCGGTTCACTACGTGAGGATGATCCGATACAAAAATCATCTAGTTGTGCTGGCAGATCCTGCAGAGAAAGTTATAGAGACAGTGTGATGTCATGGCTGTAATCAAAAGAAACAACAGAGCTCAAACAAGCAAATAATGCTATTCATTCTGCATTTAAAAACGTCAACGATCTGCAGTAAATGTCTTTGTATGGTAGTTAATTGGGCAAGAATTGTTTTAGAAATGGTTATTTTTTTAATGACAGAATAATAATAATAATAATAATAATAATAATAATAATAATAATAACCACCCAGGGCTAAAACCATTCAGGTGAAAATGTAAGATGTAAGATTTTTTGGCACATTATGGGTTTATAAAATAGTACTTTGTATTTGTTTTCTTTGTGTGATGTTGTTAATTTACCAAAAATAAAGTGAAAGGGAATATTATTCTACTCTGCTATAATACAATAGTTGTTTTGTTACTTTTGAAATTTCTTGGTATTCATTTTGTTTTCTCTCGTAGCCAGAGGAAAAGATTTATACAAGGTCAATGCCTGCTTGCCCAAAGACAATCATATTTTTGGATTGTTGAAGGAAGTCAGAGACCATCCATACATGAACAAAGGAAACTATGAAAACAATTTTTAAATGAATTAGGATCACCAAAATTAAAATACAGAATTGCCAGATAATGAAAGAAACCCTTTTGATTCTATTGTCATACCTGTTTTTTTTTTTTGTTTTTTTTTTAATATCTAGAAGTTCACTGATAATGTAAACGACACACAATTAAATAGTTTGGGAAAGCTAAGAAGTTGATGTCATGACTTTCTACCTTTATAGTGTTTAATTTAAACGGAGGCACAATTATTTATGTATTTTACAAAGGTTAGAATATGCTGCTTCCCTGTGTGAAACCAGGGCGAAACTAAAATAAATCTGGTAATATATCAGAAGAAAACATTGTGAATATTATGTTAAATCTGGAGGAAAACAGAAGATCCTTGTAAGCTTGAGAACCCCATCCAATCTTTGAAATACGAATGTGGCAGTATCATGTTGTGGGAGCCTTTAACTAAATATATTGAATCATGGGAAAAGAATAAAGGATATTGAAGCAACATCTCAAAATATGTGCCGGGAAGTTAATATGTGTCAAGATAAACCTGAGCATATCACCAACTCAACTGCAGAGTAGTTTAAAAACAATGAAGTTAATGTTTAGTGGTTATTACAAAGCCTGAGACACATGGAAAATGTGTGAGCAGAGCTGAAAAGGTGTGTGTGTGTGTGTGTGTGTGTGTGTGTGTGCGTGTGTGTGTGTGTGTGCGCGCGTGAACAAGTCAGCCTTTCTTACTCCAGTTCCTGCAGAAGAGAACGAGCTACTATTGTGAAAAGTTTATGGAAGGATACAGAAAATCTACTGAAAGTCATAGAAATTAAAAGGCCGTTCAACCAGATACTGTGGAAATAAATGCAAAATTACTTTTGCATTTATGTAACAAACCCATGAGCCTTAGTCTGATTTATTATGTCCCTTTATATAGTGTATGCAAATATATGGTTTAGCACCCGTCGACCGCTATATTTCTTTACCAAATTACATTTCCCCGTACATGCAAGTTTTACTTTGGTTTGATACTTTGGCCTCAGTGTGACCTTCAAGGAGCAAGTCAACATGAAAACCTTTAAGCCTCAAACATGGCACATACAGTACAGAACATGATCTGTTCTCCACAGGATCAAACTCAGCTGAAGTGACATGTGAATCGATGCAGAGTGTTCAAAGAAGCTCAGTACTGAGAAAAATCTGCTGTATGAGCTTAAAGTGTAAATATATTGCTGCGTTATACCCTAATGAAGTGATTTTACGTCATATGTATTACAAAACATTTTACATGTGAAATGCAAATGTTGTTGTCACTTACATGTCTAATATGCACACATAAAAAATATCAATAGGCAAGGAAAACTGCACAATAAATATTGAATGAATTAATAAGTAAGATACATACTACTGTACAACAGATGGCAGTATGGACCTCTTAAACTAAGCTGTATGATGCATCTGAGATGCAGAATTGCCCGAGATATTTACTTCTCAGAATAAACCAGTTATTAAATATCTTATAAAGGTTTTCTTCCTTTTCTCTTTTAATCTCTGCGGGAGTAACTGCATCAGCAGCATCCCCTGTTTTACTGAAAGATCAGTTTTTCCATCCTCCGGAAAGAGGAGGTTCATCTGGAAGTGGAGTTTAACCCTCATATAAGAGCTACTCAAATTAGATCGGTCATCTCAATTTCCATTAAAAGTTTAGCAAGGTCAGAAGCAAAGTAAATGATAAAAATAATTTTTTTTGTAATATATCTTTCCCTTGAAATTGCTCGATTTCGATCAAAGGAAATTCTTCGTTTTTTGCTGGTGTCCCAATGCTAAAATAATAATAATAAAGTATTCCAAAATGAACATATGAAAAGATAAAGTTTTGGCTGATTTCACTTATGTACTCTGGTGAATATTTCCTTTGTTTCTGGATCTGCTGGGTAGCTGGAAAACAAATCAGATATTTTTGTCCTAAATTTGCCTGAGGGCACAACATGCCTGAAGCAAAACCTAATACAGACAAGGATGGCAACAAATAAGCTAATTAGTAAATTAGAAAAGAGTGTGTTATTAACCCACGTCTATAGAAATGTAGACACCAGTCTCAAAAAGTGTGCAACATCTTTTTCAGAGTATTTAGAGAGATGCATCAGCTACCAAAGCACAATGTAAAGCTAACACATATTCCTTAAAAACATTCTTGTAAATGTTTTTTTCAGAAGTGACAAGATTAGTGGCCAGGTAAGCCTGAAAAATGGCAAAAACATTTTGGTATAATACATTTTGGTGTTAATTTTCAGAAAATTTGGTGTGTTTTCATAATCTAAACATGAATTGTTCCAATTATATTTCCTAAAAAAGAAAACTGTCCCAAAAAAGTAAAGTTTTTGAAAGTCAACTCAACATATTTTAGCTTACAAGGAATATTAACTTAGTGCTTGACCCTGATGCTAACCTTCAGTAAGTTTAATAAAAAATACTTGCACAGTTTATGGGAGTACACAGTCATTTTCTATTTTGTTGGTAACAGCTAAGGAGAAATGCCGTGTGGCACTCTGACCCCACACACAACCCAGTTAATAACTTCAACCAACCTTTAAGACTAACAAATCAACACATTTGAAAAATTCCCTTGGATGAATATATAATCAATATTCTATTCTGTTTTGTAACTGACAAGGGAAAATAATTTGTTTTCAAGCTTCTCTCGTTATTATTCTGCCAGGAAGCTGACTTTTGTTCTCCTCGTCTTTCCCTGTCGGCATTCCTTGTCTGTCTCTTCCTCTCTGTGCTGCTGCAGGTGTGGCCTCTAAATCCCAACAGATCCTCCTGACACGCCTGATCCTTATCAGACTCATTAGCAAGCAGTAAATCTTCTGAGGATTTTTCCTTGACTTTTGCCAGGCTTCTTGCATTCACCAGCTGTGTAAGTCTCAGACCAAAGCCTTGCTTCATGCTAGTCCTTGTTAGTTGTGTTTTTATACCTTATTATTTCCATTTTTCTTAGATCAAGCTGTCCTGCTTGTGAATTTGCCAACAACTCTATGCTCAGCAATACCCTGACAAGTGAATTTTTTCCCCAAATAAATCAGCATTGCCACAAAGCTGAATTATTGAAAAACAAGCAAAACTATGATGTATTAGACACACAACCCACAAACTTGTACCTAAAAGAAGACACATATTAATTGATGCTTAAGAACTTTATTACAGCATGTGGTCAATGAGTTTTTTAAAGCGCTGAGCTAAAACGAGTCCTACTTGTGCTTTTCATTCCGCCTCTACCATTACCTTTGGTAAAACGGGACACAACCCCAGCAAGCCCCTTTTCTTTCCCCCACTGGGTTGCAACTCAAACTTGAATCTATATTCATATTGCATCCAATCGTAAAAGTCAGCTGCGACCAATTTTGCACAAACACTACAAATCTGGATCTGCAATTACCAGCTTTAAAACTTGAAAATCTCTTTTACAGGCCAGGGCCACTGGGGCAAAAGTAATTACACAATCTGTGGAGGTGTCATCAGCACATAATTTCTGTGGTCGCTCAGACATGAAGGGGACCTTGAGAGGTGTGTGTGTGTGTGTGCGTGCGTGTGTGTGTGTGTGTGTGTGTGTGTGTGTGGAAGAGGGTTTGTGTGTCCCTGCACTCCTCATAGGGCTTTGCAAGCGGCTGACTGTCAAAGTGTGGAAATGTGATCGGTAATGAGAGACGCTGTTCTTAACATGATTGATTCCAGATGCCCTTGCAAACAATCACAGTCAACAACAAACTGATATATGACAAAGAACGATGGTGGAGTGGATGAGATTTGACAATTTACTGAAGCCGCTCTTATTGACTAAGAAAACACTGTGTAGAAAAAAATGGAAACAGGAAGCATGCTGAGGGACTGATGGATAGGAATGAACAAACCTCACAATATGGCAAATGCTTGTAAGAATAACAACAACTAGGGCTTGCAGTAGAAAAACTAAAAGGATGTTTGTCATTTACTTTTATAGTGAATTAATTTTATCATTGGTGTGTTGGGTGGTTGTTTGAAACACATAGCAAAAGACGGGTTTAAATTAAAATATATTGCGAAAGAACGGCTCAGTCAAAGTACAAAAATACAGTTGAAAATTTATGGTCATGCTGATTTATATCTATATTTAATTTAACTCACAAATTACCCAAATAAATTAAGGAGCACAAAGTTTCTTGTGATTCCAAGAGTTTCAATTTTCAAAAATTCTAAATTTTGTTGTTATGAGAAACTTTTTAATTATAATGAAATTCACATTTCAATAAAACCAAAAATTAAAGAAGTCATAATCTGTCAGAGGAATGTATTTTAATATCTTGTCAAGAGAACATTTCTCATTATAAAGAGATACTGCATCTAAATTTGTTTCTCAACTCTGGCAGTTAAATGTGTAACATTGCTAAGAAAATGTATAATTTTCTTTAGATCTTCAGATGTGCAAAGCTGGGAGAAACATGCCCCAAAAGACTTACAGCTGTACCCGCAGAGAAAGGTTATTTTACAGAGTGTTCACTCGGGGGCTGAATACAAATGAATGCCAGTCACACTTTCCAGTTTTTTATTTGTAAAAATGTATTATTTTCCTTTTTATTTATAGCTGTGCACTACCTTGTGTTGGTCTATCACATAAAATCCCTAATATGCTGACGTTGGCATGAGCAGCAACTGCCAAGATGTTTGACTGGTTATTAAATTACATTGATGCTCAGAATAATCTCATCATTATCAGAAAAAACAAATAATGTTGGGTGCAACACATATTTGATGCAACAATTGTGTCACATAATCAAAGTTACACAATTATTTTTAGACTTTTGACAATCTAGTTTGCTGCAGCTGACCAAATACTTTTTTATTATTGTCTTACTTTCAATATAAAAGTTTTTCTGCACCATCGGCTCCCTGTGGTTCAGTGTTTATATTCCCAGCCTTGTCTCATACGTCTCAATAACTTATCTCAATAACATTGGGAGAAGAAAAAATATATATATTTCACAAGAAGAATAAAAACTTTCTGCTGATGTTTCTTAAACATTATTTTTTTTCATTTTTAACCACAGTTTCAAAAGGTTTGGTACGCAGACAAATGTAAAACCATGTTGGATTGATTTCTCATTTTTGAAACGGTAGACCAAACTCAATCTCTTGTTTTATGTGAAAGATCGATCTTTGGAGTGTATGAAAGCTTTCAGGATTTATTAGACTGCACTGTAATCACTTCTTCTCCCAAAAGGCTACTGAATTACAAGGCTTTATGATAATTTATGGGCTTAGCTCTTAAGAAACTTTTATCCATTCCAAGAGTTGGAAGTGTAGAGTAAGGCAGAGGTTTTAGCCGCAGTGGTCACACTGATCAAGATCAATCTTTAAAAACTGTTCCTGCCTCTACAGTCACACAGCTTAAGATAAACTGAGGCCAGTGTTTGCTAAAACTCATTACTGAATGAAAGAACCAAATATCCACTCAAAAAATTTGAAAATAAATTTGCAAACAGAGAAGACAAAGTGACCAGCCTTTTGCATCACACTTCCATGTTGACTTAGGTCCAGATATCATGTGTGATATGTTTCTTCTTTTTCTTTTTTAAACTTTAGCTGATTTTTAAAATCTTTTTAGTTTTCTGGTATATGAGAACCCAGGTCTACTGCAACGGAAACCTTTGCACAAATGCAGGAATCGTTCGCAGAAAGATCCACTTTATGATAGCGGAAGATATGCAGGCTCTGTTTATTATTTATTATTATTTTTTACAAACTTTACAATTCACTTGTGCTCGGATATGTAGCACAAGTGAATTGTATATTCATGTCATGTCCTCAGTTAAAATCTACATAAAACTGAATTTAATTTTTCAAAAGTAAACAGAAAACAGCTGAGAACCCGGCAACCAAGGAACAATGATGCGACATTTGAAACCCAAAAGTTGGGCACTAACAAATTCAAATAAGGCCATTTAAGAGAAAATTAGTAATGGAAAATTCTCCAGCTGAATATCTCACTAAATAATACCTGGTGAATTTTTTTAGTGAGGGGGAGAAAGAAACCCTGCCTAAGAACAGCAACAAACCTGAAACCTATCCAGAAATTTAAAAGCACAGTGGGAATCCAAGCTTCTCTGTAATTCATGACGGTGGCTAATAATCACTTTTGAAGAATTGTAAAATAAATTAATTAAAAAAAAAATCCTGCTTGCATGTTGACATGTAATCTGTGCTCCGGTTCTGACCAGTCCTCTTACACCAATGAGCATGAGCCAATTTCTTCCAAAAGTTTCATATTAGTGATCTCTGCAGTGACTGGATAGGTTTTACTTTGTGCCACACAATCTGTCCAGGTTTTTTTTTATGAATCAAAGGAAGCTCAGGTGGTTGCAAAGAGTCTAACTTTGCAGCAATGCTTTATACTGAACAAGCCTGTGGTGACAATGACATAGAAATCCCCTTTAACAGGAAGAAACCTGAAGCAGAACCTGGCCGACCTCTGTTGTGTTCCCATACTTGTGCAATGGGTTGTTGCTTCCCTTGATTGTAAGTTCTTATTGTTACATAATTTTAGGACAAAAAAACTCTTCTAAAGGAGAGAGAGATCTGTCTTCACCTGTTCGCTTTCATTAAACTCATCTTCACTTTCTGAATATAGGATCCGTGGGGATGAGAATGCTCTCTCCATCCTTTTCTTTGTTGCAAATGAATGGCCACACATCCATTCAACACTTCCTGCTAAAAAGTTATTTTGTTGTCAATAAAACATTTTTCTCTTCACTGCCAGGAACAGTGGCAGGGTTCCAGATGGCACAGCTATATACTACATCAGCATCCAACATATCTGGTGCTACCTATCCATTTCAGAGGACATGGGCTTTTATTGTGTGAACACAAAAAGACTTAAATTGATGTATATCTCTTCCACAGTCATATTGTTTTCCTAAGAATTAAGGAGAAAAGATTGAAGTTGACTAAAAATCTTTAACTGATTATCCATTTCAAACCTAATTCAGTTTGATACTAACTTTCTTCTGTCAGCCTTACATTTACAGCAGCTACAGCTCAATGGTTTAAAAAGAGGCGGTGGTAAAAATGCAAGTGCTCAACAAGTTCGTGTGGAGCTCAATGATATCTTTTAAGCATTGAAAGCAGAGGCTTGGAAGACAGATGGAGTTTGTGCTTCTCCTCCCTGACACAATGCACCGGAGCTTTTCTTCACGCCTAAGCTGACACCTGCAGACGCAGGCCAGGGGATAATGGCACCCTGAATCAGACACCGAAGCACCGTAACGGCATGCCCTCAAGCCTGCCTGTCAGTGTAAATCAAAAACCCCTAAGTAATTATTTTTATTCTTCCATCAGCTCAGGTATGAGCACCCTTGAGGGGGGCTTCCTGTCTGCCTCCACTGCTCAACCAACAACAGCCCTACAATCTGGCCTGTTTTCACACCGACATTTCAAACAACAAATCCTGGTCAGGGCCTCCCATGGCTGATGGAAATGACAGTTTAGTATAAATCAGAGGGGCTCGTCTGAGAGTTATATAAACATCAAAACAGGCTCAAGCATTTAAGAAACATGTCAAAACATACCGGGATTAACTTCTTGTCACGTGGGCAGCGAGTACTTTGAACAGGATTTTAACTGGAGCGCAGAGCAATCTTAGCGAATCTATTGAGTTGAGAGGACAGCTGTGTCTGCACAGAGTAATGGGTGGTAAGGACGTGTAGATTTTACTGCAAGGCTTGGTGTTCACTCCATCTGGTGTTCAGATCATTTTAAAAGGCTCAGAGAAATGACTCAAAGCAAACTCTGGTCATAAACTCACGTCAGGTCTGCTTCTGACCATTTTGTGGCCAAACCGGAGCTGCTTTCAGGTCTCTGTACTCAGTGCAACAGCATTGCAGCAAATCACTTAGAGCTTCTTAAAAAAAACATAATTGGACAGCACCATAAAAGCCTTCATCATCACTTTGCCTCAAACGTAACATTTCATCTGAAGCTTTTTTTATGATGAGACCATTTTCCTCCCAGCAGCCAGAGTGTTTTAGAAAGCTGCATCTATACCTCTGCAACCTTTTTATACACTGTTGTATATCAGCAAGACAGAAACACATGGTTGGTGCCAAGCAATATGCGCGTTTCAGCTGAAGATTGCAGTACAAACATAAGCACCCTCAGCAATTATTGCCACCACTGGTAAATGTGGATAAAAAGCGTTTAAGTTTTCTGACATTTAAAACCTTACAAAAAAATCCAACCTTTAATTTGAAAACATGCATCCTGGGGAGAGTCCCATGTGAATAGACACATTTGTTTTCTTTTGCAAGATCATCAATATTTGTTTCCCCAACAATCTTAGCTTTAATAAATTCAGCTTAAGTCTTTTTTCAATATTTAAAAAGGGAAAGACAAGAGAACATGCCATTTGGAACCCAGGACTAGTGTTTTGGTGGTTCAGAATCACTCCTTTAGATCAGGATGCCACTTTGCTGATTTGAAAACATTCCTTTTCCTAAATACTGATTTGATTTTCTTTAAGTTGAAAGCAAGGTTGTTTTCTTGCCTCAAGCATCACAAATTTTTAACATCCTTTTGATTGTTTTATTACAAATCCGAACCATCTCAGTGGTATCCGCCGTAAGATTTGCTGTGATTTCGTGAATTTTCAGGCATGTTTAAAAAGGGACAATAGCAGAGTAACAAACACGCAGCCCTGTGGTGCTCCAGTAGTATTACAGGAGGAATGCAAGCTCATTTTTCACCATGTGTCTTGGAGCCCAGCTCAAAAACATCATTCCCTGAGCATTGTGGGACCTCAGTGCTCATAGAATCGTCAAGGAACAATTAGCTCATCAACATTACCAAGTCCTTACTCCTAGTTCATTCATCAATCGACTGGCACCACAGTCGAGCCCAATCTCTCTATAAGATTATGTGTTGAGAGAATATTGTCTAAAAATGTCTACAAAAGATTGGTTGGCTTTGTGGAAAATTTGAGCAAACAGTGTAGATGAATATTCATTCATTTGTCTGACATCCCAAATGTTGCCTCGTTTGCTGGTTGACGAGGTGCTTGTTCATGTGTCGTTGCTGTGATATGATCATCTGCTTGTTATAGTTTGATGAACCACAAAATGGTGACATGCTGCAGTTCAGAACCACTGCATTAGAGTTGCCTGAGAACTAAACCATGAAAGATAATTGAAGCATACAACATGACCTTTACCACAGTCATCTGAGCTCATTTAATGTTCACGCCACAGAGTAAACAGAATTCAATTAGCCAGTGTGGCAGTGTGTAATTTAAGATAAAAATATGATGAAAAATTAAAGCATGTAGTTAGATAATGAATAAATTGCTATGGGACAAGCTGTAATAGGACTTTGTGTTTTCAAAGAGTTTTGTGCGATTTGTTTTTAAGCATTTGTTTATTTCATTTAAAGGTTTAAACAGGCTTTCTTATGCAGAAGTCAACCCTCTCTGTGAAATGTCAAGAGTTATTTTCTGTCCCACGTGATGTTAAAAAGTCCAGGTTTGGTCCCAACAATAAACAGTTGCTGTAGCTTCATGACGTTTAACAAGCTTTAAATCAGTTATTTTTAACAGTCGCTTTTTTTTTCTTGCCACTTTTCCAGAAAAGTCAGATTTGTGGAGTCCAAAACAAATAGCTGTCCGGTAAGCTGACTCTCTCCCACTTGAACTGTGACTCTCAGCAGCTTCTCCAGATTTTCTATGGAGTGGGCTGTTTCTCAGAGTAAAGCTGCTCTTGCCTGATCTGTAAGTTTCTGTACACAAGAGTATTCAAGGACTTCAGCTATTCAATGGCAGTTGTGATTCCTAGTCCCCATGAATACTGGGATCCTATGAATAATACATTGTTTGTGGATGTAATAGGACAAAATGGACTTTAGCGAAGACGACAAAGAGAAAAGTCTTTGTCCTACATGTTTTGGATTTTTTTGTTGCTCTTTTTTCCATAATTTTTTCTTACCACAGTCATTTCTATCTCCTATTTGCTCTATGTGTGTTTTCCCTTTTCCATATGATACATGATAGATTGCAATAATCATCTGCTTTAGGTAGATGGTGACACTGTATACGTCTTCTGGCCTGTGGCAAACTCCACGCTTGGACAACTGTTTAAAAATGCACTTTTTCTATCTGACATGTGCTGCTCACAAGCGAGACAGAACATCGATAAGCCCAAGGCATGGATACACAAGACACACACACACACTAAGGCCATGCAATGGTTCAAAAAGCTTTCATAAATGTCTCATAAATTAAACAATAATTGCTCAGTGAAGCATTAATTGTTTGTAGCTTGTGACAAACCGCGATAATTTTATAACTGATGGGAGGAAGAAAGCAGTTGATTTCATCTGGATCAAACAAACAAATCATAAAGCCCCCAGTTTATCAGCCATGCTTGCAGACGTTTGCAGAGTGTTTCAATAAATCATTATTTGAGGCTTCTGGAGCAAAAATAAACTGTTATTCTCCAAACTAATGTTGCGTGCTGTCTGTGTTTTCCAGACTCATTTATCAGTTTCTCCTTTATTTTGTGCGTTAGGAGGGGAGTGGGATATATAGATGAAATTACACAACAGACACATGCCTGCACATAAAAATAGCCTTGTTTCCACAGATGCTTTCTATATACCTCTGACTTTGTTCTTGAGATGATCACTACTAATCAACATTTTGAATCACTGTGACATATGTAGAATAAAAAAGTTCAAGTATCCCAATTTAATTCGGGAAATTGAACTCAGGCAAGGCTGATGCGACACAATATGTCAACTTTAATTACAGCCTAAAAAAAACAAAACAAAACACAAAAACATCTATTTTAAGCTGTATAATATATTCACAGAGGGACCTTCCTCGGATGTAATCCTCCATCCAGCCATGTGAAAAGCTTGTAAATCCCAACAATAATATGTATAATATCCATGCATCCGATCCAACATATTTGGACATATTATTATAGATATAGCAGAACTAAGTCCCACTCATATTCTTTTCAAATTTTTCTTGGTTTAGAAAATCTGATACTTTATACAAACATTTGTTTACTTTACAAAATCCTCCAAGATTTTGCTGTTCAGGCTCTTAACAGGGTGTCACATTGAGCACATAGAACTAGTCGCTAGAAGGACTAGTCACTAGAGCGACCTCTAGAGGTGGCTACAAGTACTCACTGTTGATGAAAGTAGGCGAGTAAAGCAATAATTTTGTGAGTGGGGTTGTGCTGTGAATGGTTCGATTGGTTTTAGTGAGATAGGAATCATGTTTTTTTGGACATGTATGGAATACAAAGATATGTAATTACATTTCATACTGGGTTTTCATCAATTCACCATCCATGTTGCATTATATTTGACTGCCATCAACCTGTCCAGGAACAGCCGGTCAAAATTAACAGTTCTTTTGCGACAACCTGGTACCATGTACCTTTCTTTAAAAAAGGTCAATGAAATGTTATACACTGTCTATGTATGATAAAAAAATAAAAAATGGTCTAAAGGTCAGACATATTTTTCCTTGAGACTATTTGTTGCATTGAGTTTTATCATATATAAGTATGTAAGTGTTTCTTTGAAATGGCATAGTTTCATTTTATGCAGATGCTGTCAGTTTAGTTGTTGACACAGAATCAGTAATTTATCAGAGCAAGTGCATCTGAATCTGCAATGTTTTAAAATAAACCCAGTTCAAAAGCACTGGCTGACATCTTGTTACTTAAGATTACTGGATCATTACATAAACAGCAGATGTACATGAATACACACATGAATGAATCTAATGAATCTGAATCATGTCAGACTAGTTGGCAGAGATAAGTCCATTAACAGAAATAGATATCAACTAGAAATTAATTTTAGCAAAACTATTTATGAATGCATGGAGCTAATTTTTCAAAAATTACATAAACACAGCTTATTGTTCTTTAAAAAATTAAACAAATGTGAGATTTTGTTTGATGACGCAGAAACTTAGGTTTGAAACCTAAATTTTTGTATCACTTTAAACTTTATTTTTCTTTTTCAAAAACTAATATTTGCTTTTTTTTTAACTTTATGCCCACTTCTAAACTTAAAAGGATGATGGACAATCACAGAATAGCAGTTCATTTGTGTACATTTTGTCAGAGGGGATGTCAGTTTCACATCATATTAACATCAATCATAAAGAACTTATGAAATCAAATTAAAAGAGACTAACATGAAGTTCTCCCTCCTCAGGCTTTCCTGCTCTGAGATAATTAGTTCCGATGCTTTTAGTATAGAACTGAAATGTTTCCAATTTTCCAAGCTGATTAAGTGTTTAATAAGGAAGATGTTTCTCTATTTTAATGTTTATTCTCAAAGAGCACTTTTAAAGTATTCAAACCCCTTTTCACACTTTTATTTTGTCAATTTGCAACTACAAACCTTAACGCATTTCATTAGAATTTTATTTGATAGACCAACACAAAGTTTTGAATAAGTTTGAAGTGCAAGAAGAATGCTGTATATTTTTTCTCTATTTTTTAGAACCCATAATCTGGAAAGTGTTTTTAGGTACTTAGCCTGCCTGAGTTAGTACTTTGTGCAGCCATATTTCGCTGAGGTTATGGCAGTATGCCTTTGCAGCCATTGGTGAATATGTTTTGCTCCATTTCATTGCAAGTTGCTGTATGTTTACAGTCATTGACATAGAATGTGAACAACTATCCCAATTCTTTTGCAGCCTCTAATAGCTACTTTACCCCAGAGAGCATTGTATTTAACTTCATAATTCAGACCATCTTCCTAGTTCCTGCTCAAAAAGTGATTCCTTGCAGCAGAATACTGTAGAATCCGGCAGTCAGATGAAGAAACCATGGAGCTTAAATAATGTGATGTGATGAGTAATATGGAAACCAGGTGAGCATAATCAACAGATTGCAGAGCAGCTGGGAGTGAATCTGAGCATGAAACCAAGTGAAAGATTGATAATGGGTGCAGGAGAAAATGAATGAAAATGAAAATGAGTTAGGCTCTGACTAACCAGAAGCTAATGCTAACACATGAAATCAAAATGCACAGAGCAGGACACAAGAAGGAACTCATCTCAAATAATGATTTAATATGGAGAAACACCACTGAAATGATCTAAATACAAACTCAGGTGAAAACCAAAACACAAACAGATGGGAATTGTGACAATTCCCTCATAAAAATTAAATATTTAATGTGGTTGAAAACGTAAGAAACTCTGAATCCCCAATTTGTTGTTGAAATGGGCGACCCTGTAAATATTTGTGCACGTCTGACTTATTGTCATCTTGTAAGGCTTGTCCACCAAAGAAATGAATGAAAACTGAAATACCACGTTTAAATATTCTCCTTGACTGTATCTGTACTTAAAGGGAAGATTTTCTCTGGCAATGTCAACACTGTAGTATATTTCCATGACTGAAAAAGATGTTTCTTCTTTCCCCAGCTTTCATGTACTCATCATCATCACAAACCCCTTCAGGAATTTTGTCTCCTTGTGGACTTGCCTTTCGTCTGACCTATTTTGAAATGACTTTTACATCTGGTTGATGTGTGTGTGTGCAGAGAGCTGCACAGACCCAGAGCCTTACATAGCTAGTTTGCATAATGTATCATAATGTACAGTGGGATTTTAATGTCTCTGTCCTTTTAAAAGGTCTCATCTGTTACCTTGCTTTTTAAAGAAGGCATGTACATACAGTACAAAATAATTCACTTATACAAACGTCAATGCAGAAAATCACACTAAAATTAGCATACATATGGATACATACCTAAACTATATAAACACAGTAGCTTAATGTCAGGAACAAGCAGCACATGATCTCTGATAATGGTGTTTGTAGTTAGAAACTCTGTGCAACACTTGCTCAGCCACCTGTAATGCACAAAATAAAGTTGGATTTTCAATTAGACATACTCAGCATAATATAGGTGTACCAATAGTATTGTTGCTGTCGGATGGGCTGAAAGGTATCTTAATTAGCCAGAGTTGGCAGAGATAAAACAAATGCTCCAAAAGGCCTTGGTGAGTGAGTCGTTGTGTGCCCCATGTTAAATTGGAAAGGATTGGTGCATAATTTGAGTTTCTTGAAAGGGAAAAGGAGAGATGCAAAGCACATGAAGTATGTATTATTAACCAATAATATTAATTGTGCATTGAAATGTAATCCTTTTGAGAAGATCAACTTTTGTTAAGAAAAAAGGTCTAAATCGTGTTTTCCGATTAGCAAACGGATCATCTCAGGCTGTTTCCTCAGAAAATCTAACTTTTTGGTTCTGTGTCTATTGTCTGATTATATTCTTGTTAATTTAATAATAGTGTGACGGAGGAGCCATCACGAGCTGGGAGTAATTCTACAGTAACATCCGCTTTGACATGCAAGCACACAGCACATAAACATGCACATCCGACATGACTTACTTTTTGCTTTTACACGCGATGTTCCTGCCTCAGTTATCATATCCATGCTCGCTTGTAATTTTCAGAGTCAAACATTTTCCCAGTCTAGATTTATATTAAAAAAAAGCAACTTCTGGATTAAAGCGCACCGGGCGTGGCACCGGGAGGGAGTCACGTGAGGAGGTAATGACGTCATCAGGACATATTAATTGAATGATTTTCTTAAAATTAAATTGAGTATTGCATTTTTGGTCACAGGTTTATTTTTTATAGTTATGATTATTTTATTTATGTTGTATACTTTTATAAGAATTTACTTGAGTTAGAAGTAATTATTTATTTTTTTCTTCTTGTAGGCGGAGCCTGTGATTACGCAGGAGGGCTCTCCACCACAGGGAGACAGTTTAGACTTGGAACAGGTCATATTGAAGGTGATGCCTGGATATCCATTGTAAATATGCTGCAAAGCTTCTCCAACTTTTTTTTTCACCTGAGGATGAGAACAAGGAACGCCATTCGAAATGGACTACATCATTGGCACCTTCAAAAGTTATTCTCTACATGCTGATGCATCTCTGTAATTAAGAATGCAATTAAAAACTCTTATGATTATTGTTATGATTCTATTTATAAAGTCAAACGCAGATGTATAGATTAATCTCACACAGTGATGTAGCTCAAGTGTCTGTTCCTTTTTTTTAATGCTTGTGACTAATAACTATGATTATAGCAACCCAAACTGATTTAGTCACTGTTTATCCATTTTCCCTTCTACCTTTAGTGTAATTAACTTCACTGTAGAGAACGGATGGACCAGTTGCAGTTATGCCAGACTATGAGATATAACTAAAACATGAGTTGCAAAGCCTCACATGGTGACATTTCAATTTTGGCAGCTGTGAAATGTCAGTTAACTGAGTAAAGTGGCGAGTGTTCAGGCCTGTGACTGCAAATCCAACAGCAGGAGATGATATATTCAATGTAACTACAACTATAAGAAACACTACCTGTTAATCCTACTCTGATAAGGTATTATCCCAATGAGACAGTGTTCTGAAAGAAGCTGCCCAACAGCTGCCCACCGTTTTTCTGCCCTGTCCAAGTCAGCCTACAGACAAAGATGCAGCAGGCAGGAAACAGCTTCAATCCCAGGTTCATTATCACAGAGAAAGGTTTATCTATTTATAGAACATCAAAGGCAGATGGGAGATATTGATGCATAGCTCCGTGGAGCGTTGCAGCCTCCAGGATAACAATATCATCTCCTCTCCCAGGGATCCTGCTGTTCATGCCTTGGAAGAGATGGAGAGGATAAAAACAGGGCGAGGGCATCATAGAGCAACACTACCAGGAAGGATAAGGATTTTTTAAAAGTTTTGGACCATCCATGAGATCTGTGATTCACTTGCCAATGTAACATGACCAGGGATGAATCACCATGCTGTTTGGAAAGAGGCAGCCGGCCAAAAGATCTTGGATGCCTGTAGAAATAAACTGGCAAATGTTGAATTTTGTTAGCAACAGCCTGTGGAAACATCAACAGAAACACAAACAGTATCAACATCATGCAAGTCAATTCTCTTCTTTGTGACACGTTTGTGGGGGTTTTTAAGCAACCAGTAAGGCTGAGTTGTTCTCTAGCAAAGCTTGTTTGTTCTCCTAAAATGGTAAGTTTTGCAGAAAACTCATTTTTGATCTTAGATCAAAAATAAAGGGAAAACAAAAAAGGACATATTTATTGAACCACTTCATGATAGTGGGATTTTTGACATGTGAATTGCAATGGACGTTCAGGCAAAAGTCTGTTAAAGTCAGTTTGTAATCTTCTCAGGAATCAAATGAAAACGGTCAGGAATTGATGTGAAATGTTTCAGACAGCTGAAAACTCAGAGACATTCCCCTCAAGCCCTGGAGAGTCATTGATATGTAATTAGGTTTATTGTGTAAGCAGAACTGCTGGAAGCCACAGACATACAAAAATGGAATTTTTGTCATGCGAATTGCAATGGAAGTTCAAGCAAACAGCTGTTCATAGGTATTTACAAGGTTCTCAGGAATTTGATGTAAATGGCCAGGCATTAACATTTAATTTCAATAGTTTGAAAACTTAAACACAATGGTAGGTATTCCCATCACTTTTCCTTCCCCCAGCCTGTTGTGTAATTGGTGAAGTGCAACAGTTGCAACCCTTAGGCTTGAAAATCAGAATCTTAAGGACTTTCACTCAACGCTGCTGCTTCAGAGTTCGATCTCACCCTGCCCCCTTCTGAATCCTTACTATTGATGTGACTACTGTCACCTTTCCTGCAGTGCTGCTTAGCTGACCAGTGGATGTTAACCACACATCATTCACCAATGCGCTCTATAAGTTGATAAGAAACTGAGCAACTGGGTGGAAATGAAGCCTTAAAAACCCTTGGAATTACATGCTTGGATGCAGTGACTTTTGAAATAACATTAATCACCATCTTATATAGACGTGCATCTCTTGATTCATCTATGGAGGAAGTTACGCGATTATATGAGGAGTTTGCATGTATTGGCAAAACAGTGATACTGTTATCAGGTTATATTCAAGTATATTGTATATGATTCAATGTCTTTCTTCTGACTCTTTTATCTCAGTCTTTCCTCTATCTTTTATGTGCTCACATGCATCTTTAAGGTGTACTGATTGGAATCCAGCACTGGACAGTGAATGTCACTCTGTATCTGTTCGTTTTGTATGACTTGTAACATTTGATCATTTTGGGCAATAAAGCTTGTTTTATACTTAACAAAATCGTACTATTTTTCAAGGTAATGACCCCGAGGGGTTTTGGTCGGGTCCCGGAACTGTTGAACAGAGTTGGGTGGTCCGCACAGGGTAAAATATGTGCAGCACAACAATACATTGTCAGCATTGCACTAGTATCAAATGCATTCGCAATTATTGGCTTAAAATGTTTTCAAATTCTGCTCCAAATCCGGATGGTCATGGCAGACAAAGCAGCTGACTTTGGAGAACCAGAACTTTGTTGTCATTATATTTTCCAAGTAATCCAATGAAATGATTGAATGAATAGTCCCACAAAGAGAAAATAGGCCCAAAGTCCAAAATGCACTCTTTCAAATGACGATAGAAAATGCAGCCTCTTCACTGCATGTGGCCCAAATGGGTAAACAGATTTTTAGAGAAAAGTCTGCCGGACCGGTATCTTTCTGAAATTTCCAATATATTAGATAGAGTATAAAGTCAAACCACACAATGTGATGTCTTCTATTAATAAGCCCCTTCAGAAAAAAGGGGCTTATTAATAAAACCTATTAATTGTGGTCCAATTCCTCAATGTGTCAAAAACTACTACAAGTTGGTTTGTTTTTGTTTGTTTTTGCTTTTTTTTCCCAAAATGCCACTACATCTTCTACTTTTCAACTGCCTGGGCTTAGTCACCCTATTACACACACATTCAGTTATGTAATCTATTATTGTGGTTTGTGGTTGTTGTTTGATATTATTAAATACACATAGGACTTTGTATATTACTTTTTGTTTGATGTCAGATGTTGAAATCAAAAAGGGCTCAACCCAAAGGACCCACCAATTGTTGCCCAATGAATGCCTAATGAAAATGTATTGTGGTTGAAGATCCATCAAGTTGCAATCCATCAAAATCTGTAATATGTTAGTGTACTCGCTTATTTAGGATGATTTAGTTAAATAATTTATTTACTCAGTAATGCTTTTTTTTTCTTTTTGCAATTTTTTTTATTTGTTATGTATTTATTTTGAAATAGACATTTAAAATTCTGATCGACACTCCTTACCATTTGGTGGCGGTAGTGCGCCATTAAGTTCTTCACCCACTACAAATAACTACCACGAGAAGAAGAAGAAAAGCCACGCCAAAGACGAGCTACATCCGAAAGATGGAACCATCAAAACCCACAAAGAAAAAAACACGTCGTTTTTGTGGACACTGCGATAATGAACTTTCTCAGTCCCAATACTTTCACCATAAAAAACTTTACTTCAGTAACGGAGTTTGGAATAGAAATCGCAAAAGTTCAGATGCTCAAAACAAGCCGTGGAGGTTTACGGACCTTACAAATGACGTGGTTGGGGAGGTTGAGAGCGATGGAAAAATAGAGAAGCTTACTGAAGAGTTTGAAGAAAGTGAAGAAATGCAGCTACCAACTACAGTCGATGGTAAGCTATCAAAAATGAATTTTAATGCTGCTTTTACGAACCTTTTTGTAACCTTATGACTAAGCATATATATATATATATATATATATATATATATATATATATATATATATATATATATCCTTCTTTATCAATATCATGGCTAGCAATATTGACTAACGTTGTTGAAATTATGCATTAAGTTACTGTGTGCATGAGTAGTTCCTTTAAATCTACCAACCTTTCGCATATAAAGCACTTTTTACTTCTTTTATTTTGCTTTTCTTTTTTGTTTTGATTTTTTTTGTGTTACATTTTTACCTGTCAAACCATTTTCTTTTAGTTTTGTTCTTTTTTTTCCAGAAATATTGTCATTTTTATGTTTATAAGAGGCCCATAAAATTACAACTGTATTGCTCTACTTCAAGTCTTCTCCTTGTTCCTCAGATTCAACGACTTATGACCAAAGCTTTCATCTTTTCCTTGATTCAAATTCTCCACCATATGCAGAGCCACAACCACCCTGCTTTGTGGTAAGTATTAAACTAAACTTGTAAGCTTTTTGACCATGTCATATCCTTTATTAGTAATGTCTCAGCTTTGTTTTAATCTTTGCTTACTCTCCTCTGCTTCAACAGGAGGGTACTCTGGGAATTCCAGCCAACTCTAAGCCTGCAGACTGTAAAACGTTATTGTCCTTTATCAGCGGATTGTCTTGCTTAGTAACCCAGCTATCTGAAAACCTTTACCACAGACTTGGTTCCATGGATGAGAAGTTTTTGTCCCTCGAACAAAGGCTCTCTGTCTTGGCGGAAAAATGGGAAAGCGGTTCTGGTATAGTAGAAACGCACCAAAAAAGACGACGCTGCAAAAATACCAAACTTGCGGTAAAAAAACCCCACACATAGTAACACATGTATTATACAGAAAATCATAGTGTTTGCATACTGAACATGTCTTTGTTTTTACAGGAAGCAGTTCGACGTTTTTACAATTCTGACACCAACACCAGTCACTATCAGCCAGATCAAGGGTAGGATTGTTTGGTTTTTTTTTTCCACATTGACTGTTGTGAACTTTTAAAATACTCACATCTTTTTATTTATTACAGACTTAATTCTTCTCACAATCTAGCAGTTACATCGGTCCTACTCCAAACTTTGAAGGCAAATCCGGATTTCCAGTGTGTGGAAAGCTGTGACATCATTTGTAAGTGTCTTGAGTCGCATCTTGGGTTTATTTAATATGTATGCATCTTTGTTGCAATACAGTTTTAACACACACTTTTTAATTTTATTCCAGCTGCTTGTAAGACATATTTTGAGACTTTAAGAAGAAACTACAGGTACCAGCAACCGGATCGTGAAGCTAAGGCTGTCTCGATAAAGAACTTGGCCAGGAGCCGACAAAGAAGAAAGAGAGTAAGTTCAACAACTTATGTCTTTACTGTAGCAAATTGTAAAAAAAAAAAAAAAAAAAAAAAAAAAATATATATATATATATATATATATATATATATATATATATATATATATATATATGTATGTGTCCAAGACTGATTTGATATTTATTTATTTACTTATTTTTCGCAGCTTCTGGCAGCGAGGCAGAGTGTGATAAAAGATGAGGAGCGTGAGCTCTGGCGTGGCGTCACTGTGGACCTGATGTCTGATGAGGAGGACGGCGTGTCGGAGGGCATATTTGGGTGGATTGTTCGTCGTCCCTCATTTCGCAGCCAGCAACTCAGTGACCTGTGTGGAGTGCTTCAAAGCAGACTGGGTGTCTGTTCGAAGTACGCTGCAAGACATCTGCGGCGGCTGCGTTATGGAGCCGAGTCTGATAGACTGCCGCCTACCAGCTACAGCGCCGAGGCAGCAAGAAGACATTTTGTCCCAGAGTTTATGCCTCAAATTCTGATATAACCTGTGTGTTTCAGTGTGTTTCTCTGTGATGTTTTGGTCAATAAAAAAAACATTCAACTTTGCTTCATCGTGTGCATACATTAAAGCTAATTAGAGATGGGATTGTATGCTAGTTTTTTTCCACCATGTGTTTTTCTTCTGCCATTCTTTCATGAAGCTCTGATCTATGTAGGAAACGACTCACAACTCTGTCTCAGCCACACAAAAAAAAGGATACGGACAGTCTGCAATGAGCATCCAGGTCTGCAGAGAGGATCTTCAACTCTAGTCTTCCCACCATTCAAGAGTCCAAAGGGCTAAGCTAGGGTCAAGAAATGTGCCATAAATATCTCATCTGATCCCACACATCCTGTGAAGAAACTGTTCAGACTTCTACCCTCAGAAGGAGCTACAGAGCCATTTGCAGAAACCGGAGACAGACAGCTTATTTCACAATGCTGTCTCTCAGATGAACACCTCAGCCAGATTAATTCATGCAGATTACTGCCTTAAAAAAGGTGGATTGTCATGTTGACAAATTTTCTCACCTGAACTGCAAACCATTGTGACTCCTCCAGAGTTACCAGGGGCCTCTTGGCTGCTTCAGTACTTCCTTCTGACGTTGCTAAGCCATTTGTTTATTTAGGCCTCTGTTTATTTCTTCATGAAACTACATGTTGATCTTCCAGCAATAGGTTTAATATAATATTTTAGTTGCTTTATTTTGTCAAGGACCTTCAGAGACGTTTCAAGCCAGTTTTCAGAAATGGGAGTGTGTGTGTTCCCCGGCATTTCCATGCACAGCAAAACCCTGAAAGAAAGGTGTTATTTTTGGCTATATAATTAAAAAGTATTATTTTAGGTCACAACAGGCACAGGCATAATTATACAAAATAATTGTTATGCAAATGCAATCAGAGTGCTATTGCAACAAGATAAAATAAGAGTTTGTCAGTAATGACCTTTTGGATCTCAGTATCATTGTTTACTAGGGAACTTTCCTCCTTATTGTCGGGCAAATCCAGAGTTTGTTTTACACATGAATCACTGCCAGAAGACTGTTAGTTTTTCTGCTTCCATTAAAGAAGCCCTCTTTTAGTAGATGATCTATGATTTCAACAAATATGCCTGCAGTGAAAATGCAGGCATATTTTTATGATGGTTGGCTCCAAGTCAGTTTATTCTCAAAGTTTATGTAAATGAGTTTATAGAAAAAAAAACTATATTCTCTGTAAAGCATTTCCCTTAATTTAAGGACATTTTACATGTACATCTTTTGACTGTCAGACATTGCCGTTGCTAACCGTTTGGTTTCCTTAAGCATGAATGCTTTGTTTCCCCTCCCATGAAATTTACAAAGATTCATAATTTGTGCTATTTCTCTTTATTTGCTGGTAGAAAATTAAGGTTCACAAAAATTTCAAGCAGGATCAAAATGAGGAAATTAAGTTCAATGAATGAAATATGTGATAGAGAAGTAGGACCCGTCCCATAAAGAACTATTACAATAACAGCTATTTTGTGCTACTTTCATGTTTTATTGGTTTGATGCCAGATTATTTAAAAAAAAAAAAGTACTAAAAGGAATCTCAAGAGGGAAAAAACATACTTCACACCAAAGTAATTTTTTCATGTTTTCAAAAATTGACATTCAAATTTGCCTCAATTCCAAGAACGGTGTTAATAAGACGCTATGAATCCATTTAAGACAATGCATGAGACGAACGTCACATAGTAACATCAATGCTCCCAGTTTAGAGCAAAACTCATTAAAGAGAGCAGAATTCTTCCGCAATATGAATTAAAAAAACGTTTATATTCGTAAACATCCAAGTGGACCAAGGTTTGCACACGAAGTGTTCAATTGTTCTCCCGTTATGCTGCACTGCTGTTTTTCACTTTGTTCACATGGAGATTAGGAACTGTTCCCCAACAGCAGGATTAACCTTACATAACATCAGATGAATACAGTAGCAGCTGGTGGATCCATTTATAGCCTCGCAGTAAGAAATTTTGGGAAAATGTTACCTGTCGGACCCTGTCAGAGCTGGAACATGTTAAAAATGGTGAGTCTGGGGATAACACCTTAAAGCCAGACATTTTTTCATTCATTTGAAAGAAGTGTTTTTGAGATTTGGTTTTTATTCAGTAAAATCAATGTTTTATTTAGAAAGCCACAGCTTTTACACAAGGCAACAGATTTATTTCATTTGCAGATTACATATTGTCATTGGGATGTTCAGACATTTAAAAGTATAATCATAGCTGGTGGCATGATATGTTTTCTGACAGCAATAAAGAAAATACTTAGCCATGATTTAGGAGAAAGAAAACTAATATCAATTGATATTTATAGGAAAAAAATTTCCTTCTGACTGATTTCAGCTGCCTTCGTCGCTTTTTATTGCTTCTTGAAGATTATATTCTTTGTGCTTTCAAAACATATCCTCTTTACAGTGCTACTTTCTTTTGTTTTCACATACAATCTAATTTATTGTAGAAATAAATGCCGGTTTTTATTAAGTTTTTAATTGTTTTTACATAAAACAAATCAAAAACTTTTGCAAGGTTCTAAAACTTGAAAGAAAATCGGATCATGCTGGATAAATAGCAAAAGTATGAAATGAAATTTTGTTTTATCTCACAATGGTGTAATTGTTGAGTGTTTTATTCCTCGTCTCACTGCACTTCCTTGTCAGTGATCATCTCTCACACACATAAGTGAATCATGAGCACCAAGAACAGCTGTCATGTCCTCTGTCTAATGAAGTTAATATGTCAAGCTGTGAACCTCTACATGTAATGGGTTTCCATCGGTATGAAGGATACCTTAATAAATAAGACACAGACGGCTGGATATTAATGAAAACAGAATGCATCATTTAAATGGTGAATGTTCTTTGCCTCCTCCATCAACCATGTGTGCCTCAAAGTGTTATCATGGTTCACTAAGCAAAATTATTAAGGTGCTTTAAGCATCTCTCCCAGGGAAAGAGTCATGTTGATGGCTTGGATAATAAATAAGCAGCCACTTATGCTCTGTTGCCTGTTTATGGCACTTACATGTCTACAGGGGGGGTTTCTGCATTACCTTCACCCTGCAATGCCTGTTTCTGCACCAGACTTTTTGATGTCAGTTCACATTTTCTGCTCGTACCACAATGGTTGCGGATGTTATGGTTAAAAAGATTGTTTGCAACTGCCTCCGAGTTTCTGTCACTTTCAGTTGGAGTGTTGCATAAACTACTTGAACGCGAATAGCTTTATTACACTTCTGCTAGTATGCATTTGTGTTAATACACTGGAATAAGTGCATAAATACTGATTCTCTTTTTCTCCCACCATTGGTTTTAAAGTGTTGTGTAAAGAGCGACTTTGGACTAATCTGTTAGAAAGTCCTGAGGGTATTTATTTGCTTTATTAACCGGTTAAAGTGAGTGTAGGATTGATGGGGGGAGGGGGGGAATAAACGCTCTCCGGAAACAGTGTGATTAAAACTCTCAGACTCTCACATTCTCACTTCAATCTCTGAACACCAGTAGGTGTTTTAGACAAATATTCATGGAACGAAGACTAAAAAGTTGAGAGAGTGAAAGCTTCTATCTGATTCAGATAATATCATCCTCTGAGCCCTTTAAATACTGTGCCATGCAGCTCAAGTCTAGCTAGAGATTCACAGTTTGATTTAGTTCTGCATATTTTTATGCAAGAATATAATTTGACTTCAATTGGGCCATTTTGTTTTGGATGTACTTTTAGAATGTACATCTTCCTTGGAGTCAGGTCTTCTTGGGCTGTAACAAGTTTTCTTCAAGCTCTGACCTCCATCCATGTTCAGTTCAGTTCAGATGTGATTAGCTTCTCTACTGAAGAAAAACATTCCCATAGGATGAGGCTGCCACCACCATGTTTCTTGCTGGGGATGGTCTGGTCTGATGTAAAGTGTTTGTTTGCAGCACACATCATGTTTGCATACAGACCAAAAAGTTTAGTTTTGGTTTCGTCCGGCCATCACGTCTTCTTCTATATGTTCGCTGTGTCTGTAACGTGAATTTTTCCAAACTGCAGCAAAGCTTTTGATGGTTTCATCATCAATATTTTTGTTCTTTCTCTGTCATAACAGTAAGATTTGTGGAGTGCATGACTCACTACACTCCCACAAACATCTGTGCTGGTGATCCTTGCAGCTTCTCAGGGTTATGGCAAAGTTTTCTTCATCTATTTTGTAAATCAGCATAAACACTAAACACGCTGTCTCCTACTGACTTTCAATTATAATCATGTAAACAGTAATCAAAAGTCTGAATCAGCATCGGTTAAACTCTCACAAACTGGATTTTATTTAGCTAAGTTTGCATTTTATGAAGTTGTTTCTTGATTTCTCTTTTTCATACTCTAACAAATATAAGCTTGCAATATAAACTTGTCATCAATTGTCTCCACAAACATGCATATCAGCTGCCATCCTTCTGCATGTAAACTTGCTTAATTAATTTTCCTTCAGTAAAAAGAGAAATTAAACCAAAATTGAGCATACAAGAAAATGCAAAAGCAGTAAGGCTGCAGCCAAAAAGCCCATCAGAACTGAAATAAAAGAAAAAAACATACATCTTAGGGGGGCTTTAAATGCTTTTTACAAGGAATTATGAACTATTACTAACACTTTTAAGTGGGTACTTATAAGTGGGTACAAGTATATGAAGCATCCAAGTTGTGTACAAATGAAAAGCAGGGGATTCAGACAACAAAACCACAATGGTTTCTTTATAGAAAGGTTGATATTTTCACTTAATACTGAGTACTTATATTGACTTCAGCTTCTGTAGACGATAATATTTCCATTTGAATCTGGGTAATCACACCAACGAAGACTCAGGAACAGATTTGCAGAAAAGTTTAAAGCTAAGTTATACATTAATAGCTTAAACCTTGAGCATTTAATGCAGTATGTTTTTAGGAGAGGCAATAAGAACATCTTCCCTGACAGACGGCTATAAAAACATCTCTTTTCCACAGGACACTCTGTTCAGGTCAAAAATGTGCCACACTGTATTGAAATAACCCAGCAACAAAATGTGTAAAAACAACAGGAGCAAAAATACATTTACAATGCACTACATACTTTACGGTGTTATATTGTTGTTTTATTTATAGATAACATGCACTGGCATGATCAATTAAAGTATTTTGATTATGTGACTTAAATAATAGGAAACAGAATTTAAAGAGGACAAATCATAGCAAAGCCTTGAGTTAATTAAGTTGGTTTATAAATTATATAATAGGATTTTAAACCAAACACCTGGAAATATCTGCTGCATTTGGGAAGACGTCAGTAGGAACCTGTTCCTTTAATGTTTCTGATGGGTCTGATCAGTACATTTTTGGAAATGTCATAAATTGTTCTTTGTTAAAAACCAATGTCCCAGATGTCATCTAGCCAATTAAGGTCAAGAGTTATGATTCAAAATCATGTCAAGATTCCTGCACAGAGTGTGTGCATGCTGTAAGAAGACTATCAGTGTTAGATAACTCTCAAAGAAAGGTGAAGCTCTAATCCAGTTCAAGTTCTCTTCAGATTTACAGCCAACGCTGTTGAGAAGCACCTGTAACGATATCTCTACAAAACTAACAGCTTGCCTCCTTCGGGAGTTCAGACAGAAAGGTTTAGATTTCAGCAGAGATTCCTCTGAAGCACCAGGACGTATCGCTTTCATTCAGGAGGATCGCCGAATCTCCAGGGTTCCTTGAAATGACAGCGGGGAGCGGTGATTGATTCCACCTGTAGAGATTCATCTAGATACTGATGGAGTGTCATGTGAGAGCTGAGAGTCTGAGAGACAGCTCTGATAGAAGCAGAGGGACTGGGGTTGGGTGGCCCACAACCTGCATAGATCCTCATTTCCTGAGGATCATCACTCCTCCATCAAGCTGCCAAGAGATTGCACACATTTCTCTGTGACGAGCTATGCATCTTCATTACGGAGATTAAAATAGCCGCCGTCTGTCTCAGCAGGTCGTAAAGCAATGCGTATTTATTATATCGGCTTAAACTGCTACTTGTGACGTTCGCATGGCTTGTTTGTTCAGTAAAAAGGAACAAGAGTTTCTGAGCAAAGGTGAAGCAGCTGAAAATGAAGTAGGGAAAATAAAAACAACTTTATTATCAAACACAAGCAGCCACCCACAGACAAGCAGGCACCACAGAATTAGGCTGAGGAGTTGGCACACTTCAACTCCCACTCTCTCTGTCAAACTCTCCCATGCGAGAACAGATCAGTCTCTAAATCAGCCAGATTTAAATAGAGTGGCTGCCTCTCCGCTAAGCAGATCGTAATGAAATTACCACCTTTTGCGTGGATATCAGTAAACCTTGAAAGGTGCTGTGGGAGCATCGAGACCAGGTGTGTGTTTGTGTGTGTGTGTGTGTGTTTGTATGTATGTGTGTGTGAGACGGTGAATCTGTGCTTGGGGCTTCGTGCAGATTTTTGCTCCATTACGTCCAGCTGCACAGTTTTAGCAGTGACAAACCTGCACCCCAACGACACAAATCTGACACACAGATGGCCACTCACAGAGGCTGACATATCTCACCGCATTTCGTCAAGGGGTTGGGATTAACCGAATGCATATATCACATTTCAGCACTGAAAATGAAGAGCTGGCTTCCTGTAAACGCTGCAGTACTTGGGGCGATTTGCATTAAGATCAGCCAAGGGAGTTGTGCATCGAAAAAATTAGGAAAGTAATAAAAAATGCTAATGGAGACTTCTTGACTGTGGGTGTGCATTAGCTCTGCTAATTATTGTTTGCACAACTTATTGGGTTATTAGTGGGAATGCTGGTAGGATTAATGCTGCAGAAATGGTAGATTTATTTGTGTGCGATCAGTGTTTGTGGTATTTACAGAGCTGCTAGAAGGAAAAGCTTCAATGAAAAGTTAAACATTGATGGCAGGAGTCAAACAAAAAAAGGTGGAACGTTAGAAATTATATTATTTCTGTGCAATTTTATGAGGCTTAGAGTAAAATGTGAAAAAGCAGCAGGGCTTTCTCACAAGCCCTTTTTATTGGTGTAGTAACTGAGACTTACTGCTTTAACTACATTCTTCTGAATTCACAGAAACCTGATCACAATAATAATAATAGTAATAACTATTGTTCTATTATTTGTTCACACCACAATAGTTTGGCACAATTACTGTCTAATTGTAGATCTCTGCACCTATAGGCACCTAAAACCTTTCCAAGTTTTAGGTGCCTTTAAGTGTAAAGCATCCTTCACTCTATTTTATTTATGACTTGCTTTTGAATACTGCGTGAAGATATAACGTTTTATGTATTAAATGCCCTGGCATCACTTTCTTCTACGCATTTGACACTGCAGAATACAAAATCTGACCTCCAGATGAATCAAGGTTCCCTAATATCAATGATGAAGATGTTATGTAAATGCTATGCAAATGTCATAACAAGGATAAAAAAGTAAGCTTGTGCTGCTCTATGCACATGCTCTGTCTGCACATAGGAATATTAATTTACCTTATCATGTTGAATTTGTTGAATTCTTAAAGTGGCTCCAACTGAGAGAAGCTCAACCTATTTTCTGATTAATACGGAAGGTAATTGCTTGGCCTCTTGGGGCCACTAATAGCCTTAGTATGGACCATTTAATGTTCATCCCCAGATGGTCAAAGGATCATTAGGCATGGAAGAAGAATAAATAAAAGTCATTAATCTCACAACAAAACTAATCCAGTCTTTCCTGATGCGGGAGCAGACTGTATTTGAATGTTTTAAAACGAGTTCACATGCAAAATGCAAAACATGAGCAACACACATACATCATGTGACAGGATTTCATAAAAAATTTGTTTAATGTATTTATTTTTCCACTTATGTAAATGTACTTTTAATTCACCTAAATAAGAAAGAGTGCAGCATTAACAATCATAACTGCTAGTTGTATTCAAATATCCAATCATATTTTACACTGTATTGACTTAGACAGTTTGAATCAGTTTTTATAGCTTCGATTAAACTGTACTTTTCAATAGATTTTATCACTCTAAATATTAATATAATTGATCATCTCTAGTCACAGATGTTCCAGGCCATATCTTTAAAAACAAAGCTTGCGGCCCTGTAGTCTGAGGTAGTCTGTAAAACTCAACATAAAAAGAGAATGCCTTTTTATTTCTTGATTATTTTCATGTTCTTGTGGTGAACACATTACAGTACAAAAACTTAATCCAGGCACTTGCAATTATCTTTTGTTTTTGACACTGAACGCTCTTTTATCCACCAGGGCTTTACCAAGCACTTTGTGGGTGTTTCTTTGAAATAAGCTTTCAGGAGCAGGAGGCTGGATTGATCCGTCCATTAGAGAAAATGTCTCAGCGTCACCACCACAGATTTGTTTTGTGCCTTGTTTTGTTTTTTTTGTTTTTTTTCTGTGATTTGAAAATCACAATTTTGTCTCAACTCCTACCTTCTTCGTCCCATTCATAAAAACCACTGAGACTTCAAACTGGCGAGTTACATGGACGTGATTGTCTATATTTTCACAAAACCACAAAACACATTTGGATGCAGAGTTGTATGTAAACTACAATAACTGCACAACCGTAAATGAGACACAATAAATCAAATCATTTTAAAAATACTAGAAAACTGTTACCAGATGCTAAGTCACAAACTCATGTGATGTGGCACATCTACATAATATATATCCAAACCATGGACGTAAAGAAATAAATAATTGAATAAAAATAAGATGTCAAGGATTATCCACCTATAGCTGCATTTGTAATTAAAGTCTTGATGTGAGCCAGGTTGACAGCTTTGGTGACAAATGACTTAATGAGCTACACAGGGAGTCCTAATTATTCTGCAATTAGAAATGTAATTACGAGTTACTTCAACAGCCTGCTTGCTAGCTGGCTAGCTATGTGAGGAAGCAGATGTAGCGTGAGTATCGCACTTCACTGCCAGCTAATCTGCTACACATGGAAAGGTAGACAAGGCTCCAATCACAGGCCCGCCACTAAAAATAAGTCCAATGAACTGGATGGAGGAGACCTGCTCAGGCTCGTCTTCCCTCAAAGAATATCAAAGTCTTCTGTAAGGCGGTACTGAGCCAGTATATTCTGTATGTCATCTAATCTTTGTGGATGGATTTACAAGGCTGTGAAGAAGAAAGTCATGGCTATAAAAATGCATAGCTTGTTTCTAAGCAAATACTATTACAGTCTGTTGAATTTTATGTCTAGCTTTATTATTTTTGCTCCATTGTATCATATTATTTTTGTTTTTTTTCCTCTATGTTGTGGATTACTACTCAGTGTCTTCCCATGTTCAGCTGTTTTCAACCTGCTGATTTACGTCTTTGTGTGACATGCAGTAATAAAAGTCTGCAGTTTAAATACTCGTTGGTTCATTTACTCCATGTCAGATCTGGTGTTGCCCTTGTGCTCTTTCTTAAGTTCGCTCTGTTTATTAAATTATCCTTTTTTCGCCTCTGCATTTGGATCCCCAACATCTAAACATAATAAATACACCCACAAAAAAGTGACATTTAAACGCTCAATGCTGATCTGACATTGGTGTCAAAGAGTTCACATGTGACTCTTGCGTGGATAGTTCTCATGGCAGGTTTCTCGATCGGCCAGTAACTTTAGTGATACATTGAGTGATTTAAACGAGGAAAACAAGGGCTGCCCGCTGCTCCCCGCAGACTTTGTCCTTTATTAAAAGAAGGATGGAAAATCTTTATAATTTTAAAAGTTTAAAACTCCAGGGCCTGATCAGGTGCTAAAAATGTGTGCTGAGCAATTATGCTCAGCACCACAACAGAGGGTTTCTGAGGTGTGAAAAAAAAGTGAATTATTGCTCCAATTTCAAATACTATAAACCCTGAATCACTAAATGAGCATAAGCCCTCTCCTTTAACATCTCTAGAGATGAAGTCATTTGAAAAGCCCATTAGGAAAGATATTCTGCTGCAAGTCAAAACGTTTATTGATCTGCTGCAATTTGCATACCGGCCTTGTAGGACGATTGAAGATGCTGTGGTCACTTTACTAATTTTCCTCCTATTTATTGACTTTTCTTCAGCTTTTAAAACTACACAACCACATCTTTTACCTGATGAGCTTCTTAACCAATTTAAACTTGTTTTAATTTTGTCGGCAGGATTTCAAATGATAGATCTCAGTGTGTGAGAGTCAATGGCTGTTTATCCAGTCAGCTAATTTCCTCTGCTGGTTCACCACAGGGGTGTTGTCTCTCCCCCCTATTATATATTTTGCATACTAATGACTATCGTTGTTGACAGTGTAACATTAAATATGATGATGATCCAGTCGTTGGAAGTCTTCTTCATGGTGAAGCGCCTGTTGTGGATGAGTTTGTTTCATGGAGTCATAAGTCATTTGTAAAGATCAACACACTGCAAACTAAGGACGTAGTAAATGACTTTATGAAGTCAGTGCCCAGTGATGCAGTGACAGTAGTAAACTGTGCTGTCGTTGAACAGGTGCATAATCATTAGTTGGATCTTTAAAAGTGGAATGCAAATGTTTTAAACTATCTTAAAAATGAGTGAATACAACACAAAAACTTTGGAGCACCTTCAGGGATTCCATGAAATATTTCTTTTTCAAAAGAAAACCAAGCTCTTTCAACAAAAGCAGAACCAGATAATTGAATTCTGTAGTATGGGATCACAAAGGTCACATACCTCTTATATATTTAACACCTATACAAACCAAATGGGACTTCCGTCTGTCTGCAGACTGATTTTATGTTTCAGCAGCAGCGCACAACAATTCCCTTGTAGCTGCATTAGGATGTTGTAGGGGGCATAAATAAAGGGCATCATTGCTGCAGGGTTGGACTCATCCTCACAGCCCCATCATTTTGGTAATAACCAGTCATCAAATATCTACAAAAGCTGAAATCATCTTTCTGGTCCACTCTGGCTTTTGTCAGCCAGCAGCAGCTACAGCAGCAGCTGTGCCATGAGATGCCAAACTAATTTGCGTTTTTCATTCTCTGTGCAAAATCTTTCTGCTGTCTGCTACACATGTAATAGAGTTAATTTAAATTCCAGCATCTGCGAGTAAAATTCATGGTTAAAATCCTAATTCATGGTTGAAATGTGCATTGAATACATTATTTTGCCTGTGATGTTGAAAACAATCTGTGGTTGAATTTTTGCTGCTGCTAGTTGTATAAAAAGTTTGAGTTTTTGAAAGCATGATCTCCCAGGATACAGGATACGGTTAGACTCTTCAGAAAACAAACTACACAATTTGCTAAAGCCTTAGAGGATCAAATCAAAAACATCACATTTCTGAAAATCGTGATACAGCTAGAATATATTTGATTCCTCTGGATAAATTTAATGCATATTAACTGCAAAAAAAAAAAAAAAAAGTGAGCATATTGCTTATCAGCTCTGGGTCAATGTCACTGTGTTCCACGCCTGCAGGCACTGTTGGGAATCAGGCCGTATAGAGTGATGGCAGATGACGAGCTAAGCGGATATATTCCCTCTAACTCGACCTCGAGCTTCAGATGACCTGCCAGAGGCTGGCAAACCTTGAGGCCTTCAAACTCTGTGCTTTGCAACCTTTAAACTCATCAATGGCATCACAGGAGTTATAAGAAATTTGTTTGCGAGTGAAACGCAGCTCAAACCCCATAAACAGTTTCACATTTAGTCATATTACAGCTCAAATCCTTGCCTTTGTGTGGCAAGGATTTGTAATCAGCCCCTTTTCTCTGATGCCCCTAAAAAATGATAGTCACATAGTAAGAGGTGGATAGCAACTATTTACACTTGTTCAGTTATAGTTACTTGAGTAACTTAAAATCTAGGTGCTACTTTCTGTTACTCTATAACACAAAATCACAACAAACTCAAAAACACAGCAAAAGTTGTGATAGTAATGTGACAGGGAAAAAAGAGTTGATGCATTGTAGATTTTTAGTTCCACAGATAAGGAGTATTTATGATTTGTATTCTTCAGAAATACTTTGTAATTTCTCTTGCTTATGATTAAATATGAAAATAATGTGCTTAGGAAACACTGTTTTTGTTAAGACTCAACATAAAGGACAAGACAAGTAGATTTTTGGGATCGGACTTTTTATTGGACTCAAATTCACATAAATAACATTGGTTCATATATATTTTGTACATTATACAACTTTATATAATATATATTTCCCCCTCTGATTTACATTCCTCTCTGGCTAAAAGTATTTCAGTTATATCTATGGAAACAGAAAGCGTTGCATGAAGGCAAAGCCGCTCTGTTTGTGCTGCTTTTTAAGGTCCCAGTGCCAAGAAGGAGAGGAGCACTTTTCTTTTCTGTTGTACAAAAGAAAAAACAAAAAAAGTCCCAAAGCTACTGAAAAAAGAAAGCAAAAAGAAGAATCTATTGCATTGTTTCTAGGGTATAAACACGGCACTACGAGGAGTGGGAAGCTATTGAAAGTCATTCACCGTAAATATATTTTACTGTACTGTCTTGTGACACAAAAAAGAAGCACTGCAAACAATCTGATATGCACGGCGATGACAGCTTTGTGTAGCTGTCTGGTTTCTTTTTTCCTTAAAAACAACAACAAAAAAAACAATAAACAAAGATTGAATGTTTGATTTGATAGGAAAAGTTTTCTGAACCTTCAACAAGGTCACATATTCATGCAGTAACCTGGCCAAGTACACACACTGAGCTCGTCCTCCCAAATCGATGCGCCGTCAAGTCTGTGACGGACATTATTCAACAAGACTGACGGATATTTGAAAATCAAAAGAAACTTAGCAGAAGCCGGACAGAATTCCCACTCGACTGCATGTAAAGTGGGTCGTCTCTAACCATCAAGGCCTTCTTTGAATGATCGCTGATCCGGTGCAACTCTGACAACTCTTGCGCAGCTGAGAGGTAAACTGCTGGATGTTTGTGGTTCCGTAAAATCAACTAAAAACCTTTTTTTAAATCCATGAGATGGGGAAAAGATTTAAACCAACGTTTTCTTGCCTCACAGACTTTCGGACACGATGACATCAAAAGTTGCCAGGATAGAAATGATTTACGAGAGTCAATGCAAAATTCTCATGTGGTGTGATCAGTTTTAAAAGACTACATACATATATATATTTTTTTTTTTCGTTTACCCAACATCCAGTGTCAGTTTTTGTCAGCTTTCTTCCTCCGTGCAACCTTTTTAATCTGCCTAAACTACAATATAATACACAATGATTGTCTGGGTCAGCACTGCTACCTGAATGTCAAACCAGAGAAAACAAACACTAAACCTCGAAACCTAAACATACAATCAAACAAAACAAAAAAAAAAACTATAACTAAATGTGAATAACTGGAGTTAATCTGCTGTACGATGAACAATGAAACTATGTAGTGAACTTCCCAGTGATCTGATTATGCTGCATGCGCTGTTTGTGACTCGGAGCATTATGTGGTGTTAAAATGTGCACATATGTGGAGGAAAACACAGTCATGCCATGACACTGCAACAAACAGCAAATGTTAACCCTCCTCAGCCCTGAAAATTGAATATGAGAGTAAATTTATCACCATTTAGATAAAAATCACATCCCTTTTCCAAAAGAAAGCTAACTTTATTGTATGCTGTTTCAAAGTGCAATGAGGAATTAAATATCTTTTCGTTGTTATGTTTTGCTCTGGGCAACAATAAGAGTTGCCTGCCAGGTTGTTAGCATTTTGCTGCACCATACTCATTTTAATGGTAAACATAATTTAACACAGTGTTTTCTGTCACTTATCCTCCACATTATAACCTGCCACTCACTTCTAGCTCTACTTTACAACACAGAGGGCAAATGATGTCAAGTTCAAAAAGTGCATCATGAATAGTTTGCAAAGTTAAAATAAAGTTAAACCACCTTCCTTTCTATAAATACTACTTTTGTTTTCTTGTGTTCAATAAGTCTCTTATCTTACAAACAGAGTAGTCACGTGATGCAAATCTGCTCCCTGTGATGTAGAAACAAAATCTGGGAGCAACGTTAAAGCTTCCTGGAACCTGGAAGTCTGGACCCACCCACACAAACGGGGCAGATGGGATAAATCTAGGAGGAAGAACAAGGAGAAGGCTTTAGGAAAGCTAACTTACAGCTACCAAGGACACAGAAAACAAGTATTTACAAGTAAATTGCAAACACATATTCAAATCAGTGTTAGAAATTTGCATCCAAATCCTGAATTAAAACAAACAAACAAATTTATTTTATCTTTTTGCAATTTTGAACTAAGGTGTGGAAGAAAATGCTTATTTTCTGGAAGCTGTACTGAACAGATGTGTCAAAGTGAATTCTAACATCAGTGCTGTAGTTGATGTTGGGGAATTTATTAAATCAAAAAATAAAATCTCAAAGTGACATTTTTTAAAAGAAATCATACGTTAAGTTTTACTGAGGTCATCTCTAAAGCTTCACAGTGATGATTTGGTGGCTGAGAAACTTTGAAAGACATACGACTTTCTTTCTGTTGGCTTTAGGTTTAGAGGAAGATGAGTTCTATACTGTATACATACATTGATGAGCCGAGTTCAAATACGTATTACAATGCATTTCTTCTCAGGAGGCCAAAAATATATATTTATACAAGCTATTGCAGATTATGCTCTCATTATCCACAGTAATGAGAGAAAATGGGGAAGAAATCTGCAGCCTTCATGTGTGCAGCATCCATTTCATGCCACTCGCTGCTCCAGGAGGAGGAGGAGGCAAAGACTTCAGTTTCTAGAATCATTTTAAGTTTTTAAAGAGTGGCATTTTAATTTACTGAGATGGACCTGTTTTTGTGGCATGCCGATGTATTTGCTCCTGTTGCACAAAAAAAACCCCTCACAATTTAAAAATAAGACTTTTCTTGTTTAAATTCATGAGACTTAATCCCGCTAGTTCTATCTTGCAGCTTTAAACTTGAACGATTTTCACCTTGATCTCCTGCCCAGGGGGTCAAAAGAAGAAACATAAATAAAAACAGACGGACCTAAAGTGGTTCTGAAAACCAGGAATCCCGCCCTGGTCAAGCTGGCTTTGACAGTGACTGCAGGGCATTTGATGAACTTAACACACATTGATCTTTTCAGTCAAACAGGCCTTTCCTATGAGCTAAATGAATATGCAAAACACAGAGTGGCTACAAACTAACAGGAGTAACATTTTCCCATCGCTTTCAGACAGTAACCCATTCCTTCTTGAGGATCAGAGCAAAGCTCAGTCAAGCTGTCAGTGTCTTGTCAGGTCCTAATCCACTCTTCGGTCGCGAGCTTAGTCAGTGGCAGGTTTTCATCCCCGTCAAGTACGGCGATTCCTGTCGACACAGACCCATTTGCTGCTGCTGCTGCTCTTGGAGATCTGTAGCCACCCCATCGACAAAATCTGGGACAGGTAGTCCTGAGAGAATCATGACTGACTTGTTCCAGATCATAAAAGTGGGAACAACAGGCAGGAGGAAGGAGATTTCGAAAGTATGAATGTGCTGGGAATTCATGGCGTCGTAGAAGGACAGCGAGTTGTTGTCGTAGTCCAGGAGGACGCCGAGCCGCCGCAGCTGCAGGCTCGCCTCCACCAGCATCTCCTTGCCGTCGTGCCGCACCATGAAGTTGTTGTTGCAGCGCGAGAACACCCACGAGGACGAGTTCTTGCCGCTCCACTCATTTTTCGGAGCTGATTTGTAAGCAACGCCGATAGCATACCTGGAAGAAAGAAGGGCTTTTTTTTAAATTTTAAAACAGATTAGAACTAAGTGGTTCCCTTTTACTGACTTTACTTGCACTTAATCTCAGGACTTAGAACATAGGGACGACTCTTCATTGAAACCTTTCCTTTAGCTGCCAATTAGTGAGAGATGCATATATTTACAAGAGCATGCACTCTCTGTTTTAGGTTCTGTTTGTGAGTGAGGAGTTTGCATAACAGACCAGATTTAAACTCCCCAAAGATGCCCGAGTTTACTGAGCCTACTTGCAGGCTTATGTAACGCTCCCGTGCCAGAGCGTGTCTCTCACCATGTGGATGCTCCCAGCAGCACCTCCCAGTAGTGGCAACCGCTGTCAATGAAGACGTTCCCGGCAGCTCCGTACGAGCCGGTGCCGCTGAAGCGTTCGGGCGTGTGGCTCTTCTTCAGCGAGCTCTCGTCCTTCTCCATGGTCAGGCAGTCGTTGGACAGGCGAAGCTTCTTGTGGGCGGTTTTCGGGTCTAACTTGAATGGCTGACCTGGAGAGACAGAGACGCTGCTCAGTAAACGGGTTGTTGCAGAACAAGAACAAGACGACCCAGACTATTTCAGCGAAATGAGTAAAGATTGTTTATTAACTTATCAGGTTTGTGATAATTTGTGGCAAAATATTTGATTCCATTTCTTTGCCACATCTTTTTAGATTAGCTTTTGTGTTTTGGTGTTTATTTATTCCTTCTATTTTCACTGTATTTGCAAATATATTGACTTCAACTTATATTTTTTAATCTGGCTTAGAGATTTTACAACCCAATGAAGACAAGTTGCTTAAGGTTTGTAAAAAAATAAAAAAACAACTGAAAAAACCCCCCATTAATTTGGATTTTAATAGATAAGAAAATCCATACCTAAGGTTGAGAAATGCATGCAATTTCCATTAAAGTTTTAATATATATGTTGGAATTATAAATAATATTCATAATGTTTCAGTGCAAATTTATTTGAGCATTAATTTCCCTCTGGTTTTATTTGGGTTTTAACAATTTTATTCGATGTCTCCAATAAACTTAATTCAAAATATTACTATGCAAAAGCAAAAGAATCAACATAACTGGAAGCAACAACACATTTTATTTGGGACTATCAGAGTGAAAGGCTGCTGACTACACTGTTCAGACTTTTTTTTAAAAAGAAATGTTAGAAAGGCATGAATCATTGCCCTTCTACTTTATAAATATGCATTGCTTTGCTCGGGGCTGTCACATAAAATCCCAATAAAGTACACTGACATTTTGTCATTGTAAATAAAAATAAAATATGTTGCCGGTTAATGGTACAAAAAAAGCACCGTCAGCCATCGAAATTACTTGATGCCAGTGCACTATTGAAAAAGTGACTTTAATAACCGACACCAAACCTGCAATGTTAGTAGAAGAAGCACAACGTCATCAGATATATCCAGTGCCTCGTCCCGGAGGGGGACATTTCTCGTTTTCTTGACCAGTTCTGTCAGCAGCACAGTATCAGTAGCACTTGGGATAGGTGAAAACAACCAGACATCCTTCCTGTCCATTTTCTTTGTTACAAGGGAGACTTTCAAATGCTTTAAAAAGGAACAAGAGAGGAGCTGACAGAGCTTCTCTGAGGAATTCAGAGGTCTTCAAACAGAAGCAGAACACGAAGCTTAGAAAAAGCTTCGAAGGGCGCTAAATACAACATGAGCTGTGTACCTAGACACAGCCTTTTAGTTATGAAGGAGCTAAAAAAAAAAAGCAATATTTAGCCGTATAGGAAGACAGACAAGAAAAAAAGTAACGTTGGGCCACTGGGCTATTAGTCTGCAGATTAGTACGGTGATCAAAATTCCCAGAGAAAGCATTTCTCAAAGCAAATAATACGTCTACAAAATGTTCCATCTGTTTATACACTGTGAATGCTAAAATTGTGTACATTTCTCAGATGATAATAGACGTTTTTAAGTACTTATGAATTGTTTTTACATTTGTGCTCTTCATATTTTAGCTAGTTCTGGCCACTCTGTCCCTTTGGCAGATCATAACTCTTTTTGATTCATAATAGTGCTGTCGAGAGCTGGATGTTTCATATGAAACATACGTTAGTCACTTCCTCTTCTGACAATCAACAATTCAAAGTAATATACTGTTATCTATTGGAGATTTGGCTCCAACAAATAATAATAGACAGAATCCTGTAAATTTGTGAACTGGCAAAAAGAGAGGATAACCTGCACTTGGCTGAGACCAAAGCGAACTTGTTTTGAAGCCCATGTGTTTCAAAGTAGTAATAGTTACTAGTTAAGTAATAGCACAGGTTAAGTATTCAGAAATGACTTTTCGGATCCCTTTAACGCAATAATGCATCAAACTCCTTTAGCTGTTCTACTTTAATCATTTTGTGTTTGCTCTTTGAATTACAAAGTCGCCCAAGATTGTAGAGTTAAAAAGGACCAGAAAGAGAAAGAGCCATAAACCAAAATAGAAACAAGAAGAGGAATTTAAGTTCGAGCAGCAGCAGCAGCAGCGGCAGCAGCAGAAGTGAATAAACAAAAAGTAGGGTGAGAAGTGCTTGCAGAGAACTCACAGGGAGAAACAGAAGAGGAGACTGTTTGAATTACAAGGGCGAGAGAGTCGAAACTTCAAAGGCCCGCGCTGCCTTTGGTGAAAACATTTCATAACAGTGAAGGAAGTCACCCGGCATCTCCCTCTGTTCCTCCAATCACACAGACTTGGAAATTAGCTGAAGGAAATGGCCTTTACTTCCACCGCAGTTGGTAGGAACTGCTGCAATTCAGTGGAAACGCTTCTATCCGGTTGTAAGTATTCAGTTTGCAATGACACCAGTAATTTGGGTGTAATGGGTGGAAAAATTGAGGGGGCCAAACTAGGTGAGTGGCAGAGAAAAGGAGACTAAAGAGTGAGGGAGAGCGAGGAAGCTGAGGGGATAATAGGAGTCTGTAGAAGCGACAGAGGAGCCCCACTGAGCTACCTCTCGGTGTCCGTGTCAGCGTGTGTATGTGGCTTCGACTAAGTCAGTCACATCCCTACCAGACCTGACATTTAACTCTGACACCTCTCATCTCATCTCTCAGCCTCTCAGAGTCTCCCATGGCTTAATGAGCAACACAATGAGGACCCCGACTCCTCCTCTCCTCTCACTATCTGCCCTTCCCTCCTTCTCTCTCTCTTTCTCTCCCTCTTTCTCCAATTCTCATCCTTTCTATCTTCTCACCACTCCCAGACACTCTTCTCCAATAATCTGCGTGGTGACTGTGTGTCACCGAGTGTGCATATGAGACGATGAGGCCAATGTGCTGCTGGCACCCAATTACATTAATGCGCTCTCTTCTTTGAACTGCTTATCGCTGCCAGCGCAGCCATTTCCAAACACTGGGGCTCTGTCATGCCTTTCCAGGGGATGACTCCTGAGAGCTCAGGCTGGGCCTGAGGTTGGGGAAGGGGAGACGCACATGACATTAGAGGACAAGCAGACACACGCATGCACACAACATCAACTATGTGCAAATGTATGTATACAGTATAGCAAGTTCCCGAGGGGAAATGTTAGGAGCCAGCCTGATTCTTGAAACACAGAAAGTCGATCAGAGCAAATTTCCACCATAAGTTAAACGGATGAAGGTGGTACCGCTAAAAGAACTGTTTGGCTATGGTGATGGCAGATTGTTGACTCCAGTAAAAAAAAAAAAAAAAAAAAAACTGTGAAGGTTTTTGATCTGTTTCTCAAACTGGATAACATTTCCACTTTGTAAACTCATTTCAGATTTAGATTATATTTCACCATAACCTCATTTTAAAACATGTAGATTTGAAAGTGGACACTCGCGTCCAGCAGTGAACAGCAGTGGATATTTAGTTAATTAAATGCTTTCCTGTATTTTCACATTGTAAGGGCATTAAAAAATGTTATAAAATCTTTGGCTTTTGTGTTACTTAGTACTGACAATAAACTATGATTAAGAAAAACCAAAACCAGAACGGATTTCACTTTGTAATTTTTGCACAAATTCTCTTCTCATTGGTGCTGAAAACTCAACTCTGTCCCGTCCCTGACAGCAATAGGCTTCTTTCACATAGAAATGATAACGAGTTGCATTACTTTGGGTTTGAGCAGGGAAGAGGAGAAAAAAAGCGCAGAGCAAGAAGCACAAAGAGTGCAAAGATGTTGATGTAAAAAACGTCTCGTGGTACTAACTGATGCCATCGCAAACTGACTGGTCGCAATCTGCCTTTAATCTTGCGTCAAAAGCTCCCGATGCCGAGACACTGCCAGATTCTCCTCTGTGGTGGCCTTTGTTGACATGTAACACATTGTCTCTGATTTGAAGCACCCAGACGGTATCAGAGTGTTGTGATAAATATAAAGTTATCTTAACTTGGGGAAAAGGCTCAGGGCTGCATGTTCAACACTCCGAGTCTCTCAGCTCCGCTATCGAGCACCGCCAAAGTTCCCACTGCTTCTTATGAGGAAACAGACTTAAACTTCACTTATTATCTCAAAAGGTTAATTAGATTATTTGCCATTCTGTCCCTTCCTACTTACATGTCATACCTGTAATCATGCTAAATAAAAGAGGACCTGGTTTTTTATTTTTGTCTGTATCTATCAGTTTTATTGTACGTGTTTCAATGTCTTAATGGTCTTGTTTCTCTTTACGTTACTTTGTGTGTTACGTGCTAATTATGCTTCTACATAATTATAAAGAGGCTAAAATATTGTATAATTTAATTATGCTCAATTAAAAAATCCTATTTCCAATAATTTTTTATTCACATGTCTGCACGCAGCTTGCAAGTTTATGTAATGAACTTGTGTTATCTTATTTCCTTAAAGCAAATTGCATGTATAGGAAATTACTTACATGCTTTGGCTGAGTTTGTCATTTTTATTCTCTAGCTAACAGAATAAAAAAATAAAGTCTAAAATGTTCAACTTGTTCCATCATCATCCAGACTTGAAAAATGATCATATCATGTAAAGGAACCTTGTCTCTTTTGCTCTGAGCCGAGTGCTGGACTTGTTGCAGTAAATGTGTGTTTCTATGATTCCGACTGCTTCTTATGTCACCGGGGCGCCTTCATATTTGCAGAGCTGCCATGAAATGAACAGATCCAAACTCACAGGGAGGACGCTGGTGTTTGCAAGCAGCACCCGGAGAACATGCCGAATGTGATTTCCTCTGGTGTGCTACACGGCTGGAGGCACAAAGAAGGCATGTGTGGAGATATACAGCATATTAGAGAGAAGACTAGTACAAACTCAGTGGATGTTCAAAAAAAAAAAATTGATTCCAAACCCCTTTCAAATACTCTTTCCATTGTAAACAACACACACACATTTCCTCCGTAGAAAGCGAATTGGTGCCGATAGCAGCACAAGCGAATCAATCATCCTGCTGCACAGCTTTTGCTCAGAATTTGGAACAAAAACAATAAAGATAAGATGGGAATTTGGAACAGCATATTCTACAATCTGGACGTTTGTTCATGGACTATCATTAGTCTGTTTCCACTTTGCAGTAATACAGCAGTAATTAGAAGTCTATCTGGCTGTCTGCAGAGGTGATAACAACTCTGTTATACTGTCTTGGAGCCCTGCATTGTTAAAGTCTCAGAAATCCTAAATGGAAACTTGTCAAACACACACACACACACACCCCTGCACACGCACACGCACACACACACACACACACACACACACACAAAAAGAAGCCACATCGACGGCAGGGAAGAGATATGAGCTGAAAGAGGCCACAGCTGAAGAAATGCGTTCGTGGTGTAATTCCATTCCAGGCTCATTCTGCTGGGAACATGCTGGAAATGTTGCAGTGGGACATCCTATTAGTAACTGACTATTTCATCTGTGCAATTTTCCTTGCTTGCATTTTTGCTAAGGGATAGGTTAAGCTGCAACTAACAAGGCCGAGATCGAAAAAAAAAAAAAAAAAAAAAAAAAACGATACATTTTTCTGCATACCTAAACAATCGCTGCAGCAGAAACAGCAGCAGGAGGAATTCGGAACGTTCTCTTTACACGTGCAACCTCACACCGGTTCCTGAATCCCTGCTGAACTCACAAATACACTCATGTAATTAAAATACATGGCTGCCTGCCAGTTGTCTTCTGACTACCTAATTCATATGTAACGTGGTATGTAATCCAGAGGCGCTCCAGATGAAACGCAGCTGCACTCTAGTGAGATTATAAATTAATCAGTTATAGAACAAGGTACAGGATGGGTGTGATTAGAAAACTTCCAGGGGATCTGAGTTTATCTATCACATTTTCTCTCCTTTTACAGCTAAAATCATGTATTTTTCTGTCTGATAGGAAGGAAAAGCCACTGAGAAGCATCAAGCAAAGACAACTGCCCGTCATTATTATGTTCTTCTTCAACTGCACCATGTGACGGTCTGGGAAGGCGTTGTTAGGGAGCACTGATAGAAAAAAAAATTAGAAAGACTTTTGATAGAGCCTGATAGAAAAAGAAAAAAAAAACAAAAAACTGAGGTGACTGTTACGGTTCTCGGTGGTTTAAGGTAACTTGAAAGCATTCCTAATTAATGTCCAGCTTCTCTTTATAAGATGACTGGCCTTTTCTCAAGTTTACATTGTCAGCCTTCACACCTAAAGGTAATGTCACCTGACAAGTGAATGAAAGTTACAGCTTTAAATTAGGAAATGTGAAAAGCTTATCAAAGTTCATTCAGTATAAAAAAAATACTGCTAATGTCCTGACCAATCAGCGCTGTGCTGAACAGGAGATGAAAATATGTCCCGGTTCTTAGACTTCCACGTTTTTATTATTATGGCTGCCTCCATATGTCAAGGGCACAGTATATATCCAGCTAATAAGGGAAAGGATTTTCAGCGAATGCGGTGTATATATATTCTAGCTCTTGATATAATTAATTGCAGAGACAGATAATGAAGTAAAAAGCACAGGCAAAGCGCAAATTAATAAAAGCCATTTTGAATAATGTGGGTTGTTTTCTCAGCCGCTGCCTTAATAAGCTCTGACCGAATTCATTTACAAGCTTAATTCAATTTCATGCTTATGAGCGCAAAAAATATGGTGCTTTAACACCAAACTTATGATTGTTATCATATTGGCTTTTTTTTTTTTTTTTTTAAGAAAGAGCGGTGGCACACCTTCCTTCTCTAATCTTACATACATTGTATGGATTTTTCTACATTTATTTGAATAAATTGAAATCAAAGCTGATTGAGTGAAACATGTAAAACATGGTATAAATTATCTTAATCTTTATTTTGATAACATTACTATTTGCTTAACTACACCCTTTTACTTTTTTGCAAATTCCTGGATTTTGTAAATGGCTAAAAAGCAGCGCAGCGATGGTCCTGAACTCTCCAAGCCCACATCTGTGCAAAGAGCCATTTGCTGTCTTTTATTCACTCAACGCTCTCTTTTTCTCACTTTTTTATCCACTTTCATACTCCCTCTTTCAGTCTCTTTATAGCTCTCTCAGCTCATTTCTAAAGACAGTGATGTAGAAAACTGGTCACGGTTCACTCTGAGGTAAATGCAGGAGTGCAGGCGCGCTGATAAAAGGTCACACGCTACCACACATGCAAGCGTGGACCCTCGTCTCTACCGCATTCTTATTCATCATGCGTTATTCATGTGTTTTTCAGGAAAACTGAGAGTTACTTTGCATGTTGACCGCGAGCACCTAGCAGCTCACTGATACTTCCTCTAAAGGACGGCATTAGAGCCACTGCTCACTTTCAGCCTCTCTGAGTTCAACGAATGGCTGCTGCGACTGACCCAAAAAGCTGCAGAGCACACCCAGACATGATTGTAAATGTTTCAATCAAAGTCGTTGGATTCCACGTGATGGGATGTAAAGCCCCCAGAAGATTTTCAAAACAATAAAAACAAAAAAAAACAGAACCTCTCAGTTGGAACCGGTCCCGTCCTTTTGCTTGTTATAAAATGCTGCATATAAAGCGCTGAAACCTAATTCCAATGTTTGATTTCTCTACAATACAATCTTTGTTCTTGATTTAAATGCTAAGCTGCACATCCTGCTGTTTTCAGAGGTCACTAGATGTAATTTATCAGCCTTTGTACTCATTCAAAAGACCAGTAAACAAACTCAGGTGTGCAGATTTTTACCGGATCTCGTTTAATGCCCCTGGATTTCATACGCTTGTCATGAAATCTTAAATTTTGTTGGCTAGTGTTGTGTGCTAATGTAATATTCAGGTATGAAATGGGATTCGGTGACATCAACAGTATTGATTTGAATGCCACCATCTAAAAAATGACTTCAAATTGAAAAGTGTGAATTGGATAAGTATGCCTTTGTGAATGAGGAGTAAATTTCACATAAAATCTTCTGCTTCAATTTCCATCATTTTTTTTTTAACCATAATACATTTTTGTTTGACTGTGACTCAAAGGTATAAACCGTTATGCTGATACGATGACTAAAACCTGTTTGGTCCAACATGCAACTCAAATCTCTATTGTCTGACAACTTGTCAGTTAAACTGAAAACACTTTAGTAAATTATTTGAGACATAATTATTGGTTCTGTGTTTTGCAGGAGTTCTGGTTAAGCCTTAAGTGTATGTTCTACATAAAATAACATAAAACTAATCTGTTAAAAATAGAAGAGAAAGCTTTTTTTCAATAGTAATTTTGAATTACTGGTGATAAATTGACAGAAGGTAAAAATGAAGATTTAAAAGTGTTGCATACCAAAATACATACAGGTTTCTAACTGGTCAGCCCCCATAATATTTGTCCAGTGTACTTAGTATTTTTCTTAAACTGAAACAGATCATTACCGTGCTGTGTTTACTACATGCACACATTCCTGAGAAAACTGCACCAACCTAGTTATTATCAAATGTTATATGTTGAGAACTCAACATAGCCTTATGACCCATTTTAATCTGACAAAAAGCCTCATCCATTTAAATAGAAATACTCTCTAAAAAACATATTTGATACTAAATAAGTACTTTTCTTGTTTTGTTTTGTTTTTTGGACCATTGCATAGTGTGTTGGAAAAGACACAATGGTGCAAACTGTATGGTAGCATGATACTTTTGCCGCATCATTTTAATACACTCTGAGTTGCTGCACTGAAAAGACAGGACTGTGATGATGATGTGGCTGTTCAGGGTGTAGCTGTGCGTCATGTCACAATATTGTTTGCTTTGCATCTTTTAGCCAAATAATGAAGAGCTTAGGCTGAAGGCTTCCTGAGGCAGCTAATCCTCCCAATCAGGCTACAGACAAGATGAGAGGAAAGAAACCTGCTATTACAGCAGAGCCTGCGAAGCGGCAAGGTGCGCAAGTGAGATGTTTGTGACCTTCGTGACCCGTTTTAATCCAAGCTCAGCTTTTATATGAACAGATGGCTAAAGCTGTTAAATCTGAATACTGTGATAAAATAGGAGAGAGTTGGAAAGAAAACAGAAAAAAAAAAAAAACATGTGAGGAGATGGAAACAAACTGTAAAATCTTGAGGATAAAAATATGCGTGTTTTTTTTTTTTTCCTGTTATTTTGATGGTTTGTCTAAATCATCACAGCTTTGGGAAAAAGCTGTTTGACAATCACAGGCTCATAATCTCGACTCACGTTGGCTGTGGGTGGACAAGCTTTCCCTTCGCATCACTGAGTACAAGAAGAAGTAGGGAGTGGGAATTATCCATCATCACTGTGCCATATTTGTACTGGATATTATATAACCATATGGTAAATATTTTTTCAGTAACTTTAGTGTACTATTGATATATGTTTTGACTAGTTTTTTTTTAATCAATTTTTTGTCCCTGGTGTCATTTATTTCCCTTCACTATTAGACTCCTACCAAAAGCTTTCATTTTTTTCAACAATTAAGCAAATCTTGCATTCCTTAAGCAGAACAGAATTTACATTAAGTAAAGCATTCATAGAACAAGGTCATTTCTCTTGAAAGATATAAAATAAAATAAAAATTTCTGTTACAAATATATTTTCTTTTTATTTTAGAGAGATATTAAATCCAATCATCAAAACCCCAAAAGCTACACTTCTAATTTAGAGAACTTCATGACAGGAAGAACAGTTGCTTACATGTGCTACAAGGACAAAGACTATTGATACTAAGAGAATAATATGAAGACCCGAATTAAACTAAAGATTTCACCTGAGCTATAAACTCTTCTGATAAAGTATCTAGAGTCAAATGTGAAGCCATCTTTCCGAAAGCTAAAACTTACACTTGTGAAATTTTAGAATGGGCTAATTTTGTATTTTAGAAACTCATTTATTTTAGCCTAGACATATAATCCAGACAAAGTTGTTCGAAAAACATATTCCAGTTTTCACTGCATGCACTTAATAAAGCATGATGCGGACATTACAATATGTAGTCATTTAGAAATCAAATGTATGGATCAATTTCAAAGAATAAGGCTACATGGACTTTGAGATCTCCAACTGTTTCATCTGCTCGGCCAAAATCATACTTTTATTAAATTCTGATTCATGCAGAATAAAATGTTAACAACGATTTTGCAAACCTAAGGGGCGTAGGATCAAATTTTAGAAACAAGACTGCCTTATTTAAGAGTTACATGTTCACATATCCATGAGGTTTGAGGTAGCATGATGAACTGTTTGTAAGCCGTGTGCTAAGTAGAGTGTGATTTCCCACCAGCTTGTTACTTTGAACACAGGCAGCAGAGCTGAAGGATAATAGCTTCTCATGTTTTACATCTGTAATTACACTAACATCTTCCATTAAGCCAGGCTAGAGTTATTTTGTTTATGAAAAGTTTTTGTCGTAACATTTATCAACAACCCTTCTTGTTCCAGACAAAAAACTAAATGAAAATAAATGGATGTGAACTCTGACAGAAATTCTTGGCAATTTTTTAACGAATAAAATCAACCTAAGATATGAAACGAAGTGCTATATCTTCTTTACTGTCAGATGTTTGTGAAAATTATCTGCAGCATGATAAGGTTTTTCAAATTACCGATATCTTGCATATCAAAGCAGAAAAAGTAAACATAGAGCAAACTCAAAGGGTCCAGGTGCATTGAGAAAAAAGAACCAGAAATAACATTTTCCACTGCCAAAAAAGACCTTGACGTTCCCTTTGAGAAATTGAGTTTTCGCTCTGAAACAGGCTTCATTATCTGCGACCATTACCTTGATAAACACCCCTTCTTTTTCTACTTTGTAGAGTTGATGTACAAATAAACCAAGCTACGTGTTTGGTCTTGCAATATAGTCAGGCTAAACAGAGACAAGATGTTTAGACTCCGGTCTTTTGACATTCATGCTACAGACATATATATAATTATTTGATTGTTTTTTTCTTGTAGCAAATAAACGTCTGAGAATTACATCAGAAAATGACCTCAATTACAAAGTCAGCTACTTAATTAGTGCTGTTACTTAGTACATTTTATCAATTACTTCTCCAGGGACTCAATCCTCTTGAGTGGTATAATGACATTGCCATAATGTCATGCTGTTATGTGAACAAAACCACATTTCACCCCCGTTTTATGTGGCGTCATTGAATGTTGCACAAGTTTTACAGAAGTTAGTGTCAGTTGTGTCTCCGTTGCTTACTCTGTCGATAACGACTGAAGTCATTGATACTAATCCCTTGAACCAATGAGATGAAATGAATGATGACGAACAAAAAGGTCTTTAAGAAGTTTGTGCTGAATTGACAAAACAGAGTTGGTTAGGAAAGAAGGATTATTTGTCAGAGGAGGAAGGAGAAAACCTGCCTTCACTTTGACAGTTTCCAACACACCCATTTCACAAAGCTGAGCATTTTCCCACTGCAGTTAATCCTAAATGCCACAGACAGGTTCCTGACAGAAGCAAGTCTGGCTTTTACCTCTCCGACGTATATATCCCACATTGGGTTTCATAGGCAGAGTCTATTAACAATAATATTAATTCATAATGTGTCATGAGCAGCTATTTCCCTGTAATTAAAAATAAGTGATGAGGGGGTTTTCTTGCACATTAGAAATCATTTTTATCATATTATAATTTTCAGTGATTATACAGAAGCACGCAATTTCCATCTGTACTACACCCAAAAGACTGTTAGTATTTCTGAATCTATGCACATTATTGACCTACAGTTTGTGAGTTTTTACTTCCTTTTGCTTCTTCAGTCTTTTATCCTGCAAACTGATAACAAGCGGTGGACGCAGAACAAAGTATAAAGAAAAAGTTCAGTGCAAAGGCATCATAATTCTGCAGGAAGCAAAACAGCTTTTGGGAGAAAAAAAGATAAAAGAAAAACCAAAAACATATCTGCAATTTACAGGGGAGCAGCTGTTACATCAATAAAAACATTTACGTTAGAAAGAAAATATCTATCCCACATTATGTCCTGGTACAAAAAGAAATAGATAATGCTGCAAAGACAACTTTGTCTGATTCAGTGTTAAAATGCAGCAGCCGTTTTTGCAGGATGAGTAAATACTGAGGTGCTGTTTGTGTAATACAGCACCACTGTGGATCGTGCAACATCCATAACGGTGTGATAGGAAAAAAAACTGAATCTGCTTCTAACTCACTAAAAGTATCGGTGAGTAACAGGAAAAAATGAGGAACTCTGCACCCACTCTTTTCTTGATCCTTCTGCTGAGCATGTTTTGCATTGCCACTAGTTCCGATTAACGCCCAAACAAAAAATTTAAAAATAAAAAAAGTGCTCAAGTGGATGTAACACAAGTTTACTACACACCATACTGGGTTTTATATAATCACAAAACATTACAAGCTTCACCATTATGTGTCAAACTGGACACATGTCACTCCTTCATAGCAACTACTATGTATCTCAGCAAAAGATTAAAGAATGATCTGTTGAGGATCGACCTGATCCAAAACTTCTCCGAACTCTTTATTAATCAAACACGGATCTCTGAGAAACGCTTGTGAGCGTCTGCAAGTTATTAAACACAAATGGCACAGACAGAAGACATCTTGCAGCGGGAGTAGTAATCCAAAACAAAATTAACAAGGCTTGTAAATATTCATAGAAAACCCAAAGAAGTGTCACATGTGCTCCGACTTACTGTTGGTTTTGAGGCGGGCCGGCTCACTGTTGCGGCTTCCCGCCTGGTTGATAGCCTTGACGAAGAAGATATAACGGGTGCCACTCTGCAGGCCATGCACCGTGTAGTGGTTCTGCTTGATGTTCGGTACAATCATCCAGCTGTCTGCAGAGTTGTACAGACCTGGTGGAGGTCACACACACACAGACACACACACAGAGTGGATAAGTATTACATTTTTCTTGATGTCTGAAAGTTGCACAAAGTCTTGCTGAAAATTATTTTCTACTGATGGTTGCAGCAACAGAAACATTCTCCCACATATCCAACTGGAACAGAGCGATATTTTCTTTCTGAAAACCTCGAGTTAGTTTATTGCACATTAAGAGGCGATTCCTAAAAGTTATGCAACATTTATGTGCACCTACAGATATATGCCATTACAATTCTAACAGAGTTATTGCGACAAGTACCCAGGAGGCAATCCAGTGTGTTCACTGAGCTGAAACCATACGGCAAAAGGAACAATCGGTTCAGAGTATCAAAGGTACTATAAGTAATCGCCTCCAGGCAAGAGCGTGATACCCTTTAATGCTTAAATGTACGAGAGCAGGGGTAATACCAACATGACCACAGCTGGTGGATGCTTTCATTCAGAGTGAAGGGTTAGTAATCATGGGTTAGCTCCACATCCACCTGTTGCAAACAGTCCTCTTGGTGTCTGAGATGTGAACCTTTGTAAGTAGAAAAAAGAAATCTGAGCTCAGAGCTCAGGAGAAATGTAACTTTTAAAGGGTTGTTCATGTTCCCTGTCTTTTGGTGAAATGTAAGGGGAAATATTTCACATCTCACTGATGCACTGTTATGCGACAGGCTACTCTTTTTCATAAAATATGATTTTATGCCATACTGTCAATTTGTTCTGGAGCATTTTTAATTGAAAGTAGTGTTTTATGCAGCTTCACGTGTCTTCCAATCAACTCTCGACAGCTTCGTGTGTCTGCTGATGTAACGCATCCTCCCAGCATGCTGCTGCCACTACCATGTTTCATGCCGAGTATCGTGTGGTAAGAGTGAGGTGCATCGTTATTTCACCCCACATAACAAAGTGAATTTTAGTGTCTCAGATAAAGTACCATTAAAATAAAAAATACCTTTGCAAAGCACTTTATGTGTATTGAGAGAAATATTGAGATGTTAATCTAAAAATAAGATGAAATTTTATTTTACAATGAAAGTTACATATTGTGCCCAAAGACGTAACTATAATAAAACAAACATACTCAACATTTTTAAAAACGTTTTGACTGCAGCATCAGTTATAAAAGGTCTGGATGAACCATAAAAGAATAACTCCTTTAATGGTGAAGTTTGTGCTTGCATTATGCATCTATTTTAATACAGAAAACTGCACTGTGGCATTAAGTTGTAGCGCACCGCCGTTCATGAAAATAGGTTATATTGCTTAGAAATACTGACAAACATTTACTTTTTAATAAATCTCACACATGAAAGTGAATGTGGCCGTAGCAACAATAAATGAGGATTATAAAGCAAATTTCCTGGAGGGAGCTCTCACACAAAGAGCCAGAGAATCCTGGCAGCTCATTTAAACTTTAGCAGTCAAAAAAGTGAAATAACTACCAGATGAACTGTCTCCTCTTTCTTTCCTCCTGCACAATTACAGAGAAATATAAGCTCTGAGAGGGGTACAGCTCTCAGGACCATACTTACTTTGTCCCCTCTGGTTAGGATGCGTTGTAAATTATTGAGCCAGATGGAAACAGCATGCATAAGTAATGGCAGAGAGTCTGCTTGTAAATATACATACTTCATGGGACGCAAATAAGGCCTTTAAAAGTTAGCCGGCTTTAAGAATGAATGAGAGGCGGGTTGGGGTGTGGGGGCGTCTCTTAAAACTACATTTTTATCTGGGCAAAGGAGGATGCAGGGGTTTTCACCTTCCTTTAGAGATGATAGAGGAAGAAAATAAAGATGCAATGTCAAACTTGAACGAGGCACGAAAGTTTTACAGTTTGCTCCTTCCCACAGATCAAGGGATCCTTTGCACAATTTATCATTTGTCAGCATCTCCTATAGATAATGTTATGTAGGCCTTCAAAAGATAAAAGAAGAATGGAGTAGAGAGGAACGATTAAACGTTTGAACTCTTTGTTAACACTTCTGATTTCAAAAGTTTCTATTTTTGCTAAATTAGGTCAGAAGACACCAAGGAGGTTTCCTGACTGAAGTGCTCCTCCTTTAAAGAAAGCTGTACTTGAAAGCAATGTGCAGAAATAAAGAAGAAAAGAGAAAATAGAGAAAAAAAAAGAGCAATGTGCATCCAAACACCAAGCACGTGTACTTCTCCAGTACTGTATATGTGTGTGTGTGTGTGCCTGTGAGGAGGGAACTGCAGCACAAAGTATCCTGGGAAAGGAAGTGGGTTTGTCTTTGATGATGCAACACAGAGTTAACAGTGTGCCTGCATGTGAGCGTGGACGTGTCACCCTTTCCACTTCCTTCTGGAGGAAAACACTGCGCTTGCTCGGCCACAGTGATTCAGATTTTCTCCACCGGTAATTATGTTAATAATTCAACAAATCCATGGATTCTGACAACACATGAAACATGGAGAACATAAGCCTAACTCACTAGGCCATTAACACCGCCTTGCTATAGGCCCCTAGATTACTGAGAAATATTTCATAAAGTGAGGTTTTAATTGATAACCAAAATATCTGCTGGCAAAAAAAAAAAAAAAAAGAATGACACAGCAAGAGATGAGCCCGTTTTCCCGAAGCGTTTGCACTGTATGCCACCTTTGTCTTGCTTGTCATGCCTTTAAGATACGTACTGGTTTTTATCCACTAAGTGACAACGGCATTTTCATTTTGAGCTACGAAAACCTCCCTTCGCATCAACTTCGACTCCCTTTCCATCTCTGCGTCTTTCCAAGAGCCCACACGGTGCTCCACGTTTCACAGACCACAGTTAGAAGCAACACAGCATAACTTAGTTATTCTTCTTTTCATGCTACAGCAGCTTGCAGAAATAGAAAGACCGCTTGACGTTTTACAAATTTTCCCCTTGGGTAAAGAAGGCCCCAGGTTTGAATATAAGCCTGGGGTGTTCCTGCATGGAGTTGACATGTTCTCTCCTCACGTGTGTACGTTCTCCCCAGGTACTCCGGCTTCCTGCTGAAGATCAAAAATATCACTGTCGGGTTAAATGGCCTCTCTAAAAACTGTCCTGAGGCACGAGCGTGCATGTGTGTGTGTGTTTGCTCAGGATTACAGATAACATTTTCTTTTTCTTTGACCTTATTTTGTAACCATTTTCTACTGTAAAACGATGTTTTGACACATTGACCCGACTCCTACCTCCCTTGAGGAGCTGAAGCCCGGGGCAAAGGGATTGTGGATGGACATCAGCTGGGAGCATTTAGCCACTTGGAAAGTTTAAGAGAAAAGCTATATTGGAGAACTCAAGTGGCATGGCAGACTTAATGGGTTTCTCTCTTTCTCGGTTTCCACCATGAATCTCCGAGGACTCTGTGGCAGCAAAGCGCTGAATTTCTGAGTCACTCGGAGTTTCATGGCTGAAATGTATCCTGATGTTTCAAATGGCGAGGGCACTTGAGTTGCATGGTTAGATGGAGAAATGTCAGGCTACAGAGCAGAGAGTGGAAGAGATGATGAAAGGATCAAAGAGTAAAGAGGCACAGGTGTGTGTGTGTATGTGTGTGGGAACATGCATGAATGTGCATATTTATGTACATTAATGACAGCCTCCTCATATTGGTAAGTGGTAATTTTCTCCAGCCCTATACAGCCATTATTTTCCCCTGGTCTCATATTTGTTTCCTCCCCCACAGCAGATTCTTTTCTTTCTGTTCATAGAAGTTCTGAAAGCAAACCAACTTTAGTGTCGATTATCTAATGAAGCCCCAGCGTGTTGCTTCAGGCCGGCAGCTCTACTGATTAAGATTTGGTTTATTACAATTGCACTTTATAAAAGCACTGAAGGGCATCGTAAACATGCTTATTTGGGAGAGCAGTACATGAACTAGATTTATTCCAGAAGACGCTTAGAACATTGTTTCTGTTCCAAATGCAGTTTTTTGATTGGACCGCTATGGCTCCCCACCACGGGTGGCACTGGGTGGCGGGAAGGCACAAGCACTCCAGGGGGGAAAACAAGTGATGTCGTTTTTGCACAAAATACATTTTTATTTACATGCCCGTTCCACAGGACACCCATTTTGTTGTGTAGTGTAAGCACTGTAAGGAAATATGGCTAAACAACCTGATTGGCTGATGACTCTGAAACTCATGCCTCTCTCAGGGTTCCTGATATGATGCTAAATTAAAGTCACATTTCACAGCTTTTAATGCAATCTGGACTGCATTGGTTAAAAATCTAAAAGCAGACTGAATATGAGTTGGATGATTTTACACTAAATTATTTACAACACAGGTTCGGATTTCTGAAACCTAGAATAAACAAGGAAAGCATAAAGGAGAATTTTATTCTTTTATTAGGGATTAAGAGTAATTTAGAATAAATATTTTAAATAATTTGTCAGATTCTTTAAAATGAAACTTTATCTGTTATGCTGCATTCAGTTTCAATGTGACTTTTAGCAGATACTGTAAATCAAGAATCACAATTCCTGTTTACATTTATTGAGAATGGCTGTCACTATTAAAAACAGTCATCGTTGGACAGAAATTTTTAATTTCTATTAAACATTTAGCATGTAAACAAAATGGCTGAGCAATAGTGGAGGTTTGTTGCTTTATTCATCTTTGTTCAAACAGGGCAGTAACTGTGCCAGTAATATTTAATACCAATGTGGAACCTTTGTGTGAAAAACCATCAGGATCAGGATCCTAGGACACCTGAAAATACCCGCAGCATTAACAGGTTGCAATTAAGTCTCTTTTATTAGAAATTATATGGTTTTACAATCCCATTAACAGCTTTCAGCAGATGGCCTCACATTTAAACTTGCAGTTCTCTGCTGTAAGGAGGAGTTCATGATCAACATAATTACTGGAAGGTGTCCAGCTCCTGTGGCTGTAAAATGAATCCTAATTACTGGTGCTCCACATAAAACTGAAACTTTTGAAAATGCTCTTGTGTGTTTAATGATCCCAGATGACAGCTGGCCAATAACTGAATGAGTCAGCAAGACATAAGTCTATTTTCACACAGCTGTTGTGCTGTATATCACCTTTGTTTTGCTTGTCATCCCTGTAAATACCATCCCGGTGTTGTGTTATCAGTTGAGTGACAACGGCATCAGCATTTGGATCGGGTTTGTTTTCACTGTGCTGTCTGGCTTCATACACACCCGTCTGTTAGGATGTCAGTGGCAGATCAACTTTGACCCCCAGCCCCGCCTCCATTCCTCACAAAGAGGCAAACGGTTGTTGAACTGTGGCATACCACATGTAGAGGCCAAAGTTTGCAAAGAAAAAATCTTGGTTTTTTTGGGGGGGGGCGAAAGAGTTTTGGCACTGCCTACTACAGCTTTCCTTGAAATCTGACCTTAATTGCCAGCTCTATTTTCTACTGCTATGCCTGGATGATCCTGCAAAAGGCACAGTTCATAAGACAGCATGACCCAACTTCTACATCCCATGAGGTATGAAAACCTTCAGGGAAAGAAAAAAAAAAAGCAGGATGGCTCTTAACTGTAAGACTTGGGAAGATTGAGATATTGGAAACTGTGTTATAAATCACGATTAAATATCTTTCAAAAGCAACCAGTAAAGGATTTTTGTGCAGGTACATTTGACTTTCAGTGTGGAAAACAACCATGTGGCTCCATATTGAAAAAAAAAAATCTTCCTAAAGGAGATTACTTTAGCCTTTATCAGTCTTTTTTCTGGTATGTTCTAACACTTTCTCTTCAACAACCCTTCCAAATATTATAACACTTAAAATGAGACATGTATACTCTGAGATTTCACTCAGGTTTATTGGACTATCTCTAAGCATCGCTCAGGCATACTTTGGACTGAGCTTGCAGACGAACCATCTCCTAACACATGGTCAACAGTATTAGATCTAAACCACCGAATCTTATCAACCGATCAGAAACAACAGCTAAAACACTGCTGGCATTCTTCCATAGCACTATATTAACACACAAAGATACTTCAGAATGAAAAAAAAAACGTTTCCTGCTTTTGTAAATGAACTCACACCTGCTGATGATTAGTTGATTAGGAGCTTCTGATTAGCAGCACCTGGCGGTTTCCCACATATTTACTCCTCTACAGTAAGCTTATCTGCTTTTGCAGTTTAGCTTAGTCATAGTAAATCAGAAATTACAAATTGTTGCTTGTCTGGGGTTCTTAGGGATTAACTTCAGAATCTACTTTATGTTCTAATAGAACCCCTTTGGAAATAAAACATGCACAGTGTTTGTAAACTTTCTATAATATGGAGGACCTTTAATTTACCATTCAGCAATGTTTGTTGGAAAATACAAAAAGAAAAACCTAAACAAAAAAAAAAAATCCCTGAGAAATAAGTTTGTGTATTTGTTCCACTGATAAAGAAATTAACTTTGAATTTTGAATTAACAGGCACTTGCATAATAAAACTTCCCTTGGTTTTTTCCCATTAGACTTGCCTGGGAAGTTGAAACTCCAATCTGGGAATGACGCCTCTCCCATGATGAATGGGTTCCAGTTACAAGCTAGAATACCAGTGGGATCTGCTAATTGCTGTGGGCAGAGACCAAGCTCTCTTCTATTAGCAATGCATATTGATAAAAAAATAAAAAAAACCCTCACTTCTATTGATTTTAGGCATTCAAACTCTGAAGCAGCATTTTCACATCTAGAGGTTGTGAACAGTCCTGTGTGAGCCTCTGGACTGATGTCTTATAAACTCTTAGAAATGCAAATAAAAAGTGGAATGAGACACAGACCTTGGAGAAGCTCAGGTACCAGGTGAGTAGGGGTTTGATTAGATTTTTGCAACTTCGGTTTCTTATAACTGAGCTTTTGTCTTTTGAAAACACTACATTTTTTTTTAATTGCAGGTTCCCTGGAATTTGTAAGCCATACAAAAAGTGTTGCTATTACGAAACATAAACTCTTCCTGTCATTTGACTACATCTCCTCAGCCATAACATTATCCGACCGGGAAACATTTTCTGGTTTGCGGCGTAGTCATTTATAGGCTCTACAGTCTAAACATGTTCTCTTCAACAAAACCGTCTGTCTGAATGCGTGTGTGTCTGAGTGTGTGCTCTCGACTCACTGATGAAATTTGTCTGGCCAGTGTAGATGGTGTACTGCAGCTCATAGGAGGTGACGCTGAACTCGTCTTCTGACGTCCAGTGAACGGTGATGGTGTCATGGGAGGCGGTGCACAGCTCATCCCTGATGGATGGCGGGTTGGGCGCTACATATGGAGAGAGAAAAAAAAAATCAGGATTTACTTTTAAGTGATGCTTCTTTTTAAAAGATCAAAAAGACAAAGGAATAGGTTGAAGATATTTACTGATACTTAGGAAGTCTGACAGCTTATAATCAGTCTGTGAATAAGAGTTAATCTAAACTGGACAATCCCATAAAAATGCATTCATACCCATTGAGCTGTCACAACTACAAATGTGTGTCAATTTTACAGGGAATTTACATTGTAGACCAACAAGTAGTGCAGTTGTAAAATGTAAGTGAAAGGATACATTGCTCAAAATGTTGCATAAACTTATATTTAGTTCAAAGTTCAGAAGTAGAGCATTTGTCAGAGAAGCTCCCAAGAGGCCAATGATTACTTTGGAGGAGCTTGCAGAGATCAAGTGGGAGAACATGTTGACAGGACAACTAATGGCTTTGAACTTAACTGTGACCCCTCCAGGTCAGATTAGAAACAAGAAAGCTATAAGAAGACAACTAATCAGCTCTATTTGTGGTTTTGCCACAAGCAAAAGTACATGTGCATTTTCCGTTCAGTTTTTGGCTCAGCTAACGCAGTTAACAAACACTGCATCTCACGGAGATTCACCCTGCATTTTACAGCATCATTGTAAAGAATGTTTATAAGTAGACACTCCTGTAATGAAACTTTTACTGGTGGTCAAAAATAATATTGTATTTAAATTAAATCAGTAAGCCTTACCTGTTAGGTAATCTAGACCCTCTAATATCTTCTTCTCTCGGGAAAAGTCAAGAGCAAAGTTATCAAATGCTTCATTCAAGTTCACATCAGGGATGAGTACCTGGGAGGAGGCTGTCGCCATAGCTACCCTGTGAAATGATCGGGACAGAAGAAAGGGAACAAATCAGCAAAAGGGGCAAAAATACAAAAGTTCAGGCGGTCACATCGGTGTATGAATGTGGGAGAGAGGAGGAGTGTGAAAAGATGAAAGGTGGTGGAGGTGGCTGTGAAGCAGCAGAGTGACAGAAGCGAGGTGACGGGAGGAGAGAGATGGTAGACACAAGAACAGGTGTGGAAAAAGCCACAAAGAAGACCTCTGCAATACGTTCTGTATGCTTCTGTCGCCAGGGCCGGCCCAAGGCATAAGCAAACTAAGCAGCAGCTCAGGGCCCCAGGGCCACTAAGGGGCCCCCTAATAGAGCTAATTTTTTTTAGTAATAATTTCTATGTTATTATAATATCAAAAACACACAATTTCACTATGAAGTGATTTGTTTTTACAATAATATATATATTTGATAATGTATGTAGAAATCATTATTTTATGGATAAAAAGAAAAAAAAATTGCTCTTGTGGGCCCCTGGTGGCCATGGTAGGTACTGCACGCTTCGCCGGTAACATGAGCTCCCGTGCAATAAGCAGCTCCTATCAGAAGTTAAGTTAGCAAAACAATGTCTCAAAAAAAGGACTTATCCTTCAGGGAGAGAGAAACGAAAGAGGAAGAAAAGAAAAAAGCCAAGATAATTAACAGGTTTGTTTTAATGTGCCTTGATAATGTAATGCAACGTAATGTAACAGATTAGTAAAGCTGCTAGCTTGATAGCAACCTGGAACAGTCCAGTTCAACAGTCAGACATTTATGCTAGGGTCTTTGTATTTGTGTGAAACTGAGTTTAAACTTTAAATGAGTTGATTTTGATTTTGGCTGATATAATTTTTTTTTGTCTGAAATGTCGCTAAATATAGAAAGAAAGTCGGTGAGTTGGAAACAGTGGGGTGAATATTGTTGACTGCAAACGTGCAGACCTGACCTGGTGGGTCGGTCTGTCAGTCAAACCTCTCACTGCAGAGCAGAAAAGGACAGAGGCTGATTTTTAAACCTTTGCTGACGAAGATAAGATTAGGGATAAGATGGGCTTCACATCTAAGTATCAGCCGATCACGATCCCCCAAAATTAAGGAAGTCGGCGCCCAGAAATCGACTGGTCGATAAATCAGTTGGCCAATAAATGTATCCTATATTATACATGTATATATTGTAAACAGCACTGCCAGAGATGCAATAAGTTTATAGCAGGTGTGTGAATGATCTAATGATCGGGCTGCTGATTGCAGCCAGTCCACATTGCTAGCAGAACTAGAGGGCCCCAAAACCACATTTCACTTAGGGCCCCATGGAGGCTTGGGCTGAGGTGAGGCTCAGCACAAACTGAAACCTCTCACAACTCTGCAGCTCGACAGAAAGGTGCGATTGCTTTGAGGATGAGTGAGCAGCTCGTGGCAGGGACCAGAGTTGCAGCAGAGTTACGCAGCAGACTATAGAGTAAAGCACAAAGCAGTTCTAGGCCTTCAAATTCACGGGTTTCAGTGAAGTCGGTGAGGGTTCAACAAGACTGAGCAACATAAAACATGCAACTCTGGGTGAAGACTTCTCGACAAGATCTTTGTCTGTGAGACGGAGTAAAAAAAAACGCCTCAGCTCAAGGTGGGAGAAAAGGATGTGGGTAATGAAGATAGAGCTGGCTCTTAAATGATGGATGATTCTCAGCAGAGGCTTGACATTGATTGCAGGAGCCAGGTATGTTCGATACAATGGTGAGTTTACCAGCAGCCCTTCAGCTGGATTTCAGAAGTAAAAACTGAATAAAGGAGAAGTTACGCTGGAGTGAAAGATTTGATTTAAAAAGTAAAAAACGTCTATTTTCAGATACATTATAAATGAGTCTTGTGGGAAAATTCAAAACAAAATCCGATCTAGAGCAACGAACGTACGTAAAGAACCCGGGTTGAGTTGAATAAAGTTCCTTCCCACCTTTTATCTTTAATTTACAACCACTTTTCTGTAACTAGGTGTCTAGACTAACTTTTTGCTCTGATTGCACCAAACAGCAGCACAAAAAGTTTTTACTGCCAAGGGATTTAACATAGCATTTTTACAGGCTTAGTTCTTTTTCTCATCACTTTCCATAAAAGCAATATAGACTGGTAAATGATTAATAAGTCCAGTAAACATGAACTATTTTCTGACTGGTTTAGACCACAACATGGTCTAATGTGAGCCAGTTGAACCGCAGGGAGATGCCCAGTATCAGAGGCTTCTGTTTTTCCTCGAATGACTGGTCGCAATGGTTCGACAATGGACACGGTTTTACATGCACTAATGAGAACTCGAGTCACATTAATATGTTGGTTGATTTAAAGAACAAACTGTGCAGCTATTATTCCCATAAGCAGTGGTTTATGTGCTCAGTATTGTTATTGATGTATTCACGATCACTTAAAAAAATATATATTTTAGCAAGGTCTGAGCTGCTTTCAAGCTGGCCACATATTGAATCTTCCAATTGCCTTTGGCAGATAGAGCTAAATATTTATTACTTTTTCCACCTTCCTGTGTGTGCAGAGTTTCTGTGTCATGACCCACCTCTCTGCCACGTTCCTGGCAGACTGAAGGAAGCGTGCATGGTCGTTCTCCTTCAGGCTCTGCTCAGCCTGGGTGATGAGGGCACTGGAGCGCTCCAAGCACTGGCGACAGTTTGCAATCTGCTGAGCCAACTTGCGCAGTTTCATCACCTGAGACAAGCACGAGCACAGCTAAGGTTGCTTCGTTGTGACGCAGACACAGATTTATGTTCATTTGCACAAACCGAATCTTGCCAAGATTAATTTCTGTTATGATCACTGTTACAATAACAAGACTGTTTGTGGTTTTTCTTCCATGCTGAAAACGCAGACAACAATGGCGACTTTATAGTGTGTTGCCTGGGAAATGTTTGACTACCAAAACCTCTGCAAGAAGCTTCAGCTGTACACAATCTGTCTTTCAAGCTGATTCTAGTGTTGTCATTGTGGAGGTGTCGAATCTAAAAACCATTCATGCTAGCAGAAGCATTTCAAAGGACCATACAAGGTGCATCATAGTAGCGTAAAGCATAAAACATAAGTTTCAAGTACTTATATTAATTCCTTAAACTTCACAATTTTATACTAGTTTGTGTCAAAGTAAATCTCACATAAAATAAATTTGTTGTGCTTGTAACCTAGCGTAATGTTAAGAAACAATCACTTCCTTATCTTCGACCAATGTCCACAGCAATGGTCTGAAGGTTTCAGATGCTCATAAAAATACCAAAGGTAGGAACCATGTGATTATGGGCAATCACTATTCACATCCAGAAAAAACTGTACTTTCTGTCCACCAAGAGACAAACCAAGGTTCAAGAAAGGCTACTGCATGTTGTAATGCCGTTTCATTCAAAAGCTGTAATGTGATTTCCCATTGAGAATAAGGAAACCATTCAAGCTTTATTTGAAATTAAAGCAATCTGTTTATCTTCATTCAGGCTTATTTCCTGACTCTGGATGTGAACTTAGTTTGATGAAACCCCCTTAATGAAATAACCACAGGCTGTTCAAGAGTTAGAGTAAACAACATGAGAGATACACAAATACAGTGCTTCCTTTATGGGACTTTCCCACTGTAACCATGATTAGTTAGGAGAAGATTAAAAACTCATGCAGGATCGAGCCTGTTCCCGCTGGACATTACCATGGAAAATGTCCTAATTACAATGAAAAGCTAAAAACCAATCCACTCTGGCATTTTGGGTCATACTTGGTATGACTATAGCATTCATGCAAACACCTCTATGTTTGCATCAACGCTTTCACTGTGAAATGTTTCTCTTCGACTTCGGTGTCAGAAACATAAATCTGAAATGAAGTGAATCATTATCCACCTTTATTCAGCAGGCGATAAAAGGTGCGGAGTGTCGAGTTTTAAAGCTTAAGACTTAATGGGGTGTTTTACTGATGTCTCAGCCAGTCTTTCTCTTTGGCCCTCATGAACAATATTTGAGCTGGTTGGTGACTGGAAACAAGCAAGATGGCCTTAATGATGGGATATTATTTGGCAACATCTGCTGCGAACAACAATTTTAGAGATGATTACTCCTCTCGCTCAGAATAATAGACAATATGGTCGAGACTGAGAGCGTTTCTGTACAAGCATCTGCTTTATTTAAACAGACGAGTCCATGTGTAATAGAAAAAAAAGAGTGGAAAATTACTGCAATATTCTCAATGTCTGATTGATAAATAAATATTTAGATTATATTGATTATCAGAGATAAGCTTTTGACAAATTTGATCAATATTATTCATTTGTGTATTCAAAAGCATAGACCATATAAGGTCACACAATCATTACATCGCACAATGCTGCTCCAATTTCACTGTGTCGATAAATATTTTGTTGCTAAGCTAATGCTAATGTTTGTCCTTGTTTCACTAACAGCTTTCCACTTCTGGACTGATAGATGAATAAGGAACCAAACATGAAAAATAAAAATTCATATCGAGTTTAAAAGTAAATCTTCCAGTCTTGGTTCAATAGTTCATAAAACTGTAATATATTTCTACACTACAAGTTCAGCATACTCACCTCCACATGCCTTCCTTTAAATGTTACTTACTTTTACTCAAAAAAATAATTCATAAGCCCACATTTTATATTTAGATTGAAATCTCAAGTTCTTTATTGGATTTTAGTTGTCCAAATAAAGAGGAACAAATAGTAGTGCCCTGGAGAAAAAATCAATACACTACAAGGTACGAGACAGGTGTTCCACTCCTCAGTTGATTTTATAAATGGATGCAGACGATTCGTCAGCTGCTGTTTATTTGCAGAGGTACTGCTTCATTGTTCTGAATCAATGAATTGTGTGCTTCTGTAAGAGCTGCATATTCTTGTTCTCTTTTCTTCATGAAATTTAATATTGTTTATTGATTCAAGGCAGCTAAATAGGACGTCAGAACCTGATATCAGGGATGGAGTCAGGGCTCAAACCTTATTAAATGATTGATATCGGAAGACTATGAGTGAGCTCAATTCCTGGTCTACAACATATATCCTATCAATTATTTGAAAGGTTCACATGAAACCTGATTGTTCATTTTCAGAAGATTGGCGAAACCCGCTAAAAATGTGAGAATAAACTTTAAAAACGATTCTCAGAGGCAGCTTCTAACAGTAGTTCTGGCAGGTAAATAACAAAATCTAACCTGACATTTTGAGAACTGAAACTTTTTATTATCTTGCGATAATTAAGTATTTGCCTTTTTACTTCAGTAAATAAATACTTAGGAATGTGGCTGCACAATATTAGGAAACTTAATTGGTATTTTACTCCTTCCAACTCTCTCTGCGATCTGAATTACTTACTTGACGGTGCGTTCTATTAAAACTCTAAATTACTTGTATGCATCATTTCAGCATGAGCAAACATTCATGCACAAATGAAAATACTAATCTAACCACCCAGGCAGAGAAATCAGAGAATCTGCAGTGACCTTCAAAATAAAATCCTAAACCTGGCTCACATATCCCCCACTGTCCTGGAGATACACAGAGCGCACTTTTTCATAACTTGTATAATGTTTAATTCAAGGAGCTAACTTTATAAAGAATGTTTCCTGCAAGTTTTATCAATATATGACAAAGGAAAACCAGACTGAAATCCTTATGATCAATAACTGATATCACAACAAAACAGTAAACATGGAGGGACTACCTTGGCACTAATGGAAAAATGGAAAAAAAGTTAGTTTATTGACGACTAAAGCTGGACGAATCAGATTTGTGAACAGCTATACAAGACATTTTTAACAGTACAGCAGTTTTCTTAATCACATAGCCTAAATAGCATTGATTTTAATAATGTCTTGGACCAGGTCTCCATATTAGTTGAGTTTTAAGTGACTTGGGTCAGTAGTAAAACTCAGCATCGGGACTTCCCTGGTTTAATGTTCTAGGAAACATTAAAAACAGGAAGAGAGGATGCCTGGCAGACAGCCAGTCATACTATTAAAGCACACACATTAGACTATGAGAATGTGTGTTTTATTTTGACAAGCTGTGACTATGACAGCTTAGTAACCCTCGTGAGATCCAGAGCCCATTAGAAGAACTCGAGTACCCGACATCACTGCCTACAACAGAAAACTGGATCAGTGGTTTGTTCAAATATGTAAGACTAACTGTGTTTCCCTGATAATGCGTATTCATGTGGCATATTCACTTTGCGCATTTCATTCCTTTTCGTGACCCTTTCAGGTATTTCCTGATGTTTTACATTTTCTTTGTTTTTGGCCTATATCTTATCGTCCTCCCTTTCCTGTCCTCTGCCAGACTGACTGAGACTCTTGGGAGAAGAAGCTCTGCCTTTTGTCTGCAATCTCCAGGAATACACTGGCACGCTTCCTTAGTCTTCGAACTGTACACACCAACAAGCCAGTTCTCTCCTTATGGTCAGTGCCCAGGAATATAATAACTTTTCTGCCATCTTAAAAATACTTCAACCAGCAGCGTGCATATGTCCTGTGGGAGAGTCTCTGTCATGAATCCCTAAAAGCTCAGGTAGAAAAAGGAGCCGTGTTATACACGGGTTAGGGTTAGACCACAAACATTTCTTTTTAAATCCTAGACTTCCCTTTGAAACCCAAGAGTGAAGTTCAGAAGTTTTCTACATTTAGGTCAGCTGCCTGCATCTCAGCGGTAGAATACTAAAGAAGAGGCCTGACAAATATATTCAGTCCACAGCAGTTCTGGTTTGTTATGCACTCTCTTGTATAAAACCAAAATGTGCTTGCAGACTAGGACTGCTAGTGGCCTCGTCTGCAAGCACAACTGTTTAAATTATGTGAAACTCTCAATTTCTAGTCTATTCATACTAACATGTAAGCATAAAACACGACTAAAGATGCATTTTCCTAAACCCCTGTAGCACAATGTTCCTAAATACATACAACTTTAATTTTCTGACTTTATATCCCAGTATTCTAATAAAATGTACCTTGGACTCTTTGATCTTGACAGCGATGACCTGTTTTCTCTGGCGGATGATTTCCACCAGCTCATCACACTCCTCCACCAGCTTAGCTTCATGCATGGCAGTATTTACCTGAACAACAAATAAAAAAAAGGTAATAAACTTAATAAAAAAATATGACATCTTTCACACATCTTGCATTTCGTTACACTGTCGGAAATAATAATAATAAAAAAATGTTTTTCTTAGTGAATTATCATTTTAAATCTCCAAAGGTTTCATTCATTTATTACGCAAACCGTACACCTGGAGCGGATGCCTCCAGCAATAAAATGCACCTGGTATGGAAATACTTCTGACGAATGCAGCAACGATAGGCAATTTAACTCACTAATTGTTTTCATGGGAACAACCATAAATCATCATATTGCTAAACTGATGTTAGTCCAAAGGGAGAAAAGAGCATTGGAACATTAAGTTTATAACATCGGACATGATGGGGAGAGAAAAAGGACAGATCAGTGTAGAGAAACGTGTTCTATTCAGCTCGTAAAATGTACGGCTAGTGGTGGAGGAAAATCCTTACACAGTTTCCCCAAATCGTTGCAACGATGCTACAATGAAACTACAACTTGTTCTTTTATGGAACCTGAAAAAGTATTCCAAAACTCCGGTTTGTAGAAAAAAAAAAGAGACCGATTATTTGGAATCCTGCAATCTTCACTGGAAGAAAAATCCCACAGATAGCCGTCTGGGATTTACTGGCAAAATATGCTTACATGGTGCCAATTTAATATATTCTGTGATTATATTCGGGCCAAAGCTGCCGAGGCAACTCAGCATCACTTCCCTGTATGAGTCCAACACAGTTTAAACAGCCAACTCTAAAAGTGTTTTTGCTGACTTGCAACAATGAGCCCCCAGCAAAAGGTCTGCCAACTACATAATATAATTACACTGAAAGCTTCAGAAACACTTACTGCAGGAGTTTAAATGAAAAAAAAAAGGACAGATCTAACTGTACTGCTGAAGAGTGGAGATGAGAAGCTGAGCTGCAAGCGTGCAACTGTTACACCTCTCGTTTTTTTTTAAATGTAAGGCATAGTGATAAGGATTCTGTCAAAGATATCAGGTTCTTAAAATGTACTGAAAATGTGTGCAAGTATATGAGTTAGTGTCCACGTCTATCTCCTCAGAGAAGCAGAACATGGCTGGGTGAGATTGTATCTGATTTCCGCTCTGTCTCCTGCATGAATTTAATTCTGTATTACATTAAACAATTCAAACACTATACACTGTACAACACAGCATAGGTGTACGGATGTGGAAACTGTATTTGCAATAAAGCAGAAAATAAAAAGCTGCACTCATCTTCTCTGAGCCCTGCTGAGATCTTTACCCCACGATGACTGGCGACCCACATTCTGTTAGAAGGACTGTGTGCATCAGAGAAATTACAAAGTTTTCTCAAGAACACTTGGGAAACAAAGCAACCCGGTGCAGTGAGAGATAGAGGCTTTAACTGTTTAAACAGCCACATTCAGAGCTGTCCAAAAAAATCCAGACAAGCAGCAAGAAAGTTTTCCTCGCAGAGACGCGTGCCATCAAAGATGTTCTCCAATGCCACAACATCCACAAGGCGCATTGTAGCTTTAACTGCTTGACTGAGTCCTAGAGTATTTGTTGTCAAAACAAGCCATGCGTGAGGCTATTCTGCTGTGTACCAATTCATAATAACTTATACAACATTGGAGAACAGTCTGGAAGGAGAAAACCTTCAATTTTCAGCCAAGATGGAATAAAATACATAAAATGTGAAAATTAAATGAAAGGGACCAGAAGTGCGCTGCTAAAATGCAAAGACTAATCCTGTCAGGTTAATTACAGTTGTGATAAAATTATTTGTAATTTTTATTTTATTTTTGTTCACATTTGTTTGTTGGTCTTTAAGTGGATATTAAACAACTGTAAAATAACTGAAGTGATTTAGTAATTCATTTCAAAATGGTACACTTATTTTCATTCGTTACAGTGTTAAATTAATCAATCGCTTATTTTTGAAGATTATCACATACAGATATAACAGAAACATGAAATTGTGTTTCTCAGACAACTAAAATAGCAACTAAGACCAATGAAATGTATTTTAATAGAGAAATTCTTTGTTATGCTCCACACATTGCCAGAGAAGCTGGCTGTTCAGAAAGTAACGTAACCAAAAGCATGTAAGGTTTAGTGGAAGAAAAAAGTGTGGTAAAAAATGTTTGCACAGACAACTGATAAGTGCAGCCTGGGGGGAAGTTAGGAAAACAGTTAATTCAAGTGTTTGGGGCAGATTTCACAGAGACAGACTGCATCGAGAATATGTACTTTATAGACAGACAGATTCAGGACATTGGCTGCAGCTGTCACTTGTTTTGAGTCACTTCTGACCAAGAGACAACATCAGAAACATCTTATTTGAGCTAAGAGGAAGAAGAACTGACCTGATGCTGCTTATGATGAAAGTAAATTTTGCATTTCTTTAGTCAAACAAGGTCTCAGAGTATAGAGGAATAGTGTAGGGGTGCAGTCAGCTCTTTGCTGACTGAAGTTTCTACAGTCAGGGAAGATTTCATGTGTTGGTGTTGGTCCGCTGTGTTTTGTCAATTTAAAAAATGCAGCACATGCCTCGTTCTGCTGACAAGCTTTATGAAGATCCTGTTTTGCTTCTCCAGCAGCACTTTGCACCTGAACTCGCTGCCAAAACTAACAGTTCCTGGTTTTAATTAGATTGGATTTACTGGGCTGATTGACCACCAGAGGTTATGGGCTATTGTCGGGAGGAAGATGAGAAACACCAGAACAATGCAAATGAGCTGAAGGCCAATAAAGAAGCAAGGAAAAAAAAACTCAACAGAGCCATGAACTGATCTCCTCTATCACATGCCTCATTGATGCAGTAATTCATGCACAAAAAGCCCATTGAGTGCAAACACTGAACCGTTCAAGGCTAGCATTCCTATATTCACCATTCCTTTCTAATGGTTCTTCATAATCTTTACATTTTCAGAAAAACTCAATTCCGATGTTTCAAAAGTCGTTAGGCATTATTGTTAAAATAAATAAATACATTCCTGAAACAATTAAATATGTCTGGAATTACATGTATATTTAAAATGTTTATAAGTGTAGAAGCTGTAGAAAGTTAAAATAGGCTCCATTTTAGAGAGCAGACTGAAAAAGCAAAAGATTGTCCAAAGTAATATAAATGTCCAACACATCTTTTACTTTCTAGTGCGTAATTATTTGCTGGAATAATGGGTGCTGAGTGTTTTAAACGTGGCCCAGAAGGCTTTTTCCTTTAGTGAGTTGTAAACCTCTGCACAGCCACCGTAAAAGCTCTGCAACGGTTCCAAAACAAAATGACTTTTCTCCCTACAGCTGCTCGTAAGGCCTCATTTACACAACAGGATTCTCTTTCCTGAACAGGTATTAACAAAACAATAAACAATAAGAAAAACCAGCTTTACAATGGCTGGAATAGCTTTTCTAACATTTTTCTCTTACTGCGTTGTCAAAAAGTTCCAGTAAGGCTCTAAACACTTTATTCACATTTTAGGAAAATGCCATTTTAATTGCTCCTTTCACTCTTCTCATATTATGTTATTTTGAGCACTTTCTGTGTATTTGACTGTTTTGGCTATTATCATCTAAACCATAATGTGGACATCCATTACAGAAAGAGGCCAGCCAAATGGACCCATATATTACAGCCATGAATAGCATGAATGCATTTTGAAACATAACAATCTATCTTGTTCTGCCTATTGATATGATGATGATGATAACACATTTTTGACACATTTTTCTGCAGAAATGAATCACCGTGGATGGTTTCCATCAGTATGGCTTTTTAAATCATGTACCATGAAATGTTGGATTCGTATATATATATATATATATATATATATATATATATATATATATATATATATATATATATATATATATATATATATATATATATATATATATATATATATATATTAGTCAAGGAGAAATAAACTTTGTCTGCCTTTATTGATATGTCTGTCTGCAGTTCAGCCAGTTCACTGAAAGTGATATGTAATTATCACATAGTCTGACCACATAAGATTGCCGTCGGGGGACGTTGCTGACTGGGTGCTTATGGAGACCTGACACTGACACCCTCAGTTGAAGTCTGAAAGGGGCTTATGAAACTACTTACTGTAACAACCAAGTTCCACTCATCGCTCCACAAAGCTCATTATTACCCAGCAATCCACTTAAGCCTCTTTATTCACAGCTATTCACATAAACACACACACTTATTACTACTATCTTTGTAAGGACACTCACTGAAACAAACAGAGCCCTTCAACCTTCCCTAAATGTTTGACCCCAGCTAAAACCTAATCCCGAACTTCACTCCAAAACCGAGTCACAAGCTACTGGCGTCTTTTTGGGGATTTTTTTTAACAAATGCATTAATTCATAGATCTAAAAAGACCACAGAAATATGATTATTATGACAAATAGAGAATCGAAACAGGGCAGTTACAGAAACAATCTTCTCTGTGGTCGTTCTGCTTATTCAAAGAACTAACACTAATGTCCTGACACTAGTCCTGACACTAATGTCTATCTTGTGGGAAATTTCCATCATTGATTTCCCTCTTTAAAAACTGTAAGACTTCCAGGAGTAATAGAGTTTCCTTTACAGTGCACCACAGGACTACAATAATCTGTGCATGCCTGGTTCAATCTAATAAATATATATTTGTTCTGGTTGAGGAACGTAGAGCAAGATGCACAGTGTAGTTTACCATCCTTATGTCGTTATGTCTACTTTTGTAAAGCAAGTCTTCTTTTATATCTTTCTTACCGCATTAATATTATATTTTAAAATTATTATTTTTTCATATTTTTATCACCATAAGCATAGCACAGATTATATCCCACATCTCACATCTACAATACATTAAGTCCTTGCAGAACTACAATAATCTGCCACAAGTTTGTTGATCGGGTTTCTTTTTCCTGCCATGAGCAAGTTGGCATTTTTAAATTCGAGAACAGTATCGTTCTCATGACATTCAGTTCAGCTGCAATTAGACTCTCTTTAGTTCAACCATTGCACATTCAGTGCCTTGCAAAAGCACTCAAACCCCTTAAGCCTTTTTTACAATTGTCACCTTACAACCAACATCTTGAATGTGTATTTATAGGATTACTCTGTGACAAACTAACACAAAGTAGTGCAAAGTTATGAGGTGTGAGGGCGATGGCTCATTGTTTTCAATTTAATTTTAGATATTTAATTTTGACAAGTTAGCAATTGCATGCAGACCCACAAAAACCTAACTTTGTAGAGCTACCTCCCACTGTAATTTCAGCTGGAAATCTTTTTCTTCCACGTTGATTGCACACTTAGAATAAATGTGCAATATACTTCTCGTAATTTTCTCAGATTAATGCTCTTCTTTCCCAAACTATCGATTCAGATGGATAGCCACGTCTTGTTAAATCTCTAGTTATTGCCTACTCTCTCCATTTTCAGATGATGGATAACTCTGAACTGTTCAACGGCTCAGATATTATTTTATAACCATCACTTCTTTATACGCCTGACTGCTTTATCTCTCACATGTTTGCTGTGTTCCTTGGTTTTCACAATGCAGGTTGTTGACTAATAGTATAACAAATATAGAAGTGACTTCTGAATAACAAAATAATTTATTTGGCTGCTGGTCTATTCCAACAAAATGCCAGTAAAATACTCTGAAGTTTGAAGTGTAAAAATGTCAAAAAGGAGAAATGTTCAAGCTGCATGAATACGTTTGCAAGATGCTGTATTACAAACCTCGGATATTGTGATACAGAAATGTGTAAATTGATAAAACGCTACAATAACACCTAATTATCATAATCACACTTATGTTTAAATGCGAAATTAAGGAACTGGCTTAACTGAGAACACTGTGGACAAACACAATTTGACCATCTACTAAAACCAAATCCACTTTTAAAAACAGGAATGCCTTATTATGCAACATTTTTCTATTGCAATTGCATTGTCACACTCTGCTAAAAGTGGAGCTGCTAATGACACATATTGCTGGCAGGCAGATCTCCCCAATGCTCCCGTGGAAAGGTTACAGACGGTATCTGAGACCTGAAACAAAATATCAGGCAGCACTGCAGCCATCTTCCACCGCTGATTCATATTCTGCACACAGTGGGATCACTTTCAGTGTACACACACCCAGACAGGCCTCGACTAATGACTTGCAGCTCGCTGCTTAATCGGTCGACATACAAGTCTGAGCGTTTAAACCCAGTAAGCTTCTGCCTGATGTGTTTCTTTCGCTTTTTTCCCCCTCCATCAGCTCTAAAGGCTCACATGAAACTTTAACTGGAAAACTTAGGGTTGGAAACACTGGCTGCTGCCTTTTCTGCTTTCTAGATAAAAAGCTTACTCCACAATAGCCGTGTCTGAGTGAAGCTTCCAAGTAATTAACACATTATTAAAAAGTTTCCACTTCTCAAAGCTTTGGCCCCTTCTAAGAGCATAAACTGTTCGTGAAGGATGCTAAAATGTGAATCACCACCAGGTTTTAACGTCTTGGAGGAATAGCCATTGAATATAGTGTAAGGGTGAAGACTCATTGAGAATTCAACAATAATATGATAAAAACTTGTTCAGTAGAAAGACTGAGCTCATTGTTGGTCAGAAAATGTAATAGCTTTTATGTAGTTATTCAATATCAAAACCAGTTAAATATGGTTGTTGTATTTAAAAATCAAGAAATCAACTTCAAAAATGTAAAAGAAAGTCCTATAATGTAAATTATGAGGGTTTTTCTAGTTTTTAAGGCTGACTTAATTGAGCATCTCATTTTGACCAGTACAGAGCTTAGCCAAACAATCACATTAGGAGTTTATATAAAACACCAACACCAAGTAGTGCATAATTATAAAGTGGAAAGAAAATGTTTTGAGATTTTTTCTATTTTTTTGTATCAATAAATACATGAAAATTGTGGCGTACAATCGCATGCAACACCCATTATTCACTTTGTATGTCATTAGTCTGCAGATCACCTGTTTTAATGTTAGTACAAATATTTTAATTCTGCAGGAGGCCTCAAAGCTTTATTTGCATCATGTTTTAATCCATCCCCCATTAAACACAGAGGTGGCAGCATCAGGCTGTGGGAAAGCTTTTCTTTGGTAAACACCAAGAAAGTGCGAAGAAGGTTTGGGAGATGGGTGGAGCTAAACACAGGCTGATCCAGTTAAACTAGTTAGAGGCTAAAAACAAATACATACAACAGTTGTTAGGTTTTTCATTTTAAACATTACTTTAAAACACATATCATTAATACAACCCCCCCATCAATATGCATGAACTAAATCTGAAAAAGGTCAAAATAATTCAAACACTCAATAAATCCCGCTGATCTGTATTATTTCAAACAAAATCACCATCCATTCGAAAGAAAACCTGAACTCAACTCAGAATGCTATTAAGCCGGAAGAAAAACAGCAAATATTGCGTTAAAGCTAGACGTCCCCGAGGACACAGGCAGCCTACTCACAGTCAAGTCAGCACATCCTTTCTACGACTTAAGAAAAGCTAATTCCCCAATGAGAAGCCCTCGCTGCTGTGTGTGCTGACACACTGGAAGAGAATTCGCACTATGTTTGATCATGTCTTTGGTGCCAATACAGTACGCTTGCAAACAGAGAGCAGAGAAATCCAGGTCACGCTCAAAGCCCTTCAAAGATTTCTTATTTTGCACACAGTTGTCTCACTCCACTAAAACTCCCATTTCCTTATTCCCTTTTTGTGTTGCACTGCATTATTACTGAGCATTTTCCTCTGCACAGTGACTCTGTCTGTTCTGGTAATCATTGCTAGTCACGCTAGCATTCAGAATATGCCCTTTTTGCCCTCTTCTCTGTTTGCCATGCTGACCCTTGTTTGTTGTTTTTCTTTTACCGTCCTGTTTTTCCTCGCAGCTTTTTTCCCATATTTGGATTCCCTATTTTCTTCTCCTCGTTAGTCCTCACTTCCCCTTTCACTTCCCTTCCCATTACACTTTAACAACCTTTGTGCTTTAATGCGGTTTCGCCTAGTAAATAATTAATACCTTGACCTCTTGCCACTAAGACCACATCAAACAGCAGCTTTAAGGGGGTTCCTTTAATGTTCTCCTTAAATTTATCTTTTTCAACCATCATATGGTTTTGAATAGTTAGTATAAATTTTTTAGCAGGATCCTTGAACGCAAACCCGAGCGAGAAGGCGTTTGTTTCCTCGCTGTTGATGAACATTTTGTCTGTACTCAATAAATCACACAGCGATCATTTCATTTTTGATTGGGTTGCATGAGTTGGTGCTCAGAGACCTCGGAGTGACTCAGAGAAAGTGGAGTCAGGCCTCGCTAATAAGAAACATACTACGTAGAGAACGATGGCACCACCGAAATGCATTTGTCCTCACCAGCCATTAATGTCAAATCTCCCAGAGAAATGATGGCATTTATTAAAAGTGAGTGTGCAGACGGAAAGAATGTGCTCACATGTGTGTGACTCTTAACTACCGCATAGAGAAGCGCGAACAAGCGGCGGGTGAATATTAGCATTCTCTGAATGTAGTTGTTAAATCACAGCTTGAGCTTAAATGACAAAAACCGGCAGACAGCTCCAGGTATAGATGAGGACAACCGGCTGTGAAATAGTCCTGTGAGCTTGTCACAAACCTGCGTCAGAGTAAGATGTGACACATTGCTGAATAAGTTTGTGACAAGTTGAAGATGTATGTCATTTAACATGTAATCTTATTTAACTTCACAGGGGACCATGATTTGCTTGTGTGGGTGGTTACAGAGCAAATTAAACTACTGAGTGTTAAAACGCCACTTCATCTTAAAAATGAGCTCTTCCGTGGTGAGATTTACTGAAAACTGGAGTCAGAGTGGGGCTTCATGGGTTTCTGGAGACAATAATCTTTACCAGTAAAACATTGCAGGCAACCATCTTGTCTTTCCCATCCATCGTTGCCAGGTTGGTGAATTCCAGACCCATTTAGTCTTATGATGGAGCTCAATAAATAAGAATCAAGCAACTTCAGCTAGTTTCCGTGAATAATTAGTTACAGTAAATTGCAATACACATTTGTTGAAAGCTAAAGGTCATAATTTGGGTCCAGCTTAAAGTATTTATTTAAGTAGCAGTGGCTGATTATGCTATGCTATATGAATTTCACTTTCTTGTCAATAGTTTTAGCGTTTTGAAGGACTTTATAACTGTAATAAAAATTACTTTTTTAAAAATAAAAATCCCCACAAAAACACTGAATCTCAGATTAGACACTAAAAAGAACCAAAGCCGCTAAAAAAAAACATAGTTCTTACTTTAATATGATCACAGTGGGGGTCATAACACAGGAGGAGGAGGGATGGAGATATTAAGAGGAGCTTTAACTAAAATCTAGGGTAAGCCTCAGTAATATGGTAAGATAGACAGATTTGGTCAGCCAGCTGATTGGGGGGTTTACGTTTGCTGGCAAAAAAAAAAAAAAATACAATTAAGATTACATGAGCGCTTAAAGGCTGCGATCTTGGAACCGAGGTTTTCTATTAGAGCGCGGGGAAAGATGAGCAGTCTCATCTTACTGACGTTAACAACATGAACACATATGGCATACCTCAACCTGCTGGCAGATCTGAATGAGCTTGGCCATTTGGTTCTCCAGTTCACTGTTCCTCTTCACCAGGTTGGTCAGGTTGTTCTCCAGAGTTTGCTGTTTGAAGGGACACGGAGGGGAACAAAAGGAAGAAAAGGGGAATGAGAGAGAGGAAGAGATCACTAATGATTTTCTGGCAATTCTATGTGATCACATTTTAAAATTTGTGTGTAATGTGATGATGAATAATGTGTCTTTTAATTTACTAGGTAATAAGATGGTAACATCTGAGTTGCTGAGTTTTCTAAGACATAAACACCAAACAGGCGCAACATTTTGACCTAATGCTGCCAATTAGTGTGTTGGTCACACTTTTCGCTGCCAAAGCAGCCCTGACCCATGAGGTGCAGACGTTAGTCTAGACCCAGAAGGCTTGCTGTGGTGTCTGGCACTAAGATGTTACCAGCAGATCGTTGAAGTACAGCAAGTTGTGAGGTGGGCCTCTATAGATCAGACTTCTTAAGCCAGCACAGATGCTCAATTTAATTAAGATCTGATCATTTGGAGGCCAAGTTAACACAACAAAACACTGCTGAACCATTTCTGTTTGTGGCACGGTGCATTATCCTGCTGAAAGAGATTACAGCCATCAGCAAATACAGTTCACCCAGGGTTTCTCAGCAGAACACTGTTCAAAGCAGAACACTGGCTCGGCCAGCTCACTGGCTCCCAAAAAGAGCCCCTCCTTTTATACTGCAGTTATAATGCCAACTGTGTTTGCTTTTGGCTGTGGCCAGAGGTCGGCATGGGCAATCTGACTGATCTGCTGGAACAGTAGTTCGCCTGTAGGACGAGGATCTGATCCTTCACTGCAAAAATACGAAATCTTACCAAGTATTTTCGGTCTGGTTTCTAATGTAAATATCTTAATATACTTGAAAAATGTCAAAACTAGCTTAAAAGTAACTTTTAGCTAGATAAAGAAGGTTGTTGCAAGTCCATAATTCCTTAATGTTGATAAAAAAAAAGTACTAGTTTCACTGGCAGATTATTTTACTGACAATATGGGAAACACATTCAACCTTGGGAGACAATCTTACCCACCGGTGTAACCATCTCAAAGTTGCCCTTGTTGGAACTTTCTCAGATCCTTATATGTGGCCATTTATTCCAGCTTTCAACAAGTCATCTTTGAGGTCAGTGCTCATTTATTGCCTAATACATCCCACCTGCTATCAGGTTCAACGATGAAGAGATGATTAGTATGAATCACCTCATCTGTCAGTGATCAAACGCTGTGCCTGATTGGTGAATGGTATAATCCACATTAGAGCATTTGAATATTTATACATGTTGAACAGAGAGGTTTTTTTTTAACATGCAATGATTATCTTTAGTGCAGCTCAAACATAGAGAGTTTAGGGCAATAGAAGTAAAAGCCTTATTGATACTTCCAGGTATCTTCTGGGTGGGATGTTATAATAAAGTGCAACACAACACTACATAGGTAAAACATGCATTGCTATGATGGATCTTATATTAAAGTAAATAAAACCCTACCAATTAACGACTTTGCCTTGGATTGTATAAGGTTAAAGCTTTCTATTTGATCATCAATTCAATATATTTTCACACTTAGGGTTTGTTCTTTGGTAAGTAGATGTAGAAAATGGAAGAGATTACTTCAAACCTGCTTAATGTAATGAAAGAAAAGCTTCTATCAGGGGAGACTTAATATTGTACAATAAAAAATGAGTGAAACTTTCCTTCTGACATGAATGTGTGGAGAATGAATGTTACACAATTCAGTAATAATCATAAAATAAAAGTCTCTGAATGTTTGCTTAAATGGAAGCACATGATTTTCTTCTGATTATTTTATCTTGTCAGGTTCATTCTTCATATTCCCACAATAAATCTCTATTAGTGCAAATAAATGCAGCATCCAAAACAGGAGGTGATACAAGAGCCAACAAACGTCCATTTGTGATTTAACTGTCTAACCTTATTTCATGTTACATCAAAGCCACGGAAAGAACACTGTGATCTCTGGAAATAATCAGCCTTCGCTAATAATTTTAATGATCAAACACTCAATTACAGCCCATTGACCGTGGCTGTTTAACCAATGCAAAACAAAAGACGATCTCACAGAAAAATAAACTCACTCGTGACAGTACAAAAGATAAAAAAATGGAGATAAGGAAATGAGAAGGCACAAAAAGGAGCTGCCATTCAAAACGAAGCAAATCAATGGTGGTGGCATCAAAAACAACATTTGCAGCTGCAAAGAAAACTGTGGAACAAAGCAGCAGACAAGCGGCGGGCGTTTGAAGTGTCTCCACTCATGCAAGTGAAGAGGGGGAGTGGATCTGGACGAACACCTGGTCTGTAGGTCGTTTGCCTGAATGCAGCTCTGTCTGCTTCCCCCCTCAATCAGGAATCCTTAGTGGTTTCCAGTATCTCCTCAACCTGTCAGTCAGCCTGATATACTCTGTCTATCTGTTGTCTGTTTGACTTTGTGGCCACTTAATTACCTATCCGATTCCTTATCTTCCTTTCTGCATCCTGTCCTTATCCGGCCAAGTGTCTACCTGTGTGCCTTATTGTTGCTCTGTGGGAACAGTGGAGGAAGGGGGGAGGGAGTGTGGATGGGCACAGGGGTTTCGGGGTTCTGGTAAAAAGGCAGCCGGGGAACTCACCGCAGCGCTTGTCTTTGAAGCCTCCATTACTGCATCTGACACTCTGCCCGGGCTCACCTGATAAGCCTACAACACACACACATACACCTACATAAGTGCACACGTAAACACACACACAGACAAGCCCGATCGCACAACATCTGCAAGCTTAATGCACAGCAACCGAGGAGAGGCGCTCCAGAGAATGTTGAATGCAGATGAGACAGAAACGTTTAGGCTGGCTGTTGACATTTGTTCCTTCAGAAGCAGCGCTGAGCTTAGATCATGAGAGAGAGCGCTGGGCTGTCTCAGGGAGCCTGAAGTGGAGCCTCAGTGAGTGGGGACAGATGGGTCATTAATTAGCAAGCTGGGGACCAGGATGATTAATACATCAGAACACAGCTGCCCCACCTGAGACTGCAGGGAAGTAAGCTCCTCTGTCCGCAACAGACCTACATACATGTATGCATGCCATGGTTTATGACTCACTGGGTGTTTCTTTGCTACAAATGTGTGTCTGGATACCACAAGAGATGGACTTCTACCCAGGTTTATTCACAAAATGCCAGCACATTAGAAGGTGACCACATTGAAAATACCAAAGTGCGTTCTCGCCCTGACATAATGTCCAACTTGCAGCATTAAATACTTAAGCACCAAGAAGTCAGCTGATGACCAGAAGTGGCGGGCCATGATCTTAAAACTCTTTCTTCAAAAACAATGAAGACACAATACTTGAGAGCTACCAAATCACGCTGAGAGCAACACTAAACTCAGTTAAATAGTTTCAATATCAGTTTAGCTTTTAAGACCAAAAGTTATTTAACAGGAGTCTGTACTTTTTATGGCAAGACATGTTAAAGATTAATACAGGCTGTGAAAGAGAAAGAGACTTGGACCGTAGATAACTGTCTGGGTGAATGGACTTTAACAAAAATGTTCTGTTTAGTCATGTTCATCCTCCTCTCATGAGAGACACTTGGAAAATGTTGGCATCCTTTCAAATTCTATATTGAACATGTGACAATATTTTCAACAGTTTAGTAAAAGAGTAAAAACACGTTTTTTTCAATTTCAAACAAAAAACCTTACGCAAGTCATTAACAAATTCAATGACTTAGCCTCCCATACATCAGTGTTTTAGAATCTCTTCACATTACCAGCCAAATTATTAAATTATTATTAAGGTTCAAATCATAAATTTCTGCAATACAACGAGGTCAGTAGCAAAGCAACAAAACACTCTAAAAAGAAATAATCAAAAGTTTGGTCTTGAACCTCTCTCACCTCGAAAGTAAACATAACTGAGTAGACCGATTCAAAAAAGACAGTGGACAAGGATCTGACAGCGCTACAAAAATAGAAAAAATTCTCCCCAAAAATCTGAATAACATTGTTTCATGAACAACAGTGGTCAAGCAGGGGCAGAACGCTGTATGAGTCAGATGGAAATGACTAGGCGTAGTCTCAAAAGTGACTTAGAAGAGGCAAGACTTGCTGACTTGAATAGCATCTGGGCTGCCAGCCATAGCCAGTGCTGGTCAGTGAGTAATACAGTAATTTACGCATGTTTTGATGATCAAAGCTGCAGAAATAAACCCCAAAGACGAGTACTACAGCAGTTAGAAGACATCACAGGAGTTGGGAAGGATGCTGATTTATATACAATCTGATTTTTCAAGACAGTGGGAAAAAAAGACAAGAATGAGAGAGAAGGTGATATGTAGTGCCTTGCAAAACTATTATTACCCCTTCAGCATTTTCACATTTAAAAAAAGATTACAACCAACAGTTTTTATTTATTTCATTGGGATTTTATAAGACAGACCAATAGAGTAACGCATAGAAATACTGATAAACTGCGAACCTCCCTAGCCGTCGCCATCCACCTAAATATAGGAAGCAATTCTGGAGGAACTGCTGCGATATATAACTTTGGTGAAATAATCTGTCAATGAATTTACAATCTGGGTTATGGTATGTAGGGACACAACAAACATATGGAAGATGCTGTTGTAAGAGGAGGCATTTGTTAAACATTAATAGCCTATGGGTTCAAAACAGTGTGGCAGAAAACATCGTGCTCCTGTAAAACATGGTGGTGGGAGGGCTCCGTAGAAACTAACCACGTTCCCCTTCCAACACAGAACAACAGGTAAAATGAAACACAGGGTCAACCCGGAAGAAAAAAAATCTGTTAGAGGCTGCAAAAGACTTGAGACTGTAATGGAGGTCCGTCTTCTCAAACCATTGAGAAGTGTTTAGATCAAATCTCATCTAACTGATCTATTTTGTGTTTTATTTAGTGTCTGAATGGTCAAAGTTAATCGAAAAGAACTAACTTTTCAACTACCTTTGAAGCTTCAAGTGATATTAAGTTCTGCAAGGTGATTTAGTTTTAAAAAAAATAACACATAGATTTGTTTTATCTTGTCATCCAGGATATTTTTAATTTCTTTACGTAGATACAGGAACACAAATTGTGATTTCTGTTCACAAAGGTTTGGTCTGACTTCTACTGTCACCCTTACGGGTTCTGCCTTGTAGGGAAGATAGGTGACAGAAAGAGTGAAGCAGGAGCAAACCTCAACAAGAAAAATCATTACAGCACCCAACAGGCATCGGAGATAGCTAGCACCACCCAGAGATAGTGAGCTGAAGCAGAAAAAAAGAACATAAATAGAAAAAGGAAATATCGATAGAACAAAGACAAGAAGGAGGTTGCAACCAACCAAGTGTTGAATGGATGGTTTCAGGCATGGGGTAATATCAGTCATCCTCTGATTCAGCTCTGGACATGGCATCTTATGACAGCGAATACAGAGAAGGCCACTGAGATGGAGGGGGTTGATGAGATGGAAATAGGTCTGGGCCCCGTGCTGTGAGGGGCAGCTCGGCTGAGTAGTTCCCGTCTGGCTCGCCCTCCAACCCGGTCGTCTTTCCGTCTCTTCTCTTCTCCTCTCTTCTTTTCTATTATTATTCATCTTCCTGCCATTCACTGGCTTACAGTTTTCCTTATACAGTATGCTTTTTCGAGCTCTTCAACCTGTGTCTGGCTGCTTCAGTCCTTATTCTGTCTGCCCGCAGCACAAGTACATCCGCGACTGCTGACAGCCCCTCAACTTGGGTTACATCAGCCGCCTGCACATGACATCATTGTGTTGAGGGGCTTCTGGGCTTCATTTCCTTACAGATGATCCATGTCTACTAAGAAAAATTTCCTATTTAATGTTACAATATGCACGGAGAGAGAAGAGAGGGATAATAGCTGTAAAAATGGACAGCTCTGCGTTTGACACAACTGTCACAATTCAATGTGTTATCGTCACAGTCCAGAGTGTTTCTTGGGGTTTGTTTACTTCAAAGTGCTGCTTAATAACAAAATCACACAGAATTACATCATCTGGGCTGTGCATCGGGGCAACTTTGACAGTAATTATGAATTATTATTTAGATTTCGGTGAAATATTATTATGCTAATCCTAACACAATGGCCACTGAACTTATTTTAGATGAGGTTTGAATTAAACCTCATCCAAAGCAATTAGACAATTAGTGTAGAACAATTTGCATTCATCGACTGCAGTACTGTTGTTTGTTGAACAAATACAGGACAAACATATCAAATAAAAAGTGGTAACATGAGGATGGAAAAGTGAAAAACATCCTAAGGTAATGTAAAGTAAAATTGACTTTAAATAGGTGAAATTAAACTCAATTAAATCCCCTGGAGAAAAAAAAATCACTGAATTTATAGGCGGAAGTAAAGATAAGCATCTTTATCAGTGTCTGATGTAAAAATAGCACCGACAGTCAAACGTGTAAAAGACCAAGAGAGTCTCAGAATGAGTGCTTCTGGAGCATTCACACACTTAGAAACAGCAAAAGATAACATCTTACGAATTTCCACTTTTCGTCCCAGAGGACGCAATTTTATGCTGAACTCTGCCCCTGTTTAATTAGATGACACTCACCAGTAGTTGAATTTCTGGGTCATTACAAGAATCGTGACAACAAAAGTCCAAGAGAAACCACAACACAGACAGAACATAACTCCCTAAGGCCAAGCATGTATGTTCAAAGTCTTTTCTTATAATTTAATCAATACTTTCCCCTATCCACAAGAGAAACAAGACACTAAGAGATCCAGAAACGAAAGCAAGAGTTTTAGCTCACACAGGGCTGAACAAGCTCACTTTCCAGAAGATGTTAAGAAGGCTTTTCAGAACCTGGACATGTCGTAACTCAAGCCTCCTGGGAAACACTGCTTTTTGTCTAACGATGATATTTCACAGAATAAAATCCTTGAGAACAACAAATTGTAGCAGCTTATTTTAAACAGAGTCATGCTTGTCACACAACCTTCAAGCATGGAGCTCAATTAATGAGGCCAATAGGGATGCAAAAACCCAGTAAAAATGTAAACACATTTTTCTTCTGTCTTGCTTAAAAAAAGCAGATTATTAGACTATGGTGGCCCCTGTACCGAATCCATCAAGACAAGAGTTTTCTGCTAAGAAATGCACTGCAGAAAAATAAATATTAAATTACTACATTAAAGTTAAAAGCACACATGTTCACTTATTTCCTCAGACTTGTTGGAAAAAGCTAAAAAAGGGAAAGAATGAAAAAAAGAGAAAAAAAACTTTCCAAAGCTTTTACCACGGTTCCCAGCTGCCTTCATCCCAAAACACTTAATATTGGAGGATGGTACCTTAAATGGACACAAATCCAATAAAAATTGTAAGTTTTTAGCCGCGTGAGGGGATTAAGGTCAAGCCATTTCTCACTGGCTTTGAAAGGGAATAATGACTGTGTAGTTAATGTCATAACCACCGAGCACCAGTGAGGAGGTCTGGCATTTAAATTTGTTTATAAGACTATTTGATATTCATGGAGGTGTCTGTGCTTTTAGCTTCCCAATTATTTGTTAAGGTCTGCAACAGTATAACCTGGGACTCCTGAGGACCAGTCGAATGCATGGAGAGAATAAAAATGGAATGGGGGGGAAAAAAAAAAAACAACCTGAATTTGTACGAAGCACAGGCATTACCTTGGCCACTTTCAGATCCTCTGTCCTTTATGAGCTGTTTACCACGAGATTACAGACAAATGATACCAAGACATTTGAAGTATAAGAAGATGGGAAATTTGGGCATTGTAAGAGGTGCCTGGGTTGAAATAAAATAGGCTAGAGGAAAACAGTTATATGGTTGAATGGGCTTAAAGGGATCCCGTTTTATTTCAATCAGCCCGCAGTGAATTCTTGGAGGAGAAATGCAATTCCGTATTAACAGATTAAAAATGGGGGAATACAAAAACCACTCAAGTGGCTTGATTGGTGTTCGAAATAATCAATATTTTCTTTGAAAGAAAAAAAGGCGTCTCCTGCTCCCTTTGTTGAGTGCTCTTTCTTATCCTGCCATATGTGTTTGTGTGTCTAAAAATGGGTTTAGATGCAAATAACTGTGCTCCTGCATAATAAGCATGCGTTTTATTGCAATGGTAAAAATGTGCAAAATATCTGTTGTGTCGGAATTGCAAATCTTTTTTTTTTTTTTTTTTTTACCTTCTGTTAATTTCTGTTCTTGCTTAAATCAAAAATGGTTAACCCCAATTATTAATATGAGTACTTTCTATTGCATCAATATTTCTGAATAATACACCGAACGGATAAAGTTCAAAGACCAGAGTGAATAAGTGGCTCACAAAAGGTTTAAGCCCACTGGAATCTATTAGGAAAAAAGATTGCTTTCTGCTAGAAATGCATGAAAGTGAGTGGCTTTGTGATGAGGGTTAAATGCTTTCAGGGATGGGCTGCAAGAGGTTTAGGTTTTGCTAGTCAAAAGAGGTGCATTAATAATAAAATTCTGAAATGTCACATTTTAGCAAATAATGAGAATGCCGACTGTGTTTTCTTTTTTAAACCTGAGGTACCAGAATCCAGTGATGCTGTCATTGTTAATTAGTTGAAGAAAGGCGATGGTCTAAGATTCTCTGCTGCTGAGTCCTTTCTGGGTTCTTCTTCATCTCTCCCAGTGGTTTTTCCCAGTACACTCCCAGTGGAAACACATTTTTTTTTGTGTGGGGTTAATTGGGGAATCCAAATTTGCCTGTAGGTGTGACAGTAAGCATGCAGAGCTGTCTGTCACTCTGGGTTAGTTATGTGATGACAAATTCAGTGAGTATACCCACTGGGATCATTTTCAACAGCCTGTCTCCCACTAAAGAACGAAGATGGATGGCTTCCCAGATAGAACAAATGATAGGACAAAGAAGAAAAATTAACGTTAAATCAATCTTATGGCTACAAAAACCAAAACATGCAATCAATAATAATAATAATAAAAAAAAACCGGACAGAAATCAAAGAGGGCTGTGTCTAGACTGAAGTATGACTGAAGTTCTTTCAGCTTTTATTCGATCTCTGTGTGTCTCTTCCAGTTTCCAGTAGCCACAAGCTGTCCATTCCACTAACATCAGAAATCGCAGCATCTTAACAACTTGCAGGATTGACAGGATCGCTAAGTATGAATCATCAGCTGAGCTGGATGTTGTGCCCCACACTGCAGGTCTTTGTTGTCTGAATCCACCGTGTCCTCACTGGATGATACCATTAGATTAGAGTGACCAGCTGAAGGACACGCAAGGAATGCTGATGATTTAAAGATTTCAGTGATGCCTAACGAGTGTGACTCCTGGCAAAAGCCCATATTATCCAAAACCTGTGAGGTTTATAAAGATAAGAGTCTGTAGAAGAGTTTGGATAAATTGGCAGTAGGATTTTAATTAACTACCAATATGTCAGACAATTTTAAAAAATGAATTTCAGCTCTGAAGGAAATAATCAGAAAATTATCTGCAAAATATACATTTTTTCCACTTCAATTCACTCATTCATTCATTACTTTTCCTGCTGATAACAAAAGTAAGTACTAGGGTGGAGTTGGCTCCCAGATACTCAATAATCACAACTATCTAAGCATTTGGTTTTTTGCTATATTCTGCTGGGTCTTCTTGTTTTGATTGGATCTTTTTGTTTGTTTGTTTTGTTTGTTTCTTTGATTAAACATAAGCAGCTTATTCAAGGAACTTTGCACATGTTGAAAAATCACCTGAATGTGAGCAAAATACACACTAGTGAGGCTCTTTAGAGTGAAGCCACAACTAAAACTGACAGAAACAGCTGGCTGATGCAAAAAAAAAAAGATGCCTTGATTGGCTAATAGGGTGGAACATGAATGTTATCTCTGATTTCATAAGAAATTTAGCCTAACAAAAAAATCAGCTCTGCCACCGAACATCTCCAAACACTAACTTATTTTCACTTGAATAAACACAGTCAGGTTGTGCTTCTGATTAGGTGGCCTGTTATAATCCCTTTGGAGCTTGAGGACCGAACAAAGATTGTCAGAGAAGCGAGATAACCACAGCCTTCAGCAGTGGCTGGCTAGCTAATCCAGAAGAATGCTGAGCTGAAACCCAGGTGTTGTTCTCACTAAATCTCCTGTAAGCCTCTAAGCAGAAAAACATCCAACCATATGAAGAAGTAGAAGAGTGTGGACATGTCAATGGAGTTGCATTTAAGGGGAGAGTATAGTTGACTAAGAGTTTGACAAGTCATGAAGCTATTCTTGTCTGATAACTGAAATGTCACCTTGTCACCGTTTAGTTCCTGCTTCAGTCTGACAGTAGTTACAACTCTGTGATCCTTGGGCTGAGTGCCCCTGACTCAAAGGTCAATGTTCACTTAAAAGATGGAGAAGATGATAACAAGAGAAAGATGGATACAGGAGCTCTTTGAAAATATCATGCTATGTATCAGTAAAATCTCAAAGCTACTTCCAGTGGTAGACGGCAGTAAGAGTTTCAGTTAAATTGATAATAAAATAAGAGATGTGTTTTGCCTTTAGTACGTCAGTCCTTAGTTCTGTCTTCAGTATGTTGAAATCCCAAGTTCTTGGTTGCAATTGAATGCGCCATTACAGTCACATTTGTTGAATGTTGTGTTCTTTTAGAGGTGTAGACAATGGAAACCAAGCCTACATGGTCTGCTGTACAGTGATCGCACCTCCTGAATGGGTTTAATGTCATACAACCTTCCTATTTCTATCATTTCTGGAGACACTGAGCTAAACTTTCCCACCAATAAAGTACGGCTTCTTTTAAAGTTGACACAGCAGCCGGGAAAGTCAATGATCCCATTATTATAATTGACCAACTCATACAGGCATGAAAACACACTGCCCTTTTGAAAAATAGATAATGCAGAAGACAAATTGGTAATGCTGTGTGTCTTGCTGACTCCAGTCCTTCATTGTAATTCATTGTAATATTTTCTTCAATTGTGCTCTAACATATTCCGTGTTCTCTAAAATGTTCTGGCCTGCTTATCTAAAAAGACATAACTATTTTCTTGATTTTGTCAATAATAAATATGTAATATCATGTAATGTATGAAAGAGACAGAGATGATTTGTGAGTTGAAAGCCTAAATATGGTGAGGCTGTGGCTCAGCAGTTCTCTTGCCATCGAAGTTGCAGGTTTGAGTCCGGCTTCCACCTGCCAAATAATGCTGTTCCCTCAGCTCAAGGCGCTTCAGTTCAAGCTGCCTACCGATCTCCATGTCAGATTGTGGATGTGTGCAATCGTGAATGCAACTGGCTCAGTGTGGAAAGGGTTTGGGTGGTAGATTTTGATTATAAAACGCTAATATATTCAGTCCATTTATTTAAAAAAAAGCTGTAAACTTTCAAGCCCACATATTTCCCACTTTCTGTCTCCTTTGGTTAACATCCGACTTGGCCTTCTCTTGTTTGTCACTTACACGCTATGCTTGCTAATACTTGTTAGATTTGATCTCTGAGGGACACGCAGTTACCAAAAGCATCTGGGAAACACAGAGATGGAACAGCTGTATTTTTACTACCCTGAGAAATCGAGATTGAAAGCTTAGCACTCTTTGGCTGTGAAAACACAGTGAGTAAGTGACATGGCAGCTGAGAGGTTTCTCTCGGCGGCTCCGCGGCTTTTCAGAGTCCTCTGCGGTGTTTTACCATATCGCTCTGGGCAAAGTGACGTATCAGATAGTTTCACTTACGACGCACGGACCGGAGTACATTTACGCTCCTAGAAAATTCATGTGCATTTCACAAATGTTGCATGTGCGGGGCTTTCTGGTTGAGCTGGTGTGCAACTCCAATCCATTTCCCCCCATTTGAGGGGAAGCTACATGGAAGCAGCAAGGGATTCAGGCTGGAGGCAAAAGTGAAGTAAATTTTTTTCCAAGACTGTTCTCCCTCCTATTATCATCACTTTTCTGCAATCTGTCCTTTGGTGCGAAAAATTAACAGTGCCACTGCCAGCTGATTTAGATTTTCTTCAGTGTCCTCTTCCAAAAAGACACAAAACGGCATTTAAGAAGGATTTCAGTGTATCCATATCTTCCTTTTAGGGGTTTGCAAGAGTATTCTTAGCACAAGGTCTGACCTGACACAGGATCACGTAAGGATGTTTACACGAAAGGAAAAAAAAAACAAACAAAGCAATTGAAATTGCTACAGGCAATCTTATGAAATGCAAAAGCAATTTTCGTAGCTACTGTGATGCATAATTTAGTGACTGAAATGTGTCACCTTTCCTTTATTGGCTGAAGGATCATTTTAATCCTCGAATTGAATGTCTGATTGTTTATCCCGGATAACAAGCTTGTCAAGTGAATACTTTAAATCTAGGACGTAAACAATTACTCCCTGTAAGTGGGATGGATCTCCTGAGATTAAAAACAAAAAAAATCTGCGATGAAATGGGTCGCGCTGACAGCTGAAGCCTAAGTTGTGGGTTTGTTGAAGCCCTGATGGGTGCAAACGAGGACTTGCCCATCAAACCTTGAGCACTGATGAGTGAAGACCCATCAACGTTGCCACTGCCGAGTCCCATCGTCGTTTCATTTCCTTTCTTCTCTTTCTCCTGCTTTTTTCCTTCTATGACACCTCTGATTTCCAGAGTACCATTTCCACTGCTTCTGTTCAGATGCTGTTGTCATGTCCTCATGTCGTCGCTAATCTTGATAGTTATTTTCCTCACCTCTTTTTTAGTCTGTTAGAATGGAACAACAGCGACAACAAAACTGGCGTTCTGATTGTTCAATGCAATGATTGCTCCTGCCTTTTGTTTAAGTTTAACAGGCTTGATTGTGACAGTTGCCTTAAGAGAGATAGCAGACACAACAGAGGAAATTTCAGCAACCACAGAGACAACTGCAGCAGCCTGAATTTGAAGTGACATTTTTCATCTGACCTTTAATTATTTAAGGCCTACATATTAATCTATTCTCTCTGTAGAGTCTTTCATCTGTAATCCTAAAGGTGCTGTACATGTCATTTTTTTAAACCTTTAGTTACTCAGCAGAAACAGTGATCTCTTGTGATTATTGAAACTTATGATACAGTTTTTTTCCCTCTAGCAGTTCAGACTGTTTTCTATGAAAGGGATCATTGGTTTTGTAACAGAGGGATTTGCAAACGGCCAACTCTGGAAACTGATTACTACTATTTTATTTACCTGAGAGTTTAAATGCCATTAGCAACTAACTTTCTCAGAGTAAACTAGTCTGGTGCCCTCAATAAGAAGCTAAAAGAAGTAGAAAGATAAAAAAATAAACAGATACAATTGTGGAGTGTCCTGGTGAAGGAAATGTCGATGCAAAACAAAACAAAACAAAACAAAACAAAAAAGCTAAGGAATTATGTACTTGACATTTATAGTAACATTTCACAAGCCTAAAATGTACCTTTCCAGAAACTGTCCACTTTAAAAATAAGATTTTATAAACCTTTATAAACTTTCAAACTGTTGCCATGTTTGCAATGCCTGGTTATTACACTGCATTATTTTAGGATATTAAAACGACACCGTTTGAGAAAAGAAAATGTTCCCTTCTGGTTTGTCTCTAAATGAGAAGGAGTTTTACAAGGTTTTGATAAAAGGTTATGACCAGTTATTTTTACCCTGCAGTAGGTAACATTTAGGCACGCTCATTTATTATGAATGAAGATTAGTTAGACATGGGGGCTGAAGGTGACGGCTAGTCTGAACGGGACACGGCAAAAGCAGAAATTAGTTCAGGTGAACACTATTTTAGGAAACTTTAAGTCATTGTTACCTTGTATTTGGTGTTTGTTTGTACAGATAATGGTGGATATTTACATAGGAGATGGTGATAGGAGGCAATTCTACACCAGTAATCTTCCTGTATGAATTGTATACAATGAATGGGTAATCTGATGCTCTTCAGGTCAGAATAATTGTCTAATATCAATGTGAAGCAAAAATATAGCAATTTATGAAAACACTAATATAGGGATTTTCATGCTGGCATAATTTGAGGCAGTTACACTAACTGCAGACCCCTAACATGTTTGGCTCTTTGTGCATTTTTAAGATTATTGGACCAACCTTCTTGTTCCATGTCAATGATATTTCCTTCCCCTTCCTTAAAAATAAACTATGTTGTTCCCTGGGTTTTCAGGGAAAACAATAAAAAAAGGACAAATAGGTTTGATTAAAGACATTGTAGACGGATGTTTGCTGCTGTACTGAATATGAAAGTAGACAATACTATCATTACACTAGTTTGAGACACAGACAGATGTCTGTCTCAAAAATTTTATCTTGGCCAACAGCACATCTAAGGGCCCGACAGGAATTCAAATGTAAAACTGATGAAGATCCTGATTCTGATAAAGACCCAAATTTCAAAAATGTTGCAGTTGGTGACGGACAAAAATAACTAAACCCAATCCCAAGCTTTTCCCCTTCATGCATGGTCTCGATCAACAATGCAGCTCGAGACACTTTACAAGTTCAAACTCCTTCTTTTAAAATGTTTTAAAGAGATTTACTCCATCTTTGATTTGTTACCTTGTAAGGGATTTGGTTTTGGAAGCAGATCATCACATATTTATAGAGGAAGTCATTTGAGTCTAGTGCTGATGGCAACACCTACATATACTTGTTTCCCCGATGGTAGCTTAATAAAAGTGTCAGAACTGTCATAAACAGCACTGGAAAACAATCAAAGTCGCCTGCAATGCTTTTATTTTTTTGTAAATGTTTTGAGATTATATTTTTTGGAAATTGTACATTTGTTTGTATTTATTCCAATTGTTTTATTTCCCTTTTTCATGTCCATCCATCCATCCATATATATATAGATGGGAGAGCATTTACACCCGTGGAGGAAGCTCATTTCAGCTGCTTGTATCTACAATCTCACTCTTTCAGTCACTGCCCAGAGCATGTGACCATAGATAAGTGCAGGAATGTAGAGCGGTCGGTAAATTGTTCAACAAGTCATCACATGTTTTTTAATCAAATTTCTCCTTTAAAGATGTTATCATGTATTCTTTGAGCAAAGCGCTTGAGGCGTATTTGAGTACACACACAGAAAAAACTTGCAACAATAGAGGTTGACGAAAGTGGAAATGAATAGCAAGACTTCTCTCTTGAAGATCTTCAGTGATCATTTTAGAGCAAAGATGCTGTAAAAAACTACTTGACCCAATAAGTATCTTTCATTGAGATGATTTTGTGAGACTCAATGATGCTTCCTGTTAGAATTGTTGCCTCATTCACTTAAACAAGGCTAACACTTATACTACCAGTGAACAGCACTGTACCACCAACTTCATTACAGCTTGTAGCCATCACAATCAGCACCAGAAGCAAGAAAAAAACTCAAAATGACTTGGTAGATAGAAAGCAAGAAGGTATTTGGATAAGCTAAAGTAGCATAAGTTCAGACTATCTGCAGTACCACTGGGGATACAAGCAGAATACAGCATTAAATTGTTTTATGAGCCGTGAATTTAAACAGAATACAATTTGATTGAAACATTCTGTCAAAATTCACTCATCTACCATGGAGTTCAGCTGATCAGCTCAAATTCTTCTGCCTCTTGTGACGTCATTGATCAGAACGTACACCAAGCACGATTTATTTGGTAAAACCCATCTGTGGAGTATTTATTAAAATTGCACATTTAAAAAAAAAAAATACATATATACACTGCAGTGTCTTTATGCAAGACTCTAGACAGCTAAGATAAATGACTTATTCACATCACCACGGAAACGAGATACAAACTTTCTTTTCCTACGTTTTGCCCGTCTCGGCCCGTTTGCAAACAAAAGTTTGGTGAATTACAGTCGCTGATGTTCACAAGAATGCTGCGTTTTTTTCTGCCTTTTTAATGTCTGGTTAGCTTTATTCTGACCTTAGAGATGGTTCAGTGCTGAAAAGGGTAACAAAAAGCAAATGGTGAACAATGTCAGACAGAAAGTCTGTTCGAAGTTGTTTAGTAGGATGACACACTCACAATCCTGTGTTGTGATGAATAATCACAACAATCTACCAACGACGCTTGTCATAGCTGCTGTGTCATGTTAAATGTCTGAATTTTTTTCTGAAGAAATATTTGATGAAAAAGGCAATCACATATTTCTTTAAAAAATATCAACTGTATAAAAGTTTTGTTGTTGACATCACCTTCTCTAGTTACCATGAATTGCAAATTGTTGCTAAAAGATTAAAGAAGTAATTGTTCTTTTACATCAATCGGGAGAGGATTGATGTACTTTGAGACAGCAGCCAATTTTCCCGGGAATGACTGTTCCAGCAAGTTCATAATGCGGTCATATAGTGTAATCTTCAGATGAAATGCTGGAGAAGAAAAAAAAGGATCAAGAACAGAATAATGCTGTTGTACTGGTTCAGTCAATTCCAGACCTCAAGCCAATTAAAATGGTGTGGTGAGACCTCAAAGAGATGTGCAAAACGGATGGCCGCAAACCTCAATGAACTATGGCAACACTGTAGAACGAGTTCCTTCCTAACAATGTGAGAAACAGACACGGCCAATCTGAGTGCCATTACTCCCAGTTATTGCTGCTAAATGTGGTTTTACACGATCTTAAATGAAAGGGTATACACAGCTTTTCACACACTAGCCCTGCATTCTGGGTCACACACTTCAATAAGCGATAGGTTGCTGTTCATGTGAACTTGTATTTAACTTTTTACAGTCTGGGTAAGAGTTTTTTTTTTTCTGTCTTTTTAAGAGCTTAACTAAAGGGAAAACATTCCGGAAAGGCAATATACTCATAACTCTTACTGTGGTTCCTCTTTAGTCCCATCTATGTGTGTGATGTGCACTGTGAGAAATCATGCTTCAGTGTCTCCAGGGGGACAGCAGCTGATATGAGAGAGACAGCCCCTTGGTTTCTGCATTTCTGTGTGGGTTTTCTTTCCACTGCAGGACATTCCTCTCCGTGTGACTAAACTTCCTCTGTCTGACTCCAAACAAAGTGATGGTGTTGATGATGACAGATTGATACCTTTAGCTGTCAATGTTCCTAACCTGCGGAAAAACATAAGTTCTGAACCATGTCGACAGTTGAGATCCAGGCGACGTGGAACTGATGGGATCTCTTTGAACCCAACATAAACTAATGTCTGCGGACTGAGGGCTTAGTTTTATAAGCAACACTATAAAGATGCGACAGACAACTGTTGAATTTTATGTACAAAGACCGTCCTGTTCACCAGATTTTATGAGTAAGCCAAAACAAACCCTAAATGTGTTAGAAAGGCTCACTCACAATAACCAGCTGTTTCTTTTCTCTTGTGTTTGGTAAAGAAGAAGTTTCATACTTAGTAATACCTTTTTGTTGCAAGGGGTGCACAGTGGGGCAATTGGTAGAACTGTTGCCTTGCAGGAATAAAGTTATTTGTACAAATCCGTGTCTGGGACGTTTCTGCCTTCTGATTGTGCATGCAAGGCTTCTCTCCAAGTACTGACTGACCTAACTGACTGTTAGATTAATCAGACTCTCTAAACTGTTGGTAGGTGTGTATGCTTGTGTATGTGTATGCATGCATGGTCATTTTACCTGTGTCTTTCCAATAATGGGTAGATATATGTTTTTTTTACTTTTTCCTCTTAGGTTAAAGTGATATTGAAAAACTGAATTGTGCTTTGATAGCTCTTAGTTTCTTAATCAGCTTTATTACTGTAGCATGAGTGCTAGTTTTATTACTTATTGGTCTGCAATTGAAACAAGATTATGGGATCTTTTTATTTAATAATTACTATTAAGTATAAGTTATTTTTTTGTTTGCTCTTGTACTTGTTTTTTTATATATGTGTCTAATAAAATAGTTCAGTGTGACTTAATATTGTCAGCTGGAGAATGAGAGATAAAAAGTCACAGAGCTCATGTACGATTTCACACAGATTCCTATTATAAGCTGAACTAAAGAAATACTTGAACACCCTAAAGAAAAATCTCAAAATAAAACAGAGGAAAAAACACCATGCATAATCCATAATAGACTCGTCTGCAATCAGCTTTTGAAGGTGTACGGACAGTTAATTAATAGATGTTATATCTGCATCTACGCCTACATACAAGTGATATATTTAGGGATCCTGCTGCCAAAAAACACAAGAAAATATTTTAAACATTACACACTTTATCTGGATAAATGGAGTGTATCTTCATGTTTCCATTGGACGGCAGCCTCAGGGAGCAGGGTGCTATCTGCTGCTGTCACCACCATTGCCTCAGAAAGGAAAGGTGATGTGTCCCATTTTAGAAGCCATAAAAGGGTCCCTGCATGCTATTAAGCATGCATCAGCGCCCTCCTTTCTTATCGGCTTTAGAAGCAGGACATTGGGGGCACAGTGCCGTTAACTTGTGTTCCCAATCTCTCTGTCAAGTGAAATCAACAATCTCAGTGGGAACATAAGTTTTCCCGGTCGATTCATGGTCTTGTTGTTCAAGCCGTAGCCCTTCTTTCACTGTGGTGAACAGCCACTGAGGGTGGATTTAAAAAGAAATGTCATCCTTAGATATTAAACTACTTCCTAAACTCTCGATGGCAAATAGTGTGTCCATGGATAAAAGGATAAAAGCATGTTTATTGAAAATAGTCAAACATAACCTAAAGCAAAATAAATACTACAAACTTCACTGAACAACACTTCCATTTATGATGGACTGACATGAAAATGGAGAACTGACATCAGAACGATTAAGTGTCAGCACATCGTTTTAGCTAAAATGGGTCTCGCTAAGCTTAACCAGCATCAAAGAAGGTATGGAGGCATTAAGACAAAACTGGTGGGGCGCTGCGGTTGGGCGACCCGTATATGGAGGCCTCAGTCCTAAACGCGGAGAGTTCGAGTCCTGGTCAAACCACATGTCTGCCCCCTCTCTCACAAACCACAGATCTGTGCAACCATTCTCAGTTTTATTACCACTAGAGTCGATAAAACCTTTTAAAAAATAGTGACATACAAATATATTGTAGACATTATACTACACTGTGCAAACTGAATGACAGATGCTTCGATTGGCTCTAACAGTCAGCTGTCTGATGTATTTTTGGGTTTTTACTTTGCCTTGTGAAATACTTAACAAAATAATGTTTTGCCCTCTTTTGCAAATTTGTGACTGCGGATAAATGTTGAGAGAATATTATGTAACATTATGTTTAGCAAATCACAAGAACACGTGCAACCTTTTCAGAAAAAAAAAACAAAAATCACTAAGTCATTCATCCATCACCGCTTTGGTGATTTTTTATGGACATCTAACTTGTATTATGAAATTTCAAACAAAAAAGCATTCTAAAATATGTTTTTAGACTATTATTTATTCCAAATAATACTGATGACTGATTGGAATTATCAGACCGAAATAAAAAAACTATCACATTTATTACAGATCAAGCAGCCAATCCTTGTTAGCCTGGGAATGGCAGAGAAAATGACTGATGAATGCCATGTTTCCATCACAGCCAACTGAAGACAAAAGCCAGATGTTGGTGTTTCTGATGTCCAAATGAAGAGATGTACTTTATTGCAATAGTGACACATATTCCAAATGTATCCATTTAATAATTTTTATATACAAAAGGCAATGCACACTACACTGCAAACTCAGCAGGTAGTCTATAACTTTTAGGTGAGAAAATCTGGAAGTGAATCTAAAGGGAAGTTAAAAGACTTGGGGCTTTTACAAAGAATTCATCAGAAAACTTGTCAGTTTCACCGTTTTGTTCGTTTCTACCTCCCTGGTTTCATAAATCTTCTCTAAAATGACTAATTTCTGAAGGCCTAGCCTCTACAGTGAACTCATTTTTCTCTGTCACTTCCATCAGACTTTTTTTTTTAGGTCTACAGCAGTGCATGGCCTTGTGGTAGAAGCAAAGAAAACTTCCCTTCTGGGAGGTAAGAGCATGGAAAGAAAACTGCACGTGAAAAACTTAGTGCGTTTGTAAAGTGGACAGGCAAGGTTGATCTCTCACTAACTTGAGCAGCCATGTGTAACGTAGCTTACAGCCAGTCAAAAGCAGGAGCCATTGGACTGCTCAGCTCTCTGATCAAAGGGAGATTATGTGTTTTACTTTGCAAGCAGATGCAGCAGTGAAGCAGCAAAAGAGGAAACCCTGCAGCCAAATTCTACTGAAATGAAGAAACTTCTATCCCAAGCTGAAAACAGCTGAAAACTACTCAGTTTGTGACTGGAATCCATTTTTATTGACATTGTGAGTAGGAAGAAGAGTCTGGGAAACAACAGCTTTTAGATGTGCACAATTTTGTTAGCATCCCTGCTAAATATGCGAAAGAAGGTCTTAAATCAAATCGCTTTTGATTACATTTCCATAATCTAACACTCAAAAGAAAAATCCAATCTGTCATTTTGTTATGATAAATATAAACTATTAAGGAAGTATTTTTGAGATTTATTCTTCAGCTTTTTAAGTCAACCAGAATTTCTAAAAACTTTCAGTTAGTAGTCCACTGGCTTTTGTTTCCCTGGTGGGAATATGACTTTATACAGAGGCTCATTCCTTTTAACCACTGGCCACCAGAATGGAGCCATTTTTATCTAGAAACCACACCAAAATAAGACGGTAAAGGAAGTCATAAAGTATTCAAAGTTTACAGCTGCAAAAAGTTGCATCTTGGGATTAGCAGACGCCTCTCTTCCACGTTGCAGAAAAGCATGGGTTAGTGTGGTTTGTTGCGTTATTTTATGGTCTGGTGAATCCATGGGAGTGTTTCCATGGACAGTTTGTCTCTCACTGGGCAGGCGGGGTTAACCCCAAACGGCTAATATTGTGTCAAACCAGTACAACAACAAGAAAGCAAAGTTATTTCCACAAGCATTGATGTTTTTATGTCCCCAATCAATGGATTTTGTAGTGTGACACCAGCAGCTCCACCCTAACTGTACCAGAGATAAAACTGAAGGGGGGATAGGAATGATGTAGTATGAGTATGAGATGCTTTTTACACTGGAGACAGAAAAAAATTATTTACTGAACCACACCGATCCCTGACATAAAGTCCAGTAGAAACGAGGCACAAATGAGAAGAACTTTGTACATTAAAAAAAAGAAAAGTTCCAGGTGCTTCTGAAATGAAGGATGTCTATGTGGAAAATTTCCTGTGATGCTGTGGGTCTGCTTTGCTTTCAAAGATCTTAGGAATCCTGTTGGAGTAAAAATCCAAGAAGCCTGAAATACAGCACTCAGCTAGGATCTGACAGAAAACTGAAAATGGGTTATCAATGAGTGTTTAACCAGAATAATGAGACAAAAATGATTAGGATGATGTAGAATCTATGCAGAAAATAGAAAGGATAACACTCTATGTAAACATCTATTTCTTTCCCACACTGAATAAATTCACACATCAAATGCTGGATTTTTTTCAAAGTGTGATTATTCTACTGCAGTAGAAGTTGAATTTATTTTAATGCTTTTTACACATTTTTGCTAAAAGTGCCAACAATTTGTTTAGCATCTGTGAAAGAGATCTTGCTGTTATCCTTTTTGGATTAGCACCTTCTTTAAAGGGAAAACTCGTGTGAAGAAGCCAAGTCTCCATATAAATATGTCTAAATCAAGAGATCTAAATGAAGACTTTCAACCTCTTGTCATGAAGACTTCTTCTTGCTTTGATTAAAAAGGCATATGCAACATTTTCCACTATGTTTGCCACTTAGGTAATATTTATAGATTTTATTGCCATCGTATGTGGGTTTAAAAATTAGCCATTTGTCCTTAGGAGTAATGACTATATTGATTTGAGTTGTCATAACAACTGATAACAAAATAATATTTATCATAAAAAAATAAAATTTAAAGACATAGAACAAAGCTTTGAAAAAATACTACAAAACAGCCAGTCCAGTTCACCAGACAATAGAGCCGATTCAGATTGAATCTGTTATTAAAACTATGATTGTTGTTCACAGTGTGAAGCTACTAATCAAGACGGCTATTCACAGTTTAAATTAGAGGTCTCCACTCCCGTGCGGGTGAAGACGTGCTGTTCATCGCGCACTGGAGTTGTTCATTTAAACTAAGCATCTTCCCACGGCGACACGCTGTTCCTGCCTGGTGGCCTCACAGAGCGGCACGCTGTTTTCCTCACGCAGACAGAGCACAGGAGAAGGAAGTGTGCAGGCGCAGTCACCAAAACTTTGCACAAACAGTCCACAACAGGCTCTGACTCAAGGTTCCTTTATGCGTGTGTGGACCAAAATATGTTAGTGTGGAGGGGGGGGGGGGGGGTATTTCCAGATTTAGGACAAATATTCCTGTTATGTTATTTTGTCCTGTCCATTGTCTGTGCAGCACGAACAACATCTAGGAGATCCAGGAGCCAATTGCAACTGGATAGACCAAGAAAGATTAGTTGGGATAAAACTTGTCAGTGTGAATACATTTAGCTTCTAAATCAAGCTTCATGATAATGTTCATACATAGGTTGTGTCATCATTTAACAACCTGACTTTCTACTAACTAATGAGACATTGACCCCTGTAAAGATTTCTGCTTTTGTAGTAAGTTTGCATAAACAGATCTTGGAATTACCCAAAATGTCAACCTTCAGCTGTTCAACCCAAAGTCCTCCATAGAACACATTGCATAGGAGAAAACTTCGAATAGGTTTCTCACAAACAACTATCCAAACTGTATTTACCTTACAACTATTGACATGTTCTCTGTACTATCTGACTTTTGGCTAAAAGAATGTGAAGACCTATTAACATGCCTAAAGTACACCGTCCCAGTTTGCCCCTCACACGTCCTGCTCAGTGACATCACAAAGGCAGATTTGGAAATGAACAGATGCTACGGTTTTCTTCCAGCTCTAAGCACAAGTCATATATATTGGACACTGTAAATATGTAAACGTTTTCTTATAAACACAAGCTATAAAGTAAGGTCACTCTGCAACTTGTTGTCTTAGTGAGGCTGAATACAAATGCATACTACACATTTCCGATGTTTATTGGGAAAATATTAAAAAAAGCATAAGTTTTGTCATCTTAGCAAATATGTATGATTTACTGTAGGTCTTCTACATAAAATCATCCAAAATATGTTGAACTGTTTTGGTCATGTGACAAAACGTAAAGAGGCTGAAGCAGTATTTGTTGTGATCTGTGTTTTTTTCTGTGTATTTATTTTGCGGTTTTTCTGTAATCATTTAGTTCGGTTCCCCTGTGAGTCTCTGTGTCTTCCCTGTTGATTGTTCCCAGCTGTGTCCAGTTCCCTGATTACCTTCCCTGTGTATTTAACCCCACCTGTTGTCTCCGTCCATCGTCGGATCCTCGTCGTACGTCAGTCTGTTTGTTAGCTCTCCAGTAGAACTGTATAGTCCTGGTCGGTTTAGGTCTCGAGGTCAGTCCTTTGTTCCTGTTGCTACCGGTTTAAGCTTTGCTTATGTTCTCTGCCGTGCCGCCTGAACTGGACTGTTGAGCTACTTTCTATTAAACCAATCATCATCATCACCTCTCAATCTGGGTCCTGCCTATGTTCACTCTCACCACCTTTAACCACATCATGACAGAATTAACACTTTAGCAAAGCCTAATGAAACAAAATAAGGTTATTATTATTATAGCAGAAAGCGTGTGCTAAAAAAAAAAACAACTTATGCATTCTAAGTTTCTTTTCTCGTGAGCATAACTCATATAAATCCAAAAGTTGTATTTAGAACATCCACAGTTAAAATGATTTTCTTTAAGTGTCAAAAGTGTCAGAAGCTCAGCTAAGCTCTGCAATGTTGTCAGCTTCTTACAGCTTTACCCTAAAATACAGTCAAGCCTTCATGTGCCTGACTACCAAGATTAAGCCTTGTAACTTAAAAATATGAAGGCGGCAAAAGAGAAGACGAAAAAGCAGGAATGCAGGGCTCCAAATAGCTAGTTTAAAATTTTACAGAATTAGAATTAGAACAATGGTCAAATCCTGTTTAATACACATTGATAACCAATTTACCAGCTATCCCCAGATGATCAATAGGTTTTGACTGTAGTGTGTAATAAATACAATTGAATTAGAGTGTCTGTAACTTCATCAACACAATTTGTTTTTTTTTTGTATTTGTCTTGTCAAGTGCCTTGATATGACATCTGTTAAAAAGTACAATTCTAATAAATATTTATTTGAAAGCTCACAGTAATTAAAGGAAAAATGTAAATATTATTTTGTGAACTAGATATTTGCATAGAATAATTCACTTTTAGTAGGCAGGAGTCGGAACAACATAGGTTTGGAAAACTGGATTCCAATAGTCGAGCCCAGTAACGAGCCAGTAAGTCTGGGGCCTCGGTTCCAGTGGATATCAGCAATCTAAAAGAAATTAAAACTTCAACAAAAAAAGAACTATCTGGGTTGTAGCATCACGTATAAGCATTCAAGTGTCGGCAACATGCTGATTGTGCACAGTTAATCGACAAGCTATTCCATAGAAGATATATTATATTTTAGTATTACATCAGTAGAAAAGTCAGTGAACCCAGGAAATATGAAAGAAAAAGTATTTACGCTGTTATGTTACGGAGTGTGCTTTGATACAATCATATAGATTGCTCATCCGTGGGTGGGAGAAGTGTGTGTTGATGTCTCAGGTGACTGGTTTACCAAAATGTTTTGATAGGTGTCAAAAAGAACATCCATTTTATGATGTTTGTGTTCCTAGCAGATCATTGCACTGGATCAAGCTGAGCAGTGTTACTCACTTTTACCTGTCAGCTGTTGTAATCATTGCAAGTATGAGGATAGCAGCCTGCAGGGAGATTAATGATCCAGCAACACAAGCTGAAGGCAGCTCTCACAAAATGGATATAATGGAAACACTGAATTGATGCATTTTTTACACTGCTTTCAATCCGAAATATAAATGCAACTAAGATTTCCTCTGCCTAGTTTTAATGCTTTTAAAGCATTGCAGTTACTTTCTTCATAAGCGCTACATTAACTGAGTGGCCTGCAGTGATTTGACAGATCTTTTTTATTACTCCGTGACTGCGTGTAACGCACAGACCAGCGGGGTTCATACACATCCTTTATCACAAACTGCACCGCTTTCCAGACTGAAATTGAATCTCTTTTCAGCACGTTATAAAGTTTGGACATTTGTGTATAAATAACATCAGAACTTGCTTGAATAGTGCTCCAAAACATATCTGTAGTGAAATGAATTTAGTGAATTTAGGCCTTGAACCACTACTGTATGTGGAATCTCAGCCATCTTAGATAAGCTTTATTCCAGATTACATAATTCTAAAGGACAGTGAAGAACTATTGAGTCCTCTGGACTTGATAAAGTGCTATACAAGTACAGGCCATTGAGAGGGTGAATACCAAAACACTAATGGGTAAAATCAACTGGTGATGTGCAAAACCAATGAATCGATTTTAAACTGATAATTAGGTCACTAAAGAATTACATTTTTTGATACTTTTGATACATTTTTTGATACTCAGTTTTCTTTTTTTTACTCACCTACACCTCAAAAATTCATGGCAGTATTTTCTATACTTTTTCAACCTTTTAAAGGCTGCGTAGGAACCCTGAACCCATCTTGTGTGTGTGTGTGTGTGTGCGTGTGTGTGTGTGTGTGTGTGTGTGTGGAAAAGTAAAGACTCTGAACATATAGCGACGCTAACGTGTGTAGGCAGAGGAATGATGCACGGAGCCACTAAAAGCTCTGTGCTTTGGTTTCTCCGTCAGCGTGAGCGAGAATGCTCGGTCTCACTCTGTTCTCCAGATAGAGCTTTGATTTCTGAAGGCAACATACCGCTAAGCCCGCAGTCATTCCTCACATGTTCAAAATTATATCAGCCGCTCTGAGACACATGCACACCTACATCTGTTTGCAGGCACTCGCGCAAACCTGTGACTGCTCTGAGGTGCACATACTTGAGTGCAATCACATAAAGCTCATGCACACAACCACAAAGGAGGGCTGCAGATCTGCCTTCACCAGCTACATGCTGCAGCAGCGTGAGTGGGTTTATAGGTGACTGAGGGCAGAAGAGAGGGGAGGCAAAGCAGGACAGACTGACCGGGAGGCCAAATGAGGCAAAGGGAGGTGTGACAAACACACGGTGGCAGAAAGCATGTGGGATGGAAGACGTTTGTTTGCCTCTATGCAAGAACAGAGGAGTGGGAGTAATTTAGTGACAGTGATGAATATAGTGGAAATGTGTTGATGACAGAAATGTAATAAAGAATACACGGGTTTATTAGAAATAAAGAGGAAAGAGCGAATGCATTCACTCAGTGTTCGGTGTACTATCAGATCAGGTTTGCTCAGCCTTAAGCGCCAGTAAACTGGCGGTCCGCTTGCAGGTCTTAAAGTAATAAAGGTTCATGTGGCTCTGCGAGCGTGCCTCTCCCCGTGTAGATCTGCATAAGCTCGCCTCAGGATTTAGCAAAGCAGAACGAGTGTAAATACAGCAGCAGTGGAGTCAGCAGCAGGAGCAGACATGAAGCAGCCACCACACTAAAAAAAGTTAGACAGAGCCTCAAGGAGCTTAGGAGGGAAGGGTGGAGAGGATAAAATATGAGTAGTGAGGGGAAGGAGTGAATGAAGAAAACAACAGAAAAAAAGGAGGAGAAGCAAGACTGGAGGCAATGAAGGAAATGAAGCGATGGAGGACAGGAGAGGATGAGGAAGGGTGGGGCTGCTGATAATATGCAGGGACTTGTTTCTGTCTTAACAAAAATTAATCCCAGGATCACTGGAAAGAGCTTTGAATTTTCTTTTGAACTTATTATTTGCATAACATATGGCTGGTTCAAGCAGGAAGACTTAGAGACCTGTCAACACATTACGGACACACACGCACACACACGCACACACACACACACACACACACACACACGCACACACGCACACACACACACACACACACACACACACACACACACACACACACAGACCTGCTACTGTACAGTGGGACAGCTGAGAATCCTAAACCATAAGGTTCATCTGTCACACTGATGGACGGCTCTGAAATAAGCTCTTCAACCACGTCAGCTCATTAGCACTTGATGCTGTGACATGTACTCACTTTAAAGCCCTGCTGAGTTTGTGAGTCAGAGCAAAATGAACCAGCAAGCAGCACAAAAGAGCACCAAGAACTTCTGATTTATTTATCATTACTTCTCACATTTGCCACTTCCTCTTAGCTCTTACCATCGCATTTCTTTTCAGATTGACAACCAATCACTTGAACACATCTGGCTGCCTATGAGACATGGGACCACCAAAGTAATTTAAGTTATCAGTCGCAAATCGACTAGAATTTTTTTCATCTCTTAGGACACAGAACTGTAGCGAAGCAACCAGGTTATGTCTGTGTTGAATCTGTTGTAATGTCATTTCTGGATCATTACTTCAGACTTGCTGTGAGATTTTCCATCAGGAAAATGTTTCAGTATTATTACTCCTCAAACTTTAGCCAATTTTATTATATTAATATTACAACTTTAATGTTTTTCTTTACAGTGTCTCAGCAACGTAAGTAAACCTCCTACTACACAAATATGTAGCAGAAGGAAGACATGTACAGGGTTCTTATTAATAAAAAACTGAAACATTTGATGTGCATCTTTTTACTAATAAATAAAGGCTTTCTTTGAAGGTTTGGTAGGAAGCATTTGTGAATAATCAGCATTATGAAGACCAATAGACAGGTCAGGCATAAAAAGGTGAAGAAGCTTAAAGCAGGTTTAGGTTACAAAATAACGTCACAATCAAACACCTCATGGAGATCTGTTTATATCATCATTAAAAATGTTTAAATAGGGCAGGACCTGGCAAATTATGAAAAAAATGTGTTTATGTAGTTTTTAAAAGAAATAAGCAAATAAATTCAAAAATAGGGACACGGTGAAATGAAAATCAGACCCAACTATGAAAACTCCAGTTCGTTCATCCTTGATACTGATGCTCTGTATTCAGTTATTTAATTTTTAATATTTATATTGATAGACCGAATTTTAAACTTACTCTCACACACAATCAGCTTCTTGATTTTGTATAACCGACCTACAAAAGGGGTAGTTGAGCTTCCCCCAAATTGATGCAAATGACATTTTAATGATGCATCAGGCACTTTCAAAGGAGCAGTGACGAGATATTCTCTTCTACTCCAAATCTTGACTGGGAGTGACTTTAATGCCCTTGATTTTCTAAAAACAACCAAACAATCTTGGCAGCAGCTCCTTAAAGCTACTTTTATTTTACTATATCAACGTGAAATACTAAGATGGAAATCTCCAAAATACATGAGACTAATTCATCTGCATGTGTAGAGAATCTGCTTATCAGCTGAGTATGGAAATAACTTACCTCCCTACAATATGAGCTGCCGTTTAGCTCTTGTTGACATTTTTGCTGTTGAAACGTCCCTTTCTGCCTAAGGGAAGCTTACCTTTTCCTTTAATGTGAGTAAAACCATAGTGACAGTGTGGCTGAAAGGAAACTCCAAAAACAGGATGGTTGAAGGGTGACCAAGAAGTCAAAGATTAATCAGGGCAAGTCAGGAGACAAATAGGCAGATGAGCTAATCTATTTTCCTAATAAGAAGTCAGCAAAGGACCTGAATTGGACAATTTGCAGCTTGATCAATCCTGAGTGATCACCAGATTCACAGTTGGCTAATATCAGTATCACTGTTGTTTAAAATAAACAGGATAAGTAATAAGGTATTCATGAGGAAACAGTACTTTCTACTAATACATGTCTGCCGTTTAGGCTGCAAGAGAGCAAGATTTTAAGCAGATAACAGGAAGGCAGGATGGAGCAGCAAAAGTGCTCTGTTTTATCCTTTGGAGCTTTGAACCTCTGTCAGTCATAAAAGTAGAGAAGGAAGAAACACTTGCACTGGTATGAGTCAGAAAGTTAAAAAATAGCTCCAATGCCACTGGTGAGTTAACTGAAGCTTTGGCTTGGATAGCTCTTTTCCTAGATTTGGGGCAGATTCAAAGTCTGGGAAGTTCAAAGCCCTAGGCTGGGCAATGTTCAAAAGAACCACAGCCAGCCAAGGAAGTTGAGGGAAAATGAGGGGAACCGCAAACAACTTACAGCAACCCGTCCCTCAGCCTGCAGAGAACGAGGTGGCTAACAGCAGGGAAAATAAGCCCTGCGCTCGGTGAGAGGTGCTGAGCAAGAGTTTTGCTGACAAAACTGAAGGTGACATCCGCAGTTCTAGTTGCATCCATAATACAGGATGTGGGAGCGCATTTTCACCAAAATGAAAAGGATGCTCTGAGACGTTGGCAAGATTACAGCTGCTGTGTTCACCCCTGAAGCCCAATGGATTGGAGTTTTGTTCCACGCTGAGCATTAACAATGTAGAAATGATACACTGTCATCATGATTTTATGCCTACACTTTCATGCCGAAGAATGGCAAAAAGTTCTGACAATTAAACAACATATGTGATTTTCTCGGTGAAACAAGCCACGCATCTCTTGGTGTCCATTTGTTTTTTTTGTTTTTTTTGTTTTTTTCACAACACAATCCACTTCAGTGGAAATAATTGAACCACAACTTCACTTTGCCAAATAAAAACATGCAAACACTTTCTTTAGATGTAGGGACAAAGAGAGACAGAGAAAAAGAGATGCTACAAAATTAATACGTTGTAAAAAAAAACAAAAATGTCTTGAGTGTGGTGAAGGACCGACTCCAGCTGCAGAAAATATTCTAAAGACTCTTGAATGGACGTTGCTTCAAAATTCTCTTAAGATTGCAATAATCGCTGCTGCTTGTGCACCATTTTTAATAGTTTTTTTCTTCCACTCGTCATTCCATCAATATGATTAGATGTAGCACTTTGTAAACATGTAGATGATGTTCAACTTGATGATATTTTAATGTATTAAGATCCTGATTTTATCATTCTTCCATGAACACATTTTTTAAAGCCATTGTGAGAACATAGATCCACTCCTTGTTCCTCTACATCTGATAAAACCACTCATGTACTGCGGTTAACAAATGTTAATCTGCATTAATCCACATATTTGTTCTGGATAATATCAACGACACAATTTTAACGTTTTATTTTTGGTTGCTGCTTCAAAATCTTAAAGATGAATACAGCAATTCCTAAAAAAAGATACTCGAAGTCTGAACACAAACAAAGCCAGTCACCCATACAGAGCGTTCATACGCTCTGCAAACACTGAAGATAAAAGTTGGTCGGTGCCAGCTCACTGCTTTAGGCCTTTAGTGGTGGAATTAGCTCTTGCTGTTGCCTTCCTCTGTTGTTTTTCAGCCTGATTCAGCAGTCCCGGTCTTTACACGTGAAAGCTCAGCGGCCACAGGGAATGCCAGCTCAACGACTATCATTATGAGGGCCCTCCCTATTGGTCTCCATCTCTCTTTCCTCTCCCAGCAAGTAAACCATCCAAATTATCTCTTCTGATTCTCTGTTTCTGATCCGTGTGTCTTGCTTACAGAAACATTGTCATGAAAGCAAAACATTTGGTTAAAGTTGTGGTTTACTGTACCATCCTAACACAAAGATAAAGAGTACATAATGGGAGAAGGGGGTTCTGCACACTAAAGGGTATACTGAAGGACTAACCTTGAGCTTGTCAAAGCGGTCTGTGAGCGAGGACACCTGGTGGTCTCTGTGACGACCCACCAACTTGCAGAGGGCACAGATAAGCTGGTCATCCACCAAGCAGTACATGTTGACCTTCTCGTTCTCGTGCTCTAGGCAGGTCAGGCCCCGGAGGTGAGTGTCTGGCACTGGCTCCACCAGGCGGTGGCTGGTGAAGGGCTTTTTGTTCGGGTGTGTTGCACGCAGGCATCGGTCGCAGTACGACACCTCACACGTAACACACGTCTTAACAGCCTCGCGAGGCGGATCCTGTTCGCAGAACTGGCAGCTGATCCTTGGATCCATCTTCGCCACAACAGCTGGGCTGTGGTTCGCGTTTGTGTGGTTGGCGTGATTGGTGTGGTTGGCGTGCGGGTGGGAGTGGCTGGAAGTGGCTGGGCTGCCACGGGCACTTCCTCCACCTGTTCCGCCGCCGCCGCCGCCGCCACCGATCGTTCCAGCTATCGTGCCGCTAATGGTGGCGGTGTAGGGCCGCTGCGTCTGCAGCCGCCGGCTCTCGGTGGGGGAGTTGGGGCCGCTGAGGGAGGCCTTTTGAAAGCGGTCAATGATGTTTTGCAACGTCACATTGCGCTTAAGGCCCTCCAGGCCGCGGTGATTCAGCGTGATGACGTAACGACACGTGGGGCACTGAAAGGCGGAGATGGACTCGAGGGGTTTGCTGGTGGAGCAGTGAGACACCAGGATGCGGTGGGCACAGTTAAAGCAAAGGCTGTGGGCACAGGGTAAGAGCAGAGGATCTTCAAACAACTCCAGGCAGATCGGGCACGTCAGCTCAGACTCCAGTGTTTCCATCTTCAGTTAAACCAATCTAAAGGTGACATCAAATCCCACGGAAGCTGGCCAGTTACCTACAAGAAAAGAGAGGAGAGATTTACTGCTAGTGCTGTTATGAAGATTAATTTCCTGGTTGCTAATGATGTCTTTATTAACTAGTCTGTACGTTTGAACATGTTGTTTGGAATTTGTTTCTAAGTTGTTTATGCATTACATTGTTTTTTTTTTTTTTTTGTTCTTCTTTGGTACGACTGATATTAATTTTCAAAGCTTTGTCCTTCCTACAACATTTTTAACGTTTAAAATTTCATGTTGATTTTAGATGAATTCTAAAGGAGTATGCAGAAATTTTGTTGCACTTTTTCAGTGTAACTTAGTTGACTGATCAATTTATGGACATTAGTTTAAGTTGATGTTCTTTTAATAACAACTAAATTTGTTAATCCTTTCAATCTTGGGCTATTCTTTAAGAATCTGTTTACAGCACATCAGCTGTGAGACACCGAGGGCAGGTAACTGGACCACCCTGTGAGGATTTAGTAGGGCTGTGTAATAATATCAATTTTGCGATATATATCGATATTCGTCCGTAAGTATCATAACATCCAGCTGTCACCTTGCTCACTCACTGCTTGCTTCGCCAGGAGAGTGATTAGGTCATCAGGCTTAGAGTGATTCCTTCAGATGTTAAGTGTCAAGGTTAAAAAGGTATGAAACTATTCAGAGCAGGGTACTTGGTGCACTTTATTTACTTTACAAATGCATGTAAGCTACTGTTTGTACTGTTTCAATTAAAAGAAACATGTTTTCTCACCACTTCTTTGATTCATTTTGTCCAGCTGTCGACTTTAAGTCTGTGTCCATGTCCAACCAGAGCCAGGTATTGTGTAGTTGGTGCTTTAAATCAGTTTTCAGTTAAATGAATTCAATCCAACTCTATAACAGTCACAAAATGTCACCAAAATCACTCTGTCCCTCTAAAATCTTTCAGAAAATCGCAAAAGAGTATTGAATTGTATCGTTTGCTGAATATCACAATATATATTGTATCGTAAGCAGAATAGCATGTATTGTATCGTGAGATTATTGTATCACTACAGCCCTAGGATTTAGCACAGCTAACATTTGCACTTTCTTGTATAGGTGAGCTATAAGTCCCTCTGTGGGCCCAGCTTATTTGTTCAAACCTTTTCCATGTGATTCTTCTTTTAGAGCTGTATGAAAAGCAATGGCTGAACCAACACGGAGAAATAGGATAGAGGTTGGGTCATGTTAGAAGAGAAATAAAAATCAATACAGACGAAAACAAAAGCGAAAAGGAGAGATACATCCCCAGCAGTCGAAGGAACGGAGACTTCTGGAGAACATTTGCCTTTCTTTAACACACTCACTCTACAGATTACATATCTGCAAGTGAAATCACCTTGACTTATTGAGCAATAAACATTTAGCTACATGGAGAATCAAACTATCAAAAGCAAGATTACAACAACAAATTCAAACAGAGCAGCCGAACAGACACAGGGTCTAAACTCAGCAGGAAAATTGATTTCACATCTTTTCCCTAAATCTCCAAGATTTCTCAGCACCTTCTAGCCTGCATATCAAGCTGCCTTACCCTCAAGGTGGCCTTAAAAATCACTGACATGTGAAATCAGTAATAACTCCTTTCCCCAACACTGCCACCTTGCTGATTTAAGGCCATAGGTGAGCAGTTTGTAGACCTGCTCTATCTCTTAAAAGAAACCAAGCAGGCACCGTGAAACAGCAGTAATAAACCAAGATGAAAGACAGTGACAATTTCATTACGTCTCTAAATTAATGATAGCATCTGTCTCTCTCGTGCAGAATTCCCACTGGGGTTGGTTTTCGGTTGCATAACTGAAAACCAAAACATGTTTTAAGGTCATGTTAGTGAAGGAAGAACTGAGACAATTTGCATCTGAGACTTTCTTAGATGCAGAAAAAGTTGACAGGTTGAAACAGATGTTTAATTTATGCAGTGGCAGAGTCAGCAAATCGTCATTTAAAATGCTCAATCAATTTTAAGACAGTTTAAACAGCCAAGGGGACTAAAAAATATATTTCTCATATTTTACATGCTAAAGCATTTCAATGTCTCATTAAAATATGCCCATTCACACACATTGTTTGACATTCACTTATTGTTTTACTGAGCTAAATGTGCTGGTTTAGCTTTGCATTGCACATATTGTTTATTGTGCAGTTAAAATGACTTCATGTGCTGACAGGAACAGATAATCAAATTCTCGGCTTGTTTTCCACACATCTGCATTGTCCTTGTCTTCTAGTTTGTTTTCCATACTGAGAAGTGATGAATTTCCTGCAGTGACCCATTTGCAGCCCAGCGATTTCACTGAATTTCTAAACACAAATAAACTCAGGAACCGGAGAAAGGAACTGCTGAAGACAGGTTTGCATAAAGACACAAACAGCGCTGAAAAAGCCAAGACTCATTTGTACTAACTGAAGTCTCCTTCTGCTGTACAAGAAAAAGGCTCTAAACTCTGAGCCGTAAGAGTGAATATGATTTGTTTATGCTCGTAATGTTTCGAAGAGAACGGTTACAGTAAGCAATTGCGCTGGTACAATTTTGCAGTCTGGAAAACATTATAAATCCCTACCTTTTGAAAATCATCCAGATATCATGGTAATAAAAAGGAAAGAGCGCCGTCCTTGTGCAGATACGACTATTTGTGTTTGAAGTTGCATGGAAGCAAAAGGTCGCTGTATATTTTTTTATTTTTGCTGTCTTTGCAGACACACAATATCCTCCTCCAGTATTCACCTTGGCTGCATTTTATCAGATGCTTTATGTGATTGTTATCAAGAGGCTGACTCTGTTCTGGCACAATGAAAGTGAAGGTTCAGGAGCCGACCTCCACTAACTGAGCCAGCATAAGGTTCGGCTCATCCCAACAAAAGGTCTAATTTGTCTGTAGTTTATCAGAGAGCTGATAACCAGAGGCAGACAAAATGAAATGACCAGAGGAGTTACATATGAAGGCAGGGACAATCTCATGTCAGCACAACCTGTTAGAGCAAGAAACCTGCGCATCACTATTTGCCCACTTCAATTGAGATGTTATTGTCCACACGAAGGTTTTAGTCTTAACACTAGAAACAACTTGTACAATTAACTTAATTTGAACTGTACAGATTTTCTTTTTTTTATTATTAATAAAAAATAATTTTGCAAAGCATATTTTGTGAAGAGAGACTAGTGAGTTTTTGATAAAGGCAATGTGGCTTGCCACCAAGGACAACATAAAGTGTTGGGCTTCAAGAGCAAGCACTTGCAAAATGTGTTAGTTCTGTCAGCAATGTGTCAGCAACTCTTCTGCAGGAATACAGTGCAGCATTTTAGGTACTGAATAGATACACACAAATGGTGAGAGAGTGACAGGCAGGATTCTAAAGACAACTCGCATAAAAACACTGTAGGCATATCGCCATTGGCTGTTGTTTATTTCGTAATAGATCGGCAAGTTACATGTCAAAAGTCATTGTTTGTTGCACAACAGGCTTTATGATTGGCAGGTGTGGGTTGTAGGGGATTTAAGAGAAATGGTGAGCCCGGGGTGCTAGTAATCCAGGAACACACACACTGGCTAATAGAAACGTTTGCTACACAACCTAAAATAAGGATATCTAACTGATTTCAAGTATCGCAACTTTCTCTTATGCAATTCCAACAAATGCTAAAAAATACATTGAGGTTATTATTTTTATGAGACTGACAACAACAGCTCATCTACATATGACTTCCACCTGAGTGACCTGTCTGCAATAACAAGACACAAAAGTGACATTCATTAAGTGCAGCTAAGCACCAGCTCATGCAGAACGTTATTAAATCAAGTGAAGTTTATTATGAGGAAAAGCTGTTCGCAACAGACAGTATATCATCAATGAAATGTGTGAAGTGGGCCTATTTACTTTTTTTTTTTTGCTAACTAGAATTTGATAAATCTGAAAACTGCTTTCCAAAATTACACATTTTGCAGTAAATCTGTGCCAAGGAAGCTAAAGATAAATTATAACGGCCATCAGATCAACAGAGAGCAAACGACCACTTTACAGTTCCAAGGTTAACTGAATCAAGTTTGCTGGGCCTTCCGATGTTAATGTGACTGTGTTTAACGGAGCATGGTGTTATAATTAACACCAAGCTTTAACACACCATCACCGAGCCCATTAGGCTTCGGCTATGTCACCCTGGGGAAACGGTATGGGCTATGATGGGAGCCACTTAGGGACTGAATCACTAGCCTCATGCTAGACAGAAAGTCTGCTCTGGCGTCTATGTGGCATGGACAACACTTTATAAAACTATAATATTTACAAACAAAAACGGTGTTGTGTGAGATTAAGTGATGTTGAAAACGGTGCTACAGATATAAACAGAGAAACCTAAATAGTTCAATGTTTTCTTTGACTTAAGGCCGTCTTTTAAAGTCAGACGTTTATCTTAAAAATGACTCTTTTGATGGTTGATTACTTAGAACTTTAAAAGCTAAACTAAGAGTCTCTGACACTTTTACACTTCCTCTCTGCGTAGGCTTTCGTATCCACTCATGGTTTGCAAGACATAACCCTAAGGAACACTCCAGAAGAGAAGATATTCATGTTGTTCTTTCTGCTGCTTTGTAATCTTGCAAATAATAAAAGCATAAAAGAAGCTGTGTATCTACAAGCTCACATTCACAGTCCCTTGGCTGTGTGTATGCATGAGTCTGAATTCACCGCTGCAATGCATGCATCCGTCACACGCAGCGAGACTCATGAAACAAAGATGATTATCCCTGAGTAAACAATCCGCTGGCGAAAACCAAATTGTTCCCCAATGAACTTTAATCATACAGCTGCAGGGCCATGAGGGGGCGGCTGATGGACACTTGATGAAGCAGGGACATTGAAACAAAGCACCGCACTTTGACCTTTGGGGGAAGACTCAGCAGCTGTGATGTTTTTATTTTAAATTGTGACTTTCAAATCACAAATGTCATATCTCTGCCAGCAGCTAAGTATAGTGTTTTAAGGCAACATGTAGGCATGTTTATCTTATGTCCAATCTAATCTAATCTAATCTAATCTGATCTGATCTAATCTAATCTAATCTAATCTAATCTTTTAAATTATCCTACTCAATTGTAAATTCTTAGAAGTTGAATAAGATATCTTAACAAATAAGTAAAACAGAGGTGACAGTGTTACTGTCACCTCTGTTTCAGATTATAAAGTCATTAATCTGAAATGGTTAAAAGAGGAAATCTACATATTTGACCTTTAAAGCTGTAACATGTGAATTTTATGAACAATATATGTATTTTGAACATATTTGTTAAAACTGTCACTATGTTGCGGTAGCATACCATGAGACAAAAATAGCAGGGAGGAGGCAAGAGTGTTTAATGTTTTTCCAAGGACCAGCTGTCTCGTGTAATGACATAGTGACACTTTTCACAAATATATAAAACCTGTTGTTTATAAAACTTACATACTACAACTTTTAATACTCCTTCACACTATTTTGTATCAGCTTTTTGTCTCAATGTCAACCTCTCAAATGACATTCCCACATTGCTGCCATCTTCATAGTGTACCATATGCAGTTTGATCAGTGCATCAGTGAGCCTGCCACACAACCATCACGACTCTTAAAAAGAGAACTTCACATTTTCTCCAGTGCAATGGGTTTAACAAAGCAGTAACTCATCTGTCACAACAATTTCAACATCACTTAATCTCACACAACAGAATGCTGATACTTTACTCCCCTGCAGCATGTTGGAAGCTTGAAACTGAAACCTCTAACTCTGATTTATTTAGCCTGTAAATTGTCCATCTAATTGGGGCTCATTCAGGGGATGTAACAGCAAAAGCAAGGCAGTAGTATACCAGGTCATAACACAGAGGGACACTGTGAATTCAAACCTACTCACCAGGTTGAATAAACTTTTTTCACACTGTTAGCAAACAGATGTTTTTCAAAATGGCAAGATAAGAAACGGTGTGACATCAGCTGAAGTTAATCCAAAATCAGTATTAGCTTGATTGATGTGCATTGAAACCCACCCATTAAATGAATGAAAGCACAAACTGAAGTAAAACAAATAACAACACAAAGAGTAGATCTGCCTTAATCAGCATTTAAGACCATCTGACATCATTATTTCCTACCTCTGATAATGCAGATGATTCAAACCATTTCAACACATACATGAAATTTATCTGGGTCACTTGGCTAAGCTACTAACCTGAATTACTTCACTAGTACATAACCACAAGTATTTCACAGCATTACATAACAAGGATGGAAATGGATTTTGTAGTTGGCCAGGCTACTGTGAACCCAACAGTCGAAATATACTATATCTCTACCCACACATTCAAGCCTACAACCGGGGATTTACTTTGAGCTCTTTGCCATAAATCAAGCATCAGCTGATTGCACCAGTTACAACTGGCTAGGACAAACCATGGCTGTAATAAACAGTCGCCACATTTTACTGTCAGATTCTGTGTGCATATAGTATATCAGTCCTCCGGCGCAACAGCCCACCCTGCAATCCCTCCATCTGTATTCACACTGCTCTTTACAAGTGCAAGGAGTAGTGCTAATCTATCTGTGGTAGTTGAGTCCATCCATCACACTGGAAGCTGCAAATGACAGCCTTATTTTAGTAAAGGAGGAGAAGCAGAAAATCACATGACTGAGCCTTTGGAGAATACGGAAGAAAAAAAAAACTAGCAGCAGGAGGTGTGGTGGTCCTTTAGGTGTGGTGGGAAACTTTAGAAAGGACACATGCTGTCGTTATCCAAATATAAACCAAACTTGAAGCAGAACTTTCACTTTCCTCTTGAGAAACCAGAGAGAAAGACCTTTGAAGAGAAGATTATAATTATGATTTTGTTTAACCCATCGCTCTATCTCTCTATCTATCTATAATATGGTTGTGTATGTTTGTTGCTGAATGCTGTAGGCAAACCTAAAGAGCACTGTGTCTAAATTAAACCCTCCCAGAAAAGGTATTTTCCATAAAACAGAGCAGAAGAATGGGGTTCTCTTTTTATCTCCATAAATCAGATACAAACAAAAGTGATCAACAGACAATCTAAAAGCTCTCAGATAATGAAATTTAACTGCATTTTTTTTACTAGACTACTAGATTAGAAGTACAGGAAATTGTATCCACTTGAGAAAACACTGTATAGTAGCTTACCTTTGAAACTAAAGACAGAGTAAAGATAAAGTGATCAGGAGACTTTTAGCACTATTTAACCAAGCTTTAAAACGAGGCAGCACACAAAGTACACAGGAAGATAAATGAGCAGCCCAGACAACAGAGACCAAGCTAAAAGCAATTTCTCTGCTACCAGCCTGTGTTTCTTTTACGATTTTTTCTCCCAGTGTAGTCTTGTTAAACATGACTTTGTGGCACAACTCCTCTCCTGAACTATTTTTTTTTTTTTACAAATTGATTATATCACTGGAGTGCACCTTAAACCAGAGTGACAGAAACCTACAACTTACATGTGTAAACTAAACTGTGTGTGTTTAACTCCAACTTCTTGGGAAGAACAGAGGAGCATCTTGCAGCATCTAATGTCTTTGCAACAACACAAGCATGTGAATGAAATAGAAGAAAGGTGTTCCTGAAATTGTAATCAGAGATCATGACAGAGCTCCACTCAGCTGGCTAGGACACAAAATTTCATTACTAAATCAAAGACTAGGCTTAAAAAAGAAGTTCTTGTTAAAAAGCCGTACCCCACTGAGCCATTTTGGTATCTTTCTGTCATCATAGCAGATCTCTGGATCCCTTAGACGGATTTAATGGTGGAGAAGGTCGAGGAGGAAAGAAGCTTCTGAAGGAGCTTAATATGAGAAACATGTGTCCCACATGAAAGTGGCAAGGCTCTAAAACGTTCTCCACACACACTCTGAATTTATTAACAATGAAATCCCAGACATGACATTCAGCAGTTTAGCTAATCTAACTCGTGTTTATTTCTGACAAATGAAGGAAGAGGAGACAGAGTGACATAAAATAGTGTTGACAAAGTTGCCACATACAATCTCAGAAATCAAAGTATCAGTTACAAAAAACAAATGTTTTTAACATACACCTTCAAAATATTCACTCCCCTCCCCCAAGAAGGCTGTCTTATTATGGAATACTATACATTTTTGTTTTTAATAGATTAAAAAGTATAGTAAAGATGTTCACAATATTTCTAAAATGTATAAATTGTATTTTTTGTAGCACATTCTTTCAGCCAGACTTTTAGTAGGACTTTTCAGCACTTTCTCTGATTTCTCAGTGGTTTGATAAAACCCTAAAAATGTTGCCATTTTCTTGTTTATTGTTAACTTTTAGTTAACTTCCAAGTGTTAACTTAAAGATGTGTCCAACATTGCAGACATGTTTTTTAGGCTCTAACACACAAAGGAGATGGTGTATAAGAAAGAACAAGAATATCTACACCAATATTATCATACATAACATAAACGTATCACCAATTCCAAAGTTCCTATTCTTAACCTACAAATATATTTCGGAAAGTTTTTGGCATAACCACATGTTACATCTGAAATCTTTGGAAGGAATATATATATATATATATAAAAAAAAAAAACATCTGAACCTGTTAGTATGCTACTCTGCCCCCACTCACAATTTAGTCTCCAATCCTCACAATGTTTTAATCAGTACATGAACATTTTGTTCTTGCTGTCTTGACAGTGTAGGCTTTGCAAATTTAAAACAGATTTCCCCAACAATAGTGTTGGGTAATTTTGCTTCAAAGAAGCAGTAAATACTCAAATAAATTCGCAACAAATTGTTGTTTTTTTCCAGAAAAAAACTGAGCCTGGTAACAACCTATTAACACCAGGGATGTTTCACTCAGTGTGGATAAAAATGTCGCCTTTCTAACTTAACCCCATTCTGGAATAGAATAGCACAATGGCTGTTAGCTGTCAGCTGATTCTGCAGGTTAAACAAAGACACATGCTGTTCAGCTGTCAAGCCTGCAGTCTCTGACCTCAATCTGCTGTGGACTCATTGTTATTCAGATTTCACCAGCATCTTCGCACCAGGTAAAAGGTTAAAGATGCTGAAAACAAATTAAAAACAGATTTATTGCCTTGCTTGCTCAGCAGAAACGTCATTAATTATTCACTTGGTTGGAAAAACCAAGGGTGCTGGAAGTGGCACAAGATGGTGCTTTCTTATCTGTATTTGTATCTTAAAGTGGATTTCTCACTGAAACAAGGAGCTTCCATTCATGCATTAACGGCTCCACCAAACATCGCAGCTGTAACCAACATGTCTCCACGGAAAGAGGCTCACTTGTTTCTACAATGTTTAACTGCCTAGACACATCCCGGTTAAATAGGTACAAGTATTACTCATAAGGGTTCATTTAAGCAGACTTATATATTACTGCTGTATGAATGTTTTCAGAATCAACACAATTTCCAAGCACTCTCCCTGTGGCTTTAATACCCCAGCTGAGGGTTTAAGCCAAAAAGAAACGACACATTGTTTGAATGGAATCACTGGAATCCAGTGCCATTAGTGGACTGAATGGTTGACATTTCTCTCTGCTGACATTTGGATGGCAATTAATTTAAACCAGTGGGGTTGAAAATACCAAAAAGATTTTTGCCACACACAAAGAGTCTATAGTTATTTAGAGCTCAATAAGATGGTAGTTGAGAAAACCATTAGCATAAGAAACTATAAAGCGCAACAAAATTGCGGGCATAATTACACACCCTGATGTAGATTGTGATTTCTTTTTAACATTTATTTATAGGATAAGGTAACTTGTTTAGTCCATGACAAATGATCTGGGCTTCCTTTGGTCACCACCTCTATTCCTGACATTTTCCTCCATATTTTTCTTTCCTCTTCCTCTGTTCTCAATCTTCTTCCCTCCACTGGATCAGTCTTTCCTATCTGCCACAGATTTCCGAGCAGGCTGGTTTCAGAAATTCCTATTCATAGAATGTAAACGCTTCTGCAGACAAGCTGGTGTTTCCATTTCACGTTTAGCACAGATGAGAGTATGGGCTCAACGCTTAACCCTCTCGTCGCTGTTTCAGGGGAAACTCTGTGATTATAAATAAGATTTTAAAAGAATACAGAGAACAATGCCACAGAATTCACACCTCTCTTGAACTTTTTCACATTTTTCCAAGTTACACCTGTAGAAGCATCTGTGTTTTGGAAGGATTTTAGTGGTGAAGTGGAAGGAAACGGGTATAGGGTTCTTACAAATAAACAAATTCAAGCTTTTACTTTTTAATAAAATGGCAAACATTGTGTGTATTTGTAGCTAGAAGTTCTTTGAGGTATGTCTCGTCTAGGCTTCTACATCTAGATGATGATTTATATATTTGCACCCTCTTTGTCCCAAAATCACTGACACTCCTGGACGCAAATACACATTGCTTCAAAATAAAATCTAACAATTTTGACACGGTACAGAAAACCGTATTGTTTTTCTGCTCATCTGTAGCGCTGATGAAAGCATGCGGACATTTGCTGATGCAAGACAATGAAAAATAAAATAAACAATCAATTCTTGCCAAGCTTATGGCCAAATCAGACTTGCTAATTAGCTTAATGCATTTATACATGAAAGCAGACCGAAATTTAATTTTAACAGAGCTGTGACAGTGAATAGAGCGCACCTCCTCTCAGTTACCATCGACTTAATACTTCTGTCTGTTAGCAGCTTGACAGCCTGTGGGTAATAAAGTTAATACTGTCACTGGGTGTCTCGTCAGCTCTGTGCGGTTCTTTTCCTGTGGTGGAGCGCCTTATCAGGCCTCAACAGAACACTGTGGCAACTATGCCCCGGCCTCACTTCATGCAGCTTCCATTATTCATGTGCTTTTGCCCAGGTGAGAACAAACCCGGGATCAGAAGTTGGCAGAACGGCTTATGAGACATTTAGACGCAGCTGTGCATGCTGGGGTGAACAAGGGATGAACAGAGAGGGGAATAAAGTTGAGCTAACAACGTACCAGAGCAAATGATCTGTAAAGAGGCTTCAAATATGTTTATACTTTCAACCATGTTGCTGTCTGTCAGCCTCACTACAGTCTGAGGTCAAGAGGATATAAACAAGTAATTACAGACTTTTACGAATTAAACAAAAAGAGCAAAAAAAAATGTATGCGGTTAATTATCTACTGTAGCTAAATATCCATAAGGAAATTAGAAAAATGGATGCACAAAGAAATGTAGTAAACCGGCTGTGCCCTTATTTATTATCCTATTTCTATAAAATATAGTTTAAAGCTATGAAAAATCTTTATGTGATACATAAAATATACATTCTCTATATAAATCTATAAACATTTTGTCTGTCAAAGTGAAGAAAGACTAAAAAATTGTTTCTCTTAATTAACTTAACTCTACATAATTGCCGCCGTAAAAGATATATTTTGTTAAATACTCCCTGTGTGACGGATGCTATGAACATTGTGACGTTCTTCAAACAAACACTGCGATTAGTCCAGTTTTTGTCGTTTGTTGATATTAAGAGCAGACATTATGTTCAAGTATATCAGGCCAACACCTAAAAACACACAATGATTTTCCACACAAAAAACCAAACACAAAAGACTATTACTGTGTAAAGAGGATTTAAAAGGTGGGTTTTTCTCAGAATGAGTTACAGAATTACTTAGAAGTGAGAGATCAAGGCTTTCAGTAGATAACAGGAGGGTTAAACAGAATAGAGAGAAATTTGCTCTGTTTTGTCCTTTTGAGTTTTCAATCTCTCATTGAACACATTGGATTTGGAAATATTCCCTGACTACTGTTATGGTACTATCCGTGCTAATCTTAAAAAAGCTTCTCAGTTTTAAAAAAAATCTAATCATTACTCTTATCTTGCTAAAGGCTTTACAATTTTCTCTCACGACATCAAGGCACGACATCATCTCTTCAAATATAAATAGTTCAGGATCACTGATTAGCGCAAGGCTATAAAAACGTTGTTCTTACACCTTGAATATGACTTTCTAAAGAGAAATCAGCAATAATCTTATAAATACATTGTATGGACAGGTCAATATTTTAGCAAACAGCAGATTATTAATCACTAATTCCTGTTAAATCTGCATCTCTAATAGAGTTGAACCAGTTTTCTTCATCCATGCAGTCTTACAGTACTTGTGGTAAATATTTACTCAGATATCTTTGCAGTTCTGTCTGAAAAATCCTCAAGGAAAGACAACATGGACAAAAAGCCTTAATCTTTTTTACCCAAGGGCAGTTCTAAACTGGAATATGACACTATCACCAAGCAACAGGCATCTTGCACTTCTTTCTTCACTTTTTATTCTGAGAACAACATATTTTCTAAGCAAACGTTCTTTGATTTGACTAATTTTTTCTCAGAGTCCCAAATACTGTGGAGCAAACTGTTCTCTACTTTCACCCATGAAGCTAGAAATGAGTTGAAAAAGCTAAACAAATGAGCTAAAAAAGTTCATCCAGTAAAACTTAGGTAATGTATTTCCTCCCAGAAAACCAAACTTCTTTACTGATACTTGACACCAGTTTAGCCTCATTTTTCCATCCTTTTAATACATTCCACATAAGTGCACTAGAGCACGGTGCCAAGTTGATGGCATACCTGTAACTGGAATTTTCTATAAATATGCAAATGTGCTCCAAGTTATGTGAGAAAGCAATTTACACAATGCATAAACAGTACACTCTGCTAACTAACAAAGAACCTCTCAGAAAGAAATTGTATTTTCAGCTCCTGTACATGTGCAGTATGAGGCGTTTACCAGTCATAAGACAAATGCTTGATGTTGGAAGACTGACAAGAAATTTCTGAAAAATGAATGAATCCTGATTTAAAAAAAAAAAAAAAAAACAGCAGATAATTGTTAACCACTATTGAATATGCAGGCTTTAGCCGTTGCTGTTAATCTGCAACAAAACCGTTCCAGGTTGAAATCCTGGACTGTGGATCCTTACATTTTCATGTAAGGATTCTCTTCAAGTCCTTCAAAAATGCGAACAGCTATTGTCCTGTTTGTTTGTAACTCTGTGATTTACTGGCGACCTATCCAGGGGCGTACCCGTTCGCACAATGAGACAGGCGTCAGTCCCCGGTGACCCCCAAAGGATAAGGAGGTATAGACAAAGGATAGGAGGATGCTAAAGCTGGATTAGTGAATAACAGGATGGTGGACATGATTAGGGTCTCACTGGTATTAATGTTTTGCATAAGAAATACCTCAATTTGCTTTCTCTAACCCTAACTAAACATCAAAGAGCTGGTTTTTTTGGGGGAGCAGTCGTGGTTTTTCTGAATTTTACCTCATCCACAAAGTTTCCTAAATCTCTTTACACCAGCCACTGGAAAGCAAAATTACACAACAGATAGAAACGATAACACAAATGAAAGACTTGTCAGAGTCGTCTCAACTGAATCAACCTCAATCTCAAAGTATACAGAAAGAGACACTAACCTCTTATTCTCACCTTCCCCTTTCACAGGAGACAGAGAGAGGATAATAGTGTGAAATGAGAACATAAATATATTATTTATCAAGTTAAATTCTGGATGTATTTTACTATTCTGCTGGATGCTTTTGGTGTGAAACGCCTCGAGCTGCATGTTTTGTGGGACGTTCATGTCCATAAGTAAAGGGACATATCTAGAAGCCAACCCGGTTTCACGTTGGGTCAAAATCTGCACCACCTCTATCCAAAAAATCCATTTACCAGTTCAGCTTCAGTATATGGTACCATTAATAAAGCATGAGGTGTTCATAAGGCGTTACTAGGCCATTCGGTTATTCACTGTGGCAGGCTGTCCAGCAGAAAAAAAAGAAAAATATTAAAAATACAGAGGTAAAGCAAAGAAAACAGCATAAGGAGGTCAAGAGAAATCGGCTACAAAATATAGATCACGCTCTGAGAAAGTGGAGTGGGAAGAAAAGGTGGGAGACTTCGCCATCAGTGTGTCCCCAGGGAGGGGGTTCCTGTCCTCTATCTCGCTCTACAAAGTCAGAGCCTTTCTATTTATACAACGCTGTAATGTTTGGCATTTCCTTCAACGGGGGAGGTTATGGCCATTGTTTTCTTTGGCTGCTGTTCGATTGGCTCCATGTGCTGAAATGTCAGCAGCTTGTGGCTCTATTTGCTCGATTAGCTTTATTTATCAGTGAGAAAATATTGTTTGTTCTTTCTCATGATGGGAAATCTTGTCTGTGGTGAAGCAAAGAGTGGATTCAGGGATTCGGGCAAGAACCAATGAGCTCAAATAGCAATTTGATTAACTGAATTGCCCCCTCCGTCTTTTGTAGGATGCTAATATACAACATGCTACAGGTTACAGCACAATTACTGCAGTATGTGACAGATCTGCGTTTGCTTGTGGCATCTGCAGCAAACATAAAGCTGTAATGATGTGCAACATATAATAGTAAGCTAATCTGTAGTGCCAAGCAGTACCTCTTCATTTAAGCAGGGAAAAGCATTGCGGAAGTAATGAGACAATTCTTTATAAACAAAGCAAAAAGGAAAATAAAAGGAAAATAAGGCAATTATGCTCTTTGCAGCCAAAGTTTATGTATTTTTTGTCATTATTGAAACCCATTAGCATATAATAATTCTTACAAAGTAGTTCTAAAGGCTCTTAAAGGGCAACAAGGAGAGGAGACTTCGTTGCAGGAGAACATAAATGTGTAGCATTGATAAACATTGATATAGACGTCGAACAATATGATCCTTAAATAAATTTAAGGATCATAGACCAATTAAGAGGAAGAATAGACTGCCTCCTGGCTTCATTTGAGATCAATTCCTCTGATTTTGAAATAGTATTAGAGATCATCATTATGTTGTTTAAAGGGACAACTCCAACTAGACTTATGGTGTCTGGATCTGTACCTCTTTCTGTCACACATGGTTCTTACTCAACCTGAGAAAGCTTCAAAGCTATAAAGGTCACCATATGTGTCTTTTGTATGAACTATAGTCAGCTGAGCTTACAGCATCAGGACACAAAACAGACAGGAAAAATATTTCCAAAAGTCTGTTTGAGTTCAGAAAACCTCTGAAAAATGCTACACAGTCCAAAAAGACTGAGATGACTCATTTATAAGGAGGCAACTAGGGAAGTATCTATGCCTCTTTCACATTTCTGAGCTATTTTAACCGCAAACTTGAATGTATTTTGTGTGATAGGGTTGTCCCTAAAAGACATAAGTTTATTTTAATAAAATATAACTTTATTTTAAAGTTTTAGACTTTAAAATAAAGTCTAAAACTTTGTTTTGCATTTGTGTTCAGTCTCCAAGCAGGTTTACATATTTGGTGGGTGACTGAATTTTTCCTCAGTCTTAATGAAAAAAAAAAAATAACTCAAGCTCAGCCAAATTAGATCGAAAGCAACAATGAACAACAATTTAAGATTTTGCACCTGATTTTAAATTGGATCTAGTTCTGGACATTGACTGGTCCATTTTAACATAGGTATAAGAGCTGATTAGCCATTCCTCTGCTCCAGTTTCAAGAGTTAACAGTTTCTCACCATGTTAATGGTGAGGTTTGATTCTCACAATTTAGTTGTGGATCACTGCAGCTCCTCCAGAGTTTAGGTGAATGCAAGGATTGGACTATACTCCAGGAGATCTTCAGATATATTGCTTAATGCTCTTCTACAACTTTTTCCACTTTTATGAAAACTTCACCTCTCTTTTTTGAGTCAGTTTAAACCTTTTCATTTATTTGTTGGAAAGTATTGCTCACACTAAACAATAATCTCAGACTAAGCAGCATTTTAAAAATGATGGGGATCAGAAAGCTCTCCAGCAAGTGACAATGTAGGCCAATGCTGTTCTTGCTGAACCACAACAATTTATTAATAATAATCACACATTTCTCGCATCTGCTCAGAAATGCATGAGGAAACAGTGCAATACAAAAAGGAACATTTGTTAATTTGTCCCTTCAAGTGCCAGTCTTATCAGAAATCTAGAGCCCAATAAAAACTGTATCATGGTATCCTGGTAAATCTTCTTAGAACAGTTGTATTTATACTGAGATTAACTCACAAGGTGTTGCATTTAAGTCTTTTTACGCCACAAAATAGTAAATATTCAAAAGGAGTGAATACTGTAGTTGGTAAAGTAAATATGCTGTACATGTTGTGTAAAACACTAAATGACAGTCAATGTAAAAAAAAAAAAATTGTTGGGCATGAAATCTCCTAAATATTCTGGGAAACGTGGGAAAACAAACAAACAAACAAGCACACACATATTTAGTATTGTCGGTGTGGCCCTGCAACTGAGGTCAGCACAAATCAATAGCTAGTTAGTTTAACAATAGCTGCCCGGCCTTGCCTGTATTTTAAAAATAGCTGTTCCCCGGGGCTGTGCAAAACCAAACAGTATAATGGTGAAGGTCAACAATGCCTACTGCCTCATCAGTACTGACCTGAGGTGATCTAAGGACTTAAAAGCCAAATAAACTCACTGCAGTCCAGCCACAGTAAGTTAGATTGATTCTCCAGCAGGCAGGTTCAACTGATTTGTTAAATTCACAATCCACCTTCATGGAAAAAGTGAAACATAGTCGAAGAACATCACATTGTAGCTGGTAGACAGAAATAACATATAACCTCCTCCTGGAATTGTGGAGGATTATTAGAATTTATTGGAATCACTAGGATCTTATGAGAATATTAGAAATTTCAAACAAGCAAAATTCCTGCTGGTGCAAATGAGTCTTAGTCTGTCTATTTCAGCTCAACGCTGTTAAATAGATAAAAATGATGTGCGACAGTGCAACAGGTTTTCTTTGTGCTTGGAAACCTTTATGAATACTCTGGTAATGCAATAATGCGTAAAGCACGGAAGAAATCTCATGCTCATTTGAAGTTATGCAAATTGAATAACCTTTTGGATGTATTATGAATTGAAATCCCCTTTGAAACTAAAAACGCTCCAGGACACTGCTCTCTCATAAGACATGATGTCCGATTACCCCCAGGTCACCAAACTCTTCTGACCAGAACTTCATAATTTCACAAGAAGAAGAAGGTGTGGAGCGACCAACAGAAAGGCCTCTGGGTATGGCATTAAAAACTTTATCCCTGGCTCCTGGTGGACTGGAGCTGAGAAGTGTTTTTACTTTACTGGCTTCCACTGCTGCAGTCATGGGAAAACTAAAGTGTCCTGTATTGTCTTTATAGTCATGTAAAAAAAAAAAAAAATGGGTACACCCTATAATTCAGTAACTTCACTTACTACATTTGGCAGCAAAAACTTGAGGTAGTTGTTTTCTTTATGACTTTATCAGTCTCATGTTTCAGAGCAATCCTGGTCCAAACTTCTTTACAACATTGCTAAGTTTTGAAAGTCTTCAATGGTCCATTTATCTATAGCGTTCCCAAGTCCCATCCCAGGATTTTAATAAGGTAAAGACAGCTTTTGACAGACTGCCTCAGGGCAGCTGTGGCTACAATCCTGTAGCTTCCCACCATCAGTGTGCAAATGTGTGTGTGAATTAATGACTTTACCTAGTGTTAAGCACATGATAAAGTGCAATACAAGTACAAGCCATTTACCATTTTCACCATTTAATGCTCTGGACTTTGACTGAGCCAATGGAGCAACTTGATTACTTACTTTATCAGGAATGCTGAAAAAGTAAATAGGCAAGTAATTCTTTAATAATTGACATTTCTTTGAATAAAGTTGGCCTCAGTTGAAAACAAGCCCAATAAATAGCCCTCCACCGCCGTGCTTGTCAGCTGGTGTGTGGTGCTGGTGCTGACATGGCGTTTAGGTTTTTCCAAACATGTTTTTGTGCATCATGGCCAATTATCTCCACTTTGGTTTCATTTGTCTGAATTACATTTTTCTAGAGGTTTGGTGGCGTAGGCAGATGCAACTCTTCAAACCTAACTGCCTCACAGTATTACCTTTAGAGAAAACAACCGTTCTCTACTATACTGTTATGAAGATTTAACATGGTAAACTGAAGCTGTAGAGCCTAAGATTGTTTTGCAATTTTCCTGAGCACTGACTTTGTGGTAAACCAGCTGGGATAACAAGACCAAAGAAGACTGCCAGCAGTCTCAAATTGTTTCCACCAATGAATCATTTTTAGAACAGATTATTAACTTCAGATAATTTGAATATAAATGTATTATTATTAGTAGTTGGACATCAATTACTTCTGTAAGGCTACAATGTCTGTTAAGCCACATCTGTTTGCGCCAGTCCAGCAATCCACCAAGATTGTGTTTAAAGGGGTGATCATAATTCCTGATGTTCACTTTAAAGAGTTTTAATTATCACCATTTGCTGCTGCATTTCCCATCAAATATTATGGGAGCAAAGTCTGTGACTACTCCCTGCTCTAAATATGAAGGAGATGGATAGAGTTGAACTCCAGGAAGCAGTGGCTCATAATTGCAAAATCTTTGATTAGGACACTACACTTTGTGCCTAGCAAAACAAAAACAAGGCTGTGAGATGATGGTGATGGGTGGTGAACACTGATTGTCTACCGCTGCTGCCTCAGCTTGCCTTAGGTGCTTGAATTTACAACAATGATTAGACTATAAATCTCTGCTTGTTTTTTTTAATGTTTTTTTTCTCTGTTGGCAGAACAGAGAGAGATGAATCTAGAAAAAAAAGAAGGAGAGGGGAGCTGGATGTAGCCAAAAGAAAACCAGACATAAGGTCAGAAGATGAAGAGAAAGTTTGTCATTATGTCAAGGTCACTTTTGTTACACTTACTTTGAAAGTACTAATTTAACATAATGAACAAGTATATAGGAATAAGGTTGCTGAACAGAGTCAGTGTTTTGGATGTTATAAAGAAAAAGAAGCCAAATACAGGAGAAAGAGAGCTGAACGGACGGAGAAGCAAGAGAGAAGATGAGAAAAATCAACAACATAAAATTGTGGGAGCTACAATAACCTGGAACATGTAACTATTCATTTTTGAACATAAAAAAAAACATCATGTCTAAATACGTATTCCTCATCATATTCCATTTGAAAAATATTTTTCCCTGTGAAATAAAAATAACATTCATCTCTGCAACATTGATAGAAGATGTGATTTGAGTAATGATGGGCCAGTAGCACTTTATTTCCAGGAACACTTTTGGCTTGTATTATACAATCTATTTCTAGGATTGCATGTTCTCTCCTAACAAGGGCCATAAATCAGCTTTGCTTCTGCCGTTTCACCATTGTTGACAGCGAAGCCAGTTAAAACCTTGGAAGCTAAATTTTTGCTCTATTTATCCACAAAACATCTAATCAGGATCCAGAGAGAGAAACGGCTGGAGGTCAGATCAATAAGGAGGGTAAAAGAGGTGAATTAGATGTTGATAACTGTGTGCAAAAATGTTTGAATTGCAGCTTTGACCAGTTAAATACTGCAAAAAACGAAAAGTAGTCCTCACTGCACACCACAGTTTAGAAAACAAGTAAATAAGATGAGAAAAGGAGAGAAACGTGGAGAAAAAAATCTGAGTTGATGAAGCAACTGCAGGCCTTTGAACAGTAGAGCAGAGTAGAGAACAAAAACAACTTTTTGTTTTAAATTTATCGAGACCGAGACTGTTGTCCTACGCCTGCAACAAGTAAAAGAGTTGCATAAATTTTTTATCACAGATCCTCTTTCAACTGGAATTATACAATGTGCCACGTGAATTTAATTTTTTGTAATTTATGACTGTAAAGTTATTGTAAAACAAAGCGCTATGATTTAATATTTCACTTAGTAAAGGTTGCTGATAAGACAAAAAAATAAAATAAACATGCCGTATCCTCTCTGCAGTGAGGGAAGATGATAGGAAACAAAGGAAGATTTGAAAGAAAACTTTGACTAGTCCAATCAATTTAGGCTAAAATATATTTTTAGAACATTTTTGATTAGAATAAGAAGAAATCTTTAAAAACTATTTCAGCTTTCAAAAGATAACACATTTTTAATGATAAAAATAAAGCCCGTCTGTGTAATAAGGGAAAGCTTTTTGATAAATGTTCTTGGTGCTCCATTGTTCTACTATTCCATCTCAGAAGTAAAACTCAATATTCATTAGTCATCAGGGGGATTTTTTTTATGCAGAATTGCTTTAAAATTCAGGTTCAAAAGTTTGAAATTGTCAGATGAAAGTAAAAGAAACAATCTGATCTGCACTGAAGAAAAGTAGAAATCTTTTGAGTGGAAAACTTGTGTAACTTTCGAGACCCAATTTTGAACTCTGGATCACAAGATTACTCTTTGTCCTTTTAGATGCAACCAGAGGGAAGAAAAACAAGGTCCTCAAAGTTTCACAGCTTAACTGTCAAAGATGTCCTCTGTGGGTACAGTTAACAGAGCAGTACGTATTTAAAAAACTAAGACAGTTACAGATTTAGAAAAATCTGCTGCTAAAATGGATAAAAATCCCTCTGAGAAAAAGAAAAGAAAGAGTCTGTCTCACTTTAACAATATTCAGGCAATGAAATTCTCTAAAAGGAAGAAGAACTGACCCCATTTACTTCCTTTATACTTTCAACCAAAAAGGGAAAGACTAACCTTCCCATTCATCAAAGAAAGATTTAATTTAAGAAAAAAATGAAAATGACACTGGTTTTAGAGTGCTGGGATGTTTGGTGCAGCGCTTAATAATGTCCTAATGCATGCAGTGAACCTCCTATATCTCTGGTGGTCCAGAAATGCCCCTCGTTATGGACGTTCACTGCACTGAGTACAATGAAAGTATAAGAACAGAAATATGTGGGTGTCTACCACATCGTATATCTCCATGCTGCGTGGGTTTGAACTCCCACAGCTATTCTCTTGATCAGTGCTTCAGATTAAAACCATGCCCTTTACTGAATGAATTTGGAGTTTTCCTTTTTTTTCTTTTCCTAATTTATTACAGCCAGCTTTCAGTCATAGAATGTGCAACTTCTCCTCAATAGACAGTTGAGACAATTCATTTTGTTTCTTAAATATATCTGGCTTTTAATCATTTGGATGGTGTAAAGTGATCACCTGATGAGTACAACCAGGGTGCAAATGTATCCCTTTATTCATCTCTGAAGTCGAGTTTGACACTTTCCATTTAATGCAAATGCTTCTTGCTAATCCATGTAGTTTTGTTGCTCCATTCAAAAACGGATGTCGCTTTGCTAACCCCTCATTTTGTGGAAATCGGTTGGCGATTGGAGGCAGACGATAAACGGGTCAAACACCCAGGTCACTGGCAAGACTGAAACCCACAAATGTGATCTTTTTACAAACCATGCGACGTGCAATCAGGTGCCCTGACAAAAGCTTCAGTGTGGACATGCGCTGAGGATAGTGGACTCATCTTAGCCGGTGTTGGGTAGCACTATAGAATTTTAGCAAGCTATTTTGTTTGACATGTTGAGGCATGTCTGTGGTTCATACTGGCTGTGAGAGAGTAATTTAACCAGATAACAGGAAGGCATAACTGGAGTACAGCAAAGCTGCTCGTCTTAATCCTCTGTCGGTGATAGAAAAAGATATTTTTGGAAATGTTGGCAGCATTTTAGCAATCTCAGAGATACAATAGTGATTATTATTTTCCAGAGAAGGTACATGGAGACATCTGTTTTTATAGCTCTATAAACAGCTAAAATAAGCTGATAGTTTACCAGTTGAAGCCCTAAACTCAATCACTTTGGGGTTTTATAAATAGTTACACCCTATTTTACAGCCACTGCTTTCTCACCCAGAAGCTTTAAAATGTTTGCACTCTCAATATGAAGTTTGGCCACCTAGTTTAAAAAAAATACATAAATAAATTAGGGCTTCATCGCTAGTATAAAACAGACAAAAAGATTTTTAATCTTGTTGCAAAGACTGAGTTTTACCACAACACTTTAAAACCATCAACTAACCAGACTGATTTTGTTTTTAAATCCCAGTTTTTCTGATTTTATATTCCATATACATGTGTATAAAGAATAACAGAAAGGTGGAAAAAAACAAAAAAAAAACGTCAAAAGTTTTTAACAGACCCGAGCCACCTGACTGAGATGATTTAGTAGACCTGCTGAGAAGATTTAGTGGAATTTCTCCCTTTCTAGATTTGTTGCACAAAACTGGAATAATGTCACTAATAGCAAGGCGTGGAGCAGAGGGCAATGATTTAAAACCACAAGGAGTTTGAATGCATAACTTCTACTGGTATGAGCCTTGACTGCATAAAACTGTCCGCCCACACAGATTAACTGTATTTGGGTCCCAGTTGCTCCTGCCGTGATATTGTGTTCTTGTAAAGATATTACTGGAAGCTACCAGAATGGCCACCTGAAAGTTTCCTCAATGTAAAGGGGAAGACTTTCGGGGGAAGGACGTTTTAATGTCAGATGGAATTAGACATCAGACTCACGTTATACCTGAAATCAAGATGAAAAAGGTCTTGTCAGAGAAAAGGTGGCCTAACTTGAATTAATTAATGTAGAAGACAGGATTTTCCTTCAGATTTAGTGTGCAAGGGCATTTGAGGACATAATTATGTGTGAAAAAGACAACTTGATTTACGATCTGACAGAAACCTGAAGACAGAATGCCAAACTACGATACATGCCATAAATTATTTAACAGAACAAAGAGGGAAATCAGAGATATTTTTGACAGCCGACACTGTGAAGAGTAAGGACGTACTGCTTTGAAACTGACTTTTCACTATCTCATTATTTTCTGATCCTTTGTTATAGAAATGCACAAAGATGTCCACTGGGTACAGGCATCGCCCTGTCTTTTGTTTGATTGACTATGACCAATAATCAGCTGCCCTCTCTCTTGAAAATCTGATCTTTGTTCAGTGAGCACATAAAATGTAAGAGCTGCCAGACTATGATGAACAGAAACACTTTTCACTCAGTTACTGAGAGAAGAAGACTAATAATAAAAAAGACTTGTTAAATGGAAATTCTATTTTGTACCACACGTTGAGACATGTGAGTCAATCAGACCAAGAGAAATCAAGAGAAAAAAAGACGTCCAGCAGATAACAGGAAGGTTGAACGTAAAGTTTAATTGTACTGTTTTATACTTTTGAGGTTCTAAGCTATGCTTGTCATTGCAGAAGTTCAATTTTGAAATGATGGGAGCCTACTGGAAATCTGATCCATAAGCTGCTACTGTCTCCTAAGACGTTCACACGGGAGCTTTGTTTTAACAATAAACACCATAGATTAAGGTAAACAGCTTTATATGATGCAAATATGTCAACACCAAAACAATCTGCTTTGAGTTTTTCTAAAACAGAATTTAGTGACAGATCAGGACAAGAAGATTATATAACATTTCAAAAGATTTTCTTTTAATTTTGTAGATTCGAGATCTTAAAGAGAACCATGAACAAACTCACTAGGTCATGATTCACTTTTTATTCTGAGTGATTATATGAGCATTAATGTACAGAAGGAAAAACCAAGTTGGTTGTTTTTAAAACTATTGCAATTCTATAGAGAAAAGCGTGACTACACCTTGGGGCTCTAACAGGAAACAACACCCACTTTTCCTTGGGGTAAAGAGAGAGATGGATAGAATGAGACAGGGGAGAGGAAGGGAGGAGGAGCGGAAAGGGACCACAGGAAACAAGCCTATAGATAGCTATAGATAGAAAGACGGTCAGCAAAGCGAATGTATGGCATTTGAAGGTTTAAGCAGCAGCCTGGAGCATTGATTCTGCTCTTGTCTCTTTGAGATGGGAGCATCCATGAGTGTGCTGATGTGTAATCAGTCTGATGAGACGTGTTGTGTAATGGTACAAGACAGTAAGCTTCCAGACCTTCAGAAAAGCAGAAGTAGGGAAAGTACTTAAGGTGGTACAGAAATGCACTGACAGTGATTTTCCCAGCCGATACCAAAACTCAGGTTTTACACTGCAATCTGACCCTGATTTAAATTTAATCAGATTTTTTTATCTCAAGGACTAAACATGCATCAGGTTCTTTGACAGAGGTAGGGTTAACACCGACCATAGAGGATCGAGCCAATCTCTGGTTGACTGATTGTGGTGCATCTCTGTCCCAGTGTACTGACAAAGCATACACTAAGGATGACTGGGTTTGTATCTTAGTTCATCTTTAGCACATAGTGCTCAAACAGTTGCCACAGACGCAGTGGGAAAGAGAAAATGGATGAGTTATTGATTCAGACAAAGGTGGCTGCCAACGAAAAGCTAGACATTTTACAAGGCCAACATTATCAAATAACATGAGAGGTTAATGCTTCCCACCGTGCAACACATACAAAGGGACTCAAAGCAGCATGAACAGCAATCGTGCTCCCTCACACCGTCAGCTGAGCTCAGCAGGATTAGCAGAGCTCAGCTGAGTTTTATGTTTGGCATTCAGCACAAGCCACAGATAAATTATAGGTGACACCTCGACACCTCTCTGACAACTTTGTGCATTTTATCACAATTTGACACAGCCTTAATTTTGGGGAAGCATAGCTCACTTCACTGTTGCAGAGAAGGTATTGCAGAAGTTTTCTTATCTCTATAACCCCTTTTGTAGTTTACCAAGAGTACTAAAATAAAATTAAATGTGTTTCTTTTTTAGTATTTTGTGTGATAGCTATATATATATATATATATATATATATATATATATATATATATATATATATATATATATATATACTGCTCAAAAAAATAAAGGGAACACTCACATAACACATCCTAGATCTGAATAAATGAAATATTCTCATTGAATACTTTGTTCTGTACAAAGTTGAATGTGCTGACAACAAAATCACACAAAAATCATCAATGGAAATCAAATTTATTAACCAATGGAGGCCTGGATTTGGAGCCACACACAAAATTAAAGTGAAATGTTCCCTTTATTTTTTTGAGCAGTATATATATATATATATATATATATATATATGGTCTGTGTTGTGTACATATAATAATGGTAACTCAGGATGAGCTCCAAAAACCCACATCTCATTGGGAGAATCAGTAAATAAAGTAAGTACAGTTCTTTATAGGCTGGCAAAAAGAAAGTCATTGGTGATAAAAGCAAGTCATGTTGCAGTTTGTCATGTAGGGAACAACAAACAGGTAAATAAAGATGCTCTGGCCAGATGTGTACTATAAAACATTATGTGGCAGAAAATTAACTCTACCCACGAGCCTTACCTCGCCATCTCCATCCTAATCCAACAGCAGCAGCATCATGCTGTGGAGATGCTTTTCTACAACAATTGAAGTTAAGCAGAGTTGGTGGGAAGATTGTTGAAATTGAATACATGGTAATTCTGGGAGAAAACATGTTAGAGATGCCAAAAAGATGGGCGGAGGTTCACTTTCCTGCAGGACAATGACTCCAAATGTACAGCCATGGCCCAGTCAAAGTCCAGAACTAAATCTAACTGAGAATCTTTGTTGTTTTCTATGCAGCCTGGCTGAACTTCAGAAGGTCTGCAAAGAAGGAACAACATATATGTCTGCAGCCTACTCAAGACATGCAGAGCATGTAAAACAACACTCCAAAAAAAAAAAAAAAAAAAAAACGTGTCACTCTAATTGAAGCAAAAGGAAGTTCTCACAAAGAACTTCTCAATCATGCAGTGCTTTGTGTTGCTCTATCCCATGAAATGTAAATAAAATCAACTGAAGTTGTGATTGTAACTTGTAACAAACTGGGAAGAACGTTAAGGGAAATGAAAACTTTTGCAAACCACTTTAGATTTGACTTATAGAATCAGGGGTCTGTGTTAATTATTTTTGGTTTAGCAAATCAGGAAAAAAAAAAAAACATGTGTTAAATCATATATTAGAACAAGGATGACAGTAATACAGTTGTAGTATGTTGGCATTTAAGAAGCAGACAGCCGGCGCATGAATTTTCATTGAGATGTAAGAAACCCGACAAAAAAGACCAGCTGTCAACAGTTCAGTCACTGGATCCTGACCGGCTTTTATGCGTCTTTCTATGTCACTCTCATCACCAAAATGAGTGGGATCCGACAACTCCGTTGCGCACTTTGATAAACTATTACATAAACAGCAAGCATCTCAATTTAAATGCCATTATTTTAAATTATCTTCTAAAATAAAAGGGGAAACAATCAGTCTTTTAAGTTCCATCAGTAATTACCAGCAGCCTACCTCAGACATGATCATACGCTTTCGACTCGAGTCCACTCACGAGAAAATCATAAAGCCAGACGCGTCAAGTTAAAGAAAAAAAAAAAGAAAAAATCCCCGCTGACAGTGGGAAAAAATAACCACCGGCTCCCGTTTCTATTCCCGGGCGTCTCTCCGCCTGCGTGTGTGCGAGCGCAGCCAGAGAGCTGAGCCTCACTTCACACCAAGACCGAGTCAGACACCTCCAAGGGACGAGGGGAGGGGTTTCAGACACCTACCAGCTTTACGTGCCCGACGCTCTGTTCCTGTGACATCTTGGAAGTATCCCGAAATGATATAGGGGAGAAAAAATAAATAAAAAAAATACAGAACTCGGTTAAAGAGCTAGTCTGAGTACTGCAAATGACTCATTTCCTTCTGTTGGAGACCCCGCGTAAAGAACTCCAAAACGACAGCCCCCGGAGCGCTCCGTCTGTCGGCCAGACTCAGAGCAAGTCAGCTGCGCCGCTCCGCCGGCGAAAGCTCCCAGGCAAAGCGAAATGTTCAACTTTGGAAAAAACGAGAGAGGGAAAGAGAGCAAGAGGAGGAAGGGAGGGAGGCGGACAATCACAGGAAAAGCGGCTCCTCCTACCCTCTCAATACAAAACGCAGAAGCAAGCAGACACAAGGTTTCAGCGCGCCCCGCCTGAACTGCGGAGCACAAAGTGTTAACGCCTAGTTAACTCACTGAACGTGTGCTTCAGCTGCAGACTGCAGGTCACACTTTGAAGCGGATGCATTTAAAGAATTTCGAGGAGTCAGACAGTGAGGTCACACAGGGTTAATTCACCTTCATGGAGCCGTTTTCCACTAAGGATGACAAATGTGGCCACGTTTTCTTTTTTCCACTTTCTTATTTTGGAAAATGATGTAACCCTGAGCAATAAATGCAGATTCGTAATTAAACATCATAGACTTTTCATTATTATCATTTAGTAAAGCAGGAAACTAGAGAAATTAGGGCCTTAAATCCTAAATGGCCCGGGGACATCAGTTAAAATATTCATAGATCTAGACTTAAGCAGATATTTCATAATAACAGCTCTATAATGCTTTAATTCTATCAACCATCCTTGTGATGTGGGAGGGACAGGATGCATGGCATTTCTACATATAAAAATAAAATCAGAGAAATTTGTTGTGCATTTGTACACAGCCCCATTTACTGCGATGCCCCTGAATGAAATCCAGTTGCCACCAGGAGTCACCTAATTAGTACAAAGAATCCAGCTGTGTGAAACAGTGTTCACATCTATAGCTGTTCTGTGAGGGTCTCAGAGGTTTGCTGGAGAACATCATTAAACAAAGAGCATCATGAAGACCGAGCAACACAGCCGACAGGTCAGGGAAGAAGGACTGGAAATGTTTGAACCACATAAAACAAAATCCCAGTCTGTGAACATCTTACAGAGGATTGTACAGTCCATTTTCTGAAAATGGAAGGAGTATTGAACAACACAGAGGCAAAACTGTTTCCATGAACTGACAGACTGGACAGTGGAATTAATAAAACAACAAAAATGCATGTGGTTACTCTGGAGAAGCTGGGTGGTTCGACTGAAATGTTTCAAGAAGAAAGTTTTTGTTGAAGGGAAGCCATGAGATGGCCCACTTAGCAGTGGTGGGTGCATCACATTGGCAGGACGCTTTACTTCAGCAGAGGAAGGGAAGCAGCTCTGAGTGGACAGGACGATGGAATTTGATATTCACGGATGCTTTCTATTTTAACTGGGATGAAATACAATTGCAGGTCACACATTAAGCATTTTTAATTGCACAAAATTTTGAAAACCAGGTGTACCTTTCCATTCTCTTCATAGCTATGTGCTACTTTGTATTGGTCACATCACCAGACATTCAGTTTGTGTTTGACAGAACATGGAGAAAGTTCAGGAGGTACTTTTCACAAAGGACTATATCCCAGGGCTTTCTTTGAACTTTGTTCTTCTGATCAGCTGTCGATGTGTGTGCTGCCACTTGAACATGTATGTGTTTAATTGGAAACAATGCAGGGGTTAAGAGGCAGACTGGCCCGACAAGTTGCTGCCGTTTGCCTGTCGTGACCTGCACCTGTGCGACCTCTAACAGCTTGGCACGCATTTCTTTTTTGTGTGCGTCGTCTGATGCTTTGCTGCTGCTTTTGCGGTGAGGTCACCCTTTCAAAGATAAACACAGGCACAATATAATATACCTTCAATAGTGCAGACATCACTTATTGTTTTACCATGAACATAAAACTATTGTATTGAAAAATGTGTCAGAAAATTAGTCATGCACCAGTGTTTCAACAGCAGCAACGTGAATAGAGCCATTGGTGCAAGGTCTGATTAATTAAGCAGTGTCACTTGCTGACTAGGACAAAGGTTAGACTCAGATTTCTGCTTCTACAACACAACAGGGAGACTGTCGTGGGCTGAACAGTGCCAGACAAGGTGTGTTCTTACAAGCAGGTGTGTCTTCAGACTATCAACAAGATGTTACCATGCTAAGTGTCTGGGGGCCCGCTCACAACCTTTAAGTTCACAACTCGCCATGTTTCCCCATCTGTCTAACTTCAAAGTCACTGCAAACACATTTTTAAGGCAGTAAAACCTGCTTTTTTGTCCCTCACGTGCAAAACCTTGCTTGTGAACAATTAGCTTGAACAGCTGTGCTATGAGTTGACCGTATCAGGTTATTTCTGTTTGCTTGGCTCTTTTGTCGCATATGCTAAAGAGCTGTAGTCGTGCTACCAGACAAACGGGTTGACAGGAACGTCAGTCCGATCAAATGATAAGAAAAGTTATGCACAGCTTGGTGAGTCAAAGAGACTGACTACAATTTCCACTCCAGCAGAAGATGAGCGACTTTAAGACTTTTGTTGTGATAAAATACAGAGCTGAGACTGAACCTTATCTTGTTCTTCACCTTCCTACTTAAGCTGTCTTTGTAAGTGAAGTTATAAAAATAACATGCTGCACTGAGTACACAGTAAGACAGAGTTGCGAGTGAATATTGTGCCTATTCCCAGCAGGAGGTATTTTGAGTTTTAATAGGTCTTTTACCCTTTGAGCCTGGCTCATTGACTGTGCAAAACTAAGCCTGGATTCAGCCCGAGGCACTCACCAGTGCTGTCTTCACTTACTGACCACACGGACATCTGAGTTGTCTGAGCCAGGCAGTAAGCAGCACTGAGCAGGAGCTTTTAGCATCCGGCACTCTAAATGAACTCAGTGTTTTGTGGGTTGGCGAGCACTAATGTATGTTTACTCATCGTGCGTTCAAAGCATCTCCTTTCTTTACCGCAGCGATTGGTCACAGGATTGCTATTGACATTTTGTTTGAAGCCAGTTTCTTTTTTAATCTCTCTCTTTTTCATTCTGAGCCACTGAGACTCACTTCCAATTATGCTGTAACACCCGTGTGATTACAGCAACCATATCAGCAAATATACGGCTGATAGCAATGGATTACAGTCTTGAGATTCCCACTAACAAAGAAACCTTTTGGCTTGGGCAGACTGGAAATGTATGCAGAGCAAGTTGGCAGACATTGTACCACTTCACTTGAGTCATGCTGAGCTTACTCATGGCAAATGATGAAGCAGAATAATTTGTCATCTTTAGGGATATAGCAATGCATCCAGTCTATGAGACAAAACGAGACGTGATATTGGGCTTAAAAGAGCAATATCTTCAAAATGTTTGGCAACATTTTGAAGAAAACTACGACTACCAATGGTTTGCCTTAACAAATGAATAGTGTTTTAAAGAGTCTACAATTAGAGCAGAATAATGCATTCTACATTTGACCAGAATATATATATATGCAATTTGTGCTTGTCTAAGTTGGTCCTGAAGGTAAAAAGTAGTTAATATGACCTTTTTGTGTTATCACAATCTTAAAGTGGGCTTTAACCCGTCTCTGTTCAGTCGAGAAAATCAAGTTCAGGTTTGACCAAAGTTGCAAGTTTAAACTGGGATCTCATGTAACTACCATCAAACGTAGCATTTTACATCCTTTACTTGTGAGTGCTTTCTTTTACTGGTTCAATGCCTAAAACAGACAGACGTACATTAGCCTTTTTAGGTCATACTTACATGATCTACATGCATTTAATATGCTTCACAATCAACTGAATGATTGAAGGCAATCCACATTTTGCTCCTGATCCACCTCTGGAGGTAGTCATAAATTCATAATCACTATAAACTGTGAGGGTTAACATGAAATCACGGAACCACTGTCATTTAGTACAAAGAATTATAATCCAAAAGGGTCTATTGTCATAACTCAGTTTTGCTATTAGTGATTAACAGCACAACAATTAGGAAATCCCACTGGTTTGTCAACTTGCTACTAGAACGAGGATAACCCTTGTATGTCGAAATGGGGTCCAACCGACCCCACACACATAAAACTTGTATCTACGTTTACCTCTACGTTTGCCTTAGTCCTCGCACGCACAAGGGTTAAGTCAGACAAAAAGGAATACCCAAAATGCCGCCTCATAAAAATGTGTTTTTACTGCAGTTTTTGCTTCTAATACAGAATAACCAAGTGTTGTCAGTCAGCCCAATGATCAGGCTTTACTATCCAACAACAGGTTTTATTAGAGAAAATAAAGAATTTCTCACTTTCTTACATCAGAGTGGAGTCTCAAACATAAGCATAGGCGTCAAGATTAATAGAAGTAGTAACCTTCTTCCCGGGGGTTTTAATACAAGCTTCCACTGATACTGCGGTTACATAGTGCAAATCAAGTCTTGATGTCTTGATGTCAAGTCTTGTGACATCTTATTAATAAGATCTATATCGATGATCACCAGACCTGGAATGATACTTAGGCAAAGTTGCGCAGTACTGTTTGAGCTGCGATGGACCACTTTCCAAGTTTTACTGCAATATTTACATTTACTGACAAATCCATGAATCTTATAACTTATACATGAGGCACATATTTCCATCATGCACAAGTGACAGCAAGGAGGGTGTGTGTGTGTGTGCGTTAATGTTCAGTCTCTTGTCCATCAACAATAATAACTGTGTGCAGAGGAGAAGGAGGAACTGAACCAACAACCAACTGACTAATGAAACATTTTCAATCAACAGCAGAAGTGAATGTATGGCCATGATATCTGCTCAAGTTCACAGAAGCAGCCCATGTTTGATGGTATTTACATAAAAGAGGCTCTTTCAGCTAACACTGGCATTAGGAAAAGAGTGATGAATTCATATGAAGGACGAAGGGTAAGTGACAGAATGAGGACAAGCTGAAGGAGTGAGGCTGCTGTTGACAGTAAAGCCGTTGGACGACGGAGACTTGGCCTCACCATTGTGGTGCTGTGGCCCAGGCATCGGGGCAAAGCACATATCAAATTACCATCAGCTTAACAACACTTCTCTGAGTGTGTGTGTGTGCGTGTGTGTGTGTGTGTGTGTGTGCGTGTGTGCGTGCGTGTGCAAGCTCACCACATACACAAACACACAGAGAAAACAAAAACAAAAACGTTCATGGACGTCAACATGCATGCATCCATGAAAAATGACCAGTACCATCAAACAGCGTGAGTCCAGAGGATGTGCATCAGCTCCTCTCTTTCCTCTTTCCTCTCCCAAAGCCCACAGCTCATCAGAGACTCATTGTACTTGTCTGTGTGTGTGCTGCAAAATGAGGTGATCAAGAAGAAAAAAAAAAACAAAAAAAAAACTCCTCTGCTTGTGTTTGAGCACTGAAATCTTTAGGAGCCGAAACCATAAAGCAGGTGCCTACATTTTTTATGTATGCCTCTGATTTTTCTACTATGGAGAATAAATAAATAGAAAACTCACTAACTGTAAGGCTGATTTCTACTTCGCTGTTATACCCTCAGTCTTAGTCCTAAACCCTACAGGTTGTGTCCCAAATCTTCCTGTAGAGAAGGGAAATGGATATTTAACTCTTCTTCTCTGCAGTCTAATTGTGGTGGCTTACAAATGCTTTGGAGGCATTTGACCATCCAAAGTTTTGCATTACACTTGGAGTTATAAGCCTCAGATTCACCTGCTGGGCCACATACACACTTCTGTGAATGTCTTCCACGGCCTCCCACTCTGTGGGTGAGTTGCTGTGATTCCCATTCTTTCTACTTTAATACAGTATCACTAACTGCACTTATAGCACAGTTGGAATCCTGTCATTATACCATGCTGGAGTTTTATTTTATACTCATGAGGCTATTGAAGTGTCTAAAACATCTGAATGCATTGGTTTGGAAGCATGACACGTTTTGGTAGTGTAGTGGAAATTTAACACCTCACATTTGTTTACTTTGATGTGAAACACCACAGTGAACATTTTAATCGATTTCTGTTGCTAACAGAGGCATCAGCATTCTAACAACGACAGATTTGTGATCCCATATTGAATTAAAAGGGGTATCTTTGCACCTTCTTATTTGCTATATGAAATCGTGAAACTATAAACAGATCAATAAAAACTGAGAAAGCGTATAAAACGAGTAGCTAAAAACAGATTTCCATTAGTCTCGCTAAGTCTCACCAACAAAGGCTGCAAATACTTTGTTTGCAATGCCATCAAAGCAGAAAATACACATGTAGAAATCTCTTCAAGTGAAAACGAGGAGTTTTTGAATGATGGCAGTCTGACATTAATGGTACAGATAGAGGAGGATTCACACACAGAACACAATAATGAACTGCACAGATTGCAGCCTGTGGTTTTGTGCGCTGTACTGTTGTTAGAAAGTTGGAAAGGTTGCAGTTAATGAACACAGACATACAGCCTCGAGTAGAAAAGCTGAATCCATTAATTTTTGCATACTCTCGCACTTACTCTAGCATGCACATCAAATAGATTTAGACAGATTTAGATTAGAGCCGCAGTGGGGACGGGGTCAGGTCTGATTGATACAGAAAGATTAGATGTGATCCGGCAGAGAATTAAGACCAAGAGTCTGGAGTCTGATCAAAAAAAAATCTATGTTCAATGAATGGCAACAGCTGCGTGAACACGTGTTGTCAGCAGAGACAGTGCCTCGACTTTCTTATCACAGTTGCGTTGCCTTCTTCACCCTTTGGCTCAACACCAAGACAGCGTGGAGCCGAAAAAGACAGACTACTTGTGGAGATATACAGCAAACTCTGAGGACTGATGGCTGCTGCTGCCAATGGAGAGAGAAAAACAAACCAACACATTCTTTACGGGGTCATTTGGATGGACATCCCACTGACCCATGCTCTGCGCTGTCGTTTGTCATTCGGCACAATAAAATAACAGACGAATCTGTACAGAAACATGCACAAAGGAAAAGGGAGAATAATTAGAGGCAAACTATGCTCTGATAAAAAGATCACATTTAGTGAGTCAAAGGCTTGGTATCAATTTAAGAGAAACATTTTTGCTACCTCATTAGAGGGATTTAATAACATTGCATTCCTTCAAAAGACAAGTTGTCAACAAGTTGCCTTGATGTCCCATTTCTAACAGAAGTAAACCGCATATCAATTCAGAGAAAATCTGCACAACTTTCTCCATTTAATTAATGTAATTTGAATATTGTGGTCATGTTAACTGTGTAGCATCTGTTCAGTGATGGAGAATGCCAAAAGCAGCTCATTACATCTGAAGGTTCATTGCTACGATAAGGCTGCAAGACCATAGCTGCATAATTTAATGTTTTACAAACAATTTTTAAAATGAAGTCGCTCCTCAGGTTGGGTGTTCAAGTTAGCAACACAACACTTTCAGTACGAAGCTTGCTTTATCGCTACATTAGAAAAAAAAAAAAGAAAGAAAGAAAATAATCAGGATGGATTTTAAAGGGTGGAAAGGCCAAACAAATTGTGGAGATTAAAACTGCGAGGTTGAACAGCTCATGTTTGACTTTGGAAAGAGAAATGTTTCACTGCTGCAAATCTGTATTAGTCACTGAATTACTTTCTTTCAAACATAATTCGATCTAAGGCTAATATTAGTTATTAAACAAAAACTGACTTTAAACATTGCAAAAAAAAAATTTGTCTAAAGCCAGAAAAGTATCATAAATTATTGACAATTTGATACAACTAAAGAACTTTGCTAATCAGTAGTTTGTCTGAATTTAGGTTTAACGTGGCCCATTGAAGAATTTTGACCAAATCTCGAGCAAAGCATTTGGATCAATTAGCAGTTATGTTTTTTTTAAGAACTGAATATCAGATGAGGAGAGATTTGATTTGAAACACATATTATAGTACACGCGGAATAAAGAGGATGTGATTTTTGTCTGGGATGGCTGTCACAATTAGACACGTTGTGCATTACAACGTATTCATGACATGGTATTTCAAAAAAAAAAAAATCAGTTTTGCCAGACAAGGCACTGCTTTATGCAGCAATTTTGAGACATTTATATCTTCATCTGACAATCTCTCACTTTAATGTCCTCTGAGACTTTACACAGAACTTTATAGTCAAACCTGATTTTAACATATTTCCATAATGTCACATTCATTACCTTTACTTGATTAACTGTAGTAGTCAGCTGTCAAAAAATGTACAGTCATTCAGTAACACAATCAAATGGGTTTTAGTTAACTATGAAACCGTGGCTTGATGTCACCAGAATGTTTCATTAAACTTCAGTTGTAGTTTTTATTTTCTTAATCTGTTTCCAACAAATTGCAGAAAATTGAATTATGTCTATTAACTAGACACATTTTCTCATTGTTTTCAGTGAACTGATACCACAAGAATAGTTGCTGGATTAATAATCTAAAATATATTTGTCTCCAAGAGTTCATTGTTTTTTCTCAAAGAATAAAAAAGAGGAAAAAGTAAGAAATATAAGAAATGCCACACAGTTATTTGTTTAGTAGCACAGATGATAATTGCACATTGTCAGTGACAGACGTAATTTATTCCTGAAAATATTTCATTAACGCAGACAGTCAGGAAATTCCACCAGAAATTAGAAAGTAAGACATTTTCTTCTTAATTGGAAGTAAAAAAAAAAAAAAAAAAAAAAAAAAAAAATATATATATATATATATATATATATATATATATATATATATATATATATATATATATATATATATATATATATATATATATAATCTATCTGTAATAATTCCTGGTCAAAAAAAGCTACTATTAGTTGTTTCGGTTCTGCCAAAACAGTTCAAAAACATTCAAACTGTATTAGTCAGGCATTCTGGCACATCTGAGCTCCTAACAGGTCTCTGTGTCCTGATTTGTGCAGCTGTTGTTGAACTTTCTCCAGAAAGTCTTTGAAAGACATGATGCTAAGTTCCACTCGGACGGCTGCTTTGTGGTCAGCTACAGATATGGTAGATCATGCAGACTGTGTTGCTCACATTTCCCAGACATGGTGCATGTTGTTTATGATTACAGACATTTGAAATCATCCCTTATCCCTTATCTACACTGTGACTGTATCTCAGTCACAGTGGATCAATACGGCCCCCGCTGCTGGGCGCATTTCATTTCTCCCACGGTATAAACCTTACGCATCCTCTGAAAGATTGCCTGCTCAAACCGATAAGTCAGTACATTGGACTGGCTGTAGTCTCAATGACATTTTCTTTCTATTTGGATAGCTCCACTGGGCAAAATATAAGCGGCCTGCCGGTTCTCAGACTGGTAAATCACAAGAAGGGCAGGAATCACTGAGGGTACTTTTGATCACAGATCACTGACATGATAATCAGTTTCTGCATATAGATCAGAGGCAATGGAGGGGAAATTAAAATCTCGCTGGTTTTACAGCATATGCTATTACTGATTACTGTTTAACAAAGCTTGCACATCCTGTTGCAGAAGCCAGGCCACTGAGGTGGGAGAGAGGGAGAGAGCAAGGGGAAGAGCGAAAACAGAAAAAGCAAAAAGGAAGAGGAGGGATATGGAGAAATATGGGTCAGACAGAGAAAGACAGTGAGAGCTCAATGTAAATGGGAACGTGTAAACATGTACAGGCTAATCTCATTATCCCCCCTCCATCCTCCTGGGCCTGTGATCAGATGCCCGATTAAAGCAGGAGATGAAAGAAGAGAGGCAGAGGACGGAGATGGAGGTAAGAGGGAGGGAAAGGAAAAATAGGACGCCAGAGGTAGATGATAGTCAAATTGAGAGGAAATAAGTAGCATTTGAGAAACAATGTGCAAGAAAATTCAGTGTATAATACACGTTTTCTGAGCAGTTCGTTTATGTGAGCAAAGGCACCGTAATGCACTGAAGAAGCAATAAGTTAAAATAAGCAAAAGCTTAAGCCTGCTGTAGAGATGGCATTACCTGCAGAAGGCAATGCCATCTCTGGATTACAGCTTAATATTTATAATCATAAACAGAAGGTACTGAAATTTATGCATGTAATTATATCATTCTTTAGATTGGAAGTTCAATAGGCTGCGAAATCTATAAGTAAAGTGATGCCAATAAATGAAAACTAAATAAGGCTCATTAATCTCCATTGGCTGAACCCATCTCTCATTTTTTCAGTCTCACATTTCCTGGTTTAGGAGCAAAAGGTTTATACATTTTACTTTTTTCTTAACCCTTCAACGGTGTTCTGCTTACGTGAACCAGGTTCCACGTTCACTAGACGAAAATCATGACAAGAAATTGAGTTTTTAGTTTAAGATTGGCTTGGCTTCATTTTATGGTACTTCTGCAAGACCATGTCAAGCAACATATTGCTGAAAGCCCTCAATAGATCCATGTGTGCAGATATTAATAAAATTGTGTTCAGGTCAGCTGGACTCAAGGGCAATAAAAGTGTGGGAGTTGTAAGTGAGACCACGGCTTGGCAAAAGCAAACCTAAATGGCTTGCTGTTGTGAGCTATAACTCTGTTTATAAGGATTCGTGTTACACTGATTGACGATACCTAAAGGAAAGACATATTTATTTGAATTACATGTGGTAGAAGCATAATTGTAAAGTGGAATCAATATGAGTCACGCTTTTCTTTTTTTCTGAATGAGAGAAGAGTGCGACATGTGACTGCTCTTTATGTGCACCTATTAACGTATAGTGAATCATCGTTTGGCCTTTATACATCTTGAAACAAGGATTTTTTTATTTATTTTTTCCCCAGGTTCCCCTGTGCAAAGTGGCTTAAGCTCTGCTGGTTTGAATGGAGAGCTCCTGTGAACCTTACCACAAAATCTACACACGGGGTGAAGGATGAGTTTTGACTGCTGGAAGGAGAACCAGCTTCTGACAAGTTTTCTTCCATTACTGCCTGTTATTTAGCTCCATCCATGTTCCCGTCAACTTCCCCTAGATTTCCTCAACATTCCCACAGCATGATGCTGCCATCGCCATGTTTCACAGTGGAAATGGTGTGTGCTATGAAGGGTGGAAATTCCATGTTGGCCTCATTTGACCGAAGCACCTTGCTACCGATGTTTACCATGCACTCTTCTGTTGACTAGATACTCATTATGAGTATGTGACTTCCTGATCATTTACACCAGATTATTTGAGAGTTTCAAAGTAAAGAGAACTGAGTACAAATGCTGGCTACACTTTTCTGACTCTCATTTATCAGAGAATTTAAACCACGTATGCTCCCCATTAGAAGCTGAAAAACACAAGAAAAATACATCTCAGAAAAATTGCACCTCCCTCAGGCAGCAGTTTGTTTATACCTATGGTACACATACTTTGCACGCTGCAAAAGAGAGGGAAAGCGTGAACTGGGCTAATGATCGCCGGCTTGAACGGATAGCTCTGCTTCTCTTTCTTTTCTCTCTCTTGAAGACGGCGACAGAGTTGGAGAAGATGCAAGTTGTTTCCTGTTAACGCAGCAGCTGGTAGACAGATACGTTTTAGTTCTGACAGAAAGATGTTTCTTTTTAATAAGCAAGAAGCTGACAGCCAAATTAAACCAAGTTTTACAGGTAGTGCAGTGCCATTTCACACTTGACATATTTCCCGCTGCTGTTAGGCCAGACAGCATGAAATAGGTACTAAAGGTGTAGTCATAACACTGCCTGTGGCTGCCTCTAATAGAGGACTGTTAACATGCTGTTACAATAACAGTGGCCACAGGAAATAAAAGCCACAATCCAGGTAATGGAAAAAAAAAATACATATATCTTAAATATTTTTTTTCCTCTGGACTGCTCAACTTTTTTTCATTACGCTTTGAATTTTCTGACTTTTATTCCAAAAAAAAAAAAAAAAAAAATCCTTCATTGCCCAACCCATCTTATCCTTTTCTGTTCTGTCCTGATGATTCCGGTTTCTTGTCTTCACAGTTTTTCGTCACCTCATCTCAAGTCCCCCTCTCTGCTTCCACATCGCGTGTCCCATCCCCCCCTCTGCTCAGTCAGAGCAACAGCAGAGCTCTTCATCAGGCAGATGTCAGGCATCTGTCACAGTCCAGGCCAGTCTTGGCATGATTGATTTTTGGCCCACCTGCGTCTCTCGTAATGACCAACTGTCAGTTGTTTTACTGCCCACCCTCTCTACATTCTGCGGCTGCAGCATCTAGCAGTTAAATCTCTTAGCTCAGGCCTACAGCGCATTATTCCGCTTGTCTTCCAATAAAATTTATGTGGGTATAATGCAGAACCTTCCAGTCTCCCCTGTAATCTCTGCCGAGATTACCTTCGTGTATGGATGTTTCAGGGCAGCAAATAATTTTAAACAAGTGCACATTTCTTTTGTAATAAAGTTGTTCAAGGACTGGGGTCTACATGGAAAAAGATGCTGATATCTCAGTTTTTGAGGAGATTTTAAACCAGCTGAGAATCTGCAGCCTCAAAATGAAAAGACATGAAAGTACTGACATGATATGTTTCCTGAGTGGTAAGATTAGTTCATTTTCAGCTGAAAGATTTGTGCTTTTTATCGATTATGAAAAGGTAAAGTCAGAGCTTATCCCAAAACAACTAATAAACAGATGGAGACAGAATGCTTCATTGCACAAACATAAAGCATATTGACTGCAGCCACAGAAGGACCAACAAAAGATGATAAAGTTGTCGGGTTCATTAAGTCGTAGATCGAGATCATTTTTAATATTTATTTTCTAGTATTTTGTGTTGATGTCTTCTTGTATGCTCAAAAAAACAAAACAAAAAAAACAAAACACAAATGTGACACACATGCTTTATTTATCTTTCATGACAGGTTTTTAATAGAGATGCATTGAGAAATCGACTGGCGATTTGATACGGCTGATCAGCCAGAATCCGTCGCAAATGTCAAAGTCCAATATGTATCCAATCAGTAAATGTACAATTAGTCTGCAAAAAAAGAGACTCAAAGTAAATTAGTGTTTTATATAAAACTATATAAAACACTAAGCCACTTAGCCACGAGATAAAAGGCTACTTAAAAAGAAAAAAATAATTTTAAACACATCAAGATGTCGAAAGCAATAATTACAGCAGATAGTGAGGAGAGTCACAAAGTTGCTGTCTGTTGCCAATTCAGGTTTTAAACCAAACCTTGCTGTATATCAATGGAACATATTTAAATCTAAAATGTTGGAAACCACTTGGAAATCTCAGACTTGAATTTAGGATTTACATTCTCTAGGGAACACACACACACACACTTCCATGCTTACTGTGTAACTTTGTTTTAAAGTATAAGCATTTTATCAGTCAGGGACTGCTGTGTCACAAACAAGGTATACCTCTGATCCTATTATAAATAACTACTGACAGCTCCTAGCCAGATATATGCATATATATTCTTCTCCATTCATAATAGTTCTTAAAGGTAAATCAGAATCACCTAAGATTGTTACATCATATGAACATCTTACAAAAACTGGAAAAAAGATGTAGACACGCATCTCTAGCTTAAATTTTTTTATTCCTTGAAATGGCATCCTTTGCATTTCCAAGTTTTTCTTTCTAATTTGCTGCATCTGGAGCCTAAAGGGACATGTTTTTTTTTCTCTCAGTGAAAACATAAAAATAGATAATAAAAAAAAAACCATTAAATATTAATGTTTTCTGTCTTCCATTGTTCTGGAACTATTATGGCATCCAAGCTGTTCTCTGCTTGCTACCCCCCAAAGACAACAGTAATGCTTCTGGGCTGTCTATGTGGGTAAAGATACAATGATTATGGGATGAAACATATCTGGGTTAAGACTTTTCTATGGTGCATGCGAGTTCTTGTCATCATATAAGTACTTCACAATTGCACAATGAGCTGTGATTTGTTTTGCTTCTTTCAGTCTTAATTATGTTCAGTTATCCTATAAAAACACTAAAGCCCTCAAAAGCAATAAGAAAACTTCACTTGCTTCTGTGTATGATCCTCAAAATGTACAAGGATGTATAGGTTTACAATATTAGTATCAGAGTACGTTAAAGTTATAAGAAATCATAGAAAGAACGACGACGTTAATTTAGGGCTAACATGAGCTGCATCAGGGTGATCACGTTAACGCCTGTTTTGCAATGAATTGTGGCCTTTGTTCTACTTCCATTTCTAGTAACTTGAGAATCAGTCCATGTCAGCTTGATACGGGGTTATGTTCCAGGTGGAAGAAGGAATTTTTAAAAGAAAGCTTACTTACAAACAATTTCAAGCTTGAAACCACACGAGCACATTCATCCTGACATGACTGGACACTAAAAGCGGAGCCTTAAGGGAGAAAGTTTGATGGATTTTTTTTTAAATTTATTTTCAGGGCATACAATGTTCTTTACCTGAACTCAATCCTTTGCCTGAGTCCAAGACATCTGATGATATACCCATGCCAAGAACATGTCCAAAACCTCCTTCATGTCCCTCAGCGGCCGTCAGACTGAGTAAGAGGAGCTTCAAACTGGAGGCAGAGTGAATGAAGAGGCACGGCGTCTCCCTCAGCTGCGCTCACCTGGATGTCAAGCCTCTTTGATGAGATGCTGCTGTTCTGAGGCAAGATACAACTTTACATTTGAAGAAGGGGCAAGACTCCATTGTCTATTGCTGTTTGTGTCTTGCAGCCTTTACTCCAATCTTTGTCTTTCCCCCTTCCTTCTCCTTCTCCTTCTCCTGCCCTGTTTTCATTCTATCTGCCTGACGTGGGCTAGAGGCTGTCCAAGGAGAGCCGAGATGCAGCAGAAGCCATCTTTGAAACAGAGATCTGGCAGCAAACCTTTCATTTATAGTGCTGCACCTGGCCAACGAAGGCTGCAGGGTAGATCTGCTGTCAGGAGGCATTTCACCAGAGATTGGACAAAAAAAAAAGTAGAGAAAGGAAATAAAAATGCAAAGAGCGAGAAAGCGAAAGGAGGGGGGAAAAAAAGTTTCTTCAGTATTAATAACCTATTTATACTTTCACTGAGCCCTTATAGGGAGACATAAACAACGATAAATAAGAGACATCAGAGGAAAAAGACGCAGAAAAGCAAAAAGTGGAGCAGAATGATCAAAGGACACATGTCTCAAAGTAGAATGAGGACTCTTGGAAAGTCTCCAAGGCAAAAAACAAAAACACAAAAACAGAAACGTGTTGAGAAATTGGCTGATTAATTATCAGTTTAATAAAAGTATAATCCATACAGCATCAGTGAGCCACCAGGTAGAATAAGCAACAACACTCATCAGTGTGAAAGTTGTAACTGAGGAAACATATATATATATATATATATATATATATATATATATATATATATATATATATATATATATATATATATATATATATATATATATATATATATATAGCTATGTATGTGTATATAGGTAAGGTTCCACTTTCTCTAAAACATAGATAAAGTATAAACTACTTTTGCTACACAAGGAAACCGTGATAGTATGAATTTTAACAATCACATTTTAACAAGGTTAATAAATCAAAACTCAGAAAAAGTCTGAGTTAGAGCGCTGCATCCCTTTTCAGACGCTGCGTGACTTTTGGTGGGTAGAATATGACGCAGTTTTTGCCAGTATGACACAAGGAAACAGGTTTTTCTACCACTAAACCAACGAGGTCTGTGCGTTCTTCATGGTACCGTGACAGAGGATAGACATTTAAATACAGAGTACACAGAAGAGGGCATGACAAAAGCACAGGAAGAGAAAAGCCCAGACTATGATCCACCTTTTGGCTAGAGACTTAAATAGTAAAAAGTTGCAGTAAAAACAATGCGCTGGCCCTCAGCGTCTGTATAGAAACTAATGGCCTTATTTAATGAAGTGTCTTGTTATGTTAAGTGTTGCTGCTGATTGACAAAGTTTTCAACATTCCAAGCCCACTTACACTTTTCTGAAAGACATTTAGTGACACATTGTGCGCAGCACAACCCATAATCAACAGTATTCCTCTCTGCACTGTGACAAAGTATAGGACCTCATTATAGCAATTTCTGTTCATTCAGAATCTTGATTTTGTTTTTTTAAACCCCGATATTACAATTGTTATCTCAGCATGGTACCGGTTGACCTCTTACATCTGCTGCAGATTAAAGCTTTTGTGATGGGTAAAACATTAGAGGTGAACGAGTCTATTAAAGTGACTCGAGTCGTGCGTGACAATAAGACAGACATTGTGAGTATGCATTTGGGAATTCATGACTTTTAAAATCTCTCCACCGCCCCTTTTTTTAAAACATTGACACGTTTTCTCTCGTAAAGAACATAATAACTCAAAAGTGCCCCATTGACAGCTGCTGTCTATAGCCGTGAAGGACTGTTAGCTTGATAAATGGATTGTCCCAGAGCTGTCTACCTGGTCCTGTACGGGGCATTCAGGCAGCAACGCTGCCAGGCAGGTCTGTCCTTAGCTCTAAATGCCACGTCTGGGAACTCAGACGAGGATTATTACGGAGTCAGACCGTTTAAGGCTGACAAAATGCTGTTTACTTTAGGCACAGCTCGCATTTTCCACTGGCTACTTCAAATTGGAGAAAATGGGAACTTGTTTGCGCAGCAAGCGGGTTTTTCAACTGAAACGTTTTCTACAGAAGCCATCTGTAGAAAATCAGTGCTCAGAGATGAGCACTGATTACTAATTGCCAAGTCTGGGATCAGCTGATTCCAACTATAGTTGTTTTATGAAAAAAAATAACAATAATCATGATTACGGGGGTTAATATTAAAAACACAATTACCCATTGAAACAGGCACTTAAATAACAGATTCTTACATTTCAGTGTATTCCATTCATATTTTGCATTTGTAGAAATTATGTCCACTTAAAGGATCATATATGTACGTCAAAATATGTCTTTGATATCATGATGTATATATGATATAGATTTTTTTACCACTCAAAGCTACATAACATTTATTTTACTAATTTTAAAAAAGTTATTTGAAAACACATCAGCAGACTTCTGTATTTCTAAAACATTTCAATTTTTTTTCTAAAATTTTTGTGTAAACATTTTCTAAAATCTACCAGTTAGTCATTTAAAGATGGTTAAGTGTGATCTAATCTAATTTGTTTAACTGTTACAGTAATTATCTAAAAAGATAAGAATATTGTAAAAAAAAAAAAACTCTCTCTCTCTCTCTCTCTATATATATATATATATATATATATATATATATATATATATATATACACATATATATAATAGCTTTGTAATTTATTTCAAAAAGTTCCATATTCACAGAGAATATTTATCATAATTTAGATGATCATGCTGTTATGTCCTAATCATCTAATTAACTCAAAATATTTGCAGAAGTTTCATGAGGTTGGGTGAGTACACTAGTTTTCTGCTCAGTTGACAGACGCCTATAAGATGGTCACAAGGAGGGTAAACCACAAAAGGACACTGCATAGGAAACTGGTTGTTGACTTTGGTTGTCAAAGCACATTCAGAAATAAGAAAACAAAACTCTTGCTGGAAAGTCTGGCTATCTGGGCCGATAATTTAGTGCTTTTTTCCAACAATTTCATTGGAAAAGCTACTCTGTGATGTCAACATGCTTTCCTCCCACAAACAATACAAATCAGAGATTCTAGCAAACATCCAGCTGTGAAGGTTATGTGCCGCTACGTTTCCCCATGAGATTATGCACTGAGATGGCAAATAATCGCAAGGCTGAGGAAGGAAGCTGACAAAGACCTGGACTTCAGCCACACAGACCAACAAGTGCATCATGTTTCAACTCTGCGGGGGGGCTTCACATGGCTGCCAGGCTGCAAGACACGGTGGCAGCCTTACAAGGCAAACCATTTAAGACATGAATGAACAAATCCCCCGAAGACACACTGTCAGATGTAATCAGGGGTTTAAGTCGACGTGGCTATAAGCAGGTTTTTGTGGTGTTTGTCCAGATACTGTCAGGGGTTTGATTCCTGATAGCAGCACTGATATATTCTTCTCGTTCATTATCACACTCTTTTACCTTGACTCGACACAATACAAGAGAAGCACCAAGCGACTGTGAACTGGAATCAAATGATTTTTTTAATTTATTTATTTATTTATTTTTTTAGGTTCTGGCTTTGTCAGCTGTCAGAAACTCAAAAGTGGGATGTTTTCTTAATCAGTAAACACACCATGTTGAAACATTACCAGGTCTCTTTAACAGCAACAACCTTTGGTGAGTAAAATGTTACAATTAGGAGAAGACTAACAGTGTTGGACTAGCAGAGGAAGGACAGAAACGAGATGCTACTGGAAAGGAAACTATCTTTACAGAAGCATTGGCTGTCTGTTGCTGGTCATTTTGATACTTTGCCATCTCATACATTTGTAATTTTGATCACTTCACACCTGACTTTTTCATGTATATTCATAAAATATCTGCCACAGGACATCGGTTCATATCTGCCATTGGAGCATCTCCTTAAACCAGCTTAAAGCAAATTGACTCGGATCGGGTCGGAGATTCCCCAGGAATGGGTAATCCTCAAACTTATTTCAAACATTTTATTAATAATAAGGAAAAAGAGGAAGCTGTCATACACTGAAGACAGTACTGATATTTTTTTATGAAGAAATGTAAGCTTCAAATGCTTGTTTTCAGTAGGTCAGCGTGAAATTCAGGCAACATTTTTCTGACAACAAAGGAATAAAAAAAATGAATGTGTATAAATTACTAAACAGGTGTTGGCCTACACTCTTCAGATAGTTGGCTGGAGAGACACTAAGGCTGGCGACAGATGAGGGTTCGGCTTGGAGATTGAAAATCAAGGGGAAAGAGTGGAGTTAAAAATAGAGCAAGATGTGGAGGATGGGTTGAGGAGGAGAGGGAAGAGGAGGAGGAGGAAGAGGAGGAGGAGGTGTACCTGTGGTCTTGGATGCAGCCGAGTTAGCACTGAGCAGGACCACCATGGGCACTGATGGCCTGCAAGGGGTGAGAGTGAGAAAATGCAAAAGACCAAGATAGGTCAACAGAGATGAGGGAGGAATGGTGACAAATGAGAGAGAGAGAGAGAGAGAGACAGAGAGAGATAGAGAGAGAGAGAGGAATAATGCATCAAGCGAGGAAAATATCAGATGAAAGACTGAATGAGCAGGAAGAGGAGGAGCTGGGGGAGGCAGTGAAAAAAAGAAACAAGTCAGATTAGCATGAAAGCCCATGTTTGAGTCCAAAACAAATGGTAATTTCACAGTAGGCTGTGGATGGGAGCAGTAACTACCAACAGAGTGTGACAGATACACATGCCGAATGGGCACACACTCTCTCTCAAACACGCATACACACATTCACACTGAGACGCATATGGTTGCTCGGTGTGACAAGTTTGTAGAGGTTGGGTCAATAAATATTATTTGTAACAGCTATGTTTATGTAGAAAAAGCTGCTCAGTGCAATACATTTACTGCATGTTGCAATCTTTACAGCCTCTATAGTTTTGACAGATATTTCAGTTCGGTTCAATTTAAGTCACATATTAACATAATTATTGCACAATATGCTTTTCCCATTTAGTAGTTATTTACAACTGAACTTACCTACAAGATCATGTTTAACATATTGGAAGAAACCCAGAATAAATGGTAAATGAATGTCGTATTGAGCAAATTTGGGTAAGAAGACAGGTCATGGTATGAGATCCTGTTCTGTTCAAACAGCAATATTTTCTATTAAAGTCAAGTCTGTACTTGAAGCACTTTTTAATCTAACATTTCCTTGTGCAGCAGTGATGACTTACAGTGGTTGTACAGATTACTGTAACATGGCAGGTCGAGTACAATTATATATCTCCTAACTTCTGGACTTTCTTACTGACTCTCTGACTCCACTGTTCACAATATTTTACATTCATTTTCCAGGGAAAATCTTCAACTTGATCTAGGTTTCTCTGGTAGAGTTTGGCATATTTGGTGACAGACAATCTGTTGCTGCCTGTAAAGCAGAGAAACGACTCCTCTTCATATATTCTTCACATAATCTTCCTCTTCACAAAAAAAAAATATATATATATATATATATACTTTTTCCACAACAGCAAATTAACTAAATTAACTTGATAAAGCAAAAGTACCGCATGGCATTTAACATTTTCCCACCTCCAAGAATTTATGCTGGTTTCCTGAAACATTTCGTTATCTCATTGTGACACTTGCATAAAGAGAATTGGCTAAAATTATTGGAAGAACAAAGTGACCACGTTTACGTTCACTTATTCTCCATTAGGTCTCTTTTCTGCAGACTGAATAATGAATTGTCTGCATTGAACAGTCTGGAAAGAATTCATTAATTTCCAATACAGCTCATTATTTAGCAGAACAATTTAACAAGAGGTGCACTTAATGAAGTCTGGTGACTTACTGACAAAATGGCTGCTTGCTACAAGTCTTTTCTCAGTTTTGTTGTCTATCACTTTCCTCTCAAATGTAATTATTCTGCAGTTTATCTTGCATTTTTATCTTGTGACGAAATAACAGGCAATGCTACTGGTTGGGTTCGAAACGATGAAGTGCTTGATTAGTGCATTTTTTTCGGGATATTAGAGCTAAAATTTAGCTTCACAGGTTTTTATTGATTGACTTATGATATATTTAGTGAATCTGTTTCGTAAACCTCATGTAGCTTATGACAGATTGTCAAAATGAACTAAAACTGTAAGGCATTTGTTGGTGTGTGCTATTCCTGTGATTTCTGATGTGACATTTTCTCCACTCTCTAATATATTCAGCAAAAGAAATATGATTAGACCTCTCAACATATCCACCCACCCAACACTGATGAAGGTGCTCTGTTCTCAGTCTCAGTGTAGAAACAGATTTAAAGTGATGTATGGAAATAAAACAGATGTAATTAGGTTGACAAGGAGTTAGCCATTGAATTTTTTTTTTTTTTACATCCTCTGTCCATTAGGCTCGTCACACAAACCTCAAAACTGCAATAAATAGGTGTAAAGGGATTATAAAATGATTTAGGGTAGACTCTCTTGCACAATCAATGTGATACTTTTTTTAAACTAGAAGCTAACCCATGGGGTGCATTGCTGATTGATGCCATCCATACATTTCCATTTGCCTAGTTGGCAGCTGGTTAACACAGCTGTTCCTTTTCCCTCAATGTTTCTCATCATATCAAAGCTGAATTTTGAAGCACATTAAGTTATTCACTTTTTCAGTGTGCTTGGCCTCTATTGCTGACCTACAAGGACCTTCAAGACTATAAAAACATATATTCACTGTCCAATAAAAGGTTAGGTGAATCATCATAATGTGTTTTTACTGAAGTATAGTTAGGTGCTTCTCACAAGAGAAACAGGTGCGGCTAGAAAAACAAGGCTTTACGAAAGAAGTTCTTCCCATGTAAAGGGAAAATTTGTACTTGGAAACAGGTCTGTCATCAACATGAGAACAGCATAACAGCATGACTTCCTCTCTCGCCAGCCTCCACATTTTTCCATCACGTTCCTCTTTCGCCTAAATGTTCAAAAGCTGCTGAGAAATGTGGTGGTATTGGCCCGCCAGGGTCTTCCTGTGGGAGTCAGAGAGGAAGCTAATCAAGAGGACACCCACAGAATAAAAAGAAAAAAAAAATAACTCAGGTATTATGTCCTGTCTCTTAACGGTCATTTACAGGTTCATCTAAAAAAAGAAAGAATACATTTTTGTGCAAAAGTGCATTATTTCCTACCAATCTTTCCCTGAAAGTGAAGCTATGATTTTTTAGAGATTATAAATTATTGCACATAAAGTAAAACAATTTCAGTTTTATTAATTATGGCGTACAGGTCAAGAAAACCCAAAATTGAGTGTACCGGAAAATTAGAATATCACGTTAGGTCAAAAAGAAAAAGAATGCGTTATGCGCTAATCTCCTGCTGTTGGAAAGTGTGTACATTAGCACTCAGCACTTGGTTGGGTCCCGTCTTGTATGAATTACTGCATCAATGCTTTGTGGCAAAGAGGTGACCAGCCTGTGGCACTGAGTAGGTGCATTAGAAGTTCAGATTACGTCGATAGCTGCCTTCAGGTCATCTGCCTTGTTGGGTCTTTTGTGTTTCATCTTCCTTTTGTCAGCAGTCTGTAGATTTTGTAAACCTATGGACAGAATCAATGTTTCTCATAGCAGCTCAAAATAAAGTCAACATGTAACTTGACCATTTTGCTTGGCTGCATTTTTTCATATGGCTGAACACACACACAAGTTTTGCATAAATGTCAGTTATCAGCATTAAGCAAATTGCTCTTTGGACTTTATATCTACAAACAATTCACACATCTTTGCTTCCTGTAATGTTTCCAAGAATGACCTCATTCACAACAGGACGCAGTCTCCACACATCCATCAACCATCAGCACTTTTTCCCAGCATGAGGTCAGTAGTAAGAAGTCTTCCTGTTAAAATCCCTCCACAAACTATGAGGTGTTTTTGATTGTAGCATTTAACCCCTTAAGTGTCATGAGGACATTGTTGTCCTCATAGACCTACTGGACGACATGTAAGCATTTTCAGGGAGACAGTTAAGGTTAAAGCCTCTAAGTATCTTCTAATAATTTTTAATTCTTTAATGTTTTGCTCCTATTCAAAAGTTTTACATTCGAAATTTATATATTTTTTGTAAGGAAAGTGATCCTTTATGGTCACAAGAACAGGGATGCATGCTCTGTAGTTTTTCAAATTGCTCTACAATATAGAGGCTGATTAGGATTTATTTTTTGTATATATTCTAGATTTTTTGAGGAGGTTGGATATAAAACATTATGATATTTGCCTTTTAAAAGAAGCAAGACAATATATTGAGTAAATCCACTTATGTCAGAGTGACATAAAAACTAAGATACAGGACACAGACTTATACGTTTAGACACTGAAATGTGGTTTGAAAAATGACAGCCAGTCAATAACAGCAACTGGGACACTGTAACAAGTCTAACTAAACAACACAGCTTGTGTTAAAGCAGTAGCAAAATTTTATTTCTAATCTGTCAACTACTTAACTGGAGGACATTGAACAAAGATGAGGGAGCAGGATTCACAAACAACATTCTGGGTTTCCTACTTGTACTGACCTTCTGGATTTAATGAAATGACACTTCACTTCTGGCTTACAGTATAACCAACTTTTTCTATGATTTAGAGCCTTTTATGGCTGGCCCCTCTGTACAGTACCCTGAGTAGTTGTGCCTCTGGTCTTCATGACTGTTTTTCCCTCTTGCACTTACATTTAATGCCACCATGTCTCTCTATTATAGCTGCACTCTGAAGATATTTCTTGCCTTTTAACTAAGGAGCTCCAAAATTACAAAGTTTGCTAAAAGTCTTAAACTGAGAAAACTTTTTAATTGCTGAATTTATCTACACACCAGCAGAGACTACAGCAACTTTTTCATAGCAGTCTCCCTTTTGACAAATGGCCAAAACTATTTCAGAGCTGAAAGTCATTGTAGGGGCCGAAAAGAGCCCTAAAAGACTTATTGTAACTATTACATATGTTTTATGACGCCTACTGACAGCTTTGGTGCATTTGTAAAGAACCATTCCCAGTTTAGCTTTCAGCATCCACATTTTTATTACTAATGAGAAAATCCTCTATAGTAGTTTGACCTTGAACAGTCGATTGGGGGGGAAAAAAAGTGTTAATGTAAACTTGGCTGTGAAAGCCATGCATCATCTTCGTACAGATTGCAAATGTACAGATGGGGAGCCTGCAGGAATTCTACAAGTTGCTGCATCGGCACGTGCAGCATCATCTATTTGAAAAGCTCCTTCCTTCAGCAAACAGATAATATATGCAACATATCAGCAGCTGTCTGGTCCTTGGAATAAACAGAAGGATAATCAGGATCCACAAACATAGCCTGGTGTTTACCTCACTGCAGAAGGTGCATATTTTGCCTGGTTTAATGACTCACACAACCTGACAGTAACAATAGCTGCTTCCCAAGCCACTGCTCCATTCTCCGTGCTAAAACTCTCAGTGGGGCAACACGACTGTGGAGCATGTTTGTATTCATCACCTCCTGAATAAAGCATTAGTGTATGGAAGTGTTAGGCAGGTACACTTAGATGGAACATATTGGAACAATAAAAAAAAAAAGAAATGGAGGATTAATACTCGATTCTTTTTTTTTTATTTTGCATTTTTGATTAACTGTTCAGGAAATGATAATCTTTTAAAGTTGAATAACATAAATTAAGATAAACTACTACAAAAATATTAGAACATTATCAAAAATGTATTTTTAATAATTCAATTCAAAACGAGAAAAATAAAATCTTTGGTTAAGACAATTAGTTGATTTTTTTTTTTTTTTTTTTTACAAATAAACTGGTGTTATAGATTCATAAAATTGAAGTGTCATTACCTGTAAGCCACAAATCATTTGAAATGCATCAACATTCTAATAAATCTGTAGATGAGTTTAGCTTTTTGATTACAACTTCTGAAAGAAACATACTTTTGGATAACATTTGAATGCAACATATTAAGACTGGCTCGGTTCTGCTATATTACTGATGCAGTTCTAATTTGTCAAGGCCATATGAGCTTCATTTCTTTTAATAAACCAGATGTTTTGCAACAAATAATTAACTAGCTCTTCATCATCTAAAAATCTTCATTATGATGAAAGAGTTTGTTAAAAATAGCCGAGGAGCCGGGAAGGAGGGAAGAATTAAACATTTTGATCAACAAGCCTTTACTGAAGGAGATGCTTGTGTGGCGAATACTAAAGGACAGAAATATGCAAAAATTCAACAGTGGAAATATGGATACTGTTTGAGTGAGCGGTTCGTTCACATCATAAAGAGAAGCAGAGGAGTGGGAGTTATGTTTCCTTTCCCTCTATGTTCTTCCTGCAGCTCCCATCTTTTGTTCTGATCTGGGTCTCCCACTGTTTTCCTCCACGTTGTCTAAATACTTAATATCTTGCCTGGCGTTGTTTAAGGCTTGTGACCTAGACTTTGATCAAACATATTGTCATTGATTTGCTGCTCCAGCAGAGCACCCCATTGACTGTTTCATCACAGAGGAAGGAGCAATGAAGACAGGCTCGCTGAAAGAAGACAAACTGTTAAATAATGCACCATCAGCTCTTGTTCAGCAGTCGTGTCGTTATTAAAGGCCCTACAACGAGAGGTTTCATCATTATGTGCTGGTCCGTGCAGCTATGCATTTATGAATCCATGCTAGAATAAAATCATACATTGTTTGTTTCTGTGTCTGTACAGCAAACTATTGAATTTGCTGTAAGTTACTCAATAAAACCCAGTGACACACAGGCTTTGATGTTGAAGCCATGCCCTCCTCCCCCCACAACTAGGACGATAAGTTTTCTATAAATGGGCCTAAAAATGGAGTCAGAGTAAATGCTGCTGCTGCCATAATCCTTTGGGTAATCATTTACATTTGATCACCACACATGAATATGAATGCTGCTTTGCGTCCTTGAAAACTCCCCTAACTTACTGCAAGTTTGCAGGGGTAGAGGGACTGCTGCGGATATTGCCTCCGCTACCTCTTCAATGTCACAGCTACTCAAACAGCTTATTTAAACCTCCAGAAAAATGACTAAATGTCACTTGGAGTCATGAGGGACATGTGTTTGTTGTGCATTACTCAGAGTAAAAGTGACACAAGTGAGGCGGAAGGAGGAGAAATGAAGGAGAAAGGGAATCACACCACAACACAATGCAAAGAGGGGGTTTCCAGATGGCTAGTCTTGTGCTGGAGAATGAGCATGTGCACTCGTCCTGTGAAGGGTTAGAGTGAAGCATCGAGCTGCTGGAAGATGGACTTGGCAGAGAAAATGTGCTTCTGCACATGGCTAATCCCATGAAAGGCTAACAATGTTTAGTGAAGCATACATGCATTCTGTGAACATCAATTTTCAAATCTTGCTCCTGATTCTCCACTACACTGAGGTCTGGACACCGACTGAGCCATTCCAACACATTGATCCGCTTTGATTGAAACCGTTTCCTTTCAGCTCTGGGTGTATGTTCTGGTGAGCGAAAGGTGAGCTTTCGCCTAAGTCCAAGGATGTTTTTTTTTTCCTGGATTGACTTGTTTTAAGCTCTCTCCATTTTTTTATCCGCTATGTCAAGCTTCCCAATCCCTGTTGAAGAAAGCTTCCCCACAGCATGACTGCATGATTTCATATGTCATCTACTGTCGTATACTCCTTGTCATTTCTAGTATTTTATCTCTAACTAAAGATAGGTCTTATTTTTATCAGACCAAAGCACTTTCTTCTACTTGTTTACTGTGTCTCAAGGCCATCGCAAATGGCCAATGGGAATTTTTGTTACTTTCCCCCTCAGATTCTTCCACCTAACTTGGGAATCTCTGCAATTCCTCCAGAGTTTATCCAGAAGCATCTTGGGTGATTTTGTGATTAAAGTTTTAAAAATCATACAGAGCCTAAATGTGTCAGCTTGAGTTCGATCTCAAACAATTTTACAAGTAAGCCATGTCTAACTGTGCAATGGAAGATGCTTTACTGCATAAGTTGACCCAGCAAAATCACCTCAGACAGATCAAGATATCAGTCCAACAATAAATGGATAGAAGGCTAATGGTATTAATGTGATAATTATTGAAATCAGTTTCAATGGCAGAGGAGGAGGAAAAAGAGATAGCAGCATTAACACTCACCATTGGGCAAATGAGGACAAAAATCTTACAGCCACTGGAGTTGCAATAATTGCACACTGTTTTCAAGAAAATATCTGATACTGTTTGATATTTATTACAGGATATCTTTGGTCACACACAGTACCTAAAATTTAAGTTACTGTCCAAAGACTTTCTCACAATTCTTCACGACAAAATATTTTGGCTTAGGGTACCTTTAATCACATGATGTGAACTCGACCCTTTCCTCTTCGTTTTAAGCCCGTCACTTAATTTTGGATGGCCATGGTTTGCATTTCTGTATAAACTACAAGAAAAAAGGATGTCAAAAGCAAATTTAAAATTCTGTTTGTGTTAAGTATAATGACAGAAATTCACTTAAAACCGACCCATGTGGAGTTCAGGTCCCAGCAGGATATTGAGGGAAGTTAGAAGGAATTTTGAAGATCAAGTAAAAGTGTGAAATAGAGCTAATCTCTTTGCTGAAAATCTTTGCTGCATGTCTCTTAAGGGACGACATGCAGCATTTAAGCTATAAAATCGCGTCTTGCTGTTTCTTGTAACAACATACAAAGATAAATTGCAGCTGAATGATTGAGAAAACAAATTAGAATGCTACAAATGCAAAAGCAACACTGGGTCTTTTTCAGGAAGCAAGGCAGAGCGCACACAAAGCACTACACAACCAATCAAAGATCTTGCAATACATATGTGAAGGAAAACACCTTTCCTTCACATAACCATTAGTAACTAAATTAACACAACAATGCGAACAGTTAGTATAAATGCTCTTTTCTAAGGTAGTGCAGTTTCATTCTGTTTCAAACAGTATGCATAATCTTACTTTTGAATTGGTTCATAAAAGACTAGTTTGGACCCCTTGTCTTGCGCTATTTGCTTTGTACAGAGCTTCTGGGCTTTTGGCTATTAAAAAGCAATTGCTTCCTGGAAGCCTGGACTGTTTTGAGGTTTTAAGTTGTACCTACTTGCTAATGTTTGCCTGTAATGCACCAGATTGATACTGTGAAGTTTCCTGAAAATTGCCTAAACAACCATCCTCCACTGCGAAGAGAGAAGTGCCAGGATGAACAAGGCGGCTGTTAATGTTAATTCAGTATTTTTGAAGCGTGGTCAACACCGACGGAAAGGCTTTGTTCACTTCCACTGCTACCACTGCTAAAACGACAGACAGGTCATCGTTCAGATAGAAAATCTACCAGAGGCAATACAAGTGAAGACGAGAAAGCCCAGATTGTGCTGTAAGCCAGATTTTGTTTGAGCAGAATTGCACAGGCTAGTGAAAGGGTGACCTTGAGTAAAACTGAAGAGCTTCTTGAAAAAGACTCACAAACCAAAATAAAAACTCCTGCAATGTGTTGAGTCAGTAATGCAGTGTTGCTTTGTCCTCCCACAGATCCAAAAAAAAGAAAGTTTTTAATTCCATCACTCTTATTTTTTTTTCTTTAAATACAGGACCTTCCACATCTGAGTAGAGTCTCTCAGTCCAGGAAAAATCTCTATTAGAAGCTGCAAAAGGCTTGATAGTGGGGAGGAGGTTGACCGTCTAGCAGGACAACAACACTGAACAGACAGGGTAACATTATGATGGTTTAAACCAAACCATATTTACATGTTAGAATGACCTAGTCAAAGCCCGGACCTAATCATGACAGTGTGGCAAGACACCTCAGGTTGCTGAACAGAAAACTTGGTCACCATGTTCTGTACAGTGGGTATGAAAAGTTTACACAGCGCTTTTGATATATTCCAGCTCACTCCAAATTATTAAATTAATGACAATTTGAGAAAAAACAATACAAAATACAAGAAATCACAGTTACATGAGTATTTGCAGCTTTTGCCATGAAGCTCGAAATTGAGCCACTTCCACTGATTATCCTTGGGATGTTTCTATAGCTTAAATGGAATTCAACTGTGGTAAATTAAATTGATTGGACTGTATTTGGAAAGCCACAGACCAGTCTAGTCTATATAAGGTCTCACAGTTGACAGTTCATGTAGAGGGCAAACACCAAGCATGAGATGAAAGGAATTGCCTGTTGACCTCTGAGATAGGATTGTCTTGAGGCACGAATCAGGGGAAAGATGCAGAAAACTTTCTGCTGTTTTGACGATCCCATGAATCTTGCCTCCATCACTCATAAATAGAAGAAGTTGGAACCACCAGGGCTCTTCTTAGAGGTGGCGGGCTGTCTAAGCTGAGGGGTTGGGAGTAGAGGGTGATGGTAGGGGAGTTGGAGGAGGGGACTTAGCCACGGAGCGGTGATGTGCAGTCAGAGAAGGGAGGTGAGGCACTAATTAAAGTGAAAAATTTGCAAATAATGATAAGAGCGTATCCATTTGACTTTTCTATAAATGTGTCTTTTTTATTATTGGGTATGTTAACATTTTTCAATTTCAATTGCTAAACTGCATCAAGGTTTCTGTGCAGCGGTATCAGTACAACCATAGAAGTTATAAACCGAGTATCTGCCTACAGGGAAGAAACTGACCACAGTTTCAGGTGAAGCGCCAGGACTTTGCTACAAAGCAAATCTTCCCTTTGGGTCATAACTCAGTTAAATCTAAGACCAAGCCTGCAAGAACTCCAGATCCATGCTGTCTGCTCATAATGTGGGAAATAATACTACAATATGACTGAAACCAGAAACATGAGACTCTCGAGTCACGGCACTACCTAGTTCCCATGAGTCAAACCAAGGACAAAGAGCCTCCAGCGGATTGATCACAATGCACACCTCTACTCGCTCAGTCACATTTTTGATGTATAAGCTTCTAAAGAGCTGAGCGTGGAATGAGCCCTTTGTGCGGAACAAAGTTTTACAAAGAACACTGTCGAATAATATCTGCTGGGTATTCCCCTGGAGTCAGGGGGGCGGGGGGTGTCACACACGACAGACAGTCACACACGCATACCAAAATGGACAAAGACAAGGGCTTTTCAACTAGAATCGTGTGCAAATATTCTCTACACTTGGAATTTAATGTACCCTCACTCACCCACTTCCTTTCTCCCATCCACTCTCTTGTGACAGAATATCCCCTTTGTTCCATGTTCTAAGAGAGAGGGTTGAGGCGCTGGGCTGCTGGGGCTCTGGGAGCAGACATGAATAAATGGACTGTCCTTCATTGAAGCCTGAGGAGAGCAGCCAAACACCCCAAGCAGGAGATCTTACATCAGTTATCAAAGAACATTTTTGGGGGGAAAAAATAAAATGAAATTTCTACCAGTGAAGTTTGTTTACAGGAGCTTGAAGCTCCACATGCATTTGCATGAGCTTGTTGTGAACACCATCTGGTAAACCTGAGAATCCCGATGTCTGGACTCCAACTGACAGCAATTTAGTCTGGACCCCGTCCACATCTTATTTTTAGGACATTATTTTCATGTGTTGGATTGCAAAATTGGCCCAAACAAACAAAAGAAGACATGGAATATCAGAGAATTTGGTAATATGTGGAGTTGATCAAAATAATGTTAGTGATGTTTGCAGTAAAGTCATGACAGAAGAAAATCTTATTTCTACAGTATCTGTTCTGTGTGATGTGATGTTTTCAGCCAAGGCTAAACCGACCGCCATGGCGAAGAGACCAGACCTAAATACAACATGGCGCAGGAACACTAACAACAGAACCACAAAGACATGATGATGATCAACAAGTCATATCAGAAAATACAGAAAATGTTGTTCTTAGAACATTATAGGTTTTTTTAAGAAACAAACAATCCCAATGTTGGAACAAAGACGACTATCCAGAAAGTTTCTAGGGCAAAAAAAAAAATCTACCACTAAAATTACAAGGAAAATCCCAAACATGTTTTCTTTTTTTGTTTGTTTGATTTTTGATAAGAGCAATCCAAAACGTTTCTCCACCAGCACCATCAAGACCTCCGTTTTTTTTTGTTTGTTTTTTTTATCAGTATAGGTTATTTAATTTTAAGTAAGACCATTACACACTTGTGGTAAAATTGAAACAAAGACTGTATACAAGGACCAGAATTGCACTGAAAGTGTCTCTATCCATCCATAATGCACCTAAAGAAGTAGATGATACCATGAACAAAGGGCAAGAGCAGTTATTAAAAAGCAGTCTGTCAGAACAGAAAGTGAACATTTGATTTAACAAAGCTACAACAAGCTGCTCTGTTTTAGCATAGAGTACATTACTGGAACAATCCCCCCCTTTGGGTTCAGTACCTAAAAATAGAAAACTAAATTGCATATAGGCTTTAAAACATGAAGAAGAAAAAAAGCAACATATTCCCATTTATTGCCCCGGAAGGCCTGTATTCAACAGCTCTGGTTCCAGAGTGTGGAATTAGTCTTACAGTGTTAAAGCACTGCCACAGTATGAAATGTCGAAACATTTATTCCCCAGTAAAACCAATGTGACTCTGCTTCACGAGCCACTTACTTCATACTGAATGAAACAACAAAAAGCTCTTTTGGCTTTCTTAAATGTTTTACAATAAAGAAATTAATTCGGTGAAATGGTGCTAAATACGTAAATTCATATAAAGGTACTCTCCAATTTAGAATGATGAGACAACAACAATAACAAAAAAATAAATAATATTTGGATTGGTATGCAACAAGAAAGTGGCTGAGAGTTTTTTTCTAATAAAGAAACAGGTTTAAAAAAGGGGTTCCAATAAATATTACAAAACACATTTTTTGTTGTTTTGTTTTTGAGTGCAAAGAAATCTTTAAAGGTCAATATTTTGATGTTTTGTAGCAACAAATAAGTTGATTTTTGAGGTGTTTCATTCTAAAAACCACAACATTCAGTCTGAATTAGAAAATTGAATATCAATTTGAGATTTTCTGATCAGCATTTTCAGCGTTCATTGGTGTGTGTAGATGATGGAGACGATTCGTCCAAGAAGACGAATCCACAAAATTCCACGATTAATTATGGTTTATGAGAAGATTAATTGTTAATGTGAGAAACCTCTTATGTCTCAGCTAAATTTGACAATCGCAGAAAAGCTGCCATGATATTTGACCATATACTTTCTTACACTCTTCATGCAATAAAGTTATGTGAAGCAAGCAGCTCACACTCCGGTGAGCCATCTGATGTTTTATTGTCATTAGGTTTTTAAAGGTAACATCAGTGAGCTCTGTGAAATAACTAAAATAAACGTAACCCAGAATAGTCTGAACTGTTTTTTCCTCAAAACAGGAATATCCATGAACATCCTATGTATGCTCAATTTAACTCCACAAATTCAACAATAATGTGATATTTTTATCTAATGGTCCCATCCAAATTTAGAGTAAACAAAGTCTTTGAAAATTAGGCGAGGTGGTTAGACTGTTTGACTAATCCTGACAACCTTTCAAAACATATTTAGAAATTGGGAGATATCTTAATGTTAATGTGTGACAGCGAGAGAGGTTTTTAACAATTTCCAATGTGTTTAAAATGAGTTAAAATAGATCTGCTTGCTTTTTTGAAAAGCATCCAGAGATCACCTTTGCAGTAAGTTTGCTGTATTAACATAATTTAATTAAACCTGCCTCAGTTTTAATCTGGTTGTTTTAATCTTTGAATCAGTTTGCAACTAATATGTTATTTTTCTTTTGAAATAACAAAAGTACACAATGCATATATAGAAAGGAACAACAATGCAAGATGCATTTTACATACTTCTTATGTTGAGCTAGTTCATGCAAACAAACTGCTCAAACACAGTAGAGGGCGCTGTGTGCAATACTCTTTAAATCACTTATTGAATGAGCACATCTTTTACTACATGGTTATAATTTACTGAATAAAATAGAGCTCTTTACGTAGAGAGTGATTAAGGGGCCTTTGTGTTTTTCTTTTTTTCTAAGTCTAGTGGTCCATTGTAGCGGTCGTGCTGTGCGCTCTATCAGTACGCTCACATGCAGACACGGATATACACACACTGCCAGGCAACTCTCTTGACAATGAAGTGTTCTAATTAGTGTGGATAAACAGTGGACTTGAACAAAGAGCTTGTTTAAAGCTAATACGGCTTCTGCCGCGATTGATCTGTTAGTTCTGGTTTGAGAAAAGGTCACGAAGAGGTAAACATCAACAACTCCAGAGAATCCTGTCTAGAAAAAAAAATCAGCAGAAAAGCTACAGAGTCACCTGAGTGTTTGAAAAAAGTGCTCTAGCATTAAAATTGATGGATTGATTTACAGATTGAAATATGCAGTGAACTGCAACATTGGTAACTTCATATCTGATTGATGCTGAGAACAGTTTTATGATTTATTCAGCTCCAATGCTGTAGCAGTACAGGAGTGCATTTTACTAATAGTTCAAGATGTAAATATAATATATGTTGAGATACAGGTCAGACATCTGGTGCTAAGTTTTCAAGTAAAACATATAAAAAAAGTTTGATCATAAATAACTAATTTTTCATTTTTTCCTCTTTTCTATTCTTAAAAGAACATTCCTCTCACTCCTTCAGTGGTTTCAAGAATTTCTGTTGCCTAAATGAAAAAAAAAAACATTTTTTTTCTTGTATTGGTTTCTCTTAGACCAGAGCACAACATTACTACAAGCCTCATGTTAAATGTTTTATTTTGGGGTTTATAGGTTTAGAAAAATACCACCCTGCAGCTGATTTAAAGTTGGCAGCCAGTCAACATTTTTCCTTCTTTGGTGCACAAGCACATGGGATTAGAATATTACCACACAGCAGTTTATATGTCTTGTTCTAATCTCCTCCATAAAAAACAGACACATATTACAACATATTAATAGCTTTACATAAACAGTGATTTTAAAAACCTTGAAACTATTCCTAACATAATATTTTAAGTATGGGTTAGTCTATTTTTATTTTTTTTAATTCTTATGGTTTTATTTTTAGAGCTATGGAAGTCACAACAAACTGTGTAAGTAGTTTAAATTGATAACTTATGGTTTTAATAACATATGTAGCTACTTAACAGATATATGGAGATGTAACTATCAATGGGCCAGAAATTGGATTTATACTTTTGTCCCACCCTGACTGCCTCTGATTGGTAAAATCAGGTCAAATGCAGAAAAAACAGATTTTTTTCCAGATTCAGTAACTGCATCAAAATGAACTTAAACTAGTTTGGTCTATAAATTTATCATACTTCTAGCCCCCTTTTGAGATGAGCAAAAACAATGACTAGATACTAGATTGGGTACATATGATGCATAAATCAGAATAATCTTGATATCTTTTATCAACTATGAACTTTCAAATACCTAATTCTATATAGGAACCTGCAGAAAATGTTCAATCTTTTATGTGTTATTGAAAAAAGTGATAATTTTCAGCATGTGACAGTGATAATGATGCAGCAGAGAATTGAAGGGAGTTTCATTAAATCAGAGCAGTAAGGTCATGTGGATAGATCATAGGACATATGCAATATTAGTAAACATGTGATATCACGAATAACAGCTGTATGAATATCAGCATAAATCTTTATAACAGTCCTAAATATAAAATTCATTTTAGTGACAATCTTGTTAAATGCATACATTTCTCATGATGGTGGAACTAGTAGTGAGTTATATTGGATGAAACACTTTGATCTTAAATCCCTGAGCAAACTACAAAGCCAGTTCCTTCAGCAGAATTATTTCAAATGTTCATAGGTAAGAGTGAATGTAGGCCTTTCAATAATAACACTCCCAGTTCCTCAGGCAGAACTACAACAAGCAGAACAAATGAATGCCAGTGCATTTCTAAAAAAAAATAAGTTAAAAAAAAATAACAGGAACATCGATGGGAATAGTAGTGAACATACAAAATGTAGAACTTTAAGGTGTAAACTCAAAATAGTAGCAAACATCTGGATGAACTGCATGCAAGACTATTGAAAGCTGAAGATTTGTTATGAATTTTTAAACACCCTCAGAAGCCTTTCCGAAAATAACGGGTCAATAAACAAAACAGAAAAATATTCAAATGAATTACATAAACTCTAATGTTTATGGTCCAGGATTTGTATGCCTGTGCCTTTTGGCAAAAAACCCCCAAAGAAACAACAACAAAAAAAAAACTTTCTCAAGTACCGATGCTGAGGATAGGAAAAGCTGTGAGGCTTGCAAAACTGCATTGATTATAAATGGGGGAAGCGATACAGGGAAGTGAAAACAGAGATGTGGGGGTTATGGAATAGATGAGACAGTGACTGAGAGGAACACCGGAAATAAACATGACATATGAATATTAAGAAGCAGGGGAAAATAGGATGCAAGGAGGGGAAATAGACGGTGAGGGAAGGAGAGATTATCTTCTCTGTGTGGATGGGAAGGCTAATCCTTAACATGGAACAGATTAAGTGCATGACACAAAATGCACATTTATGAGGCAGAGCCGTCAGCTAAGGAACACTGCTTAAAAGGATTGCACACAAAAACACATCCTGCAGAGCGTATGATAGTACTTCTTACAAAAAAACTCACACAACCTTCTTTTTTTAATACTATGGCAAATGAAAAGAGGATTAAACGTGGGTTTGCAAAATGTAGGCATCTAATATTAGCACATTAAAAGGTAGTCCTGGCGTTCTCTAAATATACAGTTACCTGGTTATATTTACAAAAACAAGAAGGCATTAAATTGTGTGCTTCTGACATAACTAAAACTCTGGAAGCTTGATACAATCAAAAAACAAACAAACAAAAACGAGACAACAAACAAAAACATGGTTAAAGAATCCAGCTTCCCTTGAATATGCTCCCTAATTATCTCATGTTGAAAATAACAATATCCCGTTTGTATTTTCTGTTTAGTCCATGGAAATTAGGGCGAGAAGCAACAGGATTTCTGGGGAATTATATACACCCATAGTGCCATCTAGTGTCTCCTGGAAACACATGAGCACAGACCCAGATCCCAGCCAGATTAGGTCAGGTGTAACGAAGTCAACCTAATGTTAGTGCAACCCCTGAAAAAGCTCAAGTATGATTAATGCCAAATCTGTATGATAAAAGGACACGGAAGAACAAAAATTCAAAGGAGTTTTACATCAGAGGAAAGTGAGGAAAGAGCTGCCGTAACTAAAGAGGAAACGCCATCAGCTGTCCTCACAGCAACTGATATATGAGGATAAATAATTAACAACATATAACTAAAATGATTTAATATGTGTTACATTATGAATCAAATCATGAACTCATTAAGTCTGATTATGACTTTTTATTTGATCAGCCAGTCAAAACGATAATCGCACAGATAATTTATTCTAATTTAAATATTTTAAAGCTCTCTGCTTGAGATGAAATCCTAGTTGGGGATTAAAAAGGGAGATGGCTCAACAGGAGCGGAAAATGTGAATCATTTAATTTACCTCCTGTGAGTTTCAAGATATTAATCGAAGTGAAGACGAGTCGCTTGACAAACCACAACTGTATGACTGACACGCGGCCATGAACAAAGTGTACTGATGATAATATGAATATATTTTCATCAACCAGTGCAAATCAGCTGAAAAATCTAACAATGTGAAGGACTGTCACTGCATAAAGTAAAAACAAGCAGCCATGAAACAAATCTATGCCACAGCAAGATTAAAATCAGAAACTACACATACATACTATGCACTAAGCAAAAGTGTGACATGTATATATAACATGGAGCGGGGAAAAAAACTTCTGTCAGAAAATCAGTAAATTCCACATCTTTCCTCATTTCTACTGCAGTATTGGATAGCAGTGCAATATATCCGCTGTTGCTGATGAAATTCAATATACAGCAGATGAAGGGAGCCACGTCCTGTAAAATCTATTACCAAGCACAGCAGAAAGACTGCAGCTTTGCGTGTCGATTTGAGTGAATACTCCATAACAGCATACACACTGAATAAAACAAACTGTCCCTTTCTCCACACATCCTCAAAAGAGTCGCTTCAGGACTTCTGAGCTTGTTTCTCCATCTGCTTCACTTCTCCTCTCTCCTTCAGGCTGCATCCATCTCCAGTGTGTGCTCCCCTCTCCTTCATCAGCTCTAAACAAGATTACAGTTGCCGCTTTTTAGCTAAATATATTCTAGCTAACAGGGACATCTCACCATCCAAGACTTAATAAAATAGTTATCACTATTTAGCTAACTGCAGTCAAACTGTTTGTCTGATCACTTCGCTACAAATCGATGTGCTGCTGATTGATAAATTGTTTTTATAGAGCTATCATCGAAATCTTTGATTTATTTATTTTTTTAAAATTTTGTCACATTCTAACTTTAAACGTACAATATGACAATCTTTTTTTCCCTAACACATTAGGTTGCTATATTTAAATGGACAGTAGAATTGAGTGCTAAGTTTGTGAGTTTCTATGCAGGCCTTGTGATGGACTGTCCAGTACGTAACCTGCCATTTGCCCAGGAACAGCTGGGAAAGGCTTCAGCACATCTGCAGGACTGAACAAGACAAAGTGACTGTGAAAAACGAACCAGTGACTTCTTCTAGAGTAACACATTTTCTAAGCCAACTCTCCAAGGAGATTATTTTACTTTTTTTTTTTTTAATTCAAAAGTCTTACCAGATCTAAACAGGCTTCAATTGAAACTGGGTCAAAATATTATTTGCAGACAGAGTGAGAAAAAAAAATACAACACATTTTAATTCGTTGCAGTAAAAAAAAAATGCTCTGATTTGATGACAGATTTTTTGTTTTGTTTTAGAGAATAGTCCAAGCCGTTTCAGGCTCCATTTTTCATCCCTGTTCAGTCTCTTGAGAGGGGCTTGGAAGAGATTTCCGAACTGTCATTAATTATTTGCACCTCCACTGTCAGCTAAATTCAGAGCGAGAGATGGAGAATAGGTTTCCATTTCTGTCAAAGTAACCCAATTTGAGAATAAAAGTAACTCAGCACACCCGGGGAAAAACATTATCTGAATATTGCGTCAAAATTGTATATTCTGAAGGAGGCTGTGAATAACTTTAAATGATTACAGGAGAAGCTCAAACTGTGAGAGAAATATGTCAAAATCTACCTAGGGGGCTAAACATTGAGAATGCAAATTTTGTTTTGCAAAGTTGTTTTTTTTTTTAAAACTTTTTATCACTTTTATCCCAAAACACACAAAAGCAATTTTAAAGTCAAAATATAAATATACATGCATACACAATTGGGGAAAACTACTTTTTTTAAAAAAAGCTTTGACTTTTACCCTAATATTTGCTTAGTTGCTAACCCTAAAAACACACAGACTTGGGAAATACATACACAATAAAATAAAATAAAAAACTATAATATATTTAGAACACATTCAGAATGTATGCATGTCCTTTATCTTCTTGTATGATTGGATTGGTTGTCTTTTTCATGTGTTGTGAATTGGTGCAAAATAAATAAACTGAACACAACTGCTTTTTACCCAACTTGCACTAAATCTTAACAACAATCATCGTAAATTTGTGAAAATCCCCAATGGCTACAAATGCTCAGTAAGGTCACAAAGAGGTAGTGCTTTTTTATATAAGGATTGATATTTGAGGTTTCTGGTTTACTTCCTGTTTGATTTGCATCTGCAGATCTGCATTTGCATGCCTCTGGTCTGTGCTCTCCAAGCAAAAAAAAAAAAAAAAAAAAAAAAAAAAAGTGAAGGTCTAATTACAAGACATAAGAGGTCCAGATACAGTATCCCCAGCTTGACTTTACATCTTTTGGGAAAGATAAGAAAAATCCAGCTCCACTTTTCTGTCCACTTCCCTTTAAAGCAGTGTTACTCTGTGAAAATTTCCTGCCCACATTAGCCAACATCTTGGCATAGTTTTAGTTGAATTACTGCCAGACTTGCTGATGCTGCTCTGTTAAAAATTACTGTACTCTTTGTTGTTTCTGGATGTGAAGGTGAAGGAAGGATGAATCAATTTCGATAGATTCTTTGGGATTTCATAATTATGTTTTAGCTACAGTAGGAATACTTTCATGGAAACTGCGATTTTTTTATTTTATTTTATTTTTTACATATTTGATAAAACTCTCACTATGTCATGGCAGTGTACTATGAGACAGTTTATCTGTGAACAAAGAGCTCCTACACCTTCTCCCAACCAGAAGCAACCAACCAGGAGTCAGGTCTAAGCTTCGTCAATGACCCTTGTGTATGGGCTGCTCACACGCTCACTGATCGCTCACTGCGCTGCACCTCCTTCCCCACAGTGGAGCCTGCTGTGAATACTCACATTTCATGCTTCTGGTGCACGGTAGCACTGTGGTTATGCTTTCAGCATTGGCTATTAATATAACTAATTTATTTGGAATTGGGGCCTTTCTCACAGCACCTTCCTCAAATTTGCATAGTAAACTGCAGAAACTTCATGCTTCGTGTGTTTCTCAGTCCTGATCTGCCACAAAATACACACATGCAAAGGAGCCCAGGTAAATATTGCATTTTCACTTAGGGCACATCACCCCCAGTTCTGATGTCCTTACAACGGCCAAACATAGAGAAGCAGACTCCAGTTATTAACAATAATCTGTAACAAACATCCAGAAAACTGCAGAAACACACAGCTCCATTAAATCAAGACTAAAAACCCATCTGTTTAGGGTTGCCTTTGATGAATAAGAACTGAAATAGTAATTTTATTTTGTATCCCAACTTTTCTTTGCTTCCCTTTATTTTGTAACTGCAATGTACTGCATCCAGCCTGTTGGTTTATGTTTTCATCATGTAAAGCACTTTGAATCATCCTGTTGTTGAAATGCGCAACACAAATGACCTTGCCTTTGTCTTTACTCCTCCAACAATCTCACTGTGACATGACATTTTTCTAAAAGAAATAAGGAAACAATAAACATTAAAACCATCACAGAGCCTCACTTCAAACAATCCAAAGAAACCTTTCAGTCAGCCAAATAAGCAGGCCTGTCATAAGATGTTTGATGTGTTTTGACACAAGGACTTATAAACTGCTACATGATTCCAATATTTGATCTAAAACAGCAACGGTGCTCATCTCAGCTTCAGTCTAGGTTTGGACCATCCCCAGATACGAAATATGCAATGCGTGATTCAAGGTGGACCTTCTAAACAACAGGTAAGGAACCTCTTCATCTTCCTTGGCTATTAAACTGGATTGAGTCATTGAATTGTTGGTAGCTTGTTCAGTACAAGTGTCGTCCACTAAAATGTAAAATATGTGGCTCTGAAGTCCAGTTGCAGACAACAAAGCTGTGACAGAGAATTGAAACTGTGTCAACAACAAAAACAATATATATATATATTACTGAGTTAAAATAAGCGAGTTATTTGTTATATTGTATATAATCACAGTCACACTGAATCTTTTTCACAAGCAATTTTTGTTTCACTCTCAATATAAAGTTAATGTTAATATTTGCCGTTTCAATTATGTTTTGCAATGTCTTTTTTTTTTGTTTTTATTTTAAGCTGTCATTGCTTTAGCCCCATAATGCCATAGCAACAAAGCAAGTGAAATGAAATGTCTTTCTCTTCAATACAAAAAGAAATGGGTCTTAAATCATGTGTGAAAAAAGCTGTTCAGCCTCAGCGAAAGACCTTTTTCATCATTCCGCCTGCAGGACATGAAATGAACAAGAATGTATTAAATCTCTTGGGAAAAGAAGAAAAAAAAATCTAAGAAAAACAACCTACAAAAACCCACTTGTGTAACTCAATTCAAAAGTGAATTTGTATAGAGTGAGATTATGTGGATACTCAGAACAACAGCGTTGTGATAACATTTTCACATGAAGTCCTGATGTAATTATCCGGACTCATTCAAACACAGTCAGAGTCGTTATAGTTTCATATCTCAGCGTAAATAAAGGGCAGAAAGACAAACTCCCAGCTCCATTCAGAGGGGACCATGGTGGTTTTCCTGTTCGCCAACCAAACGTTTTTTTTTTTTTTTTTTTTTATGTTAGATCACCTTCTAAACACAGCTGAAGAATGCTGCTGAGTGGCAGCGGTGGGGGCATTGTGATTGGGGGCAGGACTGACTTTTTTTTCCCATGAGGCCGAGGTTGCATGGGTTATGAGAGTATTGCTTTTGTTGGGGTTTTCTAAGAGCTGGTTTCCTTTCTCGTGAGATGAGGAATTCAGTAATGAGATCTAAAAATGCCATGTTGCAACTGTAATTCTTTATTTGCTTTATGGGAAAGCCAGTGGTGGAGGAGGACAGCAGAAGGCTGGAGTCTGTCCAGTGTTCTCCCGAACACAGAGGGCTGATTCAATATCACTTTTAGGGCTTGAATGTACAATAAAATGTTATCTCGCTGGCCCACATGCAAAGCTTTTCTCTAAAGAGTCAATTGTCCAACAGTTTTCTGTAAGAAAAAAATAACTTAACACTTATGAGCGCTTATTCTTCATCAAGCAGTCAACCCTGTGAAGGCTGGGAGCACTTCTGCAATAAAAGTGATAAGCTGAGAAGTGCAGCTTTAGGTCGATGGAGGTTTTGTATCTGATTTGATCCCCAAGGTCAGAGCTAAATCCTTTGGCACTCTCAGGTTTAACCTGGAAATGTGAAAAATCTCTTCTGACTTCAGGGAAGTATGGTGTCGTGCCCTCAATTTTAGCAAAGTAAAACTTTATTTTGTTCAGGAAGTAATGTCAAGCCAAACCATTTCCAAGGTAAAAATCTCAGTAAGGTAATATTTAAGATAACCCTCACTATAAAATAGCGGTGGATCTTTTGACCAGATACAAAATGTCCCTGGTTCGTGACTTCATATCTTCAGGTAAACGTCTCCAATTAGAAAGAGGCAACATGAAATTAGAAATACATCGATCACTGATTTTTTTTTTACTATTTTCTAATTATTATGAAGCTCTGACCTGTTGATGTGCATTCTGATCTCTCTTTAGATTCTGTAATTAAACTACATTGAAAATATTTATTTCAATTCAATTCAAAAATACTTTACTGTAGGAAAGTTAAATAGCCTTTCTTCAAAGTAATGGTGATAGAAGGATGGGTATACAGAATGGATGTATACGTGGTTGGAGGGACATTAAGCTGTCTATGTAGCATCTTATATTAGCAACAAGAGCTCCCTTGGTTACTAAAACGTCAGATTCAATACGTATTCCCTTTGTTTGTTTCATGACAAATTAATGAAACAGGGCAATGTTTTTGTAACATGTAAACCCTTCCTGTTACTTTCTATAAGTTTTCTTCTCTCTTGCTCTGCCACAGCCTGAATCAACAGAAGAGATGAACTGATGTGGGATATTAGTGTCGTTGATTCTGTGACCTTTTAGAGCTTGCACAGAACAAACCAATGGTTTTGGAAAACACATGGTTTTTAAGTTCCAGGTCATCAGTGCTGGTAAAGTTGAGGTTTTCATTATGGCGTCTGGTGCAGACAATTCAAAAGGCTAAAATACCCAAAAGAACAAAACATCCAAAATGCACTTAAAACAAAGCAGAAGCCAAACAAGAGAGCTAGCTCTTCCACTGCATAAATTCATTGTGTGAAGTTCTGAAATTACTGCTAGTGTATTAAAAAAAAGTGTCATCTTCTAATTTAAATCAAGATGCATATGACAAATAGTTTGTTATCCGCAACCTACCAATTAACATTCCTTCCAACTCTGTGGAGGACACAGAGCAGATAATCTGGTTCTAAACTGGCAGAACTGAACGGGATACATAAACCCTGCAAGGGAGATGATTATAAACTACAAAGGAGAGATTTAGATCATGTTTGTCAGTAGGAGGGGGTGTAGATGTGTCTCATAAATCTAAATGAGAAATCCACAGTAAGTTAAGAAGGCTAAAAGGAGGTGGAGAAGGAGTAGAAAGGCTAAGAGAGAAGAAAAAGAACAGAGTGTGATTGTGCCCGTTTCTCCCCAGAAATCCGTACCTTTAGTCTGACAGCAGAGGTCAGTGAGACAGAAATTAGGAAGGATATTTCACAGTAAATTAGGTAAAGATGCCAATCCTTGCACCTTGCACAACCTTTAATGTTTCTAAGTAACAAGTGGTGACAGCAGACATGAAGAGGACACTGTCTTCTTCAATTCTGCTCCAGACTGCCTCCACAGGACAGCCTCAACTGGATGCTTTTGTTGTGCCACTAACAAAGCAAAGTATCTGACACTAAATTAAATACTGCTATTAAAGATGCAGCAGATAGCTTTTATAAAAATATGTGTTTTACATATTTGTTAAAACACATTGAGACAGAATCTGTGAAAAACATCAAACTCCTCTGCCTCCTCCCTATGGTGATGCTTCAGCGATACAGGAATGATACCATTGATGCACTCACTTTATGCACAGCTCGCTGCTAAATTTTGTTTAGAATATAACCTTTGAAAGCAGCTTTGGATACCTTTATGTCAGCCAAGGCTACCCCAGTGTAACACGTCACACAAAGGTAACTACACCCTCTCATCTGAATACAGGACACACTGCCACCATCCGCTCCAGTTTAAAAGAATTACATTGCAACATTTTACAGCTTAACATTTACACAATCAACTGAATTTGTTGCGTCAAAGACACGGTTGCAGCTCGTCTTGATTTGTGTTTTGATTGTCACTTTTCTGTCCCACTAAAACAGAACAATTTGAGGCTGTCAAACTGTGAAAACCTCCACGGGTATGAATACTTTTACAAGGCACTGCCCTCTCACAGCCAGACAAGAAGCTTAAATCAGCCTAAAGAGAAAAGAAAAGTAATGCTTCTGCCAATATTGTGAGTGCATCTAGTGAAGAATCCAACAGATATTGTTTAGCAAGTTTTAATGGATTCCTGTTCTACACCACAGCCGTCATGAAAATGACACTAAGGCCATATTAATTTGACCGAGCGGGAGTCTGCTATAGATTGCCAGTTAACTTTGTTTTGTCTTAAGTAGCTCATTCATCGCAACTTCATTGCTTTAATTTATAGAAAACTACTTTCCTCTGTTGCACTATATTGGAAAGAAATGAATGGAAATGAGCACATGTAAACACACCATCGCTGACTAAAACGAAGTTAAAACACAGAGAAACTGCAGCTGCCAATTTGAGCACATAACTGAGTAAACAACAGAAAAAAATGATTCAATTATCTTTATGAAGCTACTCTAATGAAACTGATAGATAGAAGCTCATATATGAAAATTGATAAACTAATCAGGCAATAAACAATTCATAAAGAACCCATCAAAATATGATTATTAAAACCAGGCTAAGTTTGTGTTCCACCTTCTTCCTGCCTGTTGTCATTTCAGCTGTTTGTCATCATTATTCACACTAATTGAAAATATCATCCAGCAGTTTCCTGAGGGTCAATCTCATAAGGTGGAAGTAAGGTAAATTCATTCAACCAAGTGTGGCAGTTGTACAATGACAGACACATTTATGCAGATCTTTATTTACTCCTGACAGCAAATGTCTACTACAAATTCATCTATAGGATCTTTACTCTGCATAGTAAACCATATGTCCTTGTTTTTTCACTTCCGATTAAAAAGAGGGGGAGGATGGGTATGTGTGTGTGTGACTATATGCACATGTGCATGAAGGGCATGAAGGACACAGTAGTTTCCCAAAGGAGGGATTTATCTGAAAACAGCCTCTCGTGAGTTGGCTTGATCTCAGCCCTTCGTTCTTCGGGGGTGGGCTGTGAATGCCTGTGTATTTTCAGAGTTGGGGATTTTGTAGGTTTTTCATATGGCTGCACGTCCATAGATGCCTCTAAGCGCTAATCGGACTGACAGTTTGGTCCAGCTTTCAGCTCAAGAGATGGCCCACCAGCAAGGTCTCAATACCTGTCTGCCGAGGAGCCTTATCTGCCATAAGATGACAGAGGAGAAAGATGCTGCTCTCCCAACACTCTACCAGGGCAAAAACTGAACTGTCTTGCCTCTGTCCGCCTCTTGTTTGTCAGCCCAACACTGGGAGACCTCTGCTTCTTTAGGCTCAGCTGGACATGACAGCTTGGCACAGTGTCACAGTTATTCTGTAAGAGGCAGGAGGGGATGACGCTGTCATGAAGCACTCTGAAAGAACACATTTGGACATTCACTTCACTTCTTCTATTCAATTGAGCATGATTTATTTTTAAAAAGGGTAAAGACTTTGTGAAGGTAGTCCTTTAAACTTAGTCTTACTGGTCCCACATCCTCACATGTTCTCCTGTTTCTAAATCTAATAAATGCACTAATTAGATAAAACTGCAAAGAACTCTTGACTGCATCAGTAAAGCACTCCTACACGCCATCTGTCTTGTTTTTCTTCTTCTGTCAGGGGCAAACTGTGAGCCTATTAAGATAAGATGCCCACTTATCGATAGGTGGGGACTTCCATCAGTCATCCAAAAACAGCTTGAACAGGAGGACCCTCATAATTGAATATTAAACCCCTGATGAGGGCTGAGATTAAATAGTGTGATGTCGACTGGAGGCTTCGATGTGTTTCTGCCGCTGTGCTGGCAAAGAAGCGACTGACTGACCTCAGTATCCCACCGTCCTACGGTAACCTATCGTTTGGATATAAAAATCACCACTGGCACAAATTCATGCAGAAGAAACTCTCTGGAAATGACTTAAACCTGATATGATTCAGTTCCCAGTCAAACTAAACTAAATTATTAACTAAGAAGATATCCAAACCCTACCTTACAGTAAATTTAACATACATACAAACTAAAATAAGTGTAAGCAGACTTTCAGGTTGTTCGGCACACCAGTGAAAGGAAACTCAAAATTAGGTATTCCCAATAAGACAATCGTTTTTTATTTAGTTCATTTGTGCCAAACAACTGAAAAAATCTAAAAAGAAGAACAAAAACTCAACATTTAATTTTTATTTGGCTTGAAACCAAAATATGCCAATAGCATTCTTTGGTGTTTGGTTTTGGTTACTGAATCCATTATTTTGATGCCAGCAAATGTTGCGAGAAACATGAGTATCTGAACATTAGGCAGCGGTTATTATTATCAACACAAAGCCTATTAATCTACAGCAGAAGACGAGGTCACAATGAAATAATCAGATTAAAAGTAAAGTTGCATAATGTTGGATTTTTCATCATACCTAATATGCTAATGTTTTCCAACTCAATCTATCTCCCAGCGCTGACAATGATGTATTCATAGATTTTTTTTTTCCACTCTAACTCCATCAAAACCCCTCCCTACATTTGAATGAACATTGCACCCACTGATATAATGCCCCACTGGCAGAACCACATCAGAAACAAAGCATGTTCAGGCTGCAGCTGCAGCCTGCAAAGCAGATAACCTCAGATTTATGTGTAGGATGCATCCTGATGGAAATTTCTTTAATTTTCTATAGCGTAGTATATTAACTTTTAGGACCGTGACAAAAAAAATCGATTCACAGGAGAATCATGATTGTTATTTACAGAATCAATATAAAATACTCCATTTTGTAACTATATTGGACATCCTGATGCCATTCCACAGCCGGTACTGGAATATGCGCATGCATGGAAAGCACAAAAACAAATTACAAAAATGAAAGAGAGAGAGAGAGAGATTCAACCGCCCCTGTGTTCATTGAAGGCAAACATTTGGGCTCATTATGGTTTTTACAAAACGCCTGGGAAGACCAAGCTTCACATGAGCTTTACCGTGGTTCGCAAAATGAAGACTGTGTGCTTTGGGAACGCCGCAAATGTGCAGAGCCAAAGTACAGCTGATCCAAGGTAAAGCAGAGCCTCCTGTGCAGAGCTCTGTGTGGTGTGATGTGTGATTGGTCAGACATTTTTTGGCCGCGTTTTATGCAGAAATGCACTTGGAAAGCAAAGTTGATCTTTTGCTTCAACTTTCACTACCTCCACTTTGCGTTTTTGGATCCGCGGGAGGCATGGATACTTTTAAGAAGCATTATGTCTGACGCGGTAAATAATTATGTACATTTGTGTAACTCTTCACTAAACTACACTGTGAGATGGCTATAAACTTCTGGATAGAAATCTCCCCTGTCATCCACAGAGGAGACTGTTTCGTTAAAGTAAAATGGAGAACGCAGGGAGGGAGTAAATCCGTCTAAGAATGAATTAATGTTTAGAAGCTAATAAATGTGAAAAAGATACTTTTAATGTCTCCATTTGTCATTCTGCCCTGCAAGGCAGACAATAGTAGGTCATAAAGATCCTTGGTACAACTATAAAATGAAGCATAAATCATTATGAATAATTTCTTTGAATCAAAAATTCGATTTTGACTTGAATCGTGGCCCCAAAACTCTGAATCAAATCAAACTGTGAGATAGTAAAAAACTCCCACTTCTATTAGATATATGGGAAATAATTTCTCAACATATCATTTTAAAACCTTATTGCGCTTCGCCTCTAATGGAGGCGATAGCATATCCGTCCACGTCACCTGTGACAAGACAATGTGACATTCCTGTGAAGTTAATTATCCTACCAAAAACATTGAAGTAAAAATTAAATAAACATGTGTACTATTTTTATGTTTACTAGCTGACACATTTTACGGATATTTTCTTAAAGCCAAAAGAGGAAAAAATAGAAAAGTCATTAATGGTTTTGTTCTATCCGTTCATATACGAGTTCTGCAGGTGAGAGATAGAGCATCCTTCAGGGTTACTGACATAGAGGTGTGTAGAAAAGCTTTAAAATAAATGGTTGTTAAGAAGACTTGGTGCCCTCAAGATGCTGCTCTTTGCTGCATTTTTCTAGCAATGAGCTTTGAAGATTTATTTCTTTTTACCATCTTGTTCATTGTGACAAGATAGACTTGTGTCTTCATCCAGCCTAGTTTGTCACCAGTTACAGTTGTTAAAATATTATTGTTCATTCGTCTGAGTGCAGATAAGAGGAACTTTAGGAACCTAGCTAGTTTCTTTGAACTATTTATAAAAACACAGTACATCCATCCATTTTCTTACACCCTTGTCCCTAGTGGGGTCGGGAGGGTTGCTGGTGCGTGTCTCCAGTGAGACGTTTCAGGCAACAGGCGGGGTGCACCCTGGACAGATTGCCAGTCCATCGCAGTATCTATGTACATATTTAAAGAACATACAAATAAAAACATGTATTTTTATTTCCCTTCTCATATTCTCATATTTAAAATACCTCAATTGAGAACAAAGTGGAACCACGGTCAAATCCCTTGTCTTTTGTGCTCAAACTTTAGGAATAAAGCCGGATAATTTGGATTTCTTTATGAAAGTCAAAACATATGGAAAAAAAAAAGTTATCTTCTCTTTCCCATTGAGAAGACTGGCTAAAAAAGTTGGAAAAATAAAAGTCAGAAATGATGAGTTGAAAGCTAACACTGGATATTCTGGAAAAGTATAAGTAGCTAAAAGTTTTATTTTACTCTACAGGAAAAATTAAAGGTCACTAAGTGTCATACTGGTGAAATATACTGATTTTCCAATGTGGAGTTGTTCAATCTTCAATTAATAACATATTCAGTTATATTTATTAATATAATAAATATACATTAATGCAATAAATGGTGCATTTCCTTTACTGCTTTCTACACATCTTTACCAGGGAGCGTGGTGCACAATGTTAACGAAGTCAAGCAGGTACACTACTTAACTATTCTCGGAAGTCACTGCAGCTGCAACAACGATTTCCAATCCCCCGTCCAACTCTCTGCCACAACTATAATCATCCCAGCACGTAGACACAGATATCCTGTCCTTCCAGCAGAAAAGGCACAGCTTCTGTCATCTTTATAATGTCTTAATTATCGTCATCTGAGGCTGCAACTGCGGAGCGTGAGAGAGAAATAGGAAAAGCTTGGATAGAATGAGAAAGCAGGCAGCACCCTGTAGATGTTTGATGAATGAGGGTGTCAGCTGTATTCACCCAACTAGCAGCCTCGTCTCAGAGAGTGTCAGGCCCCATGCACTGAGACCTGTCTCATTAACTACTTTGATCAGGCAGTAACAAGGAAGACATAGAGAGTGGGCTCATTCATCTTTATTATAAGACGGTGAAACAACAGTTCATTAAATGTGGTTTTATATTCCAGTACTGATCGGCGTGAAAGAGACAAAACATCATATTTTGGGTTGGGACGCAGATCTGTTTGACTGTGTTTTACAGGATGAGCTTACACTAACCAATTATTTGTCCTCTCATTTTAAAACACAGAAAAGCAACACTTGTATTGTTCAGGTCTAATGCATAATGGATGGGGAGCTGACATTTTGCACTCTGCGTTTTTGATGTCAAACCTTTTTCTGGTTCCTACTGTCACCAGCAGCAAGCCCTCAACATACCAAGAAACCAGAGCCAAACTGATGAAATATCCCTAAAGGTCACCCTGTCATATTCAACTTACTTTGAATAATTACTATAATGACTACTCTTTTCTGACTTATGCTTGTTTTCTGCATAAGTCAGAGAAAAATATGTGCATAATATATGTGCAGAATCAATTCTGAACTTGTTTCTGTCCATATTGTCTAATGTCATTCTGTATGTCGGACTGGTGCAGTGGGTGGGATGGGATTCAGCTAAGGTGACTTTCTCAGGAGTAGATCTGGATATCTACATCAAGATGTACCCAGATTAAAAAAATTAAGTGAAAATATTTCTGAAATTTTCCATAATACCAATACCCCCAATGTTTTCTTGTTTTGTTTTTTTTTTTAAACATGTCATGGACAGGCTTTAAGTCACCACATATTTTTGTTTAAATAACAGGGAAGTGCAGCTCTGCCTCTCCCAGCCTGTTGCTGCACACAAACTGGCAGCTGGCTGAAAAACTACGCTACTACACTTTGCCCTTGTATTCATAAGATAAAGATTCTGCTGTTTGGAAATATTCCGAGTTGACTAAAAACAATGTGAGGTCATGGTGTGGAACGCCAACATTTTACATTTTTGTTTAAAGTCATAGTGTAAATGCCACTCAAAGTTATAATTCATAACTTTAACAATAAAAGGATCGCTCTCTTGTTTTCACTGATATTTATGAACAACGTGCTGTGTTTACATTTTTATTTATTCAAAAATGTATTGGTACATTTCATTTACAGGTGTCAGAACCAGAAAATGTTTTTTGCCTCCCCATCAATTTCTTTTCTTAACTAAACTTTATTAAGGGGGAAAAGTTACACAAACTATGACATCGAGCAAGTTTGTCCTTTTATTGATATGAAATATAAAGTGTTAGAGCAACCAGTGTTTTCTCAAACTACCTGAAGTATAGGGCGAGCAGCTCTGCCTCCTCCCAACCTGGTGCTGTGCACTGAGAGTCAGCAGGCTGAAAGATGGCTTTCAGCCACTCATCAGCACTCATCTCTTGCACTCAAGGCAGACTCCACAGTCTGCAGTATGTCCAATGATTGTGTAAACACTGAAGGAGGACTAACACATTAACTTCTGTGCAAGTATCACAATGAGGTATTTTTACTCAAGCTTATTTTGAGACTCTCAGACCAGCTCATCCCTACTGCTGTGCAATACTGATGAGTTCAGGACCAGTTAAATATTTTTGGAAAGACTGATTATAATTTAGTCAGCTTCTTTGGAAACATTTTGGGGGGAAAAAAAGACAACTATTGTGTTCCCAATAGACGCTACAGAATACTGAGCTTATGCAAGAGTTCATCTGTCCCCCAGCACTCACTGTTTTGTTGCTCCATGCAGCATCAAAAGCTTCCCACTGGCAGCACACAAACAAAATTGATTATTTAGCCTGTTTGTGTCCTTATGTGCATCCCACCACAATAAAGCAGAGGAAAGAAGCGCATCCTACCTCCGCTTGCCGTGACAGCCCTGGATGTCGACGTGAAGAGGAGGAAGGAGAAGAGGCTCGCCGTGGAGATCACAGTTTCTTACACTGAGAAGTTTTAACGAAGGAGCGACTTAGGGATCACCCACGTTGTAGCAGCGGGTGAGTAGACGCCGTGGAGAGTATTATTAATATTACTATTATTATTACTATTATTATTATTATTATTATGACTACGCCCCAAAACAAAACTGGTCGTGGTTCCTCCGCGTCAGACCGTCAACGCTTCTCGAGGATGTTGTTGCTCTCCAACTCAGCTGTGCGCAACGGTGCGCTCACACTCTCTCCCGACGTGGTCCCCAAGCCAAACGCTCCCCGGAGGACACGTGATCCAGCCCACAGGGGGACAGGAATAGCTCTCATTCCCCTCCAAGGCAGCAGCTGGGATCGGTTTCACCGCTGCTCCATGCCCGCGCACCAAACCCGCGCTTTGCGCACCCATACTCCTCCTTCTCCATCCGCCCTCTCACCCCCTGCGGCCTCACGGTGTCGCTGTCATTGGTATTTATTTCCACTTCAAAAATACAGTTTTTCTTTGTTTTTGTTTTTCCGTTCTCTACAAGAAAGGATGCTGCTAAAATTAGTCAGGTGAGTGGCAGTCTAATAAGCATAATTTGAAAAAGTGGCATTATTTGAAAACCAGCAGTGTAAAGTCATTCTTAAAGTAGCCAGGGAATAGTAAGTGTTTGCTTGATGCTAGATATGCTTACGCAAAATTATTTGAGCTAGTTTTATGCTATGCTGTTCCAATTCAGCTTACTATTTGGCCATGGGATTCAAAATGTCCTCCTCCAAATGTACCATTTTTTTTAAATCTTGTTTTGGGTCTTTTTTTGGAACTGCAAAATAAATGTTTGCCCCATCTGCCCATTGGAGATTTAGTTTTGACTTAATCCTTTGATTGTATCAATGTTCTCTGATCGGAAGCAACATTAACATGGATCCAACTTTAATCTGGTAGAATCTGTGGAGGCTCCGCAAAACTAAATATGACATTTGTCAAGAAAAGTAGATCAGCGATATTTTTTTAAATGTTGGCATGACTTTTACAGTCAGATGAGAGCATGATAAATGCAAACTTAGAGGCGACTAAAGATTGAAAATGAAAGCACCCAAAATGACTTTAGTTTAAGCAACACATATCTTGGAATAATACTACAGAGCATATTTTCCACATCATGTAAGTAAAGAATATGCCAAAATTCTTATTTCAACATTTTCCTGCAGTTTTTCAAAAATGCATAACTTGTTCCTCAAACAATCTGCAGTATTTTCCTGTAACCTGACTTTGCAATTTAGCATAACCCTCAGGGTTATTGTTAATTTAATGAAATTAAATACAAACTACATTCTCTAATTAGATGTTGAGCTATTATCTTTGTTTAAACTGCTGGCAAGACAGCCAACATAGGATGCTGGAAAACTAAACAGTTTTGTTTTTTTATTTGCTTTGATTGATTGATGAGTTATCGATTGGTAACCTTAATCAATAAATGCAATAGATGCCTCCTGAAAATTTACAGAAAATAGATACACAGAGCAACTCAGTGGGTCACATACCATATCTGAGCAATAAAACTGAAACAAAACAAAAACATCCCAGTGTCCGGCTGATTCTAATCAACATTTCCTCCGTCCTGAAGACGGCGCAGCCATACCTACTGCCCTCCTGTCTCTTCTCTTTAAAACGTTTCTCTAAGAGTGTCCCGTGGTTGGCTGGTGGGTAATTTGATTTGATATCTGTGGATGAAATGCATAGCAACGGATAGGAGATGTTAATATCGGTATTACTTAAAACTGCAGGCAAGATAAATTTAGCAATTTAGCTCCTTAACTTCTTTAAATAAAGATAATCCAATACTTTTGAAGATCAGGATGAGAGAAGCTTGTTCTTTGCCTGCAGGTGAGAGAATGTTGGTGTGTTTCAGCTGCATAAGGAACAAAGATTTATCTGCTGAATTGCTGCTTTCAAGCAGCTTTTAAATGCTAATGTGGTCGATGTCTAATTGTGGCAGAGCCGCACTGATTGTTGCCAACTTAATTAGTTCCTCTGTGACAAGTTGCCTGCTCGGTCAAGATGAGAAGGACAGCTTAATGCTGAGGGGAGAGCTGATAGGTGGTCTTTGTGTCTCTCGCTCGCATCCGCCCAGAATCCCTCCCACCCCCCCCCTACAACACAAAGTGACCTTCACTATTTCACCCCACCACAGATAATTATTGATTGGATTTTGAGAGATGTGCCATGTTTGTTGTGCTTTTACCCGATGTGAACTTTCAGGCCAACGTACTCGTGGATCAATGTCCGTTTGGACCGTTGATGGCCGTCCTGTAATCAGACAGAGGACCCTCAGTGGAGCGGAGGCAGACGGTATTTAGAAAAGCTCAACAATCAGCCTCCCCAGCTTGCTTTTTCAATATTTGCTTGTGAAGAATGAAGCGGTGGAGCAGCTGGTGAGGGCAGGAGGCGTGCTGTGATTCCTTCCCACCTCCCTCTGTATGCAGGTGTTAAAGTAGAACTTCAGGGCTCAGCGTGTCCTCAGGACTGAATACCAAAAGTGGACGGTGGAACTTTGTGCTGGCGTGGAAGGACTGCTAAACAGCCTGCTCCTTTGGGGACATGCCACTGTGAGCTTTGCAGATTTCATGTCATGGCATTTGCCTCATCAATACACATTGACAGATGCACAGAAGATTGGAGTTGTGTGCCGTACAGCTTGCAGACATGCCGTTTTGTGATCTCACATTGTCGCAGTTTGTCTGGAGTCCTCTTATGACCCTTATGCTGAATTCCATTTCCGTCACCCCTGATTTTAAACGTCAGTTGCTTCAAGGTCACAAGAGGCTTACACTTTTTCACCTCTGGTAAAGATGTGAAAAAAGCTCTGAAATAAGTTCATTTGGTAGCATGAGCTCCTCTTTAAAAATAGAGAAAAATCCAACCTGAATTTGAATCCTTTTAGTCAGCAGGAAACAAAAAGATCTCACATTAATAAGGAACTTTTTCTTTTGTTTGTGTATTTTGAAACAGAAACACTGGTTGTTGGTGCCTCTACAGTAAATATTCAGTAAATTATTGTTTTGCAAAGACAGCATGAACATTTCACAAAGTTGGAGTAAAAAAATGAAAATCTCTTCTGTATCAACACAAACTATAGGGGTAGACTTAAAGTACTAAGCGCTATTTGGGATTTAGCCTTACATTTACATTGACTACAAATATGAACAAACCCAAAAAGACGTAACTGACAGCCAGTTTATGCTGTTCATGTCTCCACAAAATAGAGCTGTTTAGCTTACATTTATGATGTACATCAAGATGTTTGGTTCTGATTGTTGCCGTGTTTTGTTCCTGAACAAAAAAACAAAAAATTCTTCCATTTCTCTCCCATTCTACAAAAACTGCAACCAAAAAACATTTTAAAAGTAGATTTCTGGGCACGGCGGTGGTGCTGTGGTAGAGGCCTCGACACGGCTGTCACGGGTTCGAGTGCCGGTCTGTTGACTTTTGCCAAGTGTCTTCGTCCCTCTCTCATAACCCACTTTCCTGTCTGTATACTATGAAATAAAAGCCATTAGAGCAAAAAAAAAAAATAATAATAATACTTAAACAACAACAAAATATTAGGCTATGAAAGTTGTCTTATTTGGTTTGATTCCAGATTCAAACATGACCAGCATATATTTTCTAGCAGTCGATCAAGTTCAGGATGGAATGAACCAGAGCTGCTTCTTGTTTCAGTATTGACACACGTTTATACAAACCTTCTGTCTTTCTACCTTTGTATGTTCAGTGTTAAGTTGCTCCATAAAACCCTTTATCAGATTTAACCTTTTGCACCCAGCTTGAGACTATGCAGTTATCTACACTCCAGATATGGATGCTTAAAGTATTAAGAGATTGTATCCATGAAAGTGGAGTAATAACATGAAAGCATTTCATGTTTTCCTGTGTTTCAAGCCAGTTCTGACTCCAAGAGCACACATCTGTCAGGCTTTACATTCTGTAAAGCTCCAAACTAGTCATAAAATGCTAGCAGACGTGGTTTACATAAACATATTTCTCCAATAGGACTGCCCTTCTGCTTTCCACCTACTAATGAAAAGTAAATGAGATATTTTCTTTCTAAATTAAATATCAGCCCTAACTTATTCTGAAACCTTGGAGATCAATGAAAAAAAAAAAAAAAAAGCATTTAGCGTAGTGTGGAGATAAGTTTCAAAATGCATTATCTCCTACAAAGCTTCCTTAATTTGCATAGAGATTAGCCCAAACATATTGTTAATCATTACGGGGCTTATGAATGTTTAATGGACGAAGTGTAACTTGAGGTTCGAGGGGAAGTAATAATTGATGAAGCTGGGTGCAGATGGGACAGTGTGGGATACTTAATTACATTTTGGCGCAGGCAAATGACCCATTTCTGAAGTTGCACAGGGAAAACTCAAGTTTTAAGCCTCCAGAATGTTTCACTTAAACAAGATTCAAACTCAGTTCAGGCTAATCTCTCAGAAGAAGTACCATTTATTTATTTAGACTTTCACTTTTAAGATATTTAAAAATAAACGGCGATGCTTTTACATCTTTACAGATTACCCTACATGTTTTTTTTGCTGAACAATAGGTTCAAAGAATCCATTTATGCAGCCCTTCGCAGATTATGTAACTGTCTGTGACTAATCGCTGCTCTCCAACTGTATATGAGCATTTCAGCAAGTTTTTAAACACATTCCTTTTGTTGAGCTGCTCCGAGGATTTGGCTGCTATTTGTCTGGCTGTCTGTTGCGTCTGAGGATCAGAGCTGATATAAAGAGGCTGCCAGCTGCTTTCTTACGGCTCGCTGTCCAGACTGTGAGCCAAATGCGGGTAAAGCCGTACAGATGCACAAATGCTTGAAAAAGAGGAAGAGCGATAGTGAAGAGTATCTATGTATGGAAAAAAATAAAGTCCAGACATGGTGAACTCCATAAGGACATTTATAACAAGCAGAGATATGCGTGAAAAAGCAGCCCATTATGAAATAAAACACTATTTGTTCATACTAATCACTTTTGAATTATTATTTGTAATACATACAATATGTTGACAGATTCTTTAGCATTAATTTCCAGTTTTCTGTGTTTAAAGATTAAATTAAATTTTAGAAAGAATATATCTTGCCACAAATTTCTGAACTAAGTCCAGTTTTATTAACCAGACATTTATGCAAGTTTTGCAAGAATAGAGAGCACGTATCTGACTCTCCCGAAAAGAAATCTGTTTTAGACCAATTTAAGGCGCTCGGGTTTTCTATCCCCCCCCCAAACAGAATAAACTGAAGTTAAGACGCCTACCTGCTGTCTTGCACAGTTAGGATGATTATCTGTAGAAGCTTGAGAAGTGGTCTTGTGTCACACAATCCTCAAACGAATAACCAGGCATCTGTTCCTGCCAGCCAGGAGGCGATGCTAGATGAGAAGAGCCGGAGGGGACTCCGATTATCCTGCGGCCCTGTCTGGAGTCCAGCTTGACAGCAGCCTGGAAAACAGAGCGGCAGTCCTGAAATTGAATTGGGGAGGGTTTAATGGGGTTTAAGGCTTTTGCTGTCAGTGTGACAGAGTTAGATAACTGAGGAAAATGTGAAAATGAAACTGACAGACGGTTTGAATGCAGATGGCAGTTGGAGACGGAGGAACAAAGACAGAAAGAAAGAGAGAAAAAAGAGAGATGAACGCAAATGAGGCAACAAAAACGTATTTACAGAACAAATGGGATGTTGGATATGAGACTCTTTCTTTTTTTACTTGATTTTTAAATGTAGTTCTATCAAATGCATTAGTAACGCAATAAACACAACCAAATTTAACAATCAAACCAAAACTATTCATGTAGTTGGAAGAAATAATTACTGCTGCAATCCAACATTGTGATCCTATTTGTGCTTTAAAGAAACTTAGAGGAATAAATGACTTCCAGTTAAGAGGTCCACTTGTAACCTTCTTCAAGAGGACAATATTTTTCATTAAAAATATAACTGGTGTTATTGTTAGCTTCAATTTGCACACCAGGGTTAGCACAGACCCGAAAGCACAGTTTACTGCTCTCTCACTCTTTGTTTTTCTGAATCGTCAATCAAAAACCAGATGAGGTGAGCCCGATGAGTTAAATAATCCTGACCAAGGCAACTATTATTGCTTTCTTTGACTTGCAACTGTGTGTTATTGAATGAATAACGTAATACGACAAAGTGGGAAAAAGCTGAAGGTGCTCGAATCCTTTTGCAAGGCTTTTTACCCGACATTGAAAGTCGCCACAGAAATGAAAATTTTTTAAGCTCTCACTTCAGACTTTCTCTGTTCTGCGTGACCTAATTGTGCAAGCTGCAATTTGTATTTCAAATAGTACTCCCCCCTCTAGTTTCAAAGAAAAACCTTTCTTCTGAAGTTCTGCTGCTTTAATTGTCCACTTTGATATCTGCTCTTCTACTTACAACAAAAACTAGTGCACTATTTAAAATTTCCTCATCCTACAGAAGGAAACTTTTTGACTTTGTTATTTTTTCAAACGCTTCTGGGAACGATCCATGGAAAGAAAACTGAGTGTTACCTTTGCATGTGAATGCCCCTTGGATAAAGATGGTGGTGCATAGAATATGGAAAACTAAATTCAAATGTGATGCTTTTCTGTTTAATATCAATCATAGTAATACTGCTTTGTAGCCACAGTGGGAATGACTGAATTGGCCTCTTGCAGTAGGATGTTTGACTCATTCTCTCTGGAGATAATTTCTCCTGGGCCAAGCCTGGAGAGTTGTGACAGCCTGTGCATGGATCCCAAAGACTCCCCCTAATCTGAAGGTCCTCTGGGACACACTGACTGCCTTTTATTTGTCCTCAGACTCCTCTGGCCTCAGGCGTGACTGGAAGACATGCTTCAGAGAAAGATGTGAAGCTGAGATGAGGAAAAGAAAAAAAAATATATATATATATATGATGATGATGATGCTTAGACCCCTGAGCATCATTTAGAAAAAAGCAGATTAGCAGAAAAAGTTACAAAAAAGTGAGCCAATGACAGAACAGCAGGAGGCAGATAAATAGCTCAGAGGATATTTTTCTTAGCGTTTTATAGAAGCACACCTTTTGTGTGTTGTTTTTTTTTTTTATATGTGTGAAAAAGCGGCAGATCACTAGCTTCAAGGATCAGCCAGAAGTAAGACTGAAAAAAGCTTTTTTGTTTGAAGTGGAACAGTGATACAAAACAGACAACAGACAAAGATGAATTTGATTGTGACTGTCAATTACAGCATGAAGACAGATAAAATGCCCAGTGTCCGGCACAGAAATGTTGTTTGCGATCAATCCAAAGGTACCAGCAGCTCACAGAAGAACATCCTGCTGGGCTGTTGGACACACACCAAAGTCAGAGGCCTCAGATAGTTTCTCCGTCACACTGAGTGACCCAGCAGCACTTCACTTCCTCCATATGTACACACAGCTCGATATCTATAAGCCCCACGCGCAACTCAAACACGCTCGGATTTCTGTTGATGCACTGTGCAAACTGTAGGCTGCGACATTTAACTTAGACTCAGATTCATATACTGTAACTCGTCACCCAGATACCATTTCGCATCAGCGGACTGGAGTCTGTCACAGTTGTCATGATGTTTCATCTAGAAAGGCTTTGAAATATGGCTTCCCAGTAGTACCAACACTGGCAACGCGTCCCACTCCTGTCCCATTACCATAGACGTATTTGGAAATGATCTCTAAGGTGTTTAGAACTAAAACTAGGTTTGTATAAGTGAGAAGCTAAACCATAAGACGAAGAAACAAGAAGCACGTTATCACATTTAAAGTCTCTGGATTTCACGCTGTCTTTCATAGGGATTTTTGTTCATACAGCGCAGACAGACATGCTTTAAAAAGTAGATTTTCTTTCTGTGCTCTGGAGAAATGTGTGTAGACTGTCAATAAAAAAAAGTTGTGTCTGTTTCGAGACAGAGTGCTTTTTGGGTTGAGAACACCCCATTAGAAGTGTATTCTTAAAAATGTCAGGCATCCTTATGTGAAAGCTGGAAGCAGAGAAAAATCAACTTACTGCATGAAACATTTATTTATTTACATTAAAAATCCACCAGATGAAGCAGATAAAAAAAAAGACACTGTCTTATCTAAATATATTTCTGGGGACCCTGAAATGAAACTCATGCACAATATTGGTGACACCCACTCATAAAATTACTCAAAATAAAACTTTTCTTAGAATAAATAATGCATAGTGAAGTGGAGTGACTCAGGATATTAAGTATAATGAACACAAAGACAAGAAGTTGGCACAGAGAGTCCAGATAACCAACTGAAATATGTCAGTATTTAGAAAACAATCCTGCTTCCTGTCAGTGCAAATTGACATCAGTTGCTTTAGTCTTAATTGATTGCCCAATAGAGGCCTGCTATTACAAAGATATCACACTAAAACATACAATGGGGATCCATAAAACTAATGAATGACCATTAGAAATCCATGAAAACTGGCAGACTAAAAAAGGTTGAATGACTCAGTTTTCCTCTGATTTATTTTTACCCTCTTCTGTAAACACATTGCCTGCTGGATAACACATAGTATTCACTGTCATTCAGTAGTAAACAAACAGAAGTGGAAATAATCTTCAGAATATGGGAAACATACCGACCAAAACACTTCTCTCTTCTCCCTTCTGTATTACCCAAGAATGAGTAAAACTAAATAAGTGACATTTAATTTAATGCTAATTAGCTAAGGAACAGGTCTGTCTTACACTCTGTTGGAGATTTTGAAAGATACGTCTCCCAGATGAATTGCATGTTTGCAGCTCAGTTTAATTCAGGCTTGAAAAAGACCATACACAAACACAAATTGTTAACTCACAATTTGTTAGCTGCAACAAAATGGAAATCTGCGTTGTCCTCTTGGAAATGTTGTCAAAGCAAAAAGACCTTATGCCATTTGTTGTTACCAGTTTCTTTGTAACAGAGTCTGTCCAGGATTCCAGTGAAGGCTGGCCCCTGGAACGACTGATTAGATTTAATTAACAGTGAGTGCAGAAGCCCCTGAAGCTGCAATGTTTTTTTTTTCTTTCTTTCTTTTAGAAATACTGTCACCAGAGATTCAACATGGGAACCCCAGGGGAGATGTTCTTGTAGTTGTTGCTTTGTTTGATCTACTTTAGGCCCCTGGCAAGCGTTAAATTTAAGTTTTGTTGCAAGCGTTTGAAAACACTGCACTAGCGTTTCCGCTGTGGAGGCTTAGCCGAGGACACTTTTATGGTTTTTCCTACATAAGAGTTTGCTGTGACTTTGCTGAGGACACTAGTGTGGATGTTTTCAGTCTGACTGTTGACACACGTCAGCTCCAGGACATGGGACTGTCTGACAGACCAGACAAACACTGGGTGCCACCATCAGCCTCAGGATTACATAAATGTAATGAAACCAAGCAACACATCCACCCTCACTTCAACTCGCCACCCACTTCAGATTCGTGTATGAGGCAAGATTTTTATGATAATAACAATAACATTTTTGAGGTCTATCTGTCTTTCTTTCTAGGGACATGCTAGATTAGGGAGTGTAGGCAACCTTTTGAAAAATATATGCTTTCAGGAAGGGTTTGCTCTTTTAATACAAACGAAGGCTGACATTTAAAGATACTAAACCTAACTGTACTGACTGTGCTGACCTCTAATACAAGTGGCTAAAACAGTTAGACTGTTGCCGTTTTTTGAAGTGATAGTAAAATCCTGTCTAACAGCAGAGCTGTGAAACACGGACAGCTGTCTCTCTCTAACTCACATGCAGTCCCTAATATGAATAATCAAAATAGCAAAAAAGCAAAAAAATATGCTAAACGCTACTGCATAATGTAATTAATGACTGATTTAACATAAAAAAATAACAGCAAAACAGATTGTTTTAGTCTTATCCACAGTCACAGCTGGTATTTGCATTTGATATCGGAGAAAAGAAATCTATTGCTTGTGATGAGAACAGGAAAAACGCCATTGAACTGCTGTTGATCTGTCTTGCAAAACAACAAATGAGATTTGCAGTAATTCATTTTAGTTGGACTCCATCTGTTGAAATAACTCTTTCCACTAACCTTGATGATTTTACCCTAATTGTAGCTTTTAATTTGTGCAGACACATTCTTATGACTCATGCCTATTTATGAGAAACTGTTAGTTTGTTCTGTTTTAAACGTTTAAGAATTTTATTGTCTTAAACCACTAAAAACACTCTTTTAAAGCTTCCTAGGGTTTTCAGATAGAAAACAGATTTGAACATTCAAGTCAGGCATCAGTTTCTTAAAACTGTCCATTTTCTTTTTCTCTCACTTAGTAATATTCAGTCTGAAATAAATTACTTTGGTCTGCAATGTGGACCTGCATTAAACTAGACACATTTTGAATCAATAAAACTGATCAAAGAATAAAATCTTGTATTGCAGGTCCTGATGTTCATCATTTTTGGCTACTTATAGATTATAAATTTTTCCTTTCCTGGATCTTCCTGTGATCTGTGGTGAGTGTGCAAATATGTCAGGATATCTAATTGTGGATTAATCATCTTGGCATGACATAAAATATCAGATATTGCTTTTAATTGCTTAACGTCTGCTGGTGAGGATCAGCAGAAGTTGATTTAACTCCAATCTTCCAGAATTGGAGTTACATTCTGTTTGATTTAAAAGGGATCCCATTAAAATTGAAGCTGAGCCTGGAGAATAATCAGCATAAGCCTTTCTTCCCACATGTTTCCTTAAAAAGAAATGCCTCACCTGAATTTAAACCAGAAATGTTATCAAGGCTAACAGACTCTTTTCAAGTGTACGCATCATGATTTACCGTTACACAAACTGCAACACCAAATCCAGAAGCATAACAAATCATTCCTTCAAAGAAGGAGAGTTGGAAGTCAAATGTACTGTACATGCTGCTGTCGAAAGGACACCGCCTGCTGAGCAAAAAAAAAAAAAGAAAAAACCATTTGAACTTCAAATAATCAGCAGAAACATACAGGGGAGATCAAACATTTGAATCAAAGTAGCAGCACTTCAAAAATTGACTGCAGGGACAAATGAATTATGGGAAAGCACAGTCTTCTAAAGGAATATCCCAAGGTTGTTCGAAATGTTCCTTTTTATTTAATTTAATACTTATCAACAAAATATGATGCATCACTTCCATCTAAGATCTCAGTGGGGAATATTTGCTGTGTGTTATACAGTGCTCTGAAGTTCATACTTATTGAACATTTTCATGTTTTATCCCATTAAAACCACAAAACTCATTGTGTTTTTAATAGGATTTTATGTGGTAGACAATACACTAAATGTTTAGGTTTAGAGGAAGGGAAACGATCTGTGGATTTTCCAACTCAGCTCCCCTCCAGTCATTCATTTTAAAAAACACATTTCATTGATATTACAACTGTGATTTACAATTACAATTAATGAACAGATGTGAACAGACATGTAACATTTACATCAGATTTGCTACCCTTTTCCTGCTGAAGAAAAGCAAACAAAGTGTTTTGATCTGTATTTAGCTCCCAGATTCATCCTCTTTGCCAAAGCAAGTATCCCACTGCATGATGCTGCCACCTCCATGTTTCATCGTCCACACAAGGCACAGTATTTTGCATGTAGGCCAAACACTTTTGTTTTAGTGTCAGCTAACCAAATTTAATTAATCTGATGTCTCTCCGATAGGCTTGTGGCAAATGTTTTATTTTTTTCTGCCAGTCTTCAATAAAGACCTTTAAAAAAAAAAACATGATATAGTTCATCTGACAACAGACTGTACTTACAAGCACCAACATTTTCCTTCCACATCGCAATAGCATTAAAAATACACTGAAATGTCAGAGAAGTTTTACCAATGCAAACCAGGCTGCAAAGACTAGGGTGGAGAAAACAGTGTAGAAGGTAGTTTATTTCTTGTTTCCTCAGTGAGGAAGACAAACTGGTAGATAGTGGAATGTGTCATTTAAAAAGAAAAAGGAAAAGGTGGAAATAACACTGAAGTTGAGTAGTGAGGAAGATGGTAGAGCAGGGCACTGAGAAAGTGAAACCAGGCATGATGGGCAATGAGCTCAGATATAGGTTTCCTGGCAATTACTTCTCCAATTTAATATAAGACCTAAATCTACTCTATGGCAACCACTTGAGTTCAGTGCTGTATGCTCCTGTGATGAGAGATTGCCTGCTTAACTTTTTTTTTTTTTTTTTTTTTCTACAATCCAAGGCTAACCAGAGGTGGTGCATTTCTTAAAGATGACTGGACAGCAAAGTTAATCCTCAGAGGGAGTGAGAAGCTTAATATTATTTGCCATATCTTGCCAACCAAGGATATGAGTCTGTCTGGGTTGGGTGTCTTGACCAATTGCAGCCCAAGGCTGGAGGATCAAATTCACAGGCGAGAGCAGCAGTAAAGAAATAATGCACTGGGATAGATTGATCCTATATTCACCTATAACAAACTGGACTCCAAAATTATTCCATGAATTAAGAGAAGGCTCCCTTTCCAAACAACAATGCAGCATGTTTATCTTTTTTTTCCATGCTCTTTGATCCTGACTTTGCACCTTTCTCTAATTAAGAGCCCAACTGTACAAAACTACTAGAATGTAAACACAAGTGTTAAATTGAAAATGCCAGCTCCAGTTATAAGCGCATTCTGCAACTTGTGAAATGTTAAGCAGGAAAAAAAAAAAGTCATATTGCCCTTTAGATGCATAATTAGTATAATACAAAAAAAAGCATATTGTATGTTTAGTTTGCTTTTACTGCCCTCTAGTGTTATTTAAGTTAATTTGTGACGTTAATGTCATAGAGTCTGTGGACATATTTAGTCAGTTTGAAAACACGAAATGCAACAAAATGCTCTGGTATTAGCCAGCATTTCTAACAGTGTTTAGAAATAATTGTGGTAATTACTAACTGACCTAAAACAGAAAATATTCAGCCTCGCTTAATAATTACAGGTAGTTCTGTGTTTCTTATGTCCAGTGTAAGTCAGTTTATTTATTTTTTTTCTCCTACTGCAATTATTACATTTCACAGCTTAGACACAAGTTGAGACTTTTTTCTCATCTTCCAGGCTACATATGAGGATGCAATCTCTGCACTGAAATCTGTACAGTGGTGGAAAGTAATTGTCTTGGATCCATATTGCAATGTTTACAAAACAGAGTTCCATCAATCTTCTTCCACAATACAAGACTGACAGATTTTTACTGATGAACTGAGGCAGGTTTTATGTCACTCATCCTGGTGATACTTTTTGTAAACCAATCCCTGGTTTCACTCAACAAAGGTTTCCTGAAAATCCTTCAGCATCCAAGAGTTTAGTATGGTGAAGCAAAAATGACTTGTGAAGACCAAATTATACATCTGGACACATTCTTGGTTTTATATTGAACATCTTTCATTAACCAAAGGGTTCTTTATAGACATGTACAGCTTAGGTGCACATACTCATGATGAAAAACCTGGTAATGCATACCATTTTGGGACGTATTGCCCCAAATGGGCTTAAGTTGCTTTGAAACTTAAATGATAGCAAATATTTTTAAGCCTAATTAAAGTCATACCAGCTGAGCTTTTGCAATTTTGCAGCGTGAAGCAAAAGGCATGGAAATGTCTGGGCTGAATTATCAGAATTATTTGAGCAGATTTTGGAAGCATGCCACCGGTAACACAGGACATCCACTAACCTACTTTCGGTGACCTAGTTCAGACAGCTGTGGGACTCTGTCTTTAAAAAAGCAATTCCCCACCAATCAATGTTTTACACAAATTTTCTGCATCATTTCGCACGGTGTGATCTAAATGTCCAGAGACTTAATTTCTGTCCAAGCAAGTTAAAACAAGACCTCAAACAAAGTATAACAGGCAAAGATAAAACTCTCAACATGCATTCATTACTTGGTGTCAGTTTCTGTGTATTTTTTTTTTCAGACAGAGATTTATTCAGTTTAAACAATTTGGATTCAGGCATCTTCTAGTACTATTCAAAGTAATATTCTTTTCCTGTGTGTTTCCTGAATACCTCTGATTTAAACCCTGGACATGTTGCCAGTTCATTACTAGGTGACATAGAGACAAACAAGACAAACAGCCTTACGTACACAATTTAGAACCATATGTCTCAAGAGGTAGTTGTCCTGAATCAAATGATTGGTTAATTATGAGGCTGGAGAATGTCTAGACTTGCTTACCTGTCCTGCACGCATATATCCACAAAAATAAGACAGCAAAGCTTTCACCTCTTGTCATTGTCGAAGTTTCTTCCCACAACACATAAACAAAAGATTGACCAAAGATCCAACACAGCAAAGCCTGCCTGGTGTTATTTTACCCCATTCCTTCTTCAAAGACTTTCTTAAGCGTGTAGCCACATTGAATCATTTTCTTGCATTTTTCATTTCACAATTCTCCTCACACTCTCGAATGAGAACAGGTTAGGTCTGAAACCAGGCCATTCAAGTGTTTGTATTTTCTTCTTTCATGTAATGCGTGCAGAATATTTTTTTTCTTTGTTTACATGCTGAACAATACTTGGACGTCAGTTTTGTTCTGAGTGTTTTCTGTGTATTTTTCTTTTAACACTGCCTCCCAGTGGGGTGGACTGATCTTTTTACAAGGGCCCTGATGAAAATCGTTATGAAAAGAATGGATTTCTTGCTGATAGCAGCGTGAATGGTCAGAAGAAACGCTGTCCATTTCATCCCAAAAACATATAGAAAACCAGATCACAGCCAGAGGACCCATCACATTTTCACCGTGGTGGTGCATACAAGCAGTCACTGAATACAGAAATGCTCAGCATTGCTTTTAGACAAAGGTTTCAGTAGTAAAGTATTGTACAATTTATGACAGTAATCCCATACAGCGGCAACTAACAGAAAATATTTCCCAATGTAATTCTGTGCCTTTTTGGCTTAGCAAATGATGCTTGAATGTATCTGACAGCTTCTGCTAATTCAAATTATGTGCAAAATGAAGAAGTATGAAGTCTAATCTGGTGCAAAACCAGGAATGCAACATTGACTGCAAAACTGAAAACTCCTTCTTCAAATAGCAGTTAGAATCATTTACTTGAAAACATCCAAGAGCTGTGAAGCTACATACAATAAAATCTACAGAGTTGAGCTGTTTAGCTACATCTGAGGTACCACACACAGAAGCATTCAGCCTGCAGAGAAACTAGAAAGAGTAGAAGCAGATAGTTAATTTTAAAGCAATTCCTCAACGCTTCCTATTTCCCACTAGATGGCAGCCTACACCCAGATTAGACTGCCATTCTGCTCTCACCCAACCAAACTGTAGCAGCCTTGCTGCCTGAGGACATCATTACACACTCAATAAAGCAATAGTCAGTCATTTTCTCTGCTAAATTGATCCCCCTGCTCCCCTACAATATGTGCTGTGATATATTTTTTTTCTGCAGCAGAAACAGCCTGACGCTTCAGAGTACAATTATCTTGTTGCCGTGTTCTTGCGTGACCATCCATCTGTTGACCGCATGCAGTACACTCGTTGGTCAGCGGCCGAGGTCAGCAGTGCCATCATCCCGGCGCATCGGCGCGGTTGTAATGACACGTTCCTGGTTTGTACTAAAGGTGGTGAAGCATGTTTCTGCAGGGCATGAACACGACACACACGTCACACACACACACAGCTGCATCTCAGTTTTAAAAGAGATATGGAAATCAACAAAACTGCTATCAAACAGTGTGGGGGCCTGATAAGATTATGGCTATGTGCAAGTTGAGAACACAGAGTCTCCTGCTCTCACTGACACACATGGTTTTATATGCCAAACACACACACACACACACACACAAAAAAAAAAACTGAGAAAAGAACATACACTCTAAATCTATTTTGGCAAACAAACTCATTAAAGTCACATTCTGCCTTAAAAATCATGTAGATAAAGACCATCACTTACCATCAAATACAAAATAAATGCTCAAAATTGTTCAGATGCCCAATTTGAAACTATGCAGTCTGGATTTATTTTTTTTTCATTTTACCATTTATTGGTCAGATGAGACTAAAACTGAACTTTTTGGCCTTCCTGCAAAAATTCCCTATGTGACATGATCTCATCGTCTCTACTGTGGTGAGAGCATCATACTGTGGAGATGCTTATTTAAAGCAGGAAACTGGAAGCTGGTCACAGTTGATTGTAAGATTGATGGAGTGCTGCGAAAAAATCTAAGATTGAGGTCAGAGGTTTTCCTTCCAGCGGCACAATGACCCTAAAAGTACAATGACCTCTACAAAGGAATTGTGACAACATAGGAGAAACTCCAACGGGGGTATTTTTTTAAATGTATTTTATTTTATTTTTTTGCAAGGCCCTAAACTGTGTAAAGTCATAACCAGAAGCAGGCCTTTTCAATTAAACGTGCCAACTTTAGCTGAGGCAACCCTTGCATGCATTTATTTTCACAACTTAGCACATCTTATCACAGTTTAGAGTTGCTGCAAAACTTTCTCTCTCTGGCCACTCCTTGGGCTGTCAGCAGGGTAAGGCGGAGCTTAGACAGCTGCACATGTTTCAAGCATGCTCAGCAAGGTTCCCTCCCTCTATGACTCCTGTACTCGCTCTGGTAATCTGAAGGAGAAAGAAGGAGGGACCAGTTTCTGCAAACAGTGATGCTTTTTACCAATCACAGGTCTTTACACTCCCACTGTGTGTCCTTCCCTCCTCTTTTGCTCCCTCCTCCGTGTCTCTAGGCACGCCAACTAAAAAAAAAAAAAAAAAAGTTCAGGGAAAACAGTGATAAGCAGCAAGCAGCTTCTGGGTTTTGCTTACAAGAGGACTCCCGCTGAATCGGTGCGAGAGAATGTTTGCATAGAACTCTATTTTCCTGCCACTGTAGCAAAACAGTGCAGCAACGTCGGCTCGGAACGACAAAGCTGTAACACAGGACAGCCACAGGAGGGGAGACTCACTGACAGAAGCAGGCAGAGTGCGCGGCGACTTCTCAGGAGGAGCTCAGCCTGACGCTGTAGCCTCACTGGCCCAGGCGTGGGGACAGGATGACACACTAGACTGTCCCTGAACTTCTTACACTTTGTCCTCACATCAGTCTCTGTCATTCCTGCACCTGCTCCCTCTTCCTCACTCACCTGCCCACGAAGATGTCAGATGAAGACTGCCGCTCGCCCATAGGCCTGGACTGCTGCAGCTGCTGCCTGGACCTGGCCAACGGGTGCGATGAATCCCTGTCCAGCAGTCCGACTCGAAGCCATGGCACAGCGGGGGCCCTGCCACCAAGCCCCACCAGCCCCAGTGTGAACCACTTCCGCCAGCTCCGCAGCCAGCTGATGTACCAGAACCTGAACACAGACAAGCTGAACAACATCATGAGGCAGGACTCCCTGGAGTCGGTGGTGAGGGACCCCTGCTTTCTCCTCAATGAGGGCATCTGCAGCAGCAACATCGACCAGACTATGTTGTCCATTCTACTCTTCTTTCACAGGTACGTTTAATCTTCTGCTCTGATTAAAACATGCTTAATAAGTCAGCGACTGAAAATGATTCTTTATGGTTCTTAAAGAATATTCATGAAGAAGTTTGCCTCATCACCTGTAGAAGTGTGCATAAAATCATCAATGAAAACTAAGCTAAAATGTATTTTTAAAGTTCTGATTTTATTGAAAACAGTTATATGACATCTAAAACAGCTATGCAAAAAGATCCAACTTTTAAACTAAATCATTTCGTTATGCTTGCAGACCTTCTCAAATTCTTGCATGTACTGAGATGTGCAATCAAACCTGCGCAACTCTGACAAATCTGGGATTTTACTCTGTGATCCGTGATTTTATTTTTGAACTTCCTGATTTTACATGCAATGACTATTGTTTGCATTACCTCAAAAATAAATCAATTTGTTGGACCAATCGGGGAGGTGGGGGGGTGAAGAAAAGTAAAGTCCATTGTGAGAAACCAATTTCTTCCCATAACCTTATTAAAATAATTCTTTTATGGTTTGACACTTTCAGTCGAAAGTGTCTCATCTCTTTCTTAGGTCTTTTTTTTTTTTAAACACATTGTTTTAAACCTCATAATTGAATTTTTGAGAAGGACGAGAACCTATTAAGTCACAGCGATTTAAAGTTTGATTTGCAATGTAGCTTCAGTTTTTTTCTAACGAGCTGCAGTTTTCAGTGTTGTTTAATTTCCTGGGTTAAAGTCGGGCCGATGTCATTTCAGAGAGGAAAATCAATACATATGCTGGAAAATAAAATCCCATTTAACAACGTTCGTACACAGCATGCGAAACACACAAACATCAGGGTCGATTCTGGACCATTGAAAGATATATTTTTATTGATTTAATTTTACAGGTAATTTTGAGGACATTCTTGGTGTTTATCTCAGCTTTTGTTTTCGCATTGTAAATACTTGCGTTCATATAATCTTGTATTTTCTTTAACATTTACCGTCACTGTTTCATTGTTACCAGATAATTTATTATTGTTATCATTGCTGTTCCTCAGTTATTACATATAATTATCAGAACAATAACATATAAATAAATTATTTGTATTTGTGTGAAAATACAAAAGCTAAATAAAAGATCATAATTGTAAATTCACTGCCGTCTTTTCACCATATGAAGAAGTCAAACAAACCCCATTTTGTATGTACTGACTATTTGGATAAAAAAAAAAATCTATAAAATTGTTTATTTTTATTAAACTTTTTGGCTTCAATTTGGAAAATGAAGTTGCTGTTAAATTTTTGAGTTGTTTGGAGGCATTACCATATCAATTATGTTCTCTGGATAAGACCTACAATGATGTAGATTATCCACACTAGCTAAACTTTAACCAGCCTTTGCTTTCCTGTACTGTATGACTGCTCTAATCTCTTTGGCTCATGATATATTTTGCATGAGTACAGACCATGCAGAGGACATAAAGCCATTTATTGCAATCTTCACCTGATTGGGCTGCACAAGTATTGCTATTACTGTTTCTTTTGAAGTCCTGCTGATGGAGTCAATAGTGATAATTATAGTTATTCTTAAGCACAGCCTGGATAATGTTTGCATTTGCATGAAAACACCATAGTTGCAGCAGTCAGAAAATCTTCCAATATAAATGAAACAACACTTACAGGAAGTTTCTGGGAGGACTTATTGGCGTGATTGTTGTTTGAGGCAAAGCCAAAAAGTCCAGATTGGTACCAGGATTTGTGATTCAACAGAAATGAACCAAACAATATTAATCACTTATCTAGAGGCGACTACAGGTGACAGCAATGGCGGGCCACTTTTGTCTCATTTTCAGTCTCAAAAGTGCCATCATGTGACAAACCTGAAGAGTTGTGAACACATATCGTACAATGACCGATCATGAGACTTCATGTTTACGAAAAGAGCCAAATAACAGTCAAAACACAAAGGAGTGAAAACTTCCATAACAGCAGCACAGTGTGTCAAAGACCTCATAAAAACCTCCCCATGAACTCTCTCTACAGGAATTTGCTCCCTTCACACAGCACTTACAAACGGTAGGACAAATGTCTGTAACAAACAAATTACGCAACGCAAAAGTATGAAGAATTTCATGTTCCTGTCTGAAACTTAATGACTTTAAGGAGTGAAAGTCTCAGCTATGTGTGAGAATGTTTGGTAATGATGGGTTTGAAATAATAATGAGCTGTAAAAACAACGCAGGCAAACGTTGCATAATTCACGTACGGATGAGATTTAACCTTAATCCCCCAGATCTTGGCCTGCAGACTTAATTTTCCAGCTCCATTGGGAAAATTGTGATAAACGGCTAATAATTCTTTAAGAGAGACACCAACACTCTTTAAAATTGCGCAGAAAACAGCGGAAGTGGGACAGAGACAGTCACTTTCCTTAGTTTATGTTTTGTTTACAGCAAAATCAAAACCTTATTGTATGGAAAACTGTTGGCCAGTTTATCTCGAGTTTATTGCTGGGTGTGGTCAGGAAACGTCATGACCTGACCATCTCACAGAGGAGCAAAGACATGATCAGGCTTTGCCATAATCTCTTTCACAAAGTCTTGGTTCACATACTGTACAGACTACATAAAAGTCTTAACGTGAAGATCTATATTTGTTCATCTTTAATGCTGCCTGCATTCCTGTCCACATTTCTTGACGGTTGGTGTAAAAAAGTTAAAACACTCATCTTTTTATGCTGTAGCACGGTCTCGGATGAATAAATGAATTAAAATGCAGCCTTTAATTTGAGAACATTTTGTTCTGTGTTTAAGAAACACAAAGAGATTATTGTTTAAAATTAAAATCGGTGGCCTCACAATTAGTGGCAACTGTATACTGCAAAAATAAACACCACAAAAGGATTTATAAATAAATATATATATATATATATATATATATATATATATATATATATATATATATATATATATATACACAAGTGTGATGCACAAGTGTCCATCAAATGTGGCATATACCAAGGAGATGCTCTGTCCCCACTGCTGTTCTGCATAGGCCTGAACCCCCTCAGCCAAATCATCAACAAGACTGGCTACGGATACCGACTTAAGAATGGGGCCACAATCAGTCACCTCCTCTACATGGATGACATCAAGCTGTACGCCAAGAGCGAGCGAGACATCGACTCACTGATCCACACCACCAGGATCTACAGCACTGACATTGGGATGTCATTCGGACTAGAGAAGTGTGGCCGGATGGTTACAAAGAGAGGGAAGGTCGTCCGCACAGAAGGGGTCTCACTCCCAGAGGGAACGATAGCAGACATAGAGCACAGCTACAAGTACCTGGGAATACCACAAGCAAATGGCAACCTCGATGAGGTCACAAGGAAAGGAGCCACAGCCAAATACCTCCAACGAATAAGGCAAGTCCTGAGAAGCCAGCTCAATGGCAAGAACAAGATCCGTGCAATAAACAGCTATGCCTTACCAGTAATCAGATACCCTGCCGGAATAATTAGCTGGCCAATGGAAGAGATGAAGGCCACGGATGTTAAGACTCGGAAGCTACTAACCATGCATGGAGGGTTCCACCCCAAATCCAGCACCCTGAGACTGTACACGAGCCGTAAGGAAGGAGGCAGAGGACTAGTGAGTGTGAGAGCCACTGTCCAGGATGAAACATCTAAGATCCATAAATACATCAAGGACAAAGCCTCAACGGACGATGTGCTCAGCGAATGTCTCAGGCAATGGGGAACAGAGGACGAGGTGCTGGAGGAACCATCATGGGAAGACAAGCCCCTACATGGGATGTACCACCGACAAATAACTGAAGTGGCTGATATCAGGAAATCCTACCAATGGCTGGAGAAAGCTGGACTCAAGGACAGCACGGAGGCCCTCATCCTGGCCGCCCAGGAACAGGCCCTAAACACCAGAGCAATAGAGGCTCAGATCTACCACACCAGACAAGACCCAAGGTGTAGGTTGTGCAAGGAGGCCTCTGAGACAGTCCAGCACATAACAGCAGGGTGCAAGATGCTGGCAGGGAAAGCGTACATGGAACGACATAACCAAGTGGCGGGCATAGTGTACAGGAACATCTGTGCAGAATATGGACTGGAAGCCCCGAGGTCAAAATGGGGGACACCCCCAAAGGTGGTGGAGAATGACCGAGCTAAGATCCTGTGGGACTTCCAGATCCAGACAGACAAGATGGTAATGTCGAACCAACCGGACATTGTGGTGGTGGATAAAGAACAGAGGAAAGCCGTTGTGGTGGATGTAGCAATACCAAGTGACCACAACATCAGGAAAAAGGAGCATGAGAAACTGGAGAAATACCAGGGCCTCAGAGAGGAACTGGAGAAGGCCTGGAAGGTGAAGACCACAGTGGTGCCTGTGGTCATCGGGGCCCTCGGGGCAGTCACCCCCAAACTGGAGCAGTGGCTCAAACAGATCCCAGGAACAACATCAGACATCTCAGTCCAGAAATGTGCAGTTCTAGGCACAGCCAAGATACTGCGCAGAACCCTCAAGCTCCCAGGCCTCTGGTAGAGGACCCGAGCTCAGAGGATGAAAGAGACCACCCACGGAGGGTGAGAGGGGAATTTTTTATATATATATATATATATATATATATATATATATATATATATATATATAAATTAATCCATGCTAAGATGCTTTTTCTAATCACTGAAGCCCTTATAAATAGAGGAAAAAGTAACACAGATACTCATTTCTCCTAGCATCTATTCAAAATTGGAAATAAAAGAGAACATGCCGTTCCCATCAGGGAGGTGTGTGTTGATCTTCTCCAATATAAGAATACGACTGCAAGGAGCGCTTACTTGCTTAAACTTGCCCATTTCCATAGTCGAGGAAATAATTAAAGAGCTTAAAACAACTGGAACAACTGTAATAAGCAAGCCTGGATGAGAACATGAGCCAATCTCGCCACCATTCACGGTGAAGAGGGAGTGAAAAACAATTTCCAGAGCTTAGAGAGAGCAAAACTTTCCGAGTGAGATTGTGCTGTTTTCACTAAATATTCCTTTATTCCAAGGTTTTCTAATACATCTTTATCAGGTGTGCAAATAAAGAAGGAGGCAAATAATTCATATCAGTTCACTTGGAAAAAATCTGTGGCATTCTGGAATTACAGTGCATCTAATCTCTGGTGAAATTTCAATAAAGTCTTCCATCAACAAGACTTCCTTATTGCTTTTACATCACCATAAATATGCAGGAGACGCTGTAAATTCCTTCTTAATCCAAGGTGTGCCCTGATAGTGACCAATTTGGTTAATTTATAAACAAGTCACACCTGAAAATGTGCCTCTTATCAGTGAAACTTGACCTGACTACAGTTCCTTAGCATTAAAGAGGCATGATTTACATGAATGGTGAGGCAGACAAATAGAAAACTGTGCTCAGTTTCACCCATGCTTTTGTGCAGTGTGGCTGCTTTACCATTCTTTGAGATTAGTTTCTGTATTAACATCTCAGAATGAAACACCATCTCTTAAGTGCCTTCCCATGCAGATCATATTAATATGGAACTACTCAAAACAGTCTGGAGTTCACTTTCCAAATCCTTACCATTTAATGCAAAATGCATTTTCTGACACACGGGTTAACAAACCAAATGGATTGCGTGCTGAAACAAGCCCAGAGATCAGAACAAAATCATTGCGCCGCCTATAACATAAAAAAAATAAATAAAAATCAAATCCCTTTTCCAATGTTACGAAGACATACTTGTGCAAGAACGATGGAATCTGAAATCCTGCAAAGACACGGCACAATACACGATCTGGAAGGAGAAATACTGTTCCCAGAACTGTTATTAGCCATCCCTGTGCTGCCCACATTAGAGGCAAAACATCATCATAAGCCATAAAAGTTTCCTAATTAAGTATCTTGATCTGTGCTTTCTTATGAAAAGCAAACCACAAAGACAATTTATTACTCGTAAAGCAAAGATGAAAGGTGTGTTTCACAAAAGTCTAAATAAAAAGACTATAATGATTAGTGGGTGGATGCATAAAAGGGTCCAAATACTTATGAATTACTAAATCAAATTGGATTTATATTGTCTATTACTCATTTCTTTGTGATATAAGCAATAATAATACACACCAAATAACAGAAATACAACTATAAAATAGATTCAGTTAGTAATTTTTTATTTTATTTTTCTTTTTTAGTTTTCCTTTGCATTATTATCTGAGTTAAGTAACACTGGTGACGGTATCAAAATCCAGGTTGTTTCCATGTAAGTAAACATGTATAATATAGGTAAATAATGATTACTGACCAAAAAAAAGCAATATTATTATAGGATAACAATTTTGGCCCAAATTATCATATTGATCATATTGATCCTAATTATCTTATGTAAACATTTTCTTAAAAAAAATGTTCTTGAAGAATTATATATTTATATTCTTTTGAGAAAATATTAAATTTCATACTAAATTATGTATTTTTGATGTACTCTCAGTAGACCCATGAAATGGCAGAAATTCCCTAAATGCATACAATCCCATTATTGATTTAAATAGTAATAAGAAAAACATGTAAAATAATACTTGAGGTATTTTAACCTCACAACATGTGCGATTGTGCATAAATTCTGCTCCTTTTGAATTGACATAACTGCATCCGTTTCATTTCAGTTGCTCACATAGCCTCATTTTTTAACTCTCACCCCCTTAAATTCATCTAGTGATGTAAAGTGCAGATGTTTGATGGGCTTTTTTTCGACAGACTGTGAAATGTCTCTATCCCCCAGGATACAGAAAAAAAAATCTGCTCTTTTCCTGGTCCTGCATGGCACACAGCTAGTTTCATTTTGTGCATTGGGTATTGGCTGAGAATAAAAGGCACCTTCACCCAATAAAAAGCAGATTTAGTCACACTCTGGGCCGAGGCATTAAAGTCTAAAATGGAGTCTTTAATGACACCTGGCTTTTGAGTCGACGCCTATAACAAAGTGCAGGCACACTCTGGTCTGTTTCTCTTTTTATTATGCTTTATTTTTTTTTTGTGCTTGTTGAAGAAAAGTCTGAGCTGTTGGAGCATCCGTGTTTGAAGCACAGTTGCAGAGGGCAATAAGGCCAAAAATGTCAGGGGGAATGTAATAGATTCATGGCTCTGACAAATAAAGGCCATGAGAAGCAATGCCAGAATGGAGAGTTAAAGCTTCAGTAAGAGTCAGGCTGTCAGACAGGAGGCTGGAAAGAAGACAAAACATAGTCCGGACTAACTAAAAATAGGGTGCTGTTGATAGTGAGCTGAGGTAAGATATAGGCAGAGTGCTGATGTTTGTGGTATAAATCAAACAGAGTGCCAAAGAGAGAGGAAGTCTTCATGAAAAGTTTTTTTTTTTTTTCTTCTCGCTTTCCAGAGTTTCCTCTACAATAACAAGAGGTGGTCAGGGATCACTGTCCAGCATAAAAGACTACTTTAACAATTTAGCATGGATTTATTTGCCTTTGAAACACATACTGGACCACTTTGTTCACTGGAGGACCTGGTTAAAAATGAATGCACAATAATTACTTTTTAATTGGGCTTTTATTGCCTTGTTGTGCTGTGACTTTGCGAATAGCATGGGAATGTTCTTGGTGCATTGCCAGACGATTCTTGGAACCACCTTCACATAGTTGGTGTTCCAGTTTATAACTGCATCAGACTGTTAAGGGCCTCAGACACCATGCGATCCGGCCTACTGTCTGCAAGAAAATGGTTGTTAGACCAAAAACAAAACATGAAGAAAGCATACATTTTACTTCCTAAACCTGCACAAACATAGACAATGGAAGCCATCATTATGATCCTGCTGTGCAGACAGAAATGAATGTGAGTGTGTGTGTGCGTGCGTGCGTGCGTGCGTGCGTGCGTGTGTGTGTGTCAACGTATAAAATGTACAGACACACCCTGAACCACAAGCTCATGCAATCTGGGCTGTAAAACTCTTTCTTAAACGACACTGCTGCCACTTTGTGCTCCGTTGCTCTTAGCAACATTACAAATATTAGATATATCGCAGAGAGCTATTCCTTTTCTCCATGAACTTTGTTTAGATTATTTGTCTCAATATCACTAAACGCATTTTTCGTCTGCACAGACATTATAATAGTATGGTGTAATTGCAGACTCACTACATTATTGTCACCTAAGGAGTGCAGGTTATTCAGTCAATAGGTGCATGGAAACACCACAAAAATTGCAGAATTCTATATAAGATTTTCTTAAATGAGTTATGGCAATAACTTTTCACATATTTTAACAGAATCGTATATTGTTATCTCAAATGTTTGAATTCATTCCAGTTCATTTTGGCTCAGATCCCCATTTGCACCAGCTGACTCTTGACAGATTAGGACCCCTAATCAAACCAAAATAAGTTTGAGCAAAAAATGCATGATGAATCTCCAAGCTCTACGTTAGACTGTCATGAGAATACAATATAAGCACTGTGAAAAAAAACATATAGGTTAAATTTGTGGAATGCAAAAACATAAGTATGCATTTTCAAATGAAAGACAAGACTTGGACAAGGTTCATTAGATGAAAAAAAAATAAATAAATGCTGTTTTTAATGAAATAAAAATCTGTTTGTGTATCCTCTCTGCATGAAACAGCACAGAGAATACACAAACCAAATGAATATGGCAGATTTTCTGCATGAGGCATTTTAAAAGGCACAGGAACACTCCTGAATACTCCGTCATACAGAGGTGACCCAAAGCATTATTAGCACAGCACAACAACAGAATCCATCTAAGCTCTTTTGTCCCGAGTGTAGATACTGTATGTACCAGAGGAGGATTAGAAATCTACGAGTGACACACGTTAGTCATTGAAGTCACATCCTCAAGATCAGATTGTGCAGAGAAGCAATTAAGAATTATGACAAGGAGCTGATCATGAGCTCGTTCCAAAATGATCTGGTCAGCTCCCACTGCCTGAGCAGACACAACCAACCAAGCCCAAACATAAAGGGAGACATTAAGGAGAACAAGATATCAGATTGCAGGACAAAGGAAATTAGGCTACGAGTATGTCAAAAATGCGACATTGTTTCTGAGCACTCAGTCTGACACGCTGGTATTTTTGCTTTGTTATCTGAGGAGCAGGATTCCCCTGGGGCTCCCAAAAGTATGTTTTCTGCTCACGGCTAATGCTATAAAGGTTCACAAAACTTCCCCTACTTCACAAAATACTAGTTTTTACTTGAAATAAGAATTTGTGTGCTGCATGTTGGCATGGAAAGATGCATGTGTGCAGGATATCTTAGTCCACCTTTGCCTAAAGTGTAAAAATAATTCTTGCTTGGTTAACCCCACCCCCACATATTTTCACCTCTTTTCTTGACAATGACAAAGAAATAAGTGTGTTAATATATATATATATATATATATATATATCTGTTTTTCATAGTATTTGTCTAATTTTGAGCAAGATTTAAGACTTTTACTTGCTATTTTATACTGCCATTGATAAAATGGCCACAGGATGATGTAAGAAGAAAAAAAAATGACAGGCAATTTCAATTGTTATGAAACAGCTTTTTGTAATTTATGCTGGAAATTCTCATGAGTTACTGGACTGATTGTGTAAAAGAAACTCCGAGAACATTCTCCTCATACTGCTTGTGATAGAATGTTGTTGTAAAACATAACAATTGTCCAGAACCTAAAGAGAACATGGTGATTTTATAAGTGCACCCTCTGAAACTATATATTTGTGGTTTAAAAAAAATGATGTGAGGAAATCCTTCTGGATCCTGCGCTCATTATTGCCACATTGCCTTTTCTCTCTCCTTGAGTTTTGCTCTACTCCACATCTCTCAGAGTTCCAGTTGGCAGTTTCTGGGATTATGCAAGTGTGCAGAGAGGAGGTGGTGATGTGGTGGGGTGGAGCAGCTGTGACTGGTGCTCCCTGTCTTATCTTTCTGGACCATGGCTATGGTGCCTAATTAGATAATAAGAGAGCCTGTCAACACACTCTCCTTTGCATGCAGCCTAACTCAAATAGTCAGTGTAGTCATCCTGCCTCTATTTATATAGATGTTTTACTGTATTTAGTTTGGAAAGTGATAAGGCACAAGGGATGGCCTCTAAGATTGTGCAAAAAAATATTCACACCACATGAGTCTTTGCACATTTTGCCACATTGCAACCACAAACCTCTCCAAAGTAGCACATAATTGTGAAGCAGAAAGATAAAAGATTTTTTTTTTTTTTTTAAATCCAGATTTAGATTTAAAAATCTAACAAGTGTTCCATTCCACCTTGTCTATAGCTATGTGTTTAGGGTCATTTTCCTGCTGGAACATTTTGTATGTGAGCCAAAATGTTTAATTTTGGCCTCTTCTGAGCAGAGCACCTACTTCCACATGCTTTCCGTGTCCTACATGCTTGTAACATTTTTCCTTCAGAAATGGCTTTGTTTCTAAAGCCATTTCTTTCGTCAAGGACAGCTTTGTGTAATGCATGACTAATAGGTGACTAATCAAGAAATTCTGCTTCATGTTCTTTTTGCAAAGCCTGCCGGTGTTGGTGGACAGCCGTGTCTGGTGTGTTCCTTTGTCTCCATCACTGAGAATAAATTAAGCATCTTCTTGGACTGAATTTTTCTGCTGGGGTTTCAGATGAAATGCTTAGCATAGTTTTCAGATTGTTCGAAAAAAAACAAAAAAACAACATAAATAAATAAGTGAAAAAAACCCTCTAAGACTTTAAAAATGATACATAATTTTTCCATGTAACAAACTATTTTGTGCTTTATGGATACAAAATCCTGACTAAAATGCTTTCAAGTTTGAGGTTTTTAATACGACAAAGCATGTTGCTACATGATGTCTCGATAGTAGCCGTAGTGGATGCAGGACTCTGAAATGTTCACCGTGTTCTGCTTTCATCAACAGGAGTGTCCCACTTGTTTTCTGACTTTGTGTTAGTTGTGATGTTCTGACCTTCCTGGCTACTATTTGCTAGCTTAAAGAGAAGGTGAAACGTAGAAACAGTGGAAACAAATGGGTACTGATAAGCACTGAACACTTCAGCAGGTATATAAGTTGTATGTTGCTTGTATGCATAGGAAACATAGGACATAGGAAATATTTTCCAACAAAAATGTGTTTCAAAATCCTATTATACCTTTTTGTTGTTAAAAGACTGGCATCCTCAGACTTTATTTGAAATGAATTCTGATGTTGCTCCATCTGTTTTTCTTACTGCTGGACGCCTGTTTCATAATCCCAAGTGTTTTCATCTCACACCGCATCACTTTCTTTTTTGTTGAACCACAGTAGCCAGCTCCACACAATGCACCCAGACGGTGCTTTTGTGGAGCAGGTCTGAGCCAGGACTATCATTAGCCTATCTTATTCTCCCTGGGTTTTATTCACATGCAGGTTTGGGTACACGATGTACTCTCAGTGTGCACATGCACAGACACAAAGGGAGAGAGCGAGGGAGAGAGAGAGAGAGAGAGAGAGAGAGAGAGAGAGAGAGAGAGAGAGAGAGAGTAAGAGAGAGAGAGGTGCAAAGCAAATACAGAAGAACTGTGGCTATGTTTAGATTAACTACATGAAAGACCACACAAACGTGTGCAGCTTCATTAAGAAAAAAGATAATAATGGCTCAGAGGAACAAACATCAACCTGGAGGATGACCTTGTAACTAGCAACAAGATATACTAAGACAATATTGACCCAGCATATAAGTAAACTTTGCAGCTTCTCAGGGCTTCATGCTGGCCTTGGAACTACAAAGAAAACTTCAATTCACAATTTAACTAATAGTGTAGATCCTGAGAAAAACCTTTGTAAGTTGAAATTCACGTGCGCATAGTCATAACTTGAAACCAGGCTAATAATTTATGCTGCTTGAATCTGAGCTAAGAAACAACTTCATGTACACAATAGCTGGTTACAAATAAATCAGAAAGTTATAGTCCTATGCTCCTGTTTTCATTCTTATTTAGAATAAGCACAAGTTTCTGTCATGCATTAACCTAATAAAAAAAAACAACAACATTTAACATCCAGATAAGCTGAAAATGATTCATGTCACCATCAGTATTTAGATTTAGGACTTAAAACCCTTCTTATAACTTCAGACAAGCTTTCCAAGAGTGCTAATTCATAGAAAAATGTCATGTTTTGCTTTTAAAGTTACAGGACGCCTGCAGTTTGCCAGCGTTGATGAAATGTCTGTGTTAGTAAACAGCTTTAGGTTCTTGGGGTGGAGGGGCAATTTAGGGAGACCTGACTTTCCTAAACAAGACTCCTCCTGCCGTGCAATGCCTAAAACGGTAATGAGTTTGGTAATAAGAGGGGGAACATAATTTTGGGCAAGCAGCCCATCTTGAATTGATTTATGCATCACAAAGTTAAATGGGTACAAGCGTTCTTTGTGGAATAAACAGTTACGCACAGTGGATGTTTTGAAAGTGGAGGTAAACAGGATTTATGTTGAAGCGTCTCACATGTGACGTGTGGCTCCAACAGCACCCTTCATTAAACTGAAAAAGCTTCATTAAACTGATGGATCGAGGAAAAAAAAAAAAAAAAAAAAAAGGTAAACAAGCTGAGCACCTCACCCAGGTGTGAAGCTGGGAAACTGGAGAACATGTTGGGCAACCTGCGCGCTCTGTGGTGCAATGGGTTTGTTTCATAAAGCCGGCAATAAATTATGATTTTTATTATTCAAGAAAGCTCATTTCCAAGTTAAAATACACTGGAACTTGGCAGATGCTGAATACAATTTAGCTGGCATTGTGAGTTAAGGTTAGAGTATTCATGTCCTGCGTTAAAACTGCCTCGCAGATCTCCATGAACCATCAAACTCTGGGTTTGATGAATAGAGTTTCCTGTTTTGCGGCAGCAGTTCCAAATTTCCAAGATTTGTTGCACATGCACTGGGTTTCTGCACTCCTGGAAAGGCCACTGGCAAAGAAAGAAAAGAGAGCAACTAAAATAAAAATTGAAGGGGAGTTTGGGCAGCGCGAAGATGAGAAAATATTTGTCGACAGGTAGGCCTGTTCAGTCTGGCTCTGCTTTACTCTTTCTGGGAGTTTTTTTTTTTTTTTTTTTTTTTTTTTTTTCTGGGAAACAATATGTTGTGAAGGAAAATCTGAACATATTGGCGATGTTTCAGATAGCCTGTGATTGTTTCTGGCTGTTTGACAGAGAAAGAGACGAGACTGAAAGAGAGTGGGAGGCACCAGCCAAGTCAAATGAGCGAAAATAACAAGATGCATCCTGTCCGTGACCTCACTTCTGTCTGCTTTGCTCCCCACCAAGGAGCGGTTTAGACTGGTTGGATCTGACAAGACTCTCTCTCTCTCTCTCTCTCTCCGTCCCTTTGTACCATCCCACCACCATCAGGGACAATTAACACCAGCGACATTAAATGTCCTCCTTCTGCATTCTTTCCAGTATGGTGTCATGGAAATGAATGACTCAGGGATTCATCGTTATGTTTGCACGCTTTGTTGTGTCCACAATCTGGGATTAAGCGAAACAGTAGTCCTGCACAAAGCATGTCGGTGTTTCTGGAACAAAACGCAGTCAAATGCAGCCAGGCTGATGAGAAGAAGGGAAGGATGACTATTTTTCTCTTACTTAACACTATTTTTTTTTCCTCATATGTACCCAGATTCCATCTAGGTTGCCACCCACATCCCTGACACAAGTCTTTCAGGGGCCTACAATGCACACAAAGACCTATTTATTACCAGCCTGAATGTAAGGTGACACATAACGGGAAGCCTCGGAAGGAAAGAGAGTCAGAGAGTGAGAGAGAGAGAGTCGTTTACGTAACAGTTAAGGTTGCAACCTTTCAGTATTCGTTGAAGTTAGTTGGGGTCAAGTGGTTTTCGTGTGCCAGTGGGAGGATCTTTTGTTGTGGGAGTGCCTGAGCAAAACAGGAAGACCAGCATCTACGCCCTTTCTTCACCGAAACTTTGCAATCACAGCTGGACGTATATCACAAGTCAACTGTAACATGTCAGAGGAGCAATAACACAAATGAAAAAAAGAAAGAGAAAAAAAAAAATGGTTCCATGTAGCCAGCAGTACATATTCGGTTTTTCAGTAATTTTCCACAAGTGCTAAATTCTCCCACGTTTACGGGAATCCGGCAGGAAATAATCATCTGCTGCAGGAGTCGTTCCCTCTTTGCCTTGCATCGCCTATTTACATGTCAGTTCCACACACTTGCTTCATCTGACCTTTAAGCGCAAACTGATCCATCATCCTTAGGCTTGTTTAACTTTCATCTGAGCAATGCTTCTTCTGCAGGCTGCTCTCGTACGCCAGGTCGTGGCGTGGGAGGGAATAGTGCACATACTGAAGAGGAGCTTACTAAGTTCTGCTTTTTTGTGTTGAATGTTTGCAAAAAGTCTGAAATGTTCAGTCAAAGTGCAGAGAAAAAACATGTTGTTATGCTTTAAGCACTTTGAATACCAGGTGTGTTGTTGTGCTGCACAAAGCTCAAGATGACAAAAATATCCTGAAGAAGGGGCTTTAGTAATAAAGAAAGCAAGTACTGCTGCATATATGCAGTACCTTGCAAACGTTGTAATACGCCTTTGACTTTTTCCACACATCATCTCTGTACCAGCTGCATAGATACGTAGCTCTGGTGGACGGATCTGTTGACAGGAAAACACTCCATAAATGTGGCCTTCACTGACCTGTGATTTAGGAAGTCGCATCAAATAAACTCTAAAAACATCACCTCTACGCTAAAACATGGTGGTGGCAGCATGCCTTCCTAGGATGTTGCCGTAGGAAGGCAGCAAGCAATAGTGGTTACTGGTGTGGCCTTGGTGGCTCTCTGCCCAGGGCAGTACTGGACAGAACAGGGTTGTCAAATAAGAAAAGAAAAAAGTACTTTATCAGTTATACCCTTAGCAAGTTTTCTATTGCTTACAGGCGTGTGCAGCAGGACAAAGTGGAGTTGGCACAAAGCTGACTGAAATGTCATATTAAGTTTACTTTCGTTTTTTGACTAAGTTGTAGGACATTTTTGGTCATTATTTTGTCGCTATTTTTTTTACAAGAAATAAAGAATATATTTTTTCAAACAAATTAAGTCGGAAGTGCGTTCAAATCAAAAACCGCCTGTTAACGCCCACGGCCTTTGTTGGAATATTGTTTTTTGGAAACGAGAAGACCGCGACACAGTATATGACTGACGTTTCTCCGTCAGGACTCAGAGTGTAACTTAACAGATTCTTAAAGGCTCTGGTCTGAGCTTCACAATCAGTAGTTCAAACTGTGAATGCACGTTCACAGAAAGTCATCTCCATTTAGCATTAAGGTCGCCTCTGATTGAGACGAGCAAGTAAACACTATAAACACGGGACAAACCTGGACTGAATTATTTAAGACTGATCGCAGATTGTTTTATAAGGCGCAAAGGCAGCGGCTGGCCTCGGGCAGCAAACATGCAGGAATCGCTGAGGAATATTGACTCGGGCTGCTTCAGACAAGCGCCGTCCACACTTTGGCTTTAATGTGACAAAATGTTGACATTTTTTGTTTTCAATTACAAAGATTGGCCTGACCCTTACTTTGAATGTTCTGACCCTTTGAATGTTCTGATTGTTTTTTTATGCTGATACTAAAGTTGATATCAACAAGGTGTAGTCTTTTTGTTGATGAACTGATGTTAAGAGAAAAAGTGGGCAAACCAAAAACAAACAAACAAACAACAAAAAAAAACTCTCACCGGTTCAGCAATCACTCCATGAGTGATGAGGGTTGTCTTGGATTAGGACGAGCCGTGGTTAATGTTCTGACTCTCCAACCGTGAATGATGTGTAGATGTGCTGTAATGGCAGAGTGCTCCCAAGGCTGCCCTGTTCTCACCACAGGTTACACAACAAACACACCGAAAAACTGTGTGACTGTGTTGGCAAAACAACCCTTCAATAGCTTTGTTCATTATATTGCCCATTGAGTAGCCAGCTTGAATGAAAGTGTTATTTGAACCACGTTTTTTTTTTTTTTTTTTTACAAGGGCTTTTTGGGTTTTCTTCTGTTTTTGTTCTCAGACTTTCTTTCTGGTGGTTCAGAGAGAAAGGAAGTTACTGTAGCTCATATCAATGGGAAGAGAGTATTTTTTTTCTGTGCTTTTCTGCCAGTTAGGAAGCATAAAAAGAAAAGCGAAGCTGTGAGCTTAGCAAGATACTTCCACCTATTCAAATTTAAATGTTTCGCAAAGGAGGAGATATCAGGTTTAGACAAAGGCTTTCTTGTGCCGTGAGTGTTGTTTGCACCTGAAAAGCTTCCCTGAGCACCTCTTAGGATGCAATTCGATTTCGGGGAGCTTTTCCTCTCCTTCTTGCACAGACATATTCTTCCTGTGAAACATTTTATTGAAGCAGATTGAGACTAATAGCTGGTCAAATTAGACACTCAGCTTGGAGTGAGCATTTAAGATGCTGCTGGTGGCAGAACCACGTGTGCTGTCAGGATGTTTTCTTTCTTTTCCTTCGGGGGGTAAGGAAGCTAGTCAAAGTCGATGGGAAAATTGATGCAGCCAACTACAGGGCAGTACTGGAAGAAAACCTGCAGGCTGCTGGAGGATATTTTGGCAGAGGTTCACCCCCTAGCAGGTCAGAGTGGGGCTCTGCTATTTTACAAAGAAGAATAGGTTACAATTTTAATTTTAATCATGTGTAAAGTTAGTATAAACACACCACAGTAGAATTACAACTGTAATGCAGCAACAGGTGGTTCTGTAATGTATTGACTAAAGGGGCTGAACAAAAGTGCACTTCTAAGATTATTAACAAAAACCTTTGAAGACAAAAACTTTTTAGTTTAGTGTATATTTTTTCTTAGACTTAAAATCGGAATAAATTACAACGATGTGGTCAGTGGTAATTCACCACATTCTGGGGAGTGTGAATAGTTTTGTAAGGCACTTTAATCTTATATGCCAGCGCTGCAGAATCTTGGTAATGTCGCCAGTTTGTTTCCCCGGCGGCCACTTCTGGGAATCGATGCGTGTTTCACTCATTGTCCATGATCGTAATTGTCTTGGGAATAGAATGGAGTAATTGTGCAAACTCTTGGCCTGCAGTGATAGTCTAAAACAGGCTGTGACACCTGTTTCCACAGACACATTGAGACATCCAGTGGGACAGATTAAAGACTTAGATTCTTCTTATCATCTTGATCCCAGGATAAGAGGCTAACGTGTTTTGCAGATGTCTGCAAAACTTATTCTACAGCATCATGTTGAGCATGTGCAACAATGCCTGCTTGGTACACATGCAACATAGATGTCATAAAGTAAAACATTTTTCCACCTTTAGATCAAGATCAACTAATAGGGTGGGATGTTACAAAATTATGCACATGTGGATGTTTTCCTCCTGACAAGAAAAAGTGCCTAGTATCTTTAGTTGATTGTGCCAAACTCCATGCAGAAATTCTTTTTTTTATTTATTTCAAGAGCTTAGCTCATTTAATTTCTATGTTGACAAACTAGCATGACCCCAGTCACCCTGTTTCCCCTCCCCTTGTACTTTGAGGTAACCATGTTTTTTTTGGTAGTTTACCTAAAGAACTGGGAGTACAGCCAACATCTCCTATCAGAGGAAACACCGCCGAACAACAGCTGTGAAACCCCTCCCTCCTCCCCCCCCTCCCCCCTCCTCTTCCTCGTCCTTTCTCTTCCTCATTTTTGCATTTTCCTGTTTTGGTGTTTGGTCATGCTCCGCTCAACCCTCATGATATGAAGCTCTCTGTGAACTGTGCTCCGGTGAAAAGCGATACACTGGTTTGACGTCTGTTGTCTGCCTCATCATGCCTGTGCTAGATCTGGAACAGGACTGGGAATAAAACGAAACTTTAAGAAACGCATATTTCCAGTTGCGTTGGCTCAGAGTTGCATTGTGTTCTTTTAAGCAAACAGAGAGTGGCGTTGGATGTGAAGAAATGTGCATGTCTTGCAGCATTTCTTTGTAATCAGCGATTGTGGTAAAAAAAAAAAAAAAAAAGGTCTTTATGTAATTCACTAGTTAACACACACGGACAAATATACATGCAGGTTTGCTTATCTTCGATTGATTTTTTTTTTCTAATTTACTCTAGTCTGAGCAAAAATCTACAAGTTTATTCATGTCTTTGGGGGGGGGGGTTATTTTTTTTCACTTTCTGACACCAGGGTAGCAGGGCATGACCGGGCAGCCTCGTTGGTGTGTTCACCTTTAATCTGGAACACAGCTCCGACATGGTACACTTGCAGAGTAAATACAAATATCTAAGTCCATTGTCCACAAGGCCGACTTTGTTTCACTTGTGTCCCCTCATGCCAGGTCCTAACACTTTCGAGTCTTTCCCATTGCATAACAGCAACACCTGGGCCAAATGTAGGTGGAGTCGTACGGCAGGCGCCAATTAGGTATGTGACGAGACAGGTCAGAGACAGGATAATTATCTAGAGACAAAGTCGGAGGTTAGGCTTTCCTGAAGCACATCACTCAGAGAGGCTTTTATTATGCACAGGGACAATGAGGACAGACAGGAATAATATTAATACCGGCTGTTAAAGAAGGAGTTGAGCTGTGCAGACGGGGAGAACAGAGACAGAGAAGCAGCCAGACAGACCCGACTAAAGAGCTGCACGGCTGAGGCAGCAGGACAAACGGTTGTGCACAAGGTGGCAGGCAAGACACAAAAGTTGCATGGCAAGTCAAAAGCAGCACACTTTAAAATTGATTTAAAAATGTTTGGAATTAAATGGTATTTAAAACATCAAGCGCTTCACACTCCTAGTAATCTGCAAAGGTTTTCTTTGGAAAGGTTGTTGGATGCCTTGAGGCATTTGGTTGTTTTTACACCTTTGTAGCAGTCTAAAAACAACAAAAAAAACCACAAGCATTAAAGACAGCAATCAATCACAGGAAGACAAGAAAACAAAGACGGTGGCCTATAATTATAACTGTGAATGCACATTTGTGTGTACGTGCAGATTTTGGGAGTTACTAAAGAACCTGTAAAAGGTGTGATTTTGTTTTAGTTCCTCAAACTTTGACACAGTTCCTCAAAATTACTTAACAGACTTTGGTTTACTTTACAGTATGTGAGTGAATCAGTTATAATGACAAATATGTGGCAGACAGGAAGCAACATGTTTAAAGGGCTCAGTATTATTCTATTTAAAATGTCAATATATCACATAAAAACAATCGAAACTGTATCAATATTTTTTTAAATAATCATTTATGAAAAATAGAATTAAAGAACTAACAAATTTAAATCAGCTTACTTAGTTACTTAAATATAATTATTTTATGTTTGTGTGATATCTGTGCTGTAGCTTGTCACTAAATAATAAATCAGAAATGATCACTTTGCAGATCAAATAGACAAATCCAAAGGAATCATTCTCTCTAACAATGGTAGCGGTGTCCAGTGTTTTTGAAGCTCAAGGCTAACAGATAAGGGTTTGTGATGCAACAAAGGAGAATAATTATTAAAATACCTTTGTGTTTTTACATATGACAAATACAATGTTACTAACTAAATATTTGCTCAATTTAAAAAAAAAACGAATTTCAGGAATACATTTAAATAATCATTAATAAATGTATTTTTTTTGTGTAGTGAATTGTTTTCCAGATTCCTTTAAACGATCTCCAACATAAACATTTATTTAACAATTTAGTGACATATTTAACAGTGCCACGCTTAGCCTGCATAAGTAGTAATAACTTAGAAAGTTTTATGTCTTTTTTCAGATTTGATAAACTGAAACAGCTTTTGGTTAGTGGACAGAATGATTGATAATGGCTCACAAACAAGCTGGCACATATATTTTTATTGGGTACAGTAATTCCACTTTGTATTTAAGAAGAACAACCCTGGATGAGCATTCTGGTGCATTCACATTTTATCTAGTGAGTCTCTCTGAGTCATGTTTTCTCTAATTTTATGATTTCTTTCCACATTTCAGGACTTAAAAAAAAATCAACATTTTCTATGCAGTTGCTTTTTTTTTTCTTGCAATTTCCGTGCCTTTTTCTGTTGCCGTGATGTGTCAGCTTAAAACAGACACACTGCCACCATGGTGCGAAGCTCATACATCAAAGCAGGATCTTGGTGATTTCAGCGTCGAGATAAAATGACAGCTCCTTGGCTGCCAAATACTGCTTACGTGGGGAAATCTGCGCTTCTTCAAAACAATAAGCGACTCTTACGCACATTTTCTCACTCAAGTGCCAGATCTGATAAGATGTGTCACGTCAGAAGCAGTTTTCACTGCAACAGAGATTTTGTCTGCTGGCACATTCGATTTTGTTATGATTTCTTTTAATTGACCGATGTGAGAGACAAGTCCAGACGCCATTTTGCTTCATTTCCACTTCTTCTACCATTAATTATTATATTACCAAATACATACTTTTAAGATCTTTATTGTGATATATATATATATATATATATATAAAAACACAGTTTGGGAAGAGCTAAAATGTAGCACAAAGTTAAGTTTAGGTACAAAACAACATGGACAGAGAAAAGGCAGACTGGGGTGTTTGCATTTAAATGTGTGTCTGAACTTTGTCTGAATGCATTGTTGATCTTTAGTTTGCATTCCCATGTATTCTTTGCACGCACGCATGTCATTGTGTCGTGATGCACTCTTGTACTTTTTGCCTTCATGCATTGTTGGAAATCTTGCTGACATCCATGCCTAAATGCACAACTTCAATTGCACTGGGCTATAACTGATCGGTGTACCTGCACGAAGTGTGCGTGCAGAACAGATAAAAGAATGTTCCCTGGTTTTAAAAGTGAACTTTGCACCCCTTGTGTACACGGTGGAGGTGCTTCAGCCTGAGCCTAAAATGACCGTGATAGCAGATTTGTTTACCCTCTGTGTGTGTGGGTGTTAAATAAGCCAAGATGCATCTACAGACAGTTTGTCTTGTGTGTTGTAAGCGATTGTGAGGTCAGCAGCGACTTCAAGTGCCAGCATTTCCTGTTTGTTCAATGGAAAAGACGCTTAAAGAATTCCAAGTAAGAAATTACATAATTTCAGCCCTTAGCTAGTTTTAGTCACTAATTTTGCAGCATTTTCACAGTAAAACAGAAAATTCTTCTTCTCAGATCAAGAGTTTTCCATGAACTTAAACTATAATCACAGTTCACAATGGACAAACTGGTTCCACCTCTAATGCTTCCTACAGTAACTGCTAAGTCATATTAGTATTAGAAATGATAACACATGTGAACAGAAACATTTGCTTTGTCAGAATGACTCGTAGCTGATTCTGACTTAGGATGCAATTAATACTTGTAAAATGATTCATTCAGTCAGTATGTCAGAGGGTAAAATGTTCAACATCGGGGTTTTATGAGGCAAATCAAAGATAAAGCATGCCAATTATTAATAGATAAATGTAAAAACATTGCATTCACTACTCTTTGTTCCATTTTTATCATGCAGAAAATGAAAAGAAGAAAATAAACCCCCAGAAATAAAACATTTTTCATTCTCAAATTTAAGACTTTGAGGTGTGCAAGAACTCCGCTCTTTGCTATAATAGGCCATCTTAAACCCAGCACACACTGAACTGCAGAAAAATAAAACATGACAGTGAAAGCACCACACTATATCTTGACTGTCACAACTGTCATACCATTACCGTAGGAAATATCAGACGGTTGGATTTTCTTGCTGCAGGTTCAAATGTTTCTCAGTCTGATCCTGAAATTGTGCAAATCCTAAAATGTGCTTCAAGGATTCATGACATCGACGTGTGCAGGATGTTTGGAGCTGTCAGCTCAATATCATATCAGAAAGGAGGAAATGAATTGATTTATCAATGATCGTGATTAACTGACTCCCAGAGATAAATTCTCTGAAATGTGACTTAAACGAGTTTGTTTTACAACACATACTGTTGTCCATTCATCTAAATTCAAATTTCTCTCGAGAGATTTAAGTAGGTAAACGGGATCTGCTCTAAGACCACCTATCAACCATATTGGTTAGTCGCCGGGTAGGTTTTGTTGAGATAAAGTGAATCGTTCAGTCAGAGAAACAAGCAACAAACATTAGATGCTCATCCAACTCTACTTGCCATGTATGTGCAAAATATGCTCTAATCCAGTTTTGATCAAATATTAATGCTATTAAGAGAATAATTATTTCGTCCCCCCATGAAATCAAAAGTAAGTAAATTTATTTGTAGTCATATTCATGTGATTCAGAAACTGTACCTGCCTGGGTGGGCGGCAGCTGGACACACATTTCAGTTTGTCTTTTATAGTAGACAGAGCTGCCTCCAGCTTTCCTCTGCTCTAAATCAACATGTTTCCTTTCAAGAGTCTTCACATCTGTCCCTGTTTGTCTCACGCTGTCCCCTGCTGGTGGGGGACCTCTCACCATGCAGACAGGCTGTGGAAATATTGCAGTCATCATGTTCTCTCAGGCCTCAGCTCTGCTCTCGGAGTGAGATTCTCACTGTGCCTTTCTGTTCGGACCTGATCGGCCCGGCGCTGTTTAATAGTTCAACGGTTTTAATCTTTACTTTTTGCTGAAAGAGAGCGTTTCGAGAGGTGCTGAATAGGCTCGAGTCCCCCTTTGTACTCCCTCACAGCAGCACTATGTTATATCAGGTTCCCTTGTGATAGGAAGCAGAAGTGTCTTTTCATGGTGAAAATTTTAAAAGCACCTTTATGGCTTGGCTGAATTTACAGATGTTTATGTGTGTGAACCCTGATTAGCTTTATTTCTTGGGCTTAGTGCTTCGCTTTAAGCTTAAACATAATTAAGTGGTCACATCTCCCAAAGGAAGCATAAAATGCCATAAATAAATGAAATTTAAATCCCATAACTACATATTAAATATGATTTAAATAAAAAAAAAAAAGTTTCTACTTTGTATTCAAAATAAGAGACAACTGCACAGAATAACAAAAAGACAACTAAATAAAAAAACTCCATTGACTCTCACTGAAATGTTTCTGCAAACAGGTGTGTTGCTGAAAGACTTTCATTACTTTCAGATAATTAATTAGGAAAGAAGATAAGTTTAGACAAAGTCTGATGAGGTTTGTCAATAAGACACAAGCCACGGTGGCATTTGGAGAAGTGAATTTACAGTGTTGGATGGGATTATTGCAGAAACAACATGAGAGTATTGAAGTTGACTTATGATATTTCAAAAATAAGCACCACATGTGTAAAATAAGGGTATTTGGATTAATACACTAGATTTGCTTTTAATTTTTCTTTCGGTTTTGCACACTCCAAATGTTCATTTCCTAGTTTTTCAGCTTTCTATGATAACATGATATTACCTGATGAGATTGCATCTGACAGCTTTTTAAATGAAAATACTTTCTATACATTCAGTTGATGGATTATGTGCTGACTTGTCATCTTTGTCATAATTTAGAGCTCCAGTTGTGTGATCTGAGTTATTGCGGTCTTGTCGGAGATGTATAACACACTTTGAGTTGCTGGCAAAGATCAGTCTGACGTAACATCCTCAGGCTAATATGGGAGAAGCCACGACTAGTCACTGATTCCAGTGAGTTGTCCTACGTATGGTGGAGCTTTTTTGTTGCCAGGTGCATGAAACTAATGAAAACCATCAGACAAACAACCTATTACATCCAATTTTCTCAGTTCATTGTCTTATTGCAGAAATGTGTGACTGTCATCAGAATGACCGCCAGTGACTTAAAATTATCCATGGGAACTTAGTCACGACTCCATCGTCATCTCACAGGTGACAAAGGATTAGCTTCAAGGCTCAGCAGAGGAGCCTGCAGGAGTCTGTGGGAACGACTCGGTGTTTGGATGACACTGACAGTGAGCGTTAGCAGGGTGCCTATCATCCAGTTAAATCCAGATCCTGCTGACAAAGTGGGACGTGCATGAGCAGGCCACGCAGGCATACAAAAGTGCGGCAAGCACCGTGCATCAGCGTGCACACTGGAAAACAAAAACAGAACTAAGCACATAATCGCACGCCAGGGGGCGGCACATCGAGGGCCTGAGTTGCTCCACTGTTGTTCCAGTTGTTGGTGACTTGGGTCACACAGCTGCAAGCTCAGCCAGAAACAAGACGGAGAAAAAAATAAGAAGAGATACGATGGGAAAGAAAACTACACGAGAAAAGATATGTAGAAAAATGCACAAAGGAAAGCAAAAAAAAAAACAACAAAAAAAAAAAAACAAACTTCTTTCAAAAAGAATATCCCATCAAGAGTTCTTATCTCTTTTTGTTCAACGATATCTTCATTTGGTAAAATATGAATGCAAAATATTGTGCATGCCCCAGGATTCTTGTTTTCAGAACAAAACATTGCATCTGCCAACCTACCCAGGTTGCTCATCCTAATTACTCTCTGACACTCAACAGATGACATAATTTGCAGTAAAACACATGGTGACTAGGAGCATGCAGAATGTAGCTGACTGGTTTCCTTCTTAATTAGTTTTTGTGCATCATTCAGCTCGAAAGAGCCATTACTCAAATGATGCAGGCTTAAGTAGCTTAAATAAGATGTAGACACCTTCACACCAACTCTGACAGCTGACTTGCGGTGCACACTTAAATATCCGTGGATATTGCTGGGTAATTCTTTACGATGTGACCTAAAAACACCTGACTTCTGTTGAGACGTATCCTGGTGTCTGCTGTTACAAAGTGCCCAAGCTTTGATACTGATCACAGCGACATTTGCCACATTTTCTTTTTGCCCCTCCTTTAGTTCCAGCAAAAGGTCCTTTTTGCTGAAGGCCTAAATTTATGGTACTGTACATGCATTAATGCAGACTTTAATGAAAACTGTTTGCTTATTACGTTTAATTTAGGAGAGACTGTAAATAAACAACTTATACCAACCAGTATATGTTCTTGGATAGACGTATTTCAAGTCCATTTCAAGTTCAGACCTGAATTAAGATGAACTACTATTGGAAATGTGATGAACATAGATAAGGAAATTAACAGAGATGGTCACATGCTGTCCTTCAGTGTGCTTTGAGTGAATATAAGCAAACACTTAAGACAAAAAGTAACTGATGTAAATGACACATCCATCCAAGGCATACATGTCCAGGAGAAGAATAGAAGAATCTCTCTCCTTCTCCCCTCACCTCTTTCTTTCTCCCCCTGGTGGCAAGTCAGGAGTTGTAGTAAGGAGCGTTGCCATGGCGAATGGCGGGCATTGGTCAGTGTTACAAATGTGGGATTTATTTGCAATGTGGACACGGAGTGAAGTGGATCTGCTCTGCTCTGACTATTGGGGAAGGTATAGTATTGAACGAATGACTGTGTCAGACTGGTTCCATTACCTTCGGAAGCAGGAGAAGCTAATGGCGGTTAATGGCTCACTGGCCCAAGTACTCAGGACACTCAGGCTTCCTGCCGCTAAGCTGCAGACCGTTGTCACAATAAAAGTCTTAAACAACACAGAAGAAGAGTCGCTAGATCTACCACTAGTTATTCTTTTGGGGAAAAATAGTCTGAAAATTGATAAATATAGGACAAATAGGTTAAGATGACAACAACTTCTTTTGTCGCCATTACACCCCCACTCACCTCTTCCGCTCATCTCCACGCTTGGCGGTGTCTCTTGGCTCCGCCCACTTTGCTGTAATTTTCCAAACTCTACCAGGTCGAGGTTTAGCGGTCAGAGGGGGGGTTAGTTACACTTTTAAAAACTAGACTCAATACAATACAGTTTGATATAGTAAATACTAACTTGAGTTCAGTATGATGGCAACTCTACAAGAACTGGTTGAACTAAGTGACTGTGAAACTCAGCAAGTACAAGGAAATAAAAAAATATTACTCTGCTTTCATATGGCAGTGAAGCTTAAGCGTCAATGAAACAAAAGTGTTTGTTTAGTGCTACTGATCTTTTTTGTAATTGTAAATTACCTCGAATTTTATAATGAATAGTTTAAAAGATTATTACAGGATGCTTCTAGAAATCTGACAGATGCTCCACGGAATGGAAAATCCAGTTTTACATTACATGACTACCTTTAACACCAGACTTATCTGCACTACAGTTGGGATGTCAAATGTCACAACATTCTTGCCAGCAGACAGGATTAAGCTTAAAATGAGATGTGAGATATTTATGCAAAGCTGTCAAACTGGAAAGGGGCGTACAATTTGTCATATCAAGACTGGCTTAGTAATGCTGCTTAGAGCTCTTTTTCCATAGCAGTGACTCTCCAAACAAGTATATCCCTGAAGACAAAAGAGGATTTATGCATTGGGCAAGCCCAGAACTTTGAAGGATTTCCTTAACACCACATACATAATGTAAAATGTTACATAACAGTCAATTAGTGTCATTAATCTGTCTTAGCTTGCTTTTGCTTGCAAACAAATTTCGATATGTCAGCTGTTGTTTGATCAATTTCAGTTTCCCAGCAGGTTCCTGGTAAGCTTGCGATATTTACATGGACTTTGAGCGAGCTTTAATACTACTGCTAAAATACAGTAAAGAGAACGGCATGGCAATTCGTTTCTGAAGTTGCAATTTGAGAAAGTATCTTCTTTTGTCTGCCTGAGAGAGATACTCAGGCATTGCATACATGAAGCAATTGGCCCCAATTCAAAGAACTGTCACCCTCGCTGGGTGTCTAGGACTATTGTATTCCACTAGACTGGAGTCACATCATACAAGTATCAGTCTGAGCATGGCACTTAGAGCCATGGCTGCAGAGCCAGAGGTATCGTCATTGCTCAATTGCTTCTTTGTGCCCTGAGGAAACAGTTGCTGGGTACAAACACCCACAGAACAGTGTGAAAACGACCAAGAGCCTCTCACAGCCCTGACAGTCACTAACACCACGATGGGACAGTCCCAGACGTGTCCCACTGGAGTTGCCTCTTCTGGGGCAAGGCCACCCTCTCCTAGGATTGTGACTCCTCTTCAGGTGATCGAGCCACCTCAGAGATTCTTTTATTATCATCCACATTTCCCTTTCAGCTTTCCAGACAGAACTGTGAGCTACTCTCCCCCATACTCACCGAGTCTCTTCAAGAGGCCAGATCGCCGGTAAGTGAGGACAGCAGAGGAGGGGAAAGTAATTTGTCTTGTTTCGAGCAGGACATTTGGCATGATGGTGCCATGAGAGTGACAGTGACAAAGACAGATTAGCACATGAATGGAGCGGAAGATATGTAATTTGTCAGCGACTGAGAGATCTTGAGTTGTGGGTGGATATTTTCTGTCTTTCTTTTTTACTAAAACAACATAGATTTTATTCCAGTTAAACAGCAGAAATAAATAACTTAGAATTCTTTATACTAGGCAAGATTGCACTGTACATGTACCTTATCAGTATATTAGGTGTCAATATAATTATTTAACTATCTTGCATTAAAGCTCTGTAAGCCTCTTGGTAACAGTTGTTTAATGCAACATAAAAGTTACAGAGCTGGGAAGATAGTCAAGTCATTAAGCAACTGCCAAAACAGCAGATGCCAGGCAGGAGTAACTTTTTCAATAACACCTTGTTGTTAAGAAGGAAATAATAGATTACCATTTTTTCCAATTGCTGGATAATCTACTTATTTTCTGGGGTCTATGTTCTTTTTGAACCCCAACCAGAAAGATATTAACACTTTTTAATTAAATGTTTTTCGCAAGTCATATTGCTACTGCAATGCTATCCAGTATTATCACATATCAAATGTTTTCCTAATATCATGCAGCCCTAATATCATGCACATTGTCGTACCCTGATACAATATTAGATACCTGCCTTCTATTTGAATAAGACCAGCTTTGCCCTAGAACTTATAATTTGATCACCTAATAAGCCAAACTGTTGTAGTTTCTTTTAGGGAGAGTCAAAACTGGTTAGCATCGCCGCAACTGAATTTGCGTAAATGTGACTTAGTTGGCTGATCAGTGACTAAATTATAATATGAAATAATTACTAAAAAGAAATAATGACAGAAAGGCAAAAGCAACAAACTGAGTCCGATCACAGCAGAACACTAAATGCCACACTCTTGATTCCAGTACACATGCACTATTCAGAACAGAGGTTTATCAAAAGAAGCACACATAATTCAGAGGTGACAGACTATGGCATTAAAACAATTCTGCTAAAGTTCCTCACATTTGGTTCCATGTAACATCGATTTTTATATAAGTATAAATAACAATATGACTGCAGCTTTAGTGATGTGTTGCCACACTAATGAATGCTGAACAAAGCTCTTATTAATTTCTAAAAGTGTGCTGCATTAATAAAACAAATGTGCACATTTTCCTGTTTATCTATGTAACATTAGTAGCAAAGGACACTGAACTCCTATGCCAGTCGAAATGTTACAATTGCAAACCTTCTTGTTATTTGTTGCTCAGGAGACTGAAGGAGACGTGGTAATGACTGCCTGTGGGTGTGCTGGTTTATGGAGACCATTTAGTATTCAGTGTTTGTAGCTAGTGTTGTTGCCCACATGGACAGCTTCCTTTGAGATCGGCTTCCTTTGAGATAGCCTCTGGCTGCAGCCTGTGGCGATTATCCACATTGTTGGACCACACTTTCACTACGGCATACATTACAAACTTATGGAAAACGAGAGGAAGATGACCAGAAAAACAAGCTCAAAACAATGTGCCTGTTTCTTGTTTATTTGCTTACATCTTCTGTTGACTTAACAGTTTGCGTTTCTGGCAGTTACTGATGCGTACATCTTGAAACTGGTGTGTCAAAACTCAGAAATGTTGCTTGTGGCAAGAGCTTAACAGTTGGCAGCATGACTCGCCCTCTTTCTTCTTCGGCCTTTATTGCATATGAACAATATTTTATAACATGTTTGGCTTTGGAACTCTGGACATCTGATGGAAACTGTGGTCTGGCTGTAATGTGACTCACTGAATGATACTGGCATGCATCAAATGTGATCAGGCACCAATGGTTTATCAGAAATTTATCAGCTAAGAAGGAACAAAATTATGTCTATGTGGCACATAAAACTGTTTAGAAACAGGCTGCTGGCAAGCTAAATGAAGTTGTTTATGCAGTGAAAAACATATTGTTGTCAAGATTTGTTTCACTATTTTTCTGAAACTTAGAGTGAAAGGAGGCAAAGCAATAAAATAAGTCTATGCATTCATCTTTTTGATCACCAAAGTACATATAAGAAATGTTTTGAAGACTGAATTTCAGCCTAGCTAGAAGTGCGACTCCTGCCAAAAAGAATTTCTACACACATTCATGCCGTTCACATTTTTCATAATTTTATCATCTTACAACCACACACTTGAATTAAACATATTTGTTTTTTCCCCAAAACAAAGTAGATCACAATCCTGAAGTACAAGTGACATAAATTATTAAATATGTTTTTCACAAATAATAATCTGAAAAGTGTTCTGTGCATTCCTTTTCATTACTTTCATTGTGTTCCAGTTAAATAAAATCTAGTGCAGTCAGCCGCTTTACAAGGTCATCCAAGTAGTAATAGAATCAATGTGTTTGTAGATTTTTCTTGGCAGAAATACAGCTGTTCCGTGAAGGCCACACAGGTGTTTTGTGCAATGTCAGTGACCAAACAACGTCAGAAAAAACAAGGAGCACAGCAAACTAGCATGGGAGTTGAAGAGAGGAGAGTATTAATCAGAGAAGCAACAAGGAGGTCCACAATAATTCTGGAGGAGTAGCAGAAATCTGTTGCTCAGATGGCAGAATTTAGTGATATGTCATCCAATAGTTGCATAATTTGACAATCTGTCCGTTGTGGAACAGTGTTAAAGTTTGCAGTTGTCTACAAAGTAGAACTCAATCTCAAGTTAGTGCTTGTGCTTCTGGCCAATCACAGTTTGTAATGATAAAATGATAAACATTTTAAATAAGGTGTATTGAGAAGACCAAAACTTGCTAGAAAGCATGCAAAATGTTGTGTGTGCTTGAAAAAAAAAACAAAAAAAAAAACACACACCTGAACACACCGACCTTGTTATCTATGGTAGTGGCAGCAGCATCAAACTATGGTGATAATTGTCTTCAACAGGACAGGGAAACTGCTCAGAGTAGATGGGAAGATAAATGGAGTTACAGACAGGATTATATGTGATGAGGATTTTGGACAAAACATAGTTATGCCCTAGAATGGCCCAGTCAAAGTCCAGACCTTGAGTAAGTTTGAAGTATTTTGAAAAGAGAACGGCACAAAGATGTGTGCCTCTTGTTGTGTAGAGTTCCTGCAGCTGTAATTTGAGCCAAAATATTGATTCGGGAGGCGGAATAAATAAAACAACACGTCTTTCGGAATTGTTTTTGTTGACAAAATTTAAAAAACGTTTATTTTCTTTCCACTCTTTACCTATAAGTTAAAAAGGGTATACATATTTCTGTAAATGTAGTCATTTTCCTCTGACTGTATGGGCTTTACTACTGATTAATTTAACAAAATATCAAATAATTGTATTACAAAGTACCCGATTATATTCGATTGGATATGAAAGAGTAAAAATGAAAGGCTCTCAGAGTTCAGAGGAAAAATTCCACGGAAGTTACTGAATAACTTCAAATGTTCTTCCTTGTGTAGTAGAACAAAATGTTTTGCCCAGAGGTGTTCCAAAAAAATATTTCCGGCTCATAATTGATACAGTATCACTAAAGTACACCAACAAAAGCGTACACAGCTGCGTAGTTGTAGGCTATGACATAAAATCTGTTAAACTTTGCAGAGATCATAAACGCATTTAACAACACATTCAGGTGTTGCTCAGTGGGAAAAAAAATATGTTGACATTTTGTGTGCTATATCAGCATGTACTGCTGCCCACAATCTGTTTATTACAGTTTGGAGGAGACTTGGTGCAATTGCGTCACATGTGGTAACAAGTTCAAAATGCTACCAGAAGTGCAGAAGGTCATGCAACAGGGAGCAAGGCTTGTTGAGTGATTATTTATAGTTTGCACCGTTATAGAGGTGATTGTTGCAGACATAATAACCTTTATTTACATCACTAAAATATCCCTGACATTTTTGTTGTGCTCTTTAGAAATATAATTCCAGCAGTGTGACATATAAACATTATAAGGTAAATGTATTAAGAGCTCTAAAAATCGAGGAAAGAAAAACAAGTTGAAACTGGGTGCCAAAGGATGACTGGAAAAAACCCAGATGGAAAAAAGAAGGCTGTGTTATGTACATTATAGCGTATAGTGTAACTTACTTTCTCACCACTAGAGGGCGATCGAGTTCAGACTTAAATTGAGGAAATTTACCAAACTATATGGAAAAATACCTAAATAAAGTGTAGGTGTGCACGTGCTTGGATGGTGCAGAACACACCAAAGATCTTTTTGATAAGCAATTTGTAGGTCAAGGCCTGGGGACAACATGTTGTCATTACTATGCCAAGTTATCACGGAATCACACTGACGACAACAATTTCTGCGCACAGCGAATCAATAACACCGTGACAAGAAGCTCACATGAGCAAATCAGTGGAAATCTAATAAAAATAAAACATAAAAGGATTTCTAACAAATACCCTATTTTATTGTCCAATTCACGTGAGAATCAGATTTCATTAAGACGAATGTGCAGCGCATGGGACATTTGATCAAATCAAGCATTCAAGGCAGCACATTGTTGACGCGTAATCAAAAGTTCATTTTGTTATGTTAGGCTGGTTAGAATTGGAGCACATCTCGGTCTGTGGGTTAAATGCACGCATCTGCATTTGAAAAAGAACTGAAGTTCAGCAGCCGGGCACTTGGGATGCTGCGTTCAAAGCCTCATGTTAGGAGTCGTTCTCCAGGAGGTTGCTTCGTCTTTCAGTGAAAGCAGTTGCTCTGTGTAAGAACTGAAGTGTTGCATAAAAATATGATAATGCATTGATTACACTTTAAAATCGCAGTGGATTACGCTTGTGTCATTTGGCTCTCAAGAACATCTGAAAAGTTTCTGAGTACAAATAAAGCATACACCGGATATCCACTATCCAATGTGAAAAATGTTTATAAAGTACCTTTCTGTAGCATTGAACCATTTCACACTTAATCATGTGTGATCGTTTTGTTCCTGTTCCATTTCAAGCAATCAGGAGAAGGAAAATGACTGCGAACAGGTCCTCATAAAACAGCTTATATACATATCAAAAGATATCGGGGTGAATTAGACACATGATGGACCGTACAGAACAAAGTGTACCCTGTTGCATTATGTAAAAGCAGAGGAGGGGGGTGTATTTATCAGAACCCAAAAATATGGCTCATTAGTGATTTCTTTCTTCTGATAGTCCTGGAAGGCAACAGCAGCTCTGCCTCCTCCTCTCCACTCCCTCCAGCCCTAAAGCTCATTTGCATAATGTATGCTTGCGTCACGAAACCAGTCTTACAAATACAGGCTCGGGGCAGAAATAGCAACAGACAGTCGCTCGAACAAACCGGCGAAGCTTGACATATAACCCTGACACAGCACTGAGCTCTAAGGCTTCACAGAGAGCAAGAGGAGTCAGTGCAGCGCTACTAACTCGACGAACCAAACAAACCGAATCCTCCCAACCGGATCCTCACTTATTGACTCACTTCGGTGACCGACCAAGTCGCAATCGTGGCGAGAAGCATCATCCAAACGAGTGTGGTCCTCAACATGAGCACGGAGATGTTCGCTAAGACTCCGATGGAGGTGGCAGTCTACCAGCTTCACAACTTCTCCATCTCTTTCTTCTCCTCGCTGCTCGGAGGAGACGTCGTTTCGGTCAAACTTGACAACAGGTACATTTTGTCGATTGGCGCTTGAATGAAACTGAACCGACGCGAGTTTACTGTAACCCCCGAGCCGCCCTCTGTTTACTGTTTACTGTTACAAACTCTCTGAAAGATCAACCTCGCCACTTTTTGCGTGTCATCAGCTGGCGCTGATAACGATGCAGTGACTCTTATTAGATTGTACTCGATCTGAAAAGAGTCGCAAACTTGTCCGTGCAGTTCGCGCTTAACAAAAGCCATCTCAGATTACAGCTGGGTGATGATCTCTTTCCCTTTCTGTTCTGGGAGCTTTTTTTTATTTCCCTGTGTCAGAGGTGTGACGTCAGGAAGGAACAGTGCGTGTGAAGTTATCGGTGTGTTTATGAGCTGTAAATTTACGACTCTCTCTTCTTATTTGCAGTGCCTCTGGTGCTAGCGTGGTGGCCATTGACAACAAGATCGAGCAGGCCATGGTAAGCAGACAATGAACACCAAACACAATGCTAATGCATGCAGAAAGGTTATACAGGAGACTCATGCATCTTTTAGGACAAACTATAATGGCTGGTCTATACAGGACACAGCATGACAGTGCAATCAGTCTGACCTCGACATAATGTGTAAACAGAGAATTCATTCATCACATCATATGGGCTGTTTATCCCTGTAAATAAGCTTGTGACCTTTTTCCTAGAATGATTATTTGGGACATTTAGAACCACTGGCATCTGCAAGAAATAATATCTAAAACTAATTATGGATAAAAGTAGTGGGAATCCCCTGATGTGAGCAACAAGTACAGACATGTTTTTCCTCCGGAGGTGAAGACAAGTCCTGGGAAGAAAAAAAAAACAATACTTAGAAGTGACACGGTTCATAATATGGAAACTTAATTGTAATAATACCCTTCAGAAAAACTGAGGAGAAATTCAACAGACAAACCAAATGCATGCATTAGTTCTGTGATAAACTCATTCGTCTTGCAAGATTTTCTTTTCCATGCCTATTCTGAGTCTGATCCATCTCTTGTTTTTCGAATGACAGGATCTTGTCAAGAACCACTTGATGTACGCGGTGCGTGAGGAGGTGGAAATCCTCAAAGAGCAGATAAAGGAGCTAGCAGAGAAGAACAACCAGCTCGAGAGGGAGAACTACCTGCTTAAGAACCTGGCCAGTCCGGAGCAGCTGGAGAAGTTCCAGTCCCGCATCCCGACAGATGTGCTCTTGGATAATCAGAACGTCCAGGCGACCCCAGTGCCACAGCACCAGCAGCAGAGCTGTAGCCACAGCACTGGCTCTGCTGTATAAGTGGCTCTGCCTTGGGGCGGGCAGAGCCACTTTGTCTTTACAGTCGTGGACCTCGTTTTTGAACGTAAGCGTTACCAAATCGCCGCCACCGAGACCCCTTCGGGACATCGAAGAAGAATCATCGGTGCTGTAAATGATTGATGGGACTCAAATGAACTGTTGATACTGATGAGCACAAAACCAGAACTAGAGACGCTCTAAAACTGGTGCCATGTCAGGCCCATCCTGTGTACCATCCAGCTCTTTGTCGTAGTCTCTCTTCGTAGGCATGAGTGTTAAGCATAGAAAGGGCAGACTAGCCTAGACAGAGGGTGGGGGATTTCCCTCCCTAGCCAAACTCTTCCAGCAAAGCACCGTCCTTTTTTCCTCTCTTGAGGAAGTGGGGGGAGCAAGGAGGTGTTGATTGGGCTTGCCCTGCAGGGGCTAACCTGGAAAGTGCTGGGACTTCGCTCCCTCATAACCCAGAGGAGACCCATCTGAGACGGTCCTTCAAGTCTCAACAAGAACAGCCCCATTGGTGTGGATTCACCTCATCTCAAAATACTTTAATGGACTTCCAACCGCACATTTCAGACACATACAGACTTTTGATCTACCTACAGTGTATTGCTGCCATGTTCCTGTCCATCCTAAGCATAACAAGGAAAATACACAGGATAAGCTAAGGCTACAAAGGTGGAGCTCAACGCGATGTTCTCCATCCAAGCTGATGAACTGCTGCAGTAAACTAACAGAATACTGTAATATCTCATAAAACATGTAGACTCATATTGTTTGCTGTCGGGGCTTGCTGCTTATGGGGGTGAAATTAATTCTGCTATATCTTCTGTTTTTGTTAAATTCAGAACAAAAATCAGCTGTTTTGTACAATAAGAGCAGTGTACTAGGCTTTCAGAAGCTGTCTTTGTTACAGGTCCGTCCATATCTTACATTTTGTTTTGTTTAACTACAATGTACAAACAGATGAAATGTCTCTGAGGTAAATATTGTTAGGATGGTTTGCAAGCAGACAGCTGCGTTTCTAGCAGCCTATGCACTCCTTTTGTTTGTAGGTAGTGCCGTCCAGTATATGGTCTCCTTCCTTATTCAGATGGCAACTTGAAAACAATGGCACGACAACAGTGCCTGTGAGCGATGATCGCATTTCTGACAAGACTTTGGTTATTGTTGTCGTTTTTTTTTTTTTTTTTGTTTTTTTTTCCCAGCTACCAAAGACGTATTTTCATACGACAACAAAAGCTAACCAAATGAGGACCATGTGTAAAACTTCACAGGGAGAAGTCTTCTTCATAGCTAGTGCTAAATTTTGTTTGTTTTGTAAAAATTACGATTTTGTTGCTATAAAGTATCCCTGAAACAGCTGACCACTGTAATTTTTGGATACAACTGCACAGTTGCAATAAACCGTATGTTTACATAATATATCATGTTGTTGGTCTTTGGCTCATAATTCTATCATAATGAGATGATGCATTATTTTTTTTAACTGCTAACAAATTGTATACAGTTTGTCCTGTCGTCTTCATGAAACCCAAATAGGTGTAAGTAAGGTTTTTACAAGCTAACACTTAAATTTGACCTGTTTTTGCTGGAGGACACTTAATAGGATGAGACATGAAATCCCCCTAATGTTTATCCGGAAGTAAACATTTTAAACATATTTTTAAAATGCTTACACATTTCTAAACGCATCACAGAAGGAATTTCTTGTGTTAATTTCTTTGGGCCTATTTTAAGTCTTTTACAGCCTCTACCATATTTTTCTCCCAGTCTCCATCCATCTTGCCATCTGCTCTGATTACATCACCTGCCCCTGCTAAAGCAAAGCATGACCACAGCATTATGCTGCTGGACATGGTGTTTTCAGTGTGTTGGCTTTATTCCACAAATAGCATGTATGTCAGAAAAGCTCAAATTTAGTCTCGCATTACTAAAGCACCCCTTGTCACACATGTGTCCTAAATGGATTGTGAGCAACCGTGCAGGGAATACTTTTGATTTTCTTTCAACATCTGTGAAAGAAAGATTCTTAATTGAGAGTTGTCCCAATATCTGACAAATACTCTAAGGCAACCCTGCTTTAAAATTCTCCACAGCTTTCATCCCAGACATGTCTGCTGTGTTCCTTGTTCGTCTTAATGGTGTTTGTTCTTGAACAAGCTGAACGACTGCATTCATGTTGATTTTATATGATATGCAGATAATCTCTATTTATGTGGTTTCAGTGAGTTTCATAACATTTGGGGGTGCCCGATTAAAAAAGACACGCCATCCTTTCCATATTTGAACGATTTGAAAAGAATGTATTACGTTCATCTCGAAGTTTCCTGTGTTGATCTTTCACATGTCAAAACAAAACTGTTTCTGACAAAATATGAATACTTTTACCTGACACTGTAGCGCAGTTAGCCACACATGGTTCCTCCTGCAAAAATAAGCAACTTGAGGTCGTCTCATCAGACTTGAAAAAGACACATTTCGTACTCTTAGTCATTGTGTTTAATCGTTATGTAAGTGTTTTCCCCGCCCAAAAGTCAAAAACAGCACAACCACTAATGATAGTGAGGTAATAATGGCTAGTTTGCCTATGGACTGGAATCTGCAGAGGAGGGGAAAAACACTTTGTACTAGTAGCTATTTCCCTTCAGTCGAGCTGGCAGCCTGTGAGTAACCAGATATGTTGTGGCTTCCCTGATGTGAAGACTAGACTCGTATCCATCTACTGCTGAAAACAAGGTGACTTCTGGCCTGAGACTCATCACCGCCGATTAAAATCTGTGGTCTCCTTCAGGTGTTCTGTGACAGAATAACTGCTTGGTTGTGCAGCTGATGGTCCAGATCAATGCATCCTCTGCTTTCAGTCACTTTCTGAATTCCACTAGAGGCAGGATGGGTGTGCAGTTTTAAATGAGGGCTGCATTAATTATTTAACAAAGAGGAAACAGTCATGCCTTTATTGGCTGTTTCACACAAAATACTTCTGGTCAGTCTATCAGTGAAAGAGGCTTCAGGGTTATTTACAGAAAGCAGTGCTCCAGTTTAATCACACTCATGTTAATAGCAAAAACAGCTTCAACCGCAAAGGAAAAATTCAATCTGGCTCTAGAGCCGGCAAGCCAATAGGCCCAGGAAAAGCCTGAAGACAATTAGGACTGTGGTTTCAGCTATTACTTTGCTTGCTCTGTTGTTCTATTTTAAGACTGGTTCCGAAACAGTGTGTTCCCGATTCATTTTAGTGGCCTTTGATTTGCAACTGATTGATGACAAGTTTCCAGGCATTCTTCATATGTGACATAACACCAAAAAATACAGCCGAGAAAATAGACGTCTCTTAACCATAGCCACATAGCCATGTTTCACAGCCGTTGCAGCTTCTTTGAAAGCGCATTGGGTAAATGGTGAGCGTAATTCAGTTTAGCTTCTTAAAACCAGGTCAAAATGGAAGTGCAAAAATACTCTAAAGAAATCAGCCCAAACTTTTTTCCACAATATTCAAAGTTCAGTGGTCCCTTCCAAAATATCAAACGCTTTCTCACACTCATCAACAATCATACCAAGTGCAGTTTAGAACGAGTGTGTCAAACTCATAGCCTGCAGGCCACATCCGGCCACCATAACTATTTCTGTGGCCCTTTAGTTGATAAACCTTACCTTGATAAAACTTCACAACAGTGTGCTTAAATGTTATTTTATCAGTCAAATCAAATCAGTTTTTATAATATAAAATGACTTCAATGTTAAATGTCAAATTTTTATAAAAACTGAATGCAGAGAAAGTTACAGTATTTTAGTTATTAGTTAACCTTCTTAATGCATTCTGCCTCAGTCGTTCCTTTGAGGACACTCATGATCTTGATGTGGACAAAATTGAAATTGACTTTGGCACCCCTGGTTTTGAACATCTTCTTGTTGACAGGGCTTTGCGACGTGTGAATAGTTTCCCCTTTTGTCACATTACAATCACAAACGTCAGTGTATTATTTAGATATTCTACACAGGCCATCACAAATTGGCTCATAGTTGTGAAGTGTAAGGTAAAGAATAAAAGGTTTTACAATTTTTTAAATATGAACAGTGAGGTATGAAAGCGACAAGTATGCACTGCTGCACATCTGCTGGAAAATGTGTGTTCACCTAAACTGACAGATGATCAGATGATTAGTTGGAATAGAACAACAAAGGTCCAGGGACTCTGATGAGCTGCAGAGAGCCACAGCTCAGGTGGAAGAATCTATTTACAGAAAAACTACCAGTTTAGTACTTTAAAAGTCTGGGCTTTGTGGGTGGATGATTGGTCAGACAAAAGCCATTATGTGCAAGAAGTTGCTCTGGGCAAATAGCATCAGCCTACATCACAAACCAAAGCATGGTAGTGGCAGTATCATGCATTGGGAGCTCTTTTATCAAGATGGATGAGGCTAAATGGAGGGTAATCCCGGAGGAAAATCTGATACAAGAGAACAAGCACAGGATGGCTGGGATCAAGGCTTAAAAGATTTTGTTTAGAAAAGCAAAAAAAAAAAAAAAAAAGGCAACCATTTCTGAAGTGCAGCCAGAAGAAACCCCAAAAGACTTTCCTCTATACCTGCAGCAAAAAGGGAATAGTATAGTGTATAGACTCAAGACGGCTGAATTCAAACGAATAGATGTTTCTGACTGGAATGTGCAAACGTGGACGAGATCAAGGGCTACGAATACTTTTGGAAGACATCGTATTCTTTTGTTAGTAAGTAAAACTCTCAAGTCAATGCTCTCCTAAAAGAAATGCAGAAACTCAAATCTTCACTTACGGTTCTGTGAGTTTAAGTTTTAGGCCGCATGAAACTAGGCAGCTAAAAGAGGACTTTCTGCTGGATTACTGAAGTTATGCAACGCATACACACGCATACTGAATACACATCAGTTTCAGATGGAAATTTGGGGTTGGTGCAGGGAAAGACTGGCTCTGGCTCCAAGTGGTTGGGTTTGCATGCAGGGGAATCATTTGGTCAGATTGTTTTCCATTCCCAACTTGCGTGCCTTGCTAAAAATGTCAACATAAAGAGTAAATTAAGCAACTGCTAAATATTTATTGTTGCACCTTCTACAACTGAAAATGTGCAGTGCATTTCTGGCACCGTGAATTAGTAGCTCTAGAAAACGTTTCTCAGAAGAAATTACTGAGCGTAGTTGTGTTATGGTTATGTAATGTGGTTTTTGATCTCCCCCACACTAAAACCTCAAGGATGCAGAAGCTTATACACAGCAAAGCAACTTTATTGATACCTTTTGTCAACGTGGGCGGCATAGCCAATCCTAAAAAACAAGAAAGAAAGAAAAAGATTCTATTCATCCAGATATCTGTTCCAAGTGGTTCTCATTTTATGTAGGTCTAAGAGTCGTAGAAGTTTTTAGCCACTTTTAGTTATTTAGGCAATCCTTTCTTGTGTAATTGTGCGTCAGTCACAGTTTCTCATAGAAGAAGAGTTCAACAGTACAAAGTACAGCAGGTTGGCTGGTAGCCTTGAATCATGAATATTCAACTCAACCCAGTGAGTTGGGTTGTAAACATGATTAAATGGCATTTAAAGATCACAAATAATGTCTATTTTGAAAATGAGAGGACTATGGGTCGGAGTTTTTTTTTTTTACTAGATTTCCATGAACAATAACTTCCTCATTACTGTGTATGATCAGAATCCTGAACAGACCTGGAAAGCCTGGATTTAAAAGCCTTAAAGTTCACAGGTTGCCATTCATAGTTATAAAGTATCACTTTTATGCAACAACAAAAATGAAGAAATTTCAAGATGTTTCATTAGACACAAAATACCTCTGAAAGAAATGAATGGCTTCAGTATGAAATCAAAGAAAAGAACTCAAAGTTATCGGTTTTTTTGGATGCTTCATCAGGCACAGTTGACATTCAGCTCATCTGGTTGTGATGATCTGGGGGTGAGAGGCCATTTAATGACTGGGGGGAGACACAGGAGGATGAGGAGGGAGTGGGACTCCTGCCGCCGCTGGTTGCATCCACGCTGATTCTTAAGGAATTCTGCCAGGTCAGAAAATCTTACTCAAATAGACAAAAGGTCAAGAGCCATCGGTTTTGAATTTACACTGATGCCTCTGTTCCTGGAACAACTGCTCAGCAAGACTACACGCATAATTGAAAGCCTCCACTGAGCCCCGCTTCCAAATACGGCACATTTAAGTTTCTGAAAGAAATGGTTACATAACGTGAATTAGATAGGGTAGATATATTTTTCAGATGTGAAAAGTGATGCAATTTTTAAACATGGGAAACTTCTTCTATTTATCCCAACATAATGGCAACATAATAAGGGTTTCAAAAATTAATTCAGTGTATAAAGACCGTGAGGCACGGGTTGTAAAGCATTATAAAAACCCCCTCCCTGCTGTGCTTCCAATATGCGACTGGCAACCATCTTTTAACTGTTGCTTTTGCTTTGAGATAACTAAAGCTGCCAGTGGACTGGAGGTAAGTAACAAGAATGAAATTTGAGAAAGGTTTGCAGTTTGCAAACATGTGGAGAAAAAATTATTTCTATAGGATTAGTGCTAATTAGCACAAGAAATAATGATCATCTTGTTCCCTAAAAATGCATGTGGACAATATTGTCAGAATCCTCGACAAAATGTGCCAAAATAAATCTGGCTTTTACTGCAGTGATATATCTCACAATATTTTCCTCACTGATTATTTGTAGTCAAATTACAGGTAAGATTTAAGACAAATGAATGTACGTTAAGCACCATGTCACTAACTCATTTCACAGTCCTGAGTCCTCTCCATTGCTCTTTTCCTTTTAAATTGCAAAATGTAAAATGTTAGAAACAATTGTTTGTTTTAACGCGAACATGCAACTGATAAGGCAGGAACATGTGAAAGATGTCTTTAGCAAAGCTTTTTGACATTTATAACGTGTCAAAGCATGAGAGCGTAAGGTGTGACTGATGATGACTTGGACTCAAAAGACAGAAGCGTTATACATAATATCGGGGTCCTGAAGTGACTTATATAACAGCAATTAAGGTATTATCCATTCATCTTGAATTGCTGCTGTGACATGTCAAAATTCTCCTGAGAAAACCTTCATAAGCTCACTGATGAGGAAGTTTAAGATGTCGAAGCAGCAATCCTTCACAGGCTTTCTTTGTGCAGGACTTAAGGTTTTAGTCTAAATCTGGAGGAGCTGGGAAACAAAGCAGTCTATAAGGTGAGATGACTGTTCTGTCTGGAAACATTTTTCATGCACCGGGTTTGATTCTTACGCAACAAACCTTGATGCAGCTTGAAAGTCCCTGCAGAAACAATAAGCATCACGCCTTATCGAAGTTACATATTCCCCGCTGCAGAATTTTCTGAAGCTGCAAAATTCAGAAAACTGAAAGCAGCAGTTCATACAAGATGTGGCATGGTAATGGTAATTGGCTTTGTACTTGCATAGTGCCTTATCAAGTCCAGAGGACCCCAAAGCACTACAGTTAGAAAACACTACAGTCATTTACCCATTCACACACACATGGTGGTAAGCTACTGGATAGTAGCCACAGCTGCCCTAGGGCAGTCTGACAGAGGCAAGGCTGCTGTGCACCGGGTCCTCTGACCTCTTGCCTAAGACACAGGCGGGCAGAGTGGGGATCAAACCAGCAACCCACTGATTGAGGAGTGAACTTCTACCACCATTGGCACCATCTCCAACTGTCTTAAAAGGTTTGCGTGACTTAAGGATGTTTTCCTAGGCACTCTTTAAAAAAAAAAATTAAATAAAATCTGCAGCAAAAACAAAAACATGAGTCACCTCAGGTTACTCAAATATGTGTCAAAACAGGCCTCAGCTACTGTTAAATGTTTTCGCCTGTAATTGGATGTGTGTTGAGTGAGTAGATCTGTGCCAGACAGAAAGAGGTTAAACGGGCTGCACACAACTCCCTGTACAGAGAAAATATGTCTCGTTGTATCTCTGCCGTCTCATCTCTGACGATTTTAACAAGTCCTTCATCTGAGTCGGAGGCATCTTGCCTGGTAAAAACAAAAACCTTGCGTAATGCTGAGTTGGACACCTCTTCACAGAAAAACACTTGCAGGTAGCCTGGTGTGCAGAAGCTACGTCTGTATGTGCAAATCATATCACACAAACAGACGTAGCTATTTTGCTCTTCTTTGTTTTGTATTCCAACAAACAAGCAGACATTGCAATACATATTTGTATGTCTGACTTTAAATTAATTGTTTTGCCAAAATAAATTTATTTTAGCTTAATACTCAACTTTTACATTGAATCAGACAAAATATAGCTTTAATTAACAACTAACTCTACATACCATGGACCCACATTACTTAATAAGGTCATATAATAACAATAAGAACAGCAACGTTTCTTTGAATATTTCTTAAGTGTGACCTAATAGTCACACTTGACCTTGCTGTTGTGGTGGGAGGTCGATGCTTTGAGCTCCTTTTGGATGGCAGAACATCATGTTCTTCCATGGTTTATTGCCTTCCTGTGGTTTTCTAGGTTTGTGAACTTTATGAGGATTGCTTTACAGCCGTTTAACCTGTTCCCAGCTGTGCAAAGCTATTGCAGATCAGAAAGCATTGTCAGGGAGCCAAATCTTTATGCTTCTCAATTGGCAGCGATGCTCCATGGCTATGATTTTATTCAATTACAATAGAGGCCACCCCCTAAGCTTGCATGCTTTGCACTGTTGCTGGAATTCAGCAGTTTTTACAGGAGACAAAAACCCCAAAATAAACAAAAGAAAAAAGAAAAAAAAAAAGAAGAAAAAAATCAGGACAGATTTGAAGGCGCTATCTTATGTAACCGTTATACAACAAGTCAAAATAAGAGGTTTCTTAATTGCTGGGGCAGGACCGTTCACGCTCTCTTTATTTTTCTGAACCCTACAATTAAAATTTTGTACTAGCAGACTAAGACCAACATTATTCATAGCTGAAGGCCAGTGGCACAAAACAAAGACCCAATGAGACACAAAAAAAGCTTTTTACTATACTGAATGAATGGCAGTATTCTCTATGATGTATACTTTTTGGTCTTTAAATCGACACTAAGGCGCACTGGGACACTCTGTGGACATATATGTGTGGTGGGGATCGTTGTGGCTCAGATTATTGTGACAATAAGTGGCTATCCCATCCCATCCAGTATTGTGTTTTCCAACCGGGAGAACTGTCCTATTTCTGTGACCCTGATTATGCATTTGCGTCAACGATTAATGCTTTATAATTGATTCTTCAGGTGAAATCCGCAATAGACAATGTCCAACGTTGACTCACTGTAACTGACCGTAAAAGTAGTAGGATTATCGCTGCAGTAAACTAGACGTCAAGGGAAAGCCCAGGATTATTGCTAGATCAGTGGATTACTACAGTTTTGGAGGCAGTTATTTTCACTTTTTGAGGTCATTAAATGCGACAGAGGCACATCTTTAGCTTTCAAGAGTTTATTTAGATGTATTAACAGTAATCTACAGTGGATTAATAAACAGTCATAGTGTTATACAAGTCAGACCAACCGTAATGCAAAGAAAAGTAACTAGGTTACTATTTTAGCAATACATTTTATGGTCAGAGCCACAAATAAAAGCAGTCGCACGCAACTCCATGTGTGCTGAAACACATAAAGACATAATGCACCATTTGGTGCTGAGCTTCATATAATCCTGCACAGCAATTAAAGTGTTATTTTACTGCCAGACACAAAACCAGCTGAGAAACTGTGGGTCCCAGAAACACCCCTCATATAAAGTCTCTGATCAGGTGACAAGCTCTTCTGGCGACTGTATTGGTGTAAACAAAGTAATAAAAAATTCTACCTTGAAAAAGTATTCACACCCCTTAAACATTTTTACACTAAAACTACAAACTTTAATATATGCCTTGAGGATTTTATGTGATAGAGCAACATGAAGGACTACATACATGTAAAGTAAAACAAGATGGTGAAGATTGTTTTGGCAAACAGAGATCTGAAAATGGTGCGTCTTCGACTCCCTGAGTCAAAACTGTGCAGAACCACCAAGTCTTATAATTGTTGTATCAACCAGCTTTGAAAATCTGAATTGTTTTCCGATTAGTGGTCTTAGTAAAATAACTGCAACTCATTCAAAGTGACTGTGGAGTGTGTGTGAAGGAGTAGACATGCAAGTATTTCTGCAAAATTGATTTCTGTTGGGTTTTAATCGCAAAATATTAGCACAATTTACATGTCAGAGTCAGGCGAGTGTCTACTGCCTCTTCAGTCTGTAAATCATTTGCTTCAAACTGCTAATTTGCAGGAGAGACATATCTACAAACACCATTCCCAGCTGCTTGTGTTCAGATAACTGACACCCTGACGGAAAGAAGGCCGAGCTCATGACAGCTTGTCGGTACGCAAGACACTCAATACCTAGTTTATGAGGACACTGACAGGCTTGTAGACTGCAGACATGCACGGAGTAAATACATGCTGAGCCGTACTGTACATTCCAAATATTTTCAAATTCAGCCTTGTCATGCAAAGCAAGTTTTTTTTTTTCTAGCACATGCTTTGGGTGACATGCCAGCTGTGCAGAAAGCAAGAATGTAGGCTTGTCCAGCTTCATTACAGCTTTGATTAAAACATACAGTACCTTCATGACAGGAGACAATAGAAGCAATGCTGATGTCAATTTGAATGTAATGTGTGATTTTGTGTCTGTCTGTCAACCGTGTTTGGAGATAATTAATTTTATATTGTTTGAAGATCTTTTCTGACATACTTCTTAAACAAAATAAAAGCAAACATATTTTGTAGCAAAATTGCAGGGATTAATCCACAACACATTGGCTACACGCTTTATTCCAGGCTTGAATCTTCACTTTTATGGCTCAAATCTTTCACAGTTGAGGCTTAGGCTTTCCAAAACTTCAATGTGAGTCGGGTCTCATAGACAGTTTTTGGGATCACCCAATTGTGTCCTAGTTTCCAAACAGATGCTCCAAACAAATTACAGAACGTCTAAGGCTCATGCTGATCATAAGCTGGGGGATTACTGGAACACCAGGGTCACTGTCCAAGAAGATGGTTCAAAATCAACATGAAGAAAAACCCCGCTCCAGAATCAACACCTTCAAGCTGCACTGAATTTGCAGGACAAGTCAAAATCCTTATTCAAAAAGATTTATGGTCCAAACATTGAGCTACCTACTCACAGTGACAAGAAGACTATATTCTGAAATGGCAAAAGTCAAAAGCAGTTACAAAGTTTTGGGGCATTTTAAAGCCATCTTCTGGTAGAAAGCCAATTGTTTATGTGACTGTCCATAATTCAGCAAGGAAGATCAATGAATAAAATAGAACTATGCAAATATGTTGTTGACTGCCAATAGCGAGTAGGTTTTCTGCAAGTTGCAAAAGAGCATTTATCCAAATGTAAGTGGACTCTTAAGTAAATATCTGAGCCTGTATATTTAATTTTGACTCAATTGTGGATTACAGTAGATTAACAATAAATCAAAACTAGCACCCTCTTTTCTTGCTTTTAAAAAACATTGAATGGCATGGTCATTACAACCTTAAATTCTTATTTATTAAAACCCAAAAATTTAGATATTAGACATTCAAGATTAATTCATAATCTCGAGGTGCATTTTCCCAAATTATCACCAGTCAGAATTTTAAATACTGCAAACAAGTTCTTGCAACATGCCCATTCTTGTTGTGTTGCTTTAATGCACTGGACAAACAGTGGTGGACCAGAACTGGTATCCTATATCTAGTTTGCATGCTCTCAGGTGAAACTCGGGTGAAATAAACATTCAGATTAAACAAGCACACTCAGATAACCGGTCAGGGACAAAAACAAGTTCACAAGCTTTTAGTCTGCATGAATATGGTGGACAGTGAAATGAAAAGCACAGTTGATCACATCCAGTTATGTGCATCCTTCACGAAAAACTATAAAAATATAAAGAAACTATGGAAAAAGCCTGAAATAAGATAACCAATATTTGGTTTAATACTGAATCTCAGCCACCTGAGAGAACTCTGTGTTTGTTGGAAGCATGCTGGATCTACATGACCCTGTGTGGATTAGCTGTCCAACCACATGTTTACCTTACTTCATAATCACTGAGCCTTTTAACCCAGAATTCTCATTTAACCTCCCTGAGCCTGCAAAATGCCACATCAGCATTTCCAGAGGATATAGAGTATAAGGTCATTTTAAACTGAAATACATGCAATCGGCTGTCAAAATGCATCGAGGTAAGGAGTTGTTATGCGTCTCAGTGGACTCATTTAAAACGGCAGATTTGATGTTTAAAGAAGGAGCACAATTCACTGTTTAAACAGATTCACAAGGGAAAGAAAGAAATAGTGTAAAACCTTTACTATATTTCATTCGTGGAAGGATATCCTCAGACTTTTGTGAAGCACCAGAAATCAGTACATAAACCTGTTTCCAGGAACACAGCCATCACTTTCTCAGGCAGACTGTACAATGGGTGTTGCCAGGTAGGTCACTGGCCTCGGTGTTTATCATGTGCTTGGATTAAGCTGTTGCTCAAATGACAAGGAATATATAGCAGTTTTCACAATACATTTCTCTCATTCATTAGGGCGAGATTACTACTGCTAAAGCAGCCGTGACATTTAACTTGATCATATGATAAATTATGCCTGACTGTGCCTGAATGTGATTTCTACTGTTGTTAGGGACTCATTCAGGTGTTAATAATGGAAAACATTGCGTGCTTGAAATCAACTTTAGGTTCTAAACACCAGGAGCACTGATGCTACTGGTTTGTTCACCTCAGAGAGAGAGAAAAAAATACAACTTGAAATACTCAATGCAGATTTTATCTCTGGTGGTCTCATGTATTTTATCAGCTATCATAAAGAGATTATGTTTTTTATTGGTGCACAGCTGAGGACTTATTGAACTTCTATATCTAATAGTAGAGATTCGTATACCTCTAATAGTAGAGATTTTTCTTTCCAATGTGTTTTTGTTTTTGTTCTTTCTCTTCACCTACTTTTCTTCCTGCCTGCAAAAAGCTAAAATAGCGATTTTGTTTAGTAGCTCAACATCTTTGATCCGGCTGCCAAAATGCCACCATGACCGCTCTAAAATAGAGAACAGTCATTCAAAACAGCCCTGCACTCAGTCAGAGTGACTCCAGAGAGAAACCGTTTTGGAGGGCAGGGCTTTCAAATCAGCAACTCCACCAGAGCCAATCAAAAGTCAGCATGTGGTGCAGCCAAGCCTGTGTTGCATAACTCCGAGGCAGACAGAGATCAGTGCACCGACTGTCTCGCTCTGCAGACTCAACAGTCTTCACACGCAACACTCCCCAGCCAAAGGTTTTGTGTACACAAGCATTGCGTGTGTGTGCGTGTGTGTGTGCTAAACTGGGTGTGCTGACTTTGCCCTGATTCCCCTGACTAACTACTAAAAGTAATTTAGTTTATTAAAAATAGAAACAGATTATTAAGGTCATCAAATAGTTTAAATTTTTGACGACAGTGTCTAACACTTTTTTATTTTGTTTCTTTTGATTCACTGATGTCAAAAGTTTTTTTCAGGACTTTTTAAAAGTGTGAAAAAGTTGAAGAGAACTTAAAGAAAAAGGTTTATGATGCTTACTCTCATCAGTGTGAGAGATATTTCTCAGAGATTCTGGCAAACACTGAAGTCATTGTCAAGTTCAAGAAAGCAGCTTGAGATGAGTTGAAGTTTGTGTCCAATTTTAGCGAACCTCAGTTTCCTGTTCTTAGTTGACAGGAGTTACACCCAGTTTGGTGTTCTGCTGCTGTAGTCCATCTTCTTTAGGCTTTCTGGTGCTGGGTGTTATATTAGTGCTGCATTTTAATCCGTACAACCCAAACTTACTGGAACATGAGAGATGGTTTGTGTGAAATCAAGCGAATTAGAAATTCAAAGTCACTTAGAAATCCTTTCTTCCATATTTTGATAATTGGTTTACACTTTAGCAGTGATTGGCTAATTTGCAGACTTTTTGTTAACAACTGAATGGCTATACCTAATCTAGTGGCCAATACAGTGTAACATTCACTCCTTTCAATCCAAACTTGACACTTATTATAGTTAACAACTTAAGAGTTACATAAAAGTGCTGCGTAATGTCGACTCTTGTCTTATATAAGGTCTACAATTCCTCAAACTCAATTCCTCGAACTGATTTATGGAGAATGCCTTCCTAACGGATTGCTCCAGTAAAAAACATAACACAGATCATTGTGTTTGATTCTTCACACTCTCATTCACATGATGAGCTATTTTATATATAAAAAAACAATTAATTCTTTGTGATTTATTGATGGTAGAGGTTTACCCATGGATACTGAAATCAGAAATATTAGAGCTATTTCCCTATTTCTAGGAGTTGATAGAAAATCTGTAGTTTTAGAAGTCAGGCAATCAAGGAGTCAATAACTACAATAAACATAATTAAGATGCTTCATGATTTCCTAAATTAATTGAAATCATTTTTTTTGTTTTTCCAAAATGGTGTGTTGGTAAAAATGTATAGAAAAAGATATCGAGAAAAGTTTAAACTCTGTATAATTTCTGTGAGGAATTTAACCACGAGCCATAGGGAACAACTTGTTTTTCTGGTTGCTGATTGTCCAGGCTGATTGTTTTACACAAAAAGACGGAGCAAAGACCACGTCAGGTCTGGAGTGAAAACACAGGAAGCAGTTGGCTGTGCAAAGAAAACAACATATGGAAAAATACAATGGTTGTTCCCTACGGGGCAAGATTTACATGGCCAAACAAGGTCGAGGATAAGCTCCCGATTCTTTGTCTCAGAGCCCCATATTAGCCAAGAAAAACATTTATTCTTAGATTATCTGTAGAATAGAAAATGAAAACATATATAAGTGAATGCGAATGTTCTAATGAGTCGCTGCCTTGGAGTCTGATGCGTAAACTAAAGTAGCTGCGACAAATTCCCTAAAATTAAGGGCTTTGTTTAGTGAAAGAAAACATAAACTTCTGGAATAAAAGTGAAAACTAGGACACTTTGTAGGGTTGCGAGATCAGAGTGCTCACCAAGCTGTAGCTGCTCCATATCTCTGTCATATCCTGTTACCTGAGCCGTCTACTAACAATAGTTTTTCTGGGTGTCACGGAGATTCAAATAAACCAAGGAAAAGGGCTTGAAATCCTTCTAGCTTTTCCTGCTGCTGCCTCAGCTGCAGTGTGGGACACACAAAGCACTATTCAGGTCTGACGCTGCATTTTTCAGGAGTTTCCTGAGGGAAAGCTGCGTCCTGGCTTACGGACAAAGCAAACACACTCACTCTCTTCTTCGGCTTGCGGGCCTGAAACTCAGAAAGGAAGGATCACCGACCTACTTCACTGTCATTTCCTCTCAGCTGTCAAAGCATTGCTCGGTTCTGAAGAATGGGTTGCCTCCCTTATAACACTGGAAAAAGGCCTCCAGGCCCATGGGGCTCAGCTGTGTGCCGAATCAGAAGGTGAAACCATTGACATTTGTCTCTCAGAAAGTAGGTACCAAAGGAAAAAAAATAGCCTATTGTAAACTTGTCAACCTTCAGTCTAGACTTTTTTGACTGTCATGCAACAGCATTCACATCGCTTGACCTTTTCTCCCATTTTATGCTGCATCCCCAAAGTGGAATACATTTTATTAGAATCATATGCATTAGACCAAAGGAAAGGAAAGTACATTATAAAGTAATTGTAAAGTAAAGTAAAAAAAAAAAAATGTATTCACCAAATAATCTAAAAAGTGCTGTGTGCATTTTTATTCATCACCCTTTCTTTGACAAATAACTTCTGGAGCTAACCACTGAACACAGAAGCAACTTCAGTTCATTCGAGAACATCACAGAACAGCCTGAAGACGAAGGCAGACATGTCATGGAGAAATATGTGCAGAATCTCTAATCATGATGAGGTTATGGTACAGTATTTAAAGTTGTGATTGTCTCACAAAGCTCTGTTCGATTGCATTATCCGAAAATCAAAACGGCCATGGCACAACCACAAACCAAACAAGTCAATGCCCTGCTGATAAGGACAGAATAACTCAGCAAAACAGCCATGATCCCTGTGGTAACTCTGGAGGAGCTGCAGGGGAATAATTAGTAGACTATTCCACAAATCGTGCCCCGAAGGCCAAAAGGAATAATTGCACACATTCAAAGACATATTTTTAAGTGTTTGCATCCAGAATCACATGCCTTTGTTGCTCAAGTTATTTTTTACTCCATTTATTGACTGTTCGTGTAGTAAAAGAATGTGGAGTATGTTGTTCAATAGTTTTGAGTTGGAGGAGAAGAACAATGCAAGTGTTACGTCTTTTGAAGCGATTTGTTGCAGTCAAAAGATGGTAAGTTTTGAATAAACAGGTCCGTCCAATGCAGCCGTCTAAAGGTAAACATGAGGGAGATAAAACTTTGGTCACATTCTTTCTTGCTTGTTTGTTCCATTCATATGAATGTTTTCCTGGAACTCTTGAACGGTAAGGAGAACAGAGTTATCGTCTTACTAACATTCAGTTACATCATCCAGCCAATGGATTTTTTTTTTTCTCAGAATCAGTGGATCCACAGAAATTATGCACACCTTCTTTTGAATCATTTTACTAAGTTGCATCTATACTGACAAACTTTAAGAACAAACAAAAAGACTATAAACGTATAATTTGAAACAGTACCTACAAACACAATGTTTAGTACTGATGAAATACTCCAGGTTTGCATATTGCAGGTTTGACCTGTAGTATTTCTTTCCAAACATTTTCAGCTGCATCGATGCAACCGAGTTATTTACCTTTGCCTTCCTTTATTTGCTCCTTCCTAGCTGATATCTTGTTCTATTTCAGCTGTGTTGCTGTTCTGTTATCTAACACCAGATTACTCTGCACTTGATTTGGGCGGGTCTAGCTGTTAATGTGTAAACTCCAGAAACTACGAATCCGAACCGGAGTCCTGGAAGAATTTTTTAACATTTTGTTTTGAATTTCAGCACGTTCCGAGTCTGTGGTGTCGAACGAACTGACCTATATCCATGCACATGTTGCATGTTAACCTCCATCTAATCTCTGGCTCACTTAATTTGTTGTTTTGGGTCATGTGAAACATAGTGAACAGATCATTTTTAGCTGACCTTCATTAGGTTAAGTGTGTTGGAAGTGTGCCAGTATAATGTAGTGAAGTGAAGTGTTTTGTGTTTTGAATCACTAAATGTTTTCCACCAAAACGGAGGAAGATAAATATTTGGTACTTTTAATTGTTTCTTATATTTTTTGTGTCCTTTATTCTTTTGTTCTGGTTAAACTTTAGCAGTAGTTGATGCTTGGCCCGTAGTGCCCCTCAGACAACAATAATCTATCTGGAGCAGATGTCAGCTTGTTTCTTGTCGCGTCAGACCTTGTCTGGGCAGTTGCACACGGGACAGACATGCATTTTAATTTGTTTCCTTTTCTTAAAAGTACTGGTATGCTTTGTGTTTGGGCTTAAGCAGAATTAATCTTTTTATATGTTTGCTATACAGCCATATTGCCTTGATTTTAGTTCTTTAATGCTGATTTCTTTGTTCACTTGTGGCTGTACTTTACTTTGGTGATACATTTTTACTGCAGACTTGAAAAACGACAATTAAGAAGAGATTTCAAGTTGTACACCCCTGGATAAGAGGGAAAACTAGAGATACACTGATGAAGCCGTTTATGGGAATGGAAAATCAAGCACTATATTGTGTGTATTTTAATGCACTTCCATTAGGTCTATTACATTCTATTTTATTCTATGAAGACCAATTTTTGTTTCCCTCCCATTCAGCGTGTGTCAGTTTACTTCAGTTCAATTACTTTTTATGTTGTCAAAGCAAAGAATCCATAATAGGACCACAGATTAAAGGTAAAAAATAATAATAAAAACACTTCCTGTGTATCAAGAAGGAAATCCGTGTCAAGGTAATGTCTCTAGCAACTGGTGTTACGTAAAATATTTTTGCTCTTACAAAATGTACAGCATGTTCACTTAAGGTGTGCCTGATCATTAAAGACAAATTAAATTAAGTTTGCTTCTTACTAACGAGATAGCTTTCATGGCTCGATATTTATTGTCGTAGGTGTCTTATATGGACAAGCCAGTTTATTCCAGATATCTTTTGTGCTTCTTTGCAATGAGCTCAAATGTAGTTTGCAATCTGATGGAGTTTATGGGTAAAAAAACCCAAAAAACTATGATTTATCGCCCAACATTGTAATCTTTACTAATGCAAATTTACTGTATGTAAGCAAGAAAAATATGTTCACACTGGAGCGTGGTTTATATAGTTCTCATATAGGGAGAACTTCTCAGTTTGTTTTTAATTGGAGAAAGCTGAAGTTCGCTTTCATTTCAAAGGTATGCTGCAGGACATTTGTAGTAAATTTACTGTGGTAGCTGCATTAAAAAATGTCACATAAAAAGCCGAAACATTACGATTTAATTTGAAAGAAAATCCAAGGAGAGTTTTATATTTCTCTTTAAATTACTTTACTGGCTGAGGAGAGTAAAACAACAGATGCTAACATATGACACCTCACTATCAAAGCTTGAAAGCGCTAAACACACTGACAGGCATTCCATTTATATGCACATAAAACCAGTCAATGAAAACAGCTCCTGAACCGAAAGAAAGGCATTTAATGAGCCTCGAATCCAGGGTGTGTGGAGTGGAGGATTTGTTTGCAGCTTAGATCTCAGTCTCACCGAAGCTGCAATTTCTAATCCACTTTAAAGCCATTTTACAATCCACCAAATAACTAATGTGAAATAAGATTTAGAATCAAACAAACACACAAAGCTGCAGGGAAGAAATCCTCATGAGAACTACTTCTCTGGGAGCTTCATTTTGATGAATTGTCCGAGAAAACAAGTGCGTTCACCGTGTGCACAAACAGAGAATGACATCTTTGAGGAAAATGACATTGCGTGTTACCAATTCTGTTCATGTAGGAGAGCTTTCATAACACAACAGTGGAGGTCATTGTTAATACTGGTTGAGGCAGCATCATTGGGATGCGCCACTGATGTCAATTGGGGCAAAACAGTCTAAATGCTTAGGCAAAAGTGAGTCACAGACTAATAAATGTTATAATAGCGCTTTGTTCCGAGAAACAGTTTAGAAAAGGGACCAATGAAAAAGCTTGAAGAAATGCTTTGAACGTTTCTGAGATTCTATCGCAGAAGCACTGTGGGAAACTAAACAGAACCGATTTTACATCACAAATGAACTGATTTCAGTCAGAGAAATTAACTAAAACAACTTGTCATGTTAATCATTCTGGCCCAGCAACTTCATTTGCTTCAAGAAACAGTGTCCTTATTGAAAAGTGCTAAATGTTAGAATTGATAATATCATTGTTGGCATATTTACCAAATCGACCTCCAAACAACAAGCTGAACCTCGAACCAGCTGGACTACAACTGCAGAAAACCACACTGGGTGCACCTTCATTAAAACAAGAACAACAAAGTGAGACTGCAATTCACACGGGGTCAACAAAACTGGACACTAACATAATGGAACAACTTTGCCTGGTATGATCAGCCCCAAGCTGTACAATTGAGAAAATATAGGACTCAACAACAACAACTACAAAAAAGAACAGAAAAGCAGATATCCATCCTGCCTTGTATTGAGGTTCAGACAAATGTATAAAAATGTATTTCCTTAGGACCAACTTCATTAAAAAGCCGCAGCTTAAATGAGTATTTTTGATAACCATGTCCATTTGTTTAGTAGTACAATGCACCGATCATCTGATGGCCACACTGAGTATGGTAACACACCACATCAGAAAACTCAAATCAACTCAGATTAGTCTGTTCAATGTGGCAACGAGGAATGTTTCCAACACAGAAATTTATACCATTGAATTTTTGCCATCCAGAAGATTTTCCCTGTTCCCTGTTAAGTGTACATCTAAAGAACAGTGGCGGTCTAATTTATAGAGTAAATCAAGTCGATCTAAATTGCTAAACCACCTTACTTCTCTGTTTGGGATGCAGAGATACGCTTAATATATTACAACTGTTATACCTGATACCCAAATAAACACAGCATAATATCAGGCTGTCTTGCTGTGTTTTCATTTCATTTCCCCTCAGGAGGTTTCAGGAATCAGACTGTGGGAGAAAAAAAAAACAACAACAAAGAAAGAAAACACTGTTGGTCTCATATGTTTTTAGAAAGAAAAAAAAGACAGTGTTATTTTTGCTTCATCTTTTCCAAAACAAAATCGTTCTGTAACAGTATATTGAGTGCGGCATGTTCACTGAACACACGTCTTCCATTGTGATGTCACACCTGATGAATGAAAATGCTCAATTAATTGCAGACGAGATCATTCAACACTTTCTGGTGTGGAGCACATCTGATAAGTTAGGCAGAATCAACAGTCTTTAGAGACGAGCAACAGTCTGCAATTTCCTGAGTTCCCAGTTCATTCTGCTCGTTGACAATGTTCTCAGTCTTGGTGGTCCAAAACAAGAATGACAGACTGACTGTTTCAAATTGAAGGCTTTACAATCCCCCAAATAATCTCCTATGACAGTGAAATGCAAACTGCCGACTCATATTTTAAACCAATAAAGCTTTTGCTGATTTAAACATGCAGCATAATAACACATGTAAGTACTATGAAACAGCAGTTTTATTTTCCATTCCTTGATAAATATGTCCTGTTTGATAGTGTGAGTTCAATGTTTTCTTCTTTGTCTTTACAGTTTTGCACATGCCTCCAGGTTTTTGCCGTTCCCCCTTAGTTTTTGATGCTCCTTTGATTATTTCAGAGGTTCCTTTCTTGATTAAAGGAAATGCTTTCCTCAAATGTGAAATCAAGTAGGCACTTACAGAGGAATGTGTTGGTCTTATGCCTTCTTGTCTTCAACTCAGCACAAAGGTTCTTATTCCGTTACAATTTCTGGGGTTTAAGATCGCCAGTCGGCGTTGAATTCATCTGGTGAATCGATTCTATGCTCATTTGGCTTTTTGTCTTTGAATGTGATACTGCCGAGAGATTCAGTGACGACCTATATTTGAGTTCTCTGGTGGAGGCCACCACATCCATATTGATGAATAATGTAGAGTTATATCAAAGATTTCATCCTGACATGCTCTCTAACAAGGCCTACAGGGTGTTTGAAAGTCCATCACAGCCTCCTCAACAATACTTAAAACTGGGTTTGAGCTACTTTTCCATAATTAACCATTTCTTTTACAATCTGTCTACCTCGAGGTTTTGTTGCTGAAAAGCGCTGCCTTATTTTCCTGAAAACACTTCACCCGTTCAGGTGAGTAAACTCCACACATTTATGTTTATAATGACAACATGGGAAAGTTGTTTCTCTTGAATGCAACAGTGTTGTTGAAACAAACAAAGAGTTGAGAAAAGCAAAAACACCGTTCCTTCACCCAAGACCAACTCATCCATGCCCAGATGGTTTGATGTTAACTCGTGATAATGCAAAACTGTTGTTGAATTCATTCATCATTTCCCATACAGACCGCATGCTGACTCCCTGGAGCAGCACTCAGAAGGGGACTCCTTCAGGCGCCTCTCTATATTTAGACAGCTGCACACATCATCCTGCTCTTAGCTATACTTTAGGGTTATAATAGATTAAATAAACCCAAATCCTATTGCATAACATGAGCATAAGAGTAAACACAATTTGAAGCAAGCTTTATTTATAATAACTCTAATGCAGTAATAATCTTTCAATGAGCCTAAAAGGAATTACAGTGTTTTTGGGTTTTTTTTTGCCAAACTTTAGCTTTACAAGCACACTTTGGAACAATAGCCACCAGGCACAAGTAGACTTTGACCAGCTTTTCTGTTGAAAGAAGCTGTGCCAGGACTCCTGGTGACACACATCTGTGCTGAGTTGGATTTCTATGGCTGACCAGGGCATGACCCATTTTCTTCTCTTTTACCTCTTTGTTTCTCAGTTAAACCCCTGGGAACGACTGTAGAATAAATCCCCATCCAAATAGCGGTGTACCATACAACAGCTACCACCTCCTCCGCTTTCAGTACATGAAAGTACAAACCAGTCCCAGAGGCTCAAGAACTATTCTGGGTTTCTGTCATGAGCAGGGGAGGAATTTCTTCATCAGATTTTGTCTGCCGATTATGGGTTTCCCTCTGCTGCTGTTGCTATAGAGACGAAAGCAAGCTCTGACACAAACACTGCACACGGAGGTGACGTGAGAAGTGAAAGGAAACAAGGACTCATCCCAGTTTTACATAGGATTCTCTTAAGACCTCGCCCTGGGAAGGATGTTGCATTTTGGTGTCTCATGCTGAAACTGGGCGTGGACGAAGCTGGAGAAGAAATAAAACACAAGGGTGTGTGTTTGTTCCAGTATAACACTTTTTCCCCCTGGTGTGTTTGCCTCACCTTTTTTTTTCCCCTTGGGAGCAGAGACGAACAAACTACATATATTTAACCCAAAAGTTATCAAAGGCAAAAGCACCGATTACACCTGGTTCTGAAGATGACTGATACTTACAGAGCTTGTGCAAACACCCATTTCACTCTCTAAAATGTAAACATATTCCCATAATTCACAGACATAAGAACAAACACAATCGTTAGATCCCGCCAGGACTAATAACCTGATGAATCAGCAATCCTCATCTATCCTTTGAAAGTGAAAACCTTTGTGATTTAATATATCAGCATTTGCTGTTCAAATATTCTTGCAACATCAGCGTATACAGCGTTACATGATTGGTTACTTCTAAACAGTAGAAAACAGGAATACTTCAAACATGCTGATGACTAGACGGAATGCAACTAATCTGGCACATGTCAAGACTTCGTGACATGCTTACGACATTTTACGCTGAAATTACATTAGATCAGAGTTTTTGTTTGATTTGGTGCTATTTTAAACAAATTAAATTTTTTTTAGAAGAACTGACAATGATTTTATGCAAAATACATGAAACTACATGGTACAAATGCTGATGAGATGGGAAAATATTACAAATTAATTTCCACCTTTTTTGTGCTGACTAACAATATGTGTGATGAAGATTTAAAATCCTTTTTTTTTCTTTACCACAGTCCCCAGCATGATGACTTAGCACACCTGTAGTAAAGTGGGTATTAAATTGATATTCACACACAGTCACAAACCTTCATGCACTTCTTTCATCTGTAAGCATATTTAACAGGCACACTATTCTGAAGTAATTACAGTCTTAATCATGCAAAATGAATAGTAATGACTAGCATCAATGTGATTTGAATCTATAAATCAACTAAGTTACCAATCAATTCACTGTCTTATCCGTGCCTCAGTTGCTCTCTCTAAACATCTATGCAATGTGTTTGTGTAAATTTGTTTCAGCACATTAGCAGTTTGATAAGCAAATGTTTCTTTAATCACAATATTTATATGCTGATTGGATCACATAATTAGTTTTCATCCTGCAGCTGGTGTAATAACAAGGAGTGACCTGCAAGCAAGTATGAAACATTAAAGCTCATAGCAGTTTTGCACTGGAAAAAATAAATAAATAATGTCCTGGTTTACAAAATGAGAACAGAAATTGGTTCCAAACAAAGGAAAACAGCATTTTATTACACTAAGAAAAATATCTGCAGTGATCACTTTAGTTATGCAACAGACACGCTTGTCAAAGTGCATGGCCTTGAGCAGGTTTTGTCCTGTGTGTGTGTGTGTGTGTGTGTGTGTGTGCGTGTGTGTGCGTGTGTGTGTGCGTGTGCGTGTGTGTGTGGAGTGTCTGACTGCAAACAGATGGTAAAGCAAACACGCCAGGATGATCTCTAGCCCTAAACACACAATGGGATAATTTGGCTGGAGAAAATATAGGTTTTGAAGTTAGGCTGAAGTTAAAAGTGCTTTCAGATTTGGAGGAAGAGGTGGGTTGTTAGGTAATGGCACCAAAACAAACTGAACGACAGTCTGCTAAGTGGTCGGCTTCCAGAAAATGCTACTTTTTTTTTTATTCTGTTCTCCATCACACACTCATTGTTGATGCTAAAAGTGGTTTTAATGAAGTAGTGCAATGTGAGGAATGAGTAAGGCAGCAGAGAAAAAGAAACAGCAAACTAGTACACAATTCAAAGTAGTGCTGTGCAACACCAAAACAATAACAAAGACAACATTAAAACTGCCAGAAAAATGAAAGATAATAAATATTTATACATAAAGAGCAAGTAGAAAACACTAAAGGACAAAAATATGGCCGAAAGGAATCATGTACTGTGATGCTAGGATAGATCCTTGAGGATGAAATATTTCCAATTGCAATAGTGAAAAATCTTCACTATTAAGAACATATAACCTCTGAGAATGAACAACCTTTATTACAACATTGGAGGACAATAGTGCGATAAATTGTATTCATTGTATTTTTATAAAACAAAGTTGGTACAATAGGCCCTGAAATCTGGCAAGAATTTCTTCAGCATATTTGATTGTTTTTTTTTTATTTTATTTTTTTATTATTATTATTCAAAATAAAAACAATGCAGGGATGCAAATAATGTATGAAATGCAAAAAATAACTTCACTCATGAGAGTGTTTTCCTTGAAAACAAAACCAAATTATTTTGTGTAAGATGAAATTATTTCTCAACCCTTCCTGGGAACCTACTTAATATTATCTGCTATTTGTCACTAGCTTGACCCATTTTTTATCTATACAACAGCAGAAAACAGCATGAGTCATTTCATGGCGCTTTATCAGGCGGAGATCTTGCGATTATAAATCACCAAAGTCAAAAGCTTTCCTTTGAGCAAATTCCCAGTGACAGTACTGAGGATAAAATCAGACAGGCCACCTGCTGTGAATCCACTTGTTTTACACATGAGACACCACATGGCCTCTGCCTCGAAATGATGCACAGCGACAGCCCAACAAGTGCTGGTGGTAAACACAGTCAGAGCACTGTCTTCGAGAAAAAGTGGACTCACGCTGGCACGGCTCGGCAGCATGTGTTTAAAGTCTCGCGGAGGCAGCTTTGCAAGCACAAGAACAAAATGTGACTTGTTGACCTGCGTATTCAAGAGCACCTTCCCCATTCACGTCTAACGTTGTTTAAAGTGTTCGGGGGGCTTGTCACTGGTGGTGTGTTGTCAGCGCCATCTGGCACTGTTTACCCTGTTCGGCTCTGCTGGCTGATATTCAGGATCTGGCGTTCAGTTTGCCCTTTGCAACACTGTGTATCCATAGCTATGGTGTTGGTTGGTGTCTGTCAGTTGTTTCGTCTCTGTTATGCAGATTCAGGAATCAGTGTTTACTCTGTGATGAAATACCAGAAAACCTGAATCATCGGCATGCCTCGTCACAGTTTAGGCCAAACAGTACTGAACCGCAAAGTACAACTGTAGCTAAGTAACAGTGGCCACACTAGAAAACTAGAAACTGTGACTGAGAGAATGGGGCTGGATCAGTCGTTTTCATACCGCCTCTGTCGGTGCGCAGGGACGGGCTGAGCTGCTTTCAGCATGAGTCATATATGGCCTGATTACCAACTGCACCACATTACTCTATGGTAACTGTATACACACACAAGGTGGCCGGAGGTGACAGTGCAAATAGAAGGCGGCACCTTTGTTTACCACAAAAGAGTACAAGGCGGACGACCTCTAAGACACTGGCTCCCTTCCTGTGAGCGGTGCACCCGATTATCACATCACTTCTGCATCCTGAGATAGAGACTTCCAGGACTCTTATTTCTTCACTGATCTCTGCTTCAAAACCCCACCCATTTCTGCTGCATGTGTGTTTGTATTCTCACCTCTCCTATTTGGATTTCTCGCTTATTCTTTAGACACGTTGCCTTCTGCTACTCCTTTTTTTGTTTGTAGCATTTACGTCTTTAACATTACTCAACATAACACCTTTCCAAATACACTGCTCAAAAAAATAAAGGGAACACTCAAATAACACATCCTAGATCTGAATGAATGAAATATTCTCATTGAATACTTTGTTCTGTACAAAGTTGAATGTGCTGACAACAAAATCACACAAAAATCATCAATGGAAATCAAATTTATTAACCAATGGAGGCCTGGATTTGGAGCCACACAGAGAATTAAAGTGAAATGTTCCCTTTATTTTTTTGAGCAGTATATATTATGAATATTTTATTCCTTCTCTTTTATTGATTTGACTTACGCCCTCTGCTAACGCAGACCTATTTTGAGAGAGAGAGAAAAAAATTTACCAAAGGGGAACCTTAACCCTTAAAATGATAAAGGTATTGCATTTCTTTTTGCCATAATGTGATGGGATACATTTAGTAATCTCAAAATATAACATACATTTTTATTTTACTGACCAGATGAGTTGCCGTGGAGGCATCATTTTGTTTTCCGTATGGCATTTACTGGCAAACTGGGCTATAACTCCAGCACTCATTTTATACAACCTAGACTTGAACAGCATGAAAGTTGCCTCAACCAGCTGTTGGAGAATCTGCTATCATTATGTTCAGAGAACACTCAAACCTGCTCAGTGGCTTTTCTATTTATAGCAAAATATTAAGACCCCCTTTCATCCACACTACTTAGAACTTAGCACTTCATTTTACTCCTTAGTAGTGGATGAAAGATGCTTAAGGGGAATCAAGGAATGTCCTGAGGGAAACTGCAGACCTCCATCTGTGGAATGCTTTGTAATACCTATATCACAACAGTGTGTCTGGATTAAGACTGATTTATTTAGGCTTAAACAAAGAAGAAGGCCCCACACAAGGCTTTGTACTATGGAGGGTGAGGTTTAATTGTATCATGACCCAACAAATTAGCTTTCAACTGATTAGTGTTGGGGTTTGCATTTTTCAGATTTTAACATATATTTTAAAAAAAATTCAACAATCAGAAATAGAAAAAAAACTTTTGGTTATTAACAGAAACTTGATGAGATCAGATAATGGATGAGATGTCAGGTTTCACTTTAAGTTTCAGTTTTGTGCCACTCAAACTGGCAAAACAGAAACTACTACATTGTTAACAGAGACAACATGTGAACACATGCACCTCTAACTGTTGAAAATAACACTGGAAGCCGGTTTTTAACATTTATCCTCGTCTTAATAAAATTTGCCAACATTTTGAGAACATTACACTTCCTAAAGCACATCCAAAATGACTAAAGTGTTAGAAGAAAAATAATGTTTATTTTAGCTTTACGAAGAGAAAACTACTCTGATGGTAAAACATTTTCAACCCATATAAGGCTTTTGTTGGAAGGGTTCAAAATCAGCCTAAAATCTAAATGAGTGAGATTGTAGACACTCAGACATTTCTAATGAGCTGAAGAACGTCGTCAAACTTTCTTCTTCTCACTACCTACTCCACGAGTTGCATAGCAACCTCCTCCGTTTCAGAGTTATGTAAAAAAAAATAAAAATCCCTCTTTTGCATAATGAGTGAAGTAAGTTTTCTCAAAACAAAAAAAAAACAAATACTGCACTTCCTGTTTTTAAAGAATGTTGCTGTTTTCCTGTTGTCAAGGAGATAAACCAGGTATTAGTCATATTCTTGTACCTCACTCATATTTCCAAAACAGAAACAGTATGAAATAAATAAATAAATAAAATAAGTAAATAATTTTGGTGTTTCTGATTACTTCATCCAATAAGTTGTACTTCCATTCATCCAATTTCCATAGTATGGACTGGTGACAGAGGCTTTGGATTGAAATCTATCCCTACGCTCATGTGAAGAAGGAAAGAATGAAATACTTCAGCTTGCATGTGGGCCTACACTAATAAGGTAAAATGCTATCGATTACACAACTTATTTACATATTTACCGCATATCCACATCTGCGACTGCAACACCACCTCATGACCAGTTTGGATCAGTCTTAAAGTCTGATACATGATGTCACAGTTTTAGCACTCACCTAATTATCCAGGTCAGTTGACGACAGCATGCACTCTGTGAACATTTTGTTGAGGAATATTGCATTATTTTAACGTAGCGAGATATTGCGTCAATAAAGCCTCACTGGAGAAGTCTAAGAACATTGACCTCCAGCACAGAGTGCATTTACAGAAGCGGGTAAATAATAGACCCTTCAGTTCCAACCTTCAGGCAAAACACAAACTGCAGCAGGGGCCTAAAAGTGACTCACTTGATTAGAGGTGCCAATAACATGGTTTTAATGATGTTAGATCTTAAGGCAACAGGTCTGTAATTACTGAAGTCAGAGGTACGCTGTTGTTGTGTTAAATAGGAGTGTATTTTTTTTTAAACACACCAGACTCTTGTCTAGGAATCCCACGGGAGAAAAGCACACATGGTTAATGCCAAGTGACGTTCAGACATTAAACTCTGTTTCCCAAATCAGTCTGAAGAGGCTCAAGTCAAACATGAGTCACAGCAATAAAATCAAAGATGGCTTGTTAAAAAAAAATCGCAGGTATTATCCTGCTGAGAGAGGCAACTTTTTCCCTCCTCCAGACTGTTCCACCAGACAAAACATCTTGGAAACTGTTTAATCTCAGAAGACAATTTGAAAGCTCGAGCTGATGACGACCCAGGGAGCTCAGCAGCTGCTTTCAATCCGCATCCTGTTTACTTTCTCTTCGTATCTGATATCTGCCGATGGAGGCTTCGGGAAACACCTACCACTCTGCCCCCCGGGGAGAGCGCGGTCACAGTGGGAATTGTCAACAGCACACCTATTGTCACAGTGGCTCCAACCTGACCTTATAAGGACATGCTCATTCCGCCTCCACACCCTGAAGTGAAAGGATAAGGTAGACACGCAGAGGGATAGAGGAAAAGATAAGGACAAAAACAGTCCAGATGAAATCGTTAAAGAAAAGTGGGATGTAAAAGAAAAGGGTTAGTAAAAGTAGCCAAGCCGGGAGTCACATGGTGAATAGACAGACAGAGGAAACCCCCCCTCAGTCTGAGTCACCATCAGGAAGGGAGCCAGACAGCCTTTCCAGCTAAAATCCTCCACAGCCCCTCCCCTGTACTCTTAAATCTATTCTGGTCGTCTGGGCGCTGAAAAGTTCAAATGTTTAGTCCATTTTGCAGAGAGGTGAGCAGCCGATGGACGTGTTTGTGTGCAACAGCAATTTTGTTTTCAGTCTGGACGCCTGGGTGCAAACTGGGACTTTTCTCCTCTATTGAAACACTTCAAGTTTTACTCGTAAGCTGCTTGTTGATCTTAGCAGCGGCGCACGGTTACTATGGCGACAGTCAGTTTATAGAAACAGTGTTAAAAGAGGAAATGACGCAAACAAGTACCTCAGAAACGAGATGTGCCTTCCTAAACTGACAACGGACACAAATGGCAAAGAGAAAAAGCTAGTGTGGTCTATCCGTCTCTCATTTCCATCAAATGCATCAAAAGTTATTTTGCAGGAAATGACTTGATCAGTGCAAGACAAGGATCCCCTTTTACCCGGTTCATACATGAATAAAAAGTGCCGTGCCCTGCCCTCCTCCTCACATTGACCAAACTCGGTAGAAAAACAAAAGCCATACAAAATGATTTGCTCTTGAATATGTCATGCCGCCCTGTCGTCACTGTGGTTAAGCCAGAAGTGCAGTTTCTAAACTGGAGGCATTATGTCATGTATGCTGTGTCTATATTTGGCGCTTGAAGCAACACAATTGGGTCGCTAACGACTGTTGATGCAGATGTTGCGGTACAAGAGTTTCATTCATGAGCTCGCTCCACACTCTCCTCACACCCAAAGCGACCCTTTTCATCAGTATGTAAGGTGAGGCAGTCAACCTAAATACACTACAAGAACTTTAAACAGTTCATTTAAGTTGCACGCCTTTACGCCTGAGGGAAATTTACACTCCTGCTCCACAAACACCCAACCCACAAAATGAGCTTTGATGTTCTTTGAAATACAAACGTGAATGCCATTTCACCAAGCTCTAAAAATAAAGTCCTATAAATATAGTTTACCAGTTTAAAAACTTTATAAATGTAAATATAAAGGTAAGACTGAGTTTTGGCCTGGTGACCCGTCTACAGTACCCGGCCACAAAACCCAATGACCACTGAAGACAGGCTTCTGTTTCCCTGTGACGGTGCAAGGAAACGGATGGATGGAAGATTTATACGGATGGATGGAAGATTTATACATCAAATTTTTCCCTCTGCCGCACAGCCTGTTTCAATTTTATTTTTAGGAGGTCAAGGGGGGAAAAAAAGCATTTGTTGAAGGAGGGTTTGGTTTTTTTTCCAGTAATGACTTCACCTCTACAGTATGGCTGTGTTTTACCACTGGCATCAATGTTTCCTCCATTATCTGAATCAACCAATTATGACATTCAAGCGCTTCTATTTTCGGGTTCCCGTTTCCACCAATTCACCAACTTGCTGACATCCATGTGTTTGTGTGCATGTTTATGCGGAAAAAGGGGGTGGAGGGGGGGAGGATTATACAATCATACAGCCTGATGGGTTTTCATGCCCTATATTCCGGTTTGCCACTGTGGCAAAAACACCAGGTTTGACCCAAAGCTTGCAGTCTGGATTCTGGTTGCTGGTTGCAGCTGCCAGGGTGTTTACGAGACAAACCATGGCTGGAAATGTAGGTCAAACTCAACACCTTGTAAATGAAAGGACAGGATTCGTTAAAAGTGGTATGGGTACTTGTAGGAGTTTAGATATTTTTAAAAAATGCTTGGGTGTAGTTAATGTTTAAGGTTGATGACTTTACATTAACCAGTGCCAGTAAGTGCCTAATAGTTTGCAGTCTAAATGTTTGCTAGGCTTGTAAGTTAAAGCTCAGGCACATTAAAATATTTATACGTGCCCAAGAGTTTTCACACCCTTGGCAAATTTGGACCCAACGTTATTTATATTAATCCAATGAGTTTGTTTCAGATTGGAAATGACACGCATCTCCAAAAGGTGCAAAGGAAATCTGTTTTTGAACAATACGGGGAAATTTCTCCACTCCCTTCCCCGTACACAAGCAAACTTTTTTCATAATTGAAGACGAGCTTTTTGCATGTTTTCCAGTGATATTTTTGAGAATTAATCTTTTTCACAGAGGTGTGCATATTTGAAGCTGGAAAGGCCTCCTCAGATTCATCCTCATTTGTGGCTCTTTTCCCAAATTCTCTGTTGGACTAAAGTTATGACTTAGTCTATTCGACATTCAATGCTTCCAGTCGGACAAAAATATCTTAGCAAATAGATAAAGCCGATAATTATGAATTTGCTAGTTGTGTGCATGATGTTGAACTTAGATCTATTTAGATTAATTTAGAGGAAGGAACAAAAAAGAAAGAAAAATAACAAAAGCAAACAAATCAGTTGATTACTACCAATAATGCAGCTTGTTTCAGGCGACATTTCTTTAGTCCACAGGTGAAAAATACACACTGAAAGATCGATTGATTTATTTCCCAGGTTTCTCATTCTGTAAATTGAGGTACCTTTTAACAATCTGACCAATGTTCTCTGTGAAACTCACTGTGCCCACGTTTATGTTTGACACGACAACTTGGCCAGTTGAATCATCTTGACAGATGGCTTCTGGCAGACGGAACTGGAGCTGGACCGGGTCCCAATCCTGTTAACAGAGCTTTGCATGACTGAATGAATTGCTCAAATGCTGCTCCTTCCCAGCACACAGACACGTTTCACCATGCACACAAACAAACTTTTATTTGAAAACTGATTTGCATACAAATATATTTTTCTGAATAAGTTTAGCAGCACATTTTTTTTCATTTGAAGAATAAAAATAAATAAATAAATAAAAATAGACAGTCAAACCTCAAAAGGTAAGACATATCAGAGGCAAAATGACCAGTCGTCGTTCTTTGCAGATGCTTTTTTTTTTTTATGAAGAAGCGAGAAAAGTTGGGATTGTGGGAACTTTTGTGTGATTTCATCTTCGCGATTCTACAGGCTTTAAACATCTGACGGCATTAGGAATTATTTTGAATAATGGAACATATAAAACGATTCTGCTTCCTTTCCTGGCGTTACTGCTGGCTTTAGAAGACCCAAACTGAAGCAAGGCGAAAAATTCAGATAGCTCAGAGAAGATTAAATCAGAAAAAAGAGAAAAAACCTACAATCCATGACAAGCCAGTGTAGACTACAGGTTGATACTAAAGTTTATTATTTATTAGACAAATATATTTCAAACTTTTTGGGTTTAAAATGTCACTGTTTGCCACAACCTTTAAGGAGCATTTCTAGTTATCAATGTATTATTTTTTATTTTTTTATCTAAAGGATATTTGAGTCTGTCCTTTTCTGTCCACACCGGCTTCTAAGACTTGCACACAACACTTTACTTTGTTATGAAAACCTTCTGCGATTCAATTTTCAAACCCTGTGTTTAAATGTATCCAAATATTCATATAGTTCAAGATGAACAAGTCTGTGAGGATTTGAGGCACCACAACAAAGCTGTGCTTCATCTGCCTCTGAGATCTAAATCCCTTAAGAAGCAAAAATGTTTAGTATGAGCCAGAAGCTCTGTCTTCTGAAAGATTTTATGCCCTTATTTGTAGTTCAATGTTGTGAGTGATTTTTTTCTTCTTTTTTTTTACCAGATAGGAGAATGTAAACTGGTTGCAAAAGAGTAAAATATGAGAAATATAAATTAAAACCAAAAAGAAGCTAGGGTTTCATGTTGACCAGAAAAGTCAAAGCTTTGTAGAGAAGAATTAACAATAGCTGGGCTCATTGGAAGTGAGCCTCAAAGTATATTTACAGTAGAGATGAAGAAATGCTGATGTATATCAAAGCAGCATGTTCACTTCCGTCCTTTATCATCCAGATGAAAAGGTCTTTGAACCACCGACTAGACATCTGTTCAGCATCTCTGTAGCTTTTTGTGCAGAAAACCTGCAATATTTCAGATGATAAATCTCTTGTTGAGAATTTGTTTAGTACTCCTCTTTAGGTAAATGGAAAATACATCTGTTTAGAGCCTCTCCTTTTTTATCTTACTCAGCAGGACTCTGCACAAAACAAACAGCTAACAAGATGTATGGGAGCGGGAGAGGAGGAAATCTGTTGTTCATTAGTAGCCATTTTATTTAGGGGAAGAGGCATGAGCTATTATTAGAAAAATATGCCTGGGGAAATAACAGCAATGGCATTTAGAAGAATTGGTGTAAACAGGACATATCCAACAACATAACCTCAACGTTTCCATCAAATTAATGTTTTGGGGGTTTTTTTCCCCCGTACATAACCATACTTAATTCTTCCACAGGAGTTTCTGTTGCCCACAATTGTTGAGGAAAAGTCTTAGAATAGTTTGCTGTTGTGAACACCAAGTTAACCTTAGATGCCACACATTGTTTAATTCCTCTGTGAATAAGTTTTGGAGAATTTTCTTGTCTCCCTTATCAAACTCCAAACCATTCATTGTGCATGCTGGCAAGATAAAATTGTGTTCTCGTGCTTTTTAAATTATTGTTCCGACAACAATTTTTGTTACAATTTTAGTCAAGTACAAACTTATCAATTATATTTTTACAAACTAAAAACTGCATAAAGGTAATCTACAGCTTCCATGAAAAAAGTTGGGAAATATCGGTCATGTAATATTATCTTGAGGTTGAGACTAAAGTTTGATAGATTTACAAATTTTATGACTTTGAAAGACTGAAGCAAAACATCAGAAAATAGGTCAAAGGAAAACGAGCTTAGCATCACAGGTCTGTGGTTCAGGGAGCTGCAAAGCTGCTTGAAGGAGGATGGTAATTTGGCAGATTTACTAACGTGACGTGGACGATGAAAGGAAGGCGCAGAGGGAAAGAGGAGGGTTGAGATAAGACCAAAAGCAAGCAGACTGGAGAAGAGAGAGAGAGAGAGAGAGAAATAGAGAGAGAGAGAGAGAGAGAAATAGAGAGAGAGAGGGAGAGAGAGAGGCTGGTTTCAGCACCAGCAAGTCATCTATCTTTGGCTGTGCTCGCGCCCCAGCTGCTGCTGGTTCAAAGTACGGTCACTGGCAGAGAACCAGCCAAAAGGCTGTGAAAAAAAAACACTCACACAGCTACTTCACATGCAGAGGGAAGTGAAAAAGAAACAGAATGTCTTTGGCGCAAATCAGAGTCTCAGACTCAGGTCCAGCGTCACATACTTTGGACTTCAAACTGCCACAACATCAAACTCAAATTTAAGTGTTGAACGGAGGAAGCGCGCCACTGATGTTTATTTTGCCAACAAAACAACATTCGCGAAAACAAGGTACTTACAACAAAGACTGGAGTAAGAAATGCCACTCTGAGAAAGATGTTTTTAATTGTCTGAGGAATAAGTTGCAGCCTATAAATCAAATCTGCAGCAAATGCCAAATAACTGGGAAAAAGTGGGAATATGTGAGTGACGCTTAATTGCACAACTTAGCATCATTTTCCAGTTTCTACAGATCTATGCAAATTGATCATCTTTGGTCTTGTACTAACCTATAAAATAAATAAAATAGCCGAATGTACAGGTTTGCACCTGAAAGCGTACAGTTTGAATTTACATAGGATTTTGTTTAATACACAACCAGTGAGCGTTTACAGAAAGCGAAGTGCGTGTTCAACTATCCATGTGACCTCTGAAGGTGTGCAGAGAGCCATGTGAGCTGAACAGTACACATACATTTATCCAAGTGTGGCAATTACCTTGTAAGGACTTATAAACTCTTAGACCCTGAACGTGACTGCGCCCGTGTAGCTGCTGGCATTGTTTGTCATCTCCAGGCCAGCGCTAATGGTGTTCTGTTCAGTTCCTTGGAGACTGTTGAGGTGAGGAAAGTTAGACGTGAGGAACAGGCTAATGCTAGGGTGTGGCAGCCAGCAGATGAAGACTGATGAGGGTGGATTGAGCCAAAAAGAGACATGATATTGGAGTTCTGCTGTGGGTGTGAGACCTGCTTCCTGCAGCAGCCATTTTAAGCTTGATTAATAGCTGAGGTCCACAGAAGCAAAGCTGTGGCTGTTAATTATATCCAAATAACGTCAGGAGCGAGTTGTGCTCCTTTCCCTTTGTTTAGCTCGCCCTGAAGAGGGGAAAGTGCATTGGAAACACTTAACTACTACAATTGTACATAAATACGTTGCTATTCATATTTTTCAGCCCAGAAAATAAGACAAGGTTAAAATTTACTTTAATAAGAGGTGAGATTCTGCAACATGATTTAGAGCCTTGCAAAACGGCTCATTTCTTTAGATATATTTTATTATTATTATTATTATTATTATTATTATTATTATTATTATTATTATTATTATTATTATTATTATTATTATTTTGACACATTACCATCACAAATTACAGTATTTTATTATTGGGATTGTATACCTTAAACCAACAGAAAGCAGAAATGTTGAATCTAGTTTGAGACTCAAAGTTGGGTTTCAATCAGGCCGCAAAAATAAAAACTTCAGATTTGACTTAAACTTTTACTCCCATGAGTTTACTTAAACTACGGGTTGAAGACGCAAGTCTCATTACCATTCTTTATCCCATGGGATAAGGAGTGAAAACAAGTCAGCATGTGGGCTTCTGACAGCTACACTTCTGCAAGCACATATTTGCTGTGAAAGGATTTGCTTGATTATTAGGCACAGTTAGCCGCAACTTCAAAATAGAGACCTCTCTTAAACTGAATAGCTCATTATTTGACTTTAGTTTGTTCTACAGTTTGTTAAAAATAAACATTACTACTATAAAATGCAAAAAAAAAAACAAAAAAAAAACATACTCCCTGCTATGGTCATCCAGAAATTTAGCATTCTCTATTATTTGCTCCCTACATTATATTGTTATTTGTAGTAAATATATTTACTATAACACAGCAAACTTTTACATGGAGGAATTTGTCGAAAGGGCAACTATCCATCATTCACTTCTTGGCTTTTATGAAAGAAGGGGAAATAAAGAAAGTCATTCCTCAGAGAAGGACAAAAGAAGCCGCATTCAACGTTTGCCACAAGTGATGGAAACAACAAAGACATGGAAGAAGGTGCTCACATTAGACCAAAACCTAAATGTATGGCCCACATACAAATGTCTATGGTTTACAGAAAATGAACACCTCTTCATCTTCTGCAAGCTATCTCCACTGTTGAACATGGTAGTGGCAGCACCATTCTGTGGGAGGACAGGACACGGAAGCTAGTCAGAGCTTTAAGAGACAGTATAACACATGAGAGCAGGGACGGCATCCAGAACTAAAAGGAACTGGGATGGAATCACAACACACACATGATTTGGTCTAGTCAAAGTCCAGACCTAAGTCCAATTGAGAAATGTGGGCAAAACTTGAACATTCATTCTTTTTTTTTTCCCATTGTGACAGAGCTTGAGTTATAAAGTATGCTAAGAAGAATAGGCAAATGTGTGTGCTTGTAACATTACAAAATACAGAAAAGTTCAAGAGGCATAAACCCTTTCTAAAACAAAGTACTGCAATTAATGATGTGAATTTCCACATTCTGTTATAAAAAGGATCAATGTATCCCACCAACACCAAAAGCAATTAAAATTATTTACTTTTTTTTTTTTTCATTTCGACAATAGTCATCAGCTGAGCAACTCTTTTTGCTCTGCTTTGTTGGTGTGAACTCTCTGAGCTGAATGTACAAAAGCAAAAAAAAAAAAAAAAGTTTCATTTCCACCTCACTGCACCCTTAGTGTTAATTTGCCCACCTATCACTTTGAGGTCAGTTGATATAACATACCTGCAATCCAAATGAGCATGGAGGTAAAGTTACAGATGAACAGTTATTAAGCATTATGCAGCATGATGTGTGAAATGACCATGAAAACCTTCATTATCGCTGTCAATGAGAATTACATCCACCTCTCTGATTGTCTGATAACTGTCTCCTGCAGTCAACTGCACCCTCTGACAAAGCTCCATGTTTTCTACCTAATCATACCTGAAATCTTCTTTCAACTCACAACACTGACTTAGTTAGAAAGCCATAATCGCCACTTTACAACTGGGCCTTGATCGGCTTCTTACATAAAACTCTGTTTATTTAGTGTTCGTGCTGCAGGATTTCTAAGTGTTATACGTGCTGATATTAAAAACACTTTAAGTGCTGCACGAAAGAAGAAAATGTTCAAAGTAGAAGGAAATGATAACTGAGACCTGCCCTTTCACTTCCTTCAATAGAAACAATCTGATTAGTAACAGCAGCAATTACAGAAAGTTCAGTCAGGTTGGATAGAAAGAGCATGAGAACATACATTTTCAGTTCTTTTCACAGATCTTTTGTAGTTTGACTGGGCTATTTGAACACACACACACACACACACACACACACGCACACACACTTTAATCTAAGCATTATATTGTAGTTGTGGTTGTATGTTTAAGGGTGCTGCCCTGTTGGAAGCTGAATCTTTTTTCAAAAGTCTCAAGTCTTTTGCAACCTATGACAGGTTTTGAAAAAGTAAAAATAAGGTTTAGTCACCCCGTATCATATATCTTTCTATTTTGAAGTTGACAGTTATTGCTGAAACACAAGAGGCCTTCGTGGGCGTGAAATGCAGGAATAAATGCTTCTTGCTGTGCATGACGCACTGTGATTCCCAGCCCAGCTCAGAGGGAGCTGAACAGGTACAGTGAGTCATATTTTTGCCCATCAGATTAACAACCCCATGCTGCTCTGTGCATATGTGTGTGTGAGAGAAGCTTTATAATTGTCAGCTAGCACAGTGTGCCTGTGTGAGTGCACAGATTTCTGTGCACGACGCGCCTTTGGCTCAGGAAGGAGTCGTTTCCAGTGCCATGCCCAGGCTTTTTCCTGCTGATGCTGGGATTCTGGCAGCAAAATCATCCAACTTCCTGTCCTCAGCTTTAGGCGGTCAGCTATAAAGGGCTCAATGACTGCACCTGTCAGTGTTTTACGGGAAGTTTCATGGGGACTGAAACATGGAAGCTTACGCCCACTTTTTTATCAACTTGCATTGAAGAGTTACCCAGAATGGAACAACAGGCTGGGATGATTTTTCTTTTTCTTTTTTTTTTTTTCTATGAAGTATAGGGAATGCTGTTTCTTTAGGAGAATAAGCAGCAACTATTACCTATATTGAGGAAGGAGGAATTACAGGGACAGATATTCAAGAGTAAAGAGTTGTGAAAGACAAAATCCAGAACCCTTTTGCAGTCTTATGCACATGTCTGTATATTTGAACAGAGAACGACATTTTTTAATGCCACTTCACCCTTACGGGAACAAGCAGGCCCTGGCTAAATAGACAGTCTCCTGCCTCTAAACCCTTATTAACTCCTACCAGCTCATGGATTAAGTCGTGGATCCAGACAGCTAACAACCTTGGATGTGTCTGGCAAAAGAGGCTCAGCCATTCACAACACCTTATGACAGGCCACTACTCATGGCCTTATCCTCCACCACCTCCTGTAGGGGGACGTTTGCAAAATAAGTGATTAGTTTGTACAGACAGAGGAGGATGGAGAGTGGGACAAAGTGTATAATTCAAATGCAAGAAGAAGCTGAGGTAAAGACGCTGCTGATGTGCTCATGAGCATTTATGAGCCTCCTAAGCACATGCGTGGGAATTATTTTGGAATAATATTGATTCACAAAGTGCAAAGATGAAATCTGATGCAAGAAAAAGGCAATGGAGCAAAGACCAAACAACACATTGGTGCAAAGCTTCTCTCCTCTCTGATTTGGTAACATTGTATTTTCAAATATGACCACAGCACTCCTGAGGAGTTAAATCAGGGTGTAACTTCTCATCCTAACCAAGAAAAGCATTTTGGTTAGGATGAGAAGTGACTTTACTGATCACTGAGACGTAAGAGAGATTTGCAAACTGATTATTAAAATAGCCCTGTGATGAACCGGTGACCTTTCCAGGGTGTGCCATGCCTCTGGCTGACTACTGGAGATAGATACGAGCCCCCTGGAGACGCTGTATGGATAAGCATGTTACATAACGGACGGATGGATGGATGAAAGGATTATTAAAAGAGTTGGGGGCCATTTTTATTCCTACCTGGACAAATATGTCTATTTTCATTAGTGCCTCTGAGGATTGAATTCAAGTTGCAGAAATACTTTCATACTCAAAAGTTGTTTTGCAAGCTATTTCAGGGTGTGGGGAAATTTAAAAAGAAACTCTTACACAACGGGGAACAAAGATTTCAGTCAGTTGTTACCATAAAATGGGATTTGGTAACTTATTTGGTCATGTCACTAAAGCTAAAGGAATTCATACGGTTTTCCAAGAAAGAAGTAACATCATGAGGATCCACCTTAACCCTTGAGAAAAGCCACTGTAATTTCACAGATACATGCACAATGCAACTCAGAGCTTTAGGAACTGTGTGTTTACAAAATGTATGAAATACTTCAGGATAGGGCCCCTCCTTTGAGCCACAGTTATGGTAAAATGGGAAATGGCCTGTACTTGTACTGCACATATTCTGTTCCCGTGGAACCCAAAGCATTCAGTCATTCACTCATTCATCCATCCACACATTCACCTGCTGATGGTGGTGAGCTACTGATTGGTAGCCACAGCTGCCAATCAGTAGCAGTTCTGGTATGAGTGCCCTCTGAAATCCAGGAGGAGGATGAACTCCAACCATCGTCACTCCAGGTGGTTACGGATATACAAATTTGCATAAGAACAAATATGTTTAAAGGTTGTCCTGTTACAAAGTTTTTTATCATACTTTTATGTAATGACCTGACAGAAAGTGACGCATCCCTTAACTGTCAAACTCAAAACGCTCATATCTTAGTCAATGGATCTATGACAACACCAACACCCTAAAGTTATTTTTAACTTTAGGCTGACTAAAGTTTAAAATTTCCCCTATGTAAAACATTTTGAAAACCAGCATTGATTTGCCTCACACCTCACATTTACACACTACCTTGTTTTGGTCGGTGACATAAAATGATAATAAAATACAACAACGTTTATGGCCGTTTATGGTGAATCTATAAAAGTCTTCGGTGTATAAATACTTTTTGCAAGGCTTTGCATCTACCAAATATCAAATCATTTTCAGAGTCACTGCAGTGTTAAGGAGGCAGTTTCATAAGCTCATTTGGTGGATTAGGGACTTATGTTTACCCTTGTGTGAAATTGCTAAAGTTACATAATGTCCTGAGACAAGTAAAAAAACAAAACAAAACAAAAGACCAATTACCAGTGTCTCCCCACTGAAAGCCAAAACATGGTTTCAGACTCGTGCAGGTGCAGGTGAGAACACATGTGGTTTGTACTTGCAGTATGTTTTTGCAGGACTGATGATGATTTCAGGAGTGTGTGCCGTGTATGTAAGCCATTAGCATCCGTACATTTTAAACACAAGTGGTTGTTTCAAAGTCGTGCATAGTCGAATTATATGATCGAACGCCAGCAAAAACCCTCGATGTTCCTTGATGTGCGCGGTACTGTATCCATCCTCAGGTGTTCCCGTGCTGGTGTGTGTACGTTCATGTGCCCCTCTGTGCTGCCAGCTGCGTTGAGTCGACAGCCAGTTCAGGGAGGGGTAATCCTCAGGTGATGACATTTGAGTCTGGCTGCGCAGCCGAGCACAGGACAGTTTGTTTGCACAGTTTTTGAGCGGAGATGAAGTCACATGAAATAACATGAGCATGTGCAGTTAGCAATTTATTATTACGGAGACCTGTTGGAAAATGCTGTGTGGTTTGGGCTTGTGGGGAACGCTCTGTTCTGGAGATATATTCCCAAAAAGAAAAACCTCGTCTATCATAAAGACGTTGCCCAAACAGTTAATGTAAGGAATGCATGCACATAGCTGTATTTAACTTTTTGTAATAGCTGGTAGGTCTATTTTAGTTACTTGTGTGGTGCCTTCTTCAGGGAATTTCTGAGCACTATCTTACAAACCTTCAAGGTTTGAAAGAAAACAACAAGGTTTAGCCTGTTTATGCCATGTTTGTTCTGATTTCTGATGGACTACTACAAGGAGTATAAAATATGCCTTTTTAACTGCATGCCAAGTTCCTCTCCATCTGACAAATTGTGCCCCATTACGTCCCCAGTAGTTGTTCTGGCACAAACTCTAGCAAAAACCAAGTTATACGGCAGCAGACGACGGACGTTTTCTTTCTGCTGAAGTCTTAATTGGACTCTCCGGAGGGCAGTAAATGAGCGGGATCATACGCTCTGTGCAATCTACAGAGAAACCCAAGAAATCAAAGGAGGACAGTTTTGATTTGAGGAACTCGCTTGGGGAATTGTTTTAGATCAAAATGTTAACAGCTGTTTTCATCTGTAATCCTGACGCTGCAGTACGGCTCTGTTGTTGTATCTCGGTAAGTATTGATGCACATACCAGTTTCACCAAACAAGTTCACAGAGATGGTATTTAAAGTATGTTGAATGGCAGAAACATGAACATATGCATTCATGCAATCATAGGCATCACCACACCTATTTTTCTGTGCCCTCCCAAATGTTCTGATGCAACTGGCTCCCGCCGGGTACGATGCGTTGATTTGACTGGCCAATGTAAAGCAGTGCATAATAGTGAAGTACATGATCTGCAAACTTTTAATTATTACAAATATGTGTGGAATGCAAATGTATGTCTATGCTGACAATGTGAAATACAACCCAGCACAACACATTTTCTTTATAAGTAATCTACTAAAATCCAGAAGTTATTAGGAGAACAACAATGAACAAACAACAACAACAACAGCAACAAAAACAAATAGAAGAATACTGTTTTCATTTTACCACAAGCTTTGTAGAGGCCACAGCAAATTTTGAAGAATCCTGGTCTGTTTAGATGAGACCAAAACAAACTGCAGATTACTCTGGATGCACCAACTCCATTATGAAACCTGATGATGTTCTTTTTCCACAGAGGTAGGCAAACAAGTCAGAGTGAAACAGGATGGATATGAGTACTGGGCAATCATGAGCAAAAACCTGCCAAATGAAAGCCCCCAAAAAGCATTGCTATTTGAAATTGTAAGGTGACAAAATATGAAAAGGTTTAAGTGCAGTGCATTACCAAAAAAAAACCCCGACAAAGTATAGCTCAATGCCTAACCTTTATGTTCATAACTTAAAGGATAATTGAATTAAAAACACCTCTAAACAATGAATATGTAGTTTTTGTACTTTAATGCCCTTCAGTATGCTGATTGCTGAAGTCCTTCAAGAGTCGCTAAACAACATGTCAATTATTTGTTTAGTTAACTTCGTTCATTTCCACCCACACTCATTCTGCTGTGATTACTCAGCTCGGGCATGTTCTGAACACTGAGCACAGGAATAACTCGCTGTGCTTTTATACCGCCACGAAATGCAGAAGTTCACCACGTGACAGTGAGGTGACATCTTCAGATGTTTTCCCATCACGCCCCGCAGATGTGATGCGCACGCAACCGCAAACTTCCCTTTATCTGTGGGAACAATCACGTACAGTGGCGAAACGACCCCCCGGACCGAAAAGGGACCCAGCCTTAGGGTGGCTCTGCTTCCTGTGACGAAAATACCTCCGCTGGCACTTTTTAACTTAGCTGAGCGAGTGAAACGCTGTCGTAAGGTGCCACGGAAGTTTGCTTGAAAGTTAAGTACGACATAAGTTTTGGATGTGTGTTAAAAAGAAAAAGATTTTCTGTATTTTATTGTATGCAGATTTATTTTTTGTTGGATTTAACAAAAAAAAAAAAAATAAATAAGGTCAAACCAAATGGTGGAAGGAATAGTTTAGTATTTAATATAATTAATCTTTTTTGTGAGCTTAATTTGAGGATGTTTTTTTTTTTTAAACAATTACGTAAAGTCAATTAACAATTTGAATTCCTGAAATCATGTCCACTTACGGTAAGTGAAAGCCACTCTCATCTTGGCCAATGTTACTAATCACATGACAACCAAGCTGAGTACTAAAGTGAAACTAAATCCATGGGGTTTTCCAGCAACACTGAGTTCATGAGTCTAAAGTATTACTTGCATGAACACATTTCAGGGAAAAGGTTTAGCCTCATGCAGAATCTCTGAGCACCAATAACACGGTTGTTACCAGGGGATTACTCGGAGAGAGGCTGTAAAGGTGGGGGTCGTTTTTCTTTTTTTTTTTCTTTTTTAACAACAAAAGCCAAAATAATCAAAACGCTGAGAAAGACAGATATCTGAAAAAGAAGGAGCAGCTTTTACATTACAGCTAACAAATCTTGTCCTAGCAGTCTTTGTGTGCAACCTAATTTGCAAACCTAAACCTGATGCAGTTGTGTAAAAAAAAAGTGAACAAAGCCCACGCGTGTTTCGTGAGAAAAATCTAAGGAAATCTATCGAACATAAATATTTAATGGTCAGCCTGGGAACATAAAGCAAAAGCGTGAAACCTGGGTGACCTGCCACCTTCTGGGACACAGGATGGAGGTTGTCAGATCTTCCTGCTGGCACAAGTCAGCTGGCTTCCCAACTAACACTGCTTAAATGTCACCACATTCTAGCACCACATCAGCAAGAGCCGCAAGTGTTTCCCCAACCTTCGCCTACAAGAAAACCTCACTCAGGATGCACACGTTTGCCAGCAGCACCTTCCTTTGCATTCATTCATTTTCACATCGGGGCTGTAACATTTTATTTTTGCTGGTGGGCAGAAGTGGAAGACATACTTCTCACCAACACTGGCACTAAGAAAATACGTTAAATCACATGCAGATGACAAAAAAAAAAAAGAAAAAAAAGAAAAACATTCTACCCCAGAAGTCTTGCATCAGCCAAGAAATCTGATGTAAACCTAGAACATTGCAGAGAAGAGGTTAGTCTGATGTAACACCACTGAACAGACACAGGTAACAAGGTAATGTTAGTGGGCCCTCTGCAGGCCTGACGTTTACCTTCAGGTGGCCACAAAGCACCAACAGAGCAATTAAAAATGTTTCATTTCCATTTTATGTGTCCATCATATTTACATTTCGTTGTCACTGTTAACAGACACTGAAAATGTTTAGAGTTAAAATGTGAGGTAACTAAAAACTGTTAAAATATATAAATAAGGTTCCATATACAAACATCCTCACTTATCTTCTGCCCAATGTGTCTGTGCTGTTGTTATTCTTGTTCAATAACATTTAAAGCTCCCCTAATGCTCAGTTAGTTTGCCAGCAGTGAAAATTAAGTGGGATTCTACTGAAGCCCCCTAGAGGTGGGCATTTTAGGTGCAGTCTTGGTCAAGTCCCACAGATTTGTTAAAGTTGCAAACAAAATATGCCTCAGCGATCAAATGTCACACTCCAGACACATTAAATGCATTCTTCTGGGTGTGCCTGAGTGTAATAATTGTTGTGGATGTCGAGTCTGATTACACAGGTTTGTTTGACGTTGTTTTACACACAGGCCCGTCGCCCTGACCCCGGTGATCATGAAGTGCTTTGAGAGGATTCTTCTGAGGTACATCAGAAACTTCATCCCCACAAACCTGGACAGCCTTCAGTTCGCCTACAGAGCGAACCGGTCAACAGAGGATGCTGTCTCCATCACTCTGCACACAGCCCTGACCCATCTGCAGCATCCCAACACCTACGTCAGGATGCTATTTGTAGACTTCAGCTCAGCATTTAACACCGTCATTCCAGACAAGCTGGTGCTGAAGCTACTCGAGGTGGGGCTGCCCGCTTCACTGTGCCACTGGATCAGAGACTTCCTCACCAACAGGCATCAGGTGGTGAGAATAAGTGGCTCAACATCGTCCCCACTGGTCCTCAACACAGGCACGCCGCAGGGCTGTGTGCTCAGCCCAGCTCTCTTCACCCTGTTTACACACGACTGCGTGGCCATCCACCCCACCAACACAGTCGTGAAGTATGCGGACGACACAACAGTAGTGGGTCTCATTTCAGACAACAACGAGACCCACTACAGAGAGGAGATTCTGCAGCTTACTCAGTGGTGTTCAGCCAACAACTTGGTGCTGAACACAGGGAAGACCAAGGAGGTCATTGTGGATTACAGAAGGTCCAGGAGGTCGGCTCACACTCCCCTTCTCATAGATGGAGAAGTGGTGGAACGTGTGGACAACATCAAGTTCCTGGGCCTCCACATCACGTCTGACTTCTCCTGGAACACAAACACCTCCCACCTGGTGAAGAAAACACAACAAAGGCTCTTCTTCCTCAGGAAACTGAGACGGGCTGGACTTTCCTCACGGCTGCTCGTGAACTTTTACAGGGCGATGATCGAGAGCATCCTCTGCCTCAACATGACTGTGTGGTATGGCAGCTGCACAGCACTGGAGAGGAAACAACTGACACGGGTGGTGAGAACAGCACAAGGCATTGTGGGATGCCCCCTCCCAGACCTGGACTCCATTTACACAGACCGGGTCAAGAAGAGAGCTGGATCCATAGCGATGGATTCCAGCCACCCGGGTCACAGACTGTTTGTGCCGCTGCCATCAGGCAAGCGGTACAGGAATATACGGACTACAACAAATAGACTGAGAAACAGTTTCTTCCCCACAGCCGTCAGAGCCATTACTCCCTGCCGTCCCCCCCTCCAACATATATCATAACCTCGCAGTCACACATACATATTCCTCCCCCCCCCTTTCCCCCCCCCCACACAGCCATATTGTTCTGCACTTTGCACTGTCACATTATCTGTACTTTGCCATAATTGGACCTGCTGCTACTTCTTTGGCATGGTTGAGTGCTTTTAGTTAATTTAGTTGTATATATTATTATTATTATTGTGTGTTTGCTTATTTATACTGTATATATTTGACCTTTTGCACGGGAGCTGCAATGGAAATTTCGTTGAATTCTGTTCAGTGACAATAAATGCTATCTATCTATCTATCTATCTATCTATCTATATGAAGAAAGAAAGACAGCGTGGCCTCATTAAAAGCTTTTGTTGCCATTTTCCTCAAATTTGCATTGTATTAATTATGTGGTTCACCGAGGGATTCTGGGAAAGTCCTGCAGTCCGCAGCATTTTATTTATGTGTATTTTTTAAATGCTCTTTTACGCCTTAAAACAGAGAGAGAGAGAGAGAGAGAGAGTTCACGAGCTTCCCACTTTTCAGGAACTTTTCTAACAAAGCAACTTGCAATTTACTGCTCATATTTCTTTTCTTGCTGTACATGCACCACTGACTACATATCATGAGAGTTATTCTATGCCTCCCTATTATTTCGATTTTCCTGAGACCACATGCCCCTGTCCTTTCAGATTCATGCTCATTAAACCTGCTGAGAAGGAAAACAGCATGACCTCGCTTGTCCTCAGCACACTGTGTCTCCTTTCTGCAGCATGGCACAACGCCCAGACGGCTGCTGCTTGCGTGCCTCCGCTATTTGGGTAGATTTGCATCTGGGCTATAGAGACAACTGGGATAATTCACCACTCATTGTTTATGTGTGTGTGTGTGTGTGTGTGTGCGTGTCTCTGTCTGTGTGCGTGTGTCTTTGTGTGTTTATGCAATGGTGTTTTCTCAGTCTTTGCAAAGTCTCCCTTGCCCTCACTTCTTATTTAGGTTATATCATTATTTGTTGGTATACAAACAAACAAACAAATAAATAAATAGTAGGTAAAATTTAGTTAGAAATAAATAAGAAATGTTAAAAAAAAAAAAAAAGGATCGCGACTCATATTTCATAAAGCGTTTTGCCAGAAACTACCCGGTAAACAATAGCAAAATGCTGCTATTCATCACGAGGGCAAAGGCATGACATGTGAACTGTAATGCTCACACCACCAGTGATGAATGTCAGCAGTCTGCTGTTGTGCCTAAAGGTCGTAATTTTAAGAACAAAACTTTTCCAGGAAAAAAAAATAATATTCCAAGATTATATAAAAGAAATAAGAACAGTTGATTTTATTTATTTAGTAATAGTAGTATTTATAAATAGAACGCTAAGTATTTACATAAGTCAGATCTCTAAAGAGTCCTCTGTGATGCTGGTTCAGAGTTTTTGACACGAGGTTCTGTGAAAATATCAGCTCCAGTCCAAGGTATCGACTTTGGGTTCAGTCACAGCAGCTGTAAATGATCAGTGCTGAGGGTCTCTGACAAAACTCAGCTCCCATCGTCTTTCTCTATACTGTCTGTGATTGTGTCAAGACCTATTGTTTTTGTACTTGGCTTTCAAATCTGAATTATAGTTTGTGCTTATTATGTTGTTGATTAGATATAGCTAAAATAAAAGTTTTATTTAGTTTTTTTATTCTCTTATGGTGACATCTACTTAGAACATAGAGAAATTGTCTGTGACATGCAACCTTCTCCTCCTGCTGTCATTGAGGCAATAGAAGATGTGTCATTATATGTTTTATGATGTCCAGAGCAAATCTGAAAATCTTTAACTTTGTGTTGTTTACAATTAACTGGAACTAATTGAAATATGTTACCAGAGGGATTATCGCCAACCAGGACAAGAGAAGACGAGCTGCATGTGTCGAGTAAGACCTTATGAAGAAAAGCAGATTATAAACTTATGCATTTTTTAGGTGAGTTGTGTCTGGGAAATGTAACTTTTGTAACTGAATTAACCCATGTTAACATGAGGTGTCTTAGTTTGTTCTGTGTGTTGATATTTGTGTTCCTTAGTTTATTATCTCTATTTATTATTGTGTCTTGTTTCTGTTTTTCACATCAGTTCATTTTTAGTGATTCCACTTATGTTTATTTATTATTAGTCCTTTCTTAGATATTGTAGTTTATGTTTCTTTGTTTCATTAGATTTATTTCCTACTCCTCTAGTTCTCTAGTGCTCTCCCTCACCTCCTGTGCCTTTTTTCTCCCGCTCACACGCCTTGGTTTTTCTTCCTGTTTTACCCTGTTATTCTGCTTGTTTTTCTTTTTTTTATTTTTTTATTAAACATTTAACGCGATCCATGCTCCATCTCCAGTCTGCATTTTGGTCCTTCAACAAACTCACACCTCATGAAAAGAGGCTTGCTGCGACTGAAACAAGAATCCCTCTTTCAGCTATTTTACATACACACAAAAAAAAAAAAAAAAAAAAAAAACTCAAACTGAAAATATTTGTTTGTGGAATACAAAACTATTAAGTAGAAATATGTAAAGGCTGTAGTGCTACTTCACAAAGTAATCGTGATGCAGGCTGTGGGCTGCATCACTCCACCCAATCAGCTGATTATGACGTAACTGGGACATCTTTCAAGCAACCAAAACACCTGGAGAAGCTCGTGGATGTACCAGCTTCAGTGGTGCTGGACCAATGACGGCCTATCGCAAGATCTAAAAGTTTAATGCACTGTCAGCAGAACAGGCTGATAAGTCCAAGATGATAACGTGAACTGACAGAGTTAGCTGACATAACTTTTTGTAGGAGCACATGTTAGCAGCTAACTTAGCAACCGTTGTGTAAGTGTAGATGTTCACGGATTCCATTCCATTTTCAGTTTGAGTTGTTTTATCAAGCTAAAACAGGGGTCTGTCCGATTAGCTGTGTGGTTCGCTGACTTTCACCACTTCAGCCACCAATGTGTTATGATATTTTTTCAAATAGCTGCTTCAAGGTTTTTAACTGGTGTGCAAAAGTAACAACTCATCACCTCTATTCTGGTCTCACTTCACTGACTGTCAGTACATGTTGGTGTTCATTTTAAAAATCCTTATTTTTGTTGTTAAGTGTTCGGATGACCTTTCCCCACCTATGCTTACATTCTGTGCCCTTCAAGTCAGATGAACAGCAGCTCCTGATCTGAGAGGAAGCTCAGAGGATCCTGGGCGTTTTTTTTTTTTTTTTTTTTGTAAATACTGTACCCCTGTGCATTAGAGAGGGTCCTTCAGCAACTATTTGCTTTTGTTATGCAGCTTTCAACAATAATCCAAAGCATAACTACAATTTGTTTTTTAGCAAGTGGTATTTCAAAGAAATAAATGTTGCATGTGATGCAATGACTTTATAGAACTTTACTGATGTTGAAATGTGTGGAACTCACTGCCAAGAAGTTAAAGCAATTTTTTTTTTGAAATACAATATTTTCACCTTTGAGTTCTTCCTACCCTTTATTGCAGCTGTGTATTGTAATAAATGTAATGTTACATAATCCTTGACCGCAGATTGAAACTCGTAACTGAAGTTCAGAAAACGTTTTCCACAAAAGTCTTTTCAGCCTAGTTTCTTTTTGCCGTCAACAGACGCACGACGTCCTCTTATAAATCATGTCATTTCATGTGTGAAGGCAGATGTTGCGTGTATCTGTGTGTAGGTGGTTTTCAGCCACTTCCTTTTGTGAAAACCAACCAAGGACATCATGTTCTGAGCACGACTTGCTTTCACTTTGCTGAGCAGCCGCAGAAACGCTGATGACAAGAGCGCAGACAACATGTTTTTCTTTGAGAGACGAGGGACGAAACATTCAATAAAGAGTTTGAAGATGACCTGAGATAACTGCACAGTCACTAGCAAGTATTGTAGCAACTGTGGTTGTGTAATTGGCCTGGTCTGTGGTGCAGTGGCATGTGTGCATAAAAAAAAAAAAAAAAAAAGTAACAAAAATCACAAGGACTTCCCTGCCTTTGTGTTGTTTCTCACTTGGCTTCGTTTGCACAGACTGGTTAATTGTTTCACCAAATTTTTACTGCGCGTCTCATTTCCCTGGATGTCTCTGACCTGCATTGTAACCACAAGGATTCGTGCAGGTTTTGAGAAGATTTGTGATACGGGGAACAAAGCCTGGTGTTTTGGCTGACTGTCGAAGCCTTTCATGGGTTTAGCGGTGTCTGCTCTGTACATTTTGTCCTACTATGGGATATTGTTGCAAGGGGCTTGTCGCTGTTTGATTGGTGTTATGATGTACACGTGGGTTTAATGTAGCTGCAGTATCAATAACCAGATTGACATTTATATGAAATGCTCCTTATGCAAGATTATAAAATTTTGAGAAATAAACAAAATAAAAGAAATATGCATTTATAGGAGACAGCTGCACCTGCTGCTGTACATCTTGTCCCAGACCTACTCCATGCATTTGAATTATTTTTTTTTTTTTTGTGAACAGACATATTCAACTGCAAATATAAACATTGATATGTGATAAAAAAAAAAGACCTCTTGTCACAGCTTTTGCATTTTCACAAGGCAGTTTAAACAACACACAAGCATCTCACCGGCTCCTCCTCACGTACACACCCACATGATCCAGCAGCTAACGGCAACGCAATACGATCAAAAACACTGATATCGACACAAACACACAACAAAAAGCTTTTTACGTAACGCAAACGATTTGTGCTGATCTTTGAGGAACTTTTGCTTCAAAAGAATATGCTCTGAAAATATTGTGACAGCTGTGCTGCGTAATCTGAAATGTGTAATAAATGCAGTAGATTTAAATTAAGAGCCCCAATTTAGGAGTTCTTTCAGGAAACAGAAATGAAACATTTTAAATTGAGAGATCAAAATTTGTCTGACGATTGATGAAGAAGTGCTGTTTGTTTATCACTTCATTTAGTTTCTAAGTTCACTAGCAGATCAGTTCTTAATGTCACAACAACACTGGGCTTGGTTCCTCTTGTTTATAATGAAAAGGACATATCTGTCACAAGCTCTGCACACGAGTGTGAAATATGTTCCTTTGGCCACACTTGGCTGAACAGTTGGCCTTTAAGCTACTTAAAACGGTTGACCTCATGTGAGAAAATAGGGAACGATGGATGAGACTAGAACAAAATGTCCTAGACGCTCAGGGTTGAAACCAGGTCACAAACTTTGGAGGGAAAGCCTGTGCTTCCTCCTGCTGGATGCTGCATGTATTGAACATGTCAAGTATGAGAGCACAACGCCGCCAGAAGGTGGTTCCAAAAAGTTATCTCTTTCCTTCTTTTTGCATGCCTTCTACCAATCTCAAATGTTTAAATGCAGTTGCAAAAGAATGTGAGTTTTACTGAATGGTACATTTGGAGATGTGCACATATTTTCTTCACATTTTTACCACTTTGCTGAGTAGTGAATTGCTACACACTGAAATTCAAAGATCAAATTGTGTTACTCAATTTATTTTCATGATTGCAACAAAACCTAAAGAAGACACCCTCTACGAACTCGCCGTTTGTGATTTGCCATTCTGAAGCCTTAAATTTCAGTGTTGAGCTTCTCTATGACAGATGTAGAATAAAGCTGGATTCCACCTTCAAGCTAATTTTCACAAGCTGGGATTATTGCCAATCTTTGCTACATTTTATTATTAGAGCCCCAAAATAATTCAATTTCTCAGTATCTATTTTTTCAGCATTTTCTTCTTTCTTTACAATTCAATTTTATTTTGAGCATATTGACTTTTTTCTACATATTCAAACTTCTTTTCAAACTTTTTTTTTAAACAAAATTTGACTTTTAACTTGAAGATTGGGCTTTCTCTTTCAAAGAGTATTTTTGATTTCCTTGATCATTACAGTTTATTTTTGAAGTAGTTAATTAACTTTTCTTTGTGGTTTAGCTCCCGACATTTCAAACCTTTTATTTCTGGTCTTTTTAAGTTTAATCTTCAAACAAAGAACAGAAGTTTTTCAGATTTTATTTTTAGCTTTAACACGTTATAATACAGAAGAATGCTAATGCTGATGATGAGACTCGATTCAACTTTCTGTTGTTAATATGCCCACACACAACAACAGTTCTTGTAATGGTTAAATCAGAGTCCGGCTGATCCACTGAAGGATACTGCAGGGCAGGGGAAATCGGGACTCTATCGTCACAATAACATGCATGTAGGCAAGCAGTGAGCCAGAGTCCACAAACGCTTCTCATTTGTGTGTTTGATGAAAATGAGGTCAACTTTTTCTTTTTACTAAACAATACTAAGCTTTAAAAGGAACCAGTGTTGGTTTGGAGCTCATTCTGTAGTAATATGGTAATTGTCCGTATCTTGAGTTGTTTCTGCTCCCCGTTGCTCCCTTCTGGTATCCTGAGTTCTTGTTTAATTATTCTTCTGTTAAAAATTCACCTTCACTCACCGCCTTTGGACGCTGAATCATAACTGCACTGAGAGAAAAGTTGAGAGAGCAAGATCTTGTTAGAGACGAATTATTACAAACTTAAATATACCATCACTAATTGTCTATTTTTAAAAACATTAAAGCTGCTTTTTGTCATGTCTTATTATGACATTAACCTCTTGCTATATATACTTTGTTCACAACCAATGGTATAAATTTGGTTAAACATTCTTATCTATCTGGTCTTTCTCCTAAACTAATGTCATGTTTCATTGTTTGGTCAAATGAACGAGGCCATACAGTCTTCATCTACGTCGGCTTATGAAATTCAGTGGCCCATTGCGTAGCTGTGATTTAATAAGTAACAGGTTTTTTAAGGCAACAAGTAAACATAAATTTTTTTTTTTTTTTCTCAACTCTCACTCTTGCCTTTGATGAGGATAAAAGAGACTCACTGGCTTCTCCTGTCTGTCTGTTTTAACAAAGCCCAAGGTTGTTCAGTTAATTTACTCTGCTCTGGCGCTGTCTCTGACCGAGTTTAAGAATACTGCAAGCAAAAATCAAGAAGCAACTTTTCCAAGATTAAGAATTTAATTAAACTTTCTTCATCAATATATTTACTGCAGGCTACAAAAGAGAATCAATCTGATAGTTGTTGGCAGTCTATAGGATCACAAATTTACTTTATCGATTTTTAAAGGAATTGGAGTATTTAGGATAAAATTTAACTGAAAAGTTCTGATAAGATGTAATAAAATTGCATGTTGCATACACAAACAAAACCAAATATACTCAAGACACAACTTCTACACATTCTGTTTTGAATCAAAGTCTTGCAGGGATTCTCATACTGAAAAAGGTACGTATTTAGTTTTTTTCATAACTTTTCACATTTCAGTTAGCGAAGTAAAGCAAAGAGATCAGACTTAAATCTTTATGGCAATGAGATATAGGCCTGCTTAGAGACTCGCTTGTGCTGAATTTCGGTCGTTTGGCTTCCGGCCACGGACATCCTGATGTTTTCACCATCAGCTGTCAGGACGATGGCTGAGCGTTACTGCAGCTTCAATCTGTCCACATCCAAGTTTGACACGCTGGTCGATTCTCCTCAACACATGCCCGTTGTTGCTTTATTCCTACTTTTTGACCACTATCACAAGTGGAGGATTTTTCACAGCGTAGAGGCACATCGCCTTGAAAAGTGAGCCATGAAAAATGTAGAGAGGCGAGCGGCTCTTTTTGAAAGACTGGCTTGGCTGTGAATAGTCATTATAGCACATTTAGGGTTCCTTAGATCACTGACTTAATCAGCCAGAGAACCACTGGACTGTGGCAGTAATTGCATGGTGTATAGGCGTAGGTATGACTGACACCTTCAAATCACAGGAGTTCTAAGTAAAATTTCCCTTTTTACATTCAAACTGTGAAGACTTTAACTTCAAAATACATTGCATAACTGGCTACATATGGCAGTCTGTCTTTTTTCATGAACACAGCTGTGCATGCACTGCAGAACCCGTTATTTTCCCTCTTCTCTGACCTGCGAATCAACTATCTTCAATTAACTTTTTGCAGATATGAGTGTGTGTGTGTGTGTGTGTGTGTGTGTGTGTGTGCATAATCTATTGTGCAATCCTATTGAAAAGAACACTCTTATCTCTGATCACGTACTCCATCAGAGACGATTTGGACACAGTGTGCTTTCCTTCCAGAAAAGAATAAAAGGAATGTAAAAAAGAAATTTTTTTTTTTTTTTTTTTTTTTTTTGGAAGACAGCTCCCACTTGAATTTCAAAATGAAATGCAAACTGAATGCAATAAGAAGTGGTTATGATGCAATCGTGAGCTCAGATTGGTGCAAGCATTGATTACGTTTTTCATCTCGGTGACAAAGAGAGGCGGTTCGGCTGGTTGCTGAATCAGCCTCGTGTCCTGGGTGCTTGTTTTCATACTCCTTATGGTCAGAGACAACTGACAACAAATCACACAATAGTCAATAAGACCTGACACATCAAAGGTTTTCAGATCAGAAAAAAAAAAAAATCACTTTAGCCCTTCTGTATTACATAACTGACTATAAGACGGGAACAACAGTCTGGCATGACGATGGACTGTCTGAAAATGTGTGGTCTCAATACGTACACTCCTGCTGCACAGAGGAGATAGAGCAAACCGTTGCTTAAACGCTGTGTTGTGTTTTCCCTCTGATTCTTATCTTCTAAAACAAGAAGCCCAGGGGAGCTCTGAAGGAACATTTTAAGATGCAGGAGGAGGAAACTGACAACGGAAAGAATTTATCGCATGGCCTGAGATATATGAGGAAGTGGGATTAAACTGTTCCTTCTCTTCACCCAGACACTTTGTGGAGCTTCCATGCACATAGTTTTAGAGAGAGGTTAACAAGGGGAGTAATTAACGAATAAAACTATCTGCTAGCACTTTACGTCTCCCCTCTTTGCTTCTTTCTTTTTTTCCCCCCCGTTCTATAGCTATTTGGCCGCTTCTCTGTCAACTCTTAACTCCCCCTTCCCTAAGCCCTTTGTTGGCTCCGTGCTCCGCTCTAATCTGGCAATGCATTCCTTCGTAAGTTGGCGACTCATTAGGGGAGTGATTATCTCCGTTACACACTGTGTGAATTTAGAGGAAAGACGATAAAAGGTGTAGGTTGCTGCGTGCTCTGCATGTGCCACATTCAGGCTGAAATATGGAGCATATGTTTTGGTTATTTCCTGCTATGAGCAATACAGAGATCATTTCAAATTATGACAGTGCGAAAATCAAGGAAGATGGCTAGATAGGAAAGTGCAGAGCACTAATGGTCCAGTACTGGTCTGGGGTCCCTGAGGGCACATAGATTTACATAAGACGGAGAAAGAAATGTATTTGTTGCATTTCACTGAAGAATTCACTGTCATGATGGCGTACGTGCGTTTTATTTTTGATATATTTAATGATCAGCTGAGCATCTGGGAAGGAAATTATCATGCTTTATGAGTTTATGAAGATTATCATTAACTGGAATAATCAGACAGCAGGTCATGTCATCACTTTATCTATCAAGTTCCTGCATCTGGTGTCTCAAGGTGAGTGAATCTTAAGTACTTGTCTGCAGTCAAAGTTGCTCCAAACCACTTCTGGTCTTAATGCAGCAAAGGTGTCACATGTGCCTAATTAATGCTAACTGTACATGCATATTTCACACATGCCTAGGATCATGTTGCAACTACATGGTCACTAACAGTCAATTCATGCCCAGCTACGCCTAATTTTGACTAATATTGCATCCTACAAAGAAAGGTCATGATAGGGTCATTCTGCACTATTTGAGTAGCAGTAAATCTGGTGCCAGCGGTTTGGCTTGGCCGATGATCAAATGCTTTAGAGGGCAATTCTGGAGCATTTTTCTTCTGGTCGTATATTTTCCTACACATTAGAAATACAAGGCAGATACTAAGGAGCGAGGAACACCTTCATGATTCTAAAGTTTCATTAGGAGTGATAATTTAATTCTAACTCTTTTGTCAACATTAGATTCACACGCCATAGTTCTTTATGTAGGTCTAAGAATAATAACCATTATTTATTTATTTATTTATTTTTTCCCATGATGCTTTTGAACAAAAAATAAAATTTTGCTCGTTCTCATCAGCTCATCCAAGTCGGCAGAGATTGTAAAAGGCTACGCGGGGGAAATGGGCCCCCAAACAAAATGATGCTGATCGGCTCAGACAACTTTGGGCGACAACCCCAAGTGTGTGAAGTTCAGAGGAGGCTTGATACTTTAAGAGGTGAGAATAATCCTGGAAGGACTTGCAGAGTGGCCAAGAAAAGATTAAAAAATAAAATAAATAAATACAACATGTGTGAACTGAAGATCCAACATGATTGGCTTATGAGGTTTATTTATAGATTGTTCCTGCATGAGTAATGGTTCAATTAACTTAACACCACTGGGATGAAGCTTGGTAATGACGTTAAAAGCATAAATTCATCCTGAAATAAATTACGATGACAAGGTGCTGCATAGATCACACATATTCAGTTAGTTTATCTTTGTTAAACATGTTAAAATTAGTGGAACTGCACAAATATTGTCTGCATTGCTTAAAAGACAGAAAGCTATTTTATTCAAATATTTTAAACATGCACACACACACACACACACACGCACACACACACACACACACACACACACACACATACATCTGAGCTGAAAGAGAGGACAAGTTAATATCGTGGCCACAATAAATGCTGAAAATTATGTAAAAGCTTTACTAATAAAAGTGAGGGTTTGCAGACAAATTGGATTTTTTAAAAAACCATAAACATATTTCATCTCTGTTGCCTATTTATCACAAATTGTCATGTCAAGACTTGGATGCTAAGCCGATTTTTTTTTTTTTTTTTTTTACCAATATGCTTGTGACTGGTTCCAGACCACCTTCTCATTTAAGACAAAACAAATAAATTAAAGTGTGGAGAGTTTTATAAAAAAATGTCTTTTGGCTTAATGGGTTTTACTTTACATTGCCACATGGTGGCACTAAACAGCAGGGCTTCTGCTCAGGCTTGTGAGCTCCCTCCTAAACTCATCATCAGATCTATACTTGCCTCCAGGGAAGCAAACTTAATTGTGCTAATTTGAGGTTGGTGATGACCCGGTGCTGTTTTAGCGGCTTTTACTATAAGTTTGACACTGTAAATGTTTTATAATTTCACAAAAATAACTAATAACAAACGCTATTGATGCATCCATCTGGTGGTACACAGACTCTGGACGTCAAAAAGAACAAATTGAGGGAATGTTAACACTGAAATATCTAAATTAGCACTAAATTAAATGTTCTCCTAATTATAAACTAAAATTTAGGTCCGAATAAAAAGCTTCTGTTGTAATTAACTGTACATGACAGATAGTGGCTGCAGACTCAAATGAGTAAATGATGATGACATTGTACGTGATTTATTATTGCTATGCTTAAAGTTGACAGCTGAAGAGAAAAGCTGCTAAAACAAGAAAGAGAGGAGGTTAAATGGAAGTGCCCCCATTGAACCTTCGCATAAGGCTGGCTGAGCAGTGAAAGAACGTCACGCCGAGACTAAATGTTCCACTGTGTTGCTGCTCAGGTAGTTCATTATCTTGCCGCTATTAGCAAACACTTATGGAAGAGATGAACGTGGGAGGATATTGTGTCAGAGTCTCATAAGCAGCAGTCCACTGCTTACAATGAATTAAACTAATTAATCAAATGCCCCATTAATAGTGTGTTGTTGTTTTTGATGTGACCTGAATTAAAATGTGCACGACTGTTGATGCCCCGAGGCCCTCAGGGGGGGAAACTTAGCTTCTTTTAATAAGCAAATATCTCCCTGTGATAAGAGACTTTTTCATTCCGGCACACTCAGGACTTTCCTCCCTCAACGCTTACCGTCTGCAAGCTCGACATCAGACTGCAATCAATCGCTAATTCACACACAAGTGGACAGGAGTCTTGCAGTCAGGCCAGCAACTCAAAAGCACTAATTCAAGAGCCGCTCTGCCTGTCTGTATCCCTGGGGCCTGTGCATAAAGATCCGCACTGACCACACAAACGGCGGCCATCGAGATTAATGTCCCCCTGACACGAGACTGGAGTTGCGGATAAAGAGACAAGGATCGATCGCAACTTTATTGATAGGGCTTGGCAAATATAGATGACATTTGCTCTCTTTGGCTGATCTTTTAATTTGTCATGGTAGGTGAAAACGCATCTCACTCTCGGTGGCGGTACACTTCAAGTAGTTGTGAAGGAGGCATGCAAGGGATAGGAGAAAACATCCATAAATAGTAAAAAAAAAAAAAAAATCTGTGATTAATAAAAGAGCAAAAATATGTTCTAAATATACGTGATAAAAGGTTTTTGTGGGAAAGAAAAGAGTGAAGGAAAAGAAAGATGACAAATGTTGCTGTGCCTTAAGTATTTGGCTGGCCCACCCACTGATTTACCTCTCTCTTTCACGGACTTGCACAAACACACATGCACACACTCTTTACTGCGTATTTAGAGAAAAATCCTTGTTGTCTGAATAGCTTTAGTATCAAGTTTGAGTTAAATAAAAGCACAGACCTCCCTTTGAGGCAGCGCATGCCATACAGGGAGCATTGAGCCATCAAGTCAGGCGGCCAGAGGCATTGTTGAGAAATTACACAAGGGGGCTTGTGATTTGGCCTTGGCTTAGCAGTGGAGAAAAGAGAGGGGAGGGCGGGATAGAGCGTTTAGATTTTCAAAGCTCAAAAAAAAAAAAAAAAAAAAAAAAAAAAAAGATTCACACATCCGGGGGGAAGGTTTTCTCTCCGTCTGCAAACAAAAATGTCGTTTATACAGACAATAATGCCTACTTTCCCCTCTGTCATCCCGCACCGTTTCATCCTTCTTTCCCTGCCATCCACTCGCCCTTTCTCCAGGCCCTTTCGTCCTTTCTTCTGTTATCAAATGCTTTGTGATCCGGGGCACAGTGTGGGAGCCGCCCTGCGGACGGCATGCTGTGATTTGAGCAGCTCGCCTCTGAGGACGTGCTTGTTGGAGGCCGGATCAATAGGCAAGGATTCCGCGCACAAAGCTGAGGTGACAGGCAGAGACTGTAAGAGAGGGGAGCGTGACCTTTGGAGAATACAATTTAAAAAAAAAAAAAAAACATCTTTCTAACACCGGCTAAGTTAACTGTGGCACTACGCTGTGCCTGAACTTGCAGATCGTTTATTTTCCTGGACAGTACCAATTCACCAAACGCAGGGGAGGAAAGGTCTGGGTTTGGGATTGAGGTGAGAGCGTCAGTGCAGGTGACGTAGGGATGCGACATGAAGAACACCACCAATTTTGGCTTGTTGCCCCAGCAGATGTGATTGTTTTTTTTTTCTTACTTTGTATTTTCGAGCTCTGTCTCCTTTTCCGCCTCTTACCTTGTTTTATTTTTTCTTTCCATAAAGGCCGTTAAGGGAGGCAGTATGAGTGCAATCTTCTCAGAGTTCAAACCAGGTCTGAACAAACACTCAGCACATACGGTTCCCTGAAGCTTCTTTACATCCAATCCACCATGCAAGTCCGTACAATTACAATGAAGAACTGACAGAAAATCTATGTTTGGCTGCCTTAATGATTTTGCTGCATCTTTCTATTTTTTTTTCTTTTTCATTTGCAGACCTTTGCCCGTCTTTGCACATCAGCAGACAAAGTAACATCCTCTTGCCAAATATTAAATTAAACATCAAACTGCAAACGATGCAGTCAGGCCACTTGGAAGACATGGATGTCATTTTCTAACCATCAGCCTATAACTGCTCTAAACCAACAATTTATATTTTGTCAGCTGTGTAGGTGATCCCATTGACGTGACACGTAAGATACTTATGAGGGCTGTATTTCTCATGTAGTCAGACTTTCTAGAAGCATGTAATCTATGTATTCATAAAGAAATTCATGGATTTTTTTTTTTTTTTGGTGTTTAGATGGAGTAAGCAAGGTATGCGAGTTCAATCTCTCTCCCCCCCCCCCCTACTCTCGCTGATCCTGGCTGCTCTTCCTGTTGTCCAGCAGCAGGGGGCAGTGTTAAATGAGGTATATCTGTTCAAGTGGTGACTTTTTGTCCTCTCAGACTGATGGGGCTGCTGCAGTCTTGTCTGGATAAAGACAGGGAGAGTAAGGGGGGGCTACTGCATTGCACAACCCGGCAGTGCATCAAGAGGAGGGCTGAAAAGGGAGCTGGTGGATTTGCAGCCTTCACCCATTGTTTTACATCTAAATTGTGTTTGGACAAGCCCCACTCTACATGTGTAATTACCACTGACACTGTTGCTTTTTGCAGACAGAAGTTCCGGCTACGCTTTGGTCATCAGTATGCGTCGCGTGTTGAGAGTTAGTTATAGGTTTTTGCCTCACTTTTACTCCCTACTCCCATTGGTATGAACTCTCTCGTATTATTAGCTCTCAAGGACAAAAAGGGATTCGCATGCAGGACTTATGTTCTTTTTTTTTGTGAAATTGCAAAGTGTTGAGCATATCATTAGATTTATAAATAATTCTGGAGGGATTTGCCTTCCACGTTTCCTGGTTCCGGCATTTTGGATTGAAAATAACACCCTATCATTGTAATCGCAAATCATTTGATCTCCCTTTTCAGCTGGGACAAAAGGGGAATGATAACAGTCGTGTTCCCTCCAACAGTGGGGTTTACACTAATGTCTATAACAAACCATTCATGGCAAAGATTACATCTTCGAAGAAAATTAACATTCATTGCTACGCGGTTGAAGATTAAATCAATTTCTCTGCTTCCGTCACATCATGTTATCAGCCTTGAGATGGTAAACAGGCAGTAAGTGCCATCTTCCTTTGCGGTCCAGAGGCGCTCTAACTCACATCATAATGGGCCCAGTCTGCGTGATAATGTTTACAAGGGAGATACATCAATATTCACATGGCCTGGATTTACTAAGGAATCAGTGCTGGCACACATTAGCCAGCAGTTAGCAGCTCTGATGGGAGTCTAAAAGATGACAGAGTTTCTTTTTTTTTTTTTTTCCACTAGGAAGTAAAAATTATTCCAGTTTGAGCAACCCTAAAGAAGAAGATTTGAAGGTGGCACGGCAATATTAAGATACATTAACGACATTTTGTCATGACATAATCAATTCAAATTCGTCTGAAATATGAATTCTTGACCTTTCTGCTGATCAAGAATTCATACCCGTACTGTATGATCTTTAACACATACTGTAAAAGAATAAATTAGATTTCTGTACATTTCTCCAGATTAATGATTGAAAGTTGAATGGATATAAAAGAAACAGGAGGATTGTTCGGCAGCTGTGGTGTCTGTTTTTTTTTTTGTTTTTTTTTTTTTTAAATAGCGCTTTGTGGCACCAATATGAAAGTAATGTTTAAATTGTTTCTGTCCAGGATGTGGGGGGTCTGCAGAGATGTCAAATGGCTATTTTCTGACCCCAGATCTGTACAACTCCTGCATGGAGGGTAGATCAGCCTTGATCGTCCTTGCGGACCTAATTGTTTGTTGCAGTCTGGCCATGTCCTGTTTAGTGGACGAGCCAAATCTCACAGAGACGGATGTCTGCAGGACAGGTTGAATAATAACAGTGTAAAGCAGGAGTGTCAAACTCATTTTTATGTCGGGCCACATCAAGGCTACGGATGTCCGCAAAGGGTTGGTTGTGGCAGAACATACATCTAAAACTACCTATTAACAAACTGTTAAATATTACAGGTTTCTCTAGATTTGATTTATACTTCTTAAGACTAAATCATTTTAAGCATCTGTCAAATGGATGTAATTTGTCCCTATGCAAATGTAAACTGATTTAATTTCATTAACATAATATATAAGCGCAGAACTGTTATCTTGAAGTTCTATTTCTGTGGCCCTCTGATGCTGGGCCATGATGACCAGCAAACAAAACATCCTTGATCACAACTGATGAGTTTATGCTCTTAATAAAGGCTGTTTTGATGGCATGGTGAAAACATTTGAAGGGACCAGGAAAAAAAAAAAAAAGTTTCTCTTCAGGTGAAAGGTCAAATCTGGGCTGTTTGAATGCACTAAGGTGTCACTGTCGTCATCCCCTCCTTGTATTACTGTTTAGCCTTGTGTGGATAGAGAACTATTTGGTTTAACATCATGTAGAAAGTGACCCTAATATGGCCTCAAAGTAAACAAATTACATAAGGATTCCTCTGGGTGAAATTAAATATTCTCCCTTCATTCTCAGGCCTTGAGTCAAACTGGTGACACATATGGTAACAAACAGAGACAGCTTCAATGGACTCGATGGGAGGTCTTATGTGTGCTTCCCCTCTCTCGAGTCCTCCATTTGGCCCCCGCCACAAAAAAGCCATCCTGCTATTTGATGTTCTGCAAAAAGCAATTAGCTGGTCACATTTCCGCATGTAAATGAAATGACTTGTTTCTATGGAACCTGCGGGACCTCAAAGACATATTCCCAGTGCTGGCGCGTTTGACACGAGGTCTGCCAGCATTAACATTTGATAAGAAGGGTCGTTTACAACTCCCAGCTGCTTTCCAGCACCAGACAGTGACCTTTCGAACAACAGTAATTTTTACAGACCTTTAAAAAACTTGCACCCTGCCTTGCCCATGCGCCGTCTCATCATCTCTAATGATTTCCTTATTTTGTCCATGGCACATGCCGTTTCTTCTCCCTTCACTTAGGCTAACCCACGCCTTCAGTCCTCCTGCTTAGTATTTCAATTCCAGCCCCCACTGTCTGGATTATAGCTCACGAGGAGGTTATTTGTTTATTTTATTTATTTATTTTTTTTCACAGAGACACATTCTTCAACAGGGCTTTATTGGGTTACACAAGGTGTGGCAAGTTTTTTTTTCCTTGCTTTCATTCGTAAACAGCCACTGTCTGCTTTCAAGGTTGTTCCTTAAAAATCCATCCTCAGAACCCTCCTCCTGTTCTGCAGTAATCATTTTCATCAATGGTCAATAATTTGTCTGAGCACAGTTTGGTCAAGTGGTTTTTATAACATGCTCCCAATGATGCTTTATAGACAACAAGGACTAGATTAGCCTTGGAAGAGGGGATGCTGCAGATGGATTCTTTGAAAGAGCCAGGTAAATAATACATTATAACTGCACAGCTGCAGAGCGTTGAAAAAGAAAAGGATTGCAGCTAAAATCAGCAATGATTTAGCAACCTTGAGAGGCAGGATGTATCGATTCAAAATGGAAACAATATTCATACATGAGGTTTGAAAAAGCAAAAGGATCCATTGTGCAAGTGCAGTTCGCTCTGCTTGCCATGGCAACAGCGTGCGCAATACTTTCAATAGTTTGATAAAATCCTTCAGTCTGAAACCGTGTTTGAACTCCACTGATAAAAGAAGTGAAATGTTTTAAGCGGCTTTATACTGGTGTCATAAAATATCCCCCATAAATCTGTCTGCTGCCGGCATCACATAATGATTGTGATGTGCTGTAACCCCCAACAGCGAGGACATGGCATAAACTGTGTGTCTGATCTCAGATACTGTTTTATGTCAGCCACTGCTATATTTCACTGCAGTTACCTGAAATCTATAAGTTTGTCACATGACATATATATTTTTTTTACATTTTAGAAAGATGCAAAAATATTAAATAAGTATATTATATCTGAAATATCCAACTTAATTTAGAAAGAGCTTGATACGTACAAAGGAAAAATAAGGGAAAGCCCTGATAACAGTATATTTCATAGATGAAAGAAAAAATTGCTGAAAGGTGCAGTGATGACGTTTTGCTCCTAGACATTAGCACCAATTTATAGTTAGACATTCCCAGTTAAATAGTGTAAATTCCTCTTGTAAATGTACTAATAAGTAAAGTTCAGTTTATTTTCAAAGCGTCACAAGAAGTGATAAGAGTATAGAATCTAGAGTAAGGAAACCAAGGACTGAAAAGTTAAATTCCCAAAGAGAAGCAGTCGAGTGGAAGCAAAAAACCAATAGGGAGGTAACACAAGAAGATGCAGAAAAAAGCTGTGAAAGCCACAAAGAACAAGTTTTAGAAACTAGAAGTAGTTTACAGTGACAGTGGGGTGACACTGAACAAAGAAAATCACCATGCACATACGCTGAAAGAGAAAACAATACAAAGGTGATGATAACCAAACAAAGAGCTGAAGTGAAGGGGGCAGCTGAAAGTAAGACTAACATTCTAACTCAATAAAAAACAATCTCAGTGTTATACAAACCAAAGGTGGAATAATCCATTTTCTATTTCTCTTTAGGCCATTTTCATTTAACTAATTTCAAGTCAAAGCAGTTCATTTCAACCCATTTAAAGTGTGGTCCATTCTAAAACATGGAGTGAATCTAGTTCTAATTACACTTTGTTCTTTAATAAATAACTACATTTTCTTAAACAAATGTGCTTGCATCACTAAATTGAGCAATGCCCAAAGTGAAAGCATAGAGGCTTAGTCAAAGAAGATTTGTTTCCATGAATAATTATTTGGAAAGTATTTTACAGACCAATTTCTGTCCTGTAATTATAGGTTCTACAAAAATATGTTGCATAGGCTTATTAGGTTTCAAAGTTGTTGTTTTTTTTTTTTTTTGCAATCCATGCTATGAGCGTCCTTTTGGGGTTTTTTGAGAGATGTTTAGATTGCTTAATACATTTTGATAAGTCATGTACTTTATCATATTCATTAACATTCATACATATTTTAATGTTTATCACAATGTCTAAAAGCTGCTAACATGTTGTGGCATGGTGCTCATGCAATGTAGTGAGCGGACTGTGATGAAATATCAATATTTTGTCAAAATTATCTCACAATCACATAGAAGTCTCATCCTTTCAACCTAGGACTAAAGGGTTTTTCCCTTGTTCACAGCTCAGAAAAGAAAAAAACAAAGTAGACCACTATATTAGTGGTCAGTTTTTGGTAATGACCCAATTGGTATTGGCCCAGTTCCACCTTCACCATGATTATGAATGGGGAAGGGTCTACTCACATGGCTCCCGTATATCTTAAGCAAGCAAGGCAACAACACCTTATTCTTGCAAGAAAAAAAAAAGGATAAGATAGAAGTTAACAATGTCCAATTCAGGCTTTATCCACATGAGCAAAGAGCGCCAGCTGGGTTGCATAATGAGCTTCGACCCGCACAGCATCCATGGAGGCTGCCTTAGACATACTGGCTTGGTTCGGAGTCCCTAGGCATTATGCACGTACTGTGAGTTTCTTCTGTCGGCAGAAAAGCAGCACTGGGTGGCTAGCTTCACTGCCAATGCCGAGGAGTTTTTTTTGTTTTTTTTCTTATTGTGGACTGTTACCCTTTAGAGAAAGACAGTGTCACTGATTTCTTCAACAGGCACCGATTGGACATTTCTGGCATCGATGATGGATCTCCCAGCAGGAGCCACCAGTAGGAGGGGCTGGAGACAAAAGAGGCGCCACTGAGTGAATGTGCAGCCACTCCGAGATCGCTGATGTATCCGAGCTCTCCTTTACGAGCTATCGGCACACGTCTTCAGGAAGCAGAGCAGCTCCGTCGTGTGATTCCAAATTGTACTTTTAATTCAAGAGATCTGAATCTGATGCAGAACATAGATCAAAAAAGACATGCACAGCTTTGCTTGTATTTAGATGTCAGGAGACACAAATGCACTTGTTAATGTCAGTGCCACCACTTCATAACTGAACAAAACACTGATGTGTTCAGATTGATTTCTATGACATGAATCACTAAATCATGTTTAAATCTGTTGATTACATCCATCTTTTACAATGTGTTTATAAGTACAATAACGATGTCTTGTTTGCATGATCTAATTGTTGCCAGTCATTCTAACTCCACATTTAAAGAAGACACCATAAACAGTTTGGATACATATTTCTTGTAGAATTAAAATTGGAAAACAAGATTCTGATTAGACACTCTTTATCGTTTGCTGAGACACTAGGGCTATGCGCAATATATTTACAAATATCAATACAAATATTACCAATAAAAGTAATAAATGTGGGAAAACCTTGTGTTTTGGGCCAAAGCATGTTTGCTAGTCAACAAAGCCAAACAGATGACGATAAAGAAAAGCATTGCTTTTAGATACGCTGGCTGTACAGCTAGAAACAAATCTTCCTATTACTTAATTTTTTGTCGAACGCGTATCTCTAGCTTTAGCTGTAAGAAGCTTGAGGGTCAACCTGATGTGCAGGACATGATTTTCTATGAGTCACCTGAATCCGAGGCCTGACTGAAGAGCCCTGCAGATATAAAAGACCATGCTGAGGGCTTTGCCTCAGGCTTTTAACACATTCGTAAACATGTTTACCGATGTGTGTAATGCATTGTCAAACAAATGCTCCCTGGCAAACACTGACAAAACAAGACACACCGTCTTAGTTAGAAATGATCAGTAAGACTTTACGTTAAATATTACACAACATTCACTGCTAATGCATTTTTATGCCTTTAAGGAGGGCTGGAACGCGCGCATGACCTCCTCCGGGATTTTCTTCAAATCCCTGTGTGATTAAAGTTTGGCATTTTCAGGAACATGAGCAAAAAAAAATAGGTGTTCCCAGCAACCTATTCCGACTTGCTTTCATGATCCCTAAGTGTATCGTGGAATAAATTGCTCCTCTACTAGACAACCATGATACATGGTAGCCTTGTGATAAGACCAATGAGAGTTAGTGTACCGCCCTGCGCATGGCTTGATAAGTGTGATGTAGAGGGATTTGGAAGGGATTTGGATAGATGTGAGGACTGTATGTAATCTTTCTCACCCTCCTTCAAATGAATCCTTTATTCCTTTAAGCCACATCTGATGGGACCTCAGCGGGCACTCAATCAAAACCTCTCGCTTTCTTCCTCACTCTCTCTGCATACGGAAATTTGCCCAAGTCCTCTTTGAGCAACATTAGTAAAATAAGCTGCATATACACAGCATAAGATACCGTACAGAAATATGTGTGCCAAGAGTTATCTTTCTGTCTTTAAAGTGTCCCTCACATGCACTCACCACAGTCATAAACTGCCAGATCATCACTTTTCCTGCGTTGGGACCAATATAGCAAATACTGTGCGTTCCATCTTCTGTCTCCCTTGCGTTGTCCTTGGTCCTGTAGCGCTGAAGGAAACTGACTAGATGCAGCTGTCCTACCACAAACTAATAAACTTAAAACAAAAACGTATATATATTTTTGTGTATTTTCCAGCAACTGGATTTGATGATAAAAATACACAGTCGGCTGTGTTTTATATTGCTGGTTTTCCGTTTGACACGTGGTCCTATTTTATGTGTTGGTTTCAGTTTATATAACGTATAAAGTTGGCTACAAACAAAAAGATAGGATCTTGTGTTTTTATATTGCATCACAAAAGTGTTATAAATATCACTAAAAAAGGAGGCTTAACTAAAAGTTAGGAGTTATATAACATGACTCATGTCAATGAGGTATATATGGTGGGAATGACATGGTAGTACATCTGTTTTGTGCAATGTTACTATCTATTATATTACATCTACTTTGTTTTCCATTGTGTAAGGACTGGTTAGTGGTATAAAGGTGTGCAAAACCTTTTTTTAAAATCAGTACCACGCTGTTTCCACTGTTAAAAGTCCTTGTAATTAGATATCAAAGTGACTGAAGGTTTTGGAGCTCAGTCCCCCTCCCCCTCCAAGAACTGCCAGTCAACTGTCTGAAAAGGGCATCCGTGCTGTTTCCTCTTTCACAAGAACGACATATTTCACTGATCATAATTTCTTCTTAGAAACAAGAAGAAACGGGCATGATGTGGAAACTACAGCAGTGCCATGCATCACTCTTATTAAGGAAATTATGTTTTTAAAGCAGTGACCTCAAACTGCATTACATGTAGGCCAAAGTCCTCCACATTTTAGACGTGTCCCTTTTCTTCCCACTTGAATTAAAGGGGAAGTATTATGTAAAATTAACTTTTCTGAACTTTTCTGAACTTTACATCACGATATGTTATTTTCAATTCAAAATCATAGCCTTGATCCTTTCATGCATGTTTGAGAAATCCTTTAATACCTGGGTGAACCTGGTGCCGCCTTTGAAACTGCAGCTCCTTTTTGGAGCTGCAGTTTCCAAGCTCTGGGGCTTCCATCTCACAGAGTACCCGTTCTCCACGACTCCCCCACTTAGCTCCTTCAGACTAGCCAGCAGCAGTTGGCAAACATCTGGTGGAACTGTGCATCTGTTGAGCTCATTTTGGGAGCTACCTCTCAGTGCAATGCTAGTAAAAATGTTGTGAAAGGGTTAATAGAGAAGCTCTGTTGTGATGAAGTTTCAGAAAGAACAGGAGTTTTTAAAGCAACTGAAGCCCCATTTCAGGGTGTTAAATTACAAAATAAAATCTATTTTATGTCATATTTGATATATACAGATTGAAAAACTTAAAGATAACATCGCTACTTGACTGTGCTATAAAATTGCAAATTGCAGTTTTGAAGTTACAGTTATGAGGATCAAATGTCTATTAAGTAGCTGACTGCAAGTGATACCTGTGCAGATTGCATGACTAACCAACCATATTTTTTTTAGCAGCAGTAGTTGAGACACTTGATATTTTTTGGTGAACTGCTCTATTTTTACCCAAAGTGATCACATAAGGTCAGCACCTCGTCTGCATCAGAGTGTGCTTCCACTTTCACACAAGATTCGCAGATTTAATCTTCCACTTCCAAGATTACATCTGTAATCTTATACACGTCTGCCTTTAGCTTGACCATGCTGTTTACGGAAGAGCTTTTAATGTAGAAAATAAATAAATAAAACTCCTTAATCCACCTACATCTTGTCAACATCATTCCTTGCACAGTGCAACAATATAGCAATTAGATGGATTGTTTTTGCACTCAGAATGTTTTGTACCTGTTGTGTTTGAATTATTGAATCCCATTGCCTAGCTAATGATGCACTTACTGATGCTTTTGTTGAGAAAATGTGAAGAAAACTAAATACAAAACTGTAACAAGATTTTTTTTGTAAGTACTCAGGGGTAACATAAAAATAATTAGACTTGCACTCAATATGTTCTTATCAAGGTCGTTGTAATGTTCTATAACCACCCAAAGAGTGGTTAAAGAAGAAAAAGAAAACATTTTAAGTTTGGGGGGATTCAATATACCAGAAAAATGTGTGTATTGCTGTGCACGCAAAATAAAAGTTGTATTCTGTAACTCAGGTAATATGTAAAGCAAACACTCAGTTCTTAAAAACTATTGAGATACTTACCTTAACAGAAGAAAGGACAGAACACGGGGATCATTAATCCATGTTTTACTTCTTTACAGCACTGCACTCGAAGTAAACTAACGAACAACAAATGGCTCAAAACACACTTTATACAGCATCTAATGATTGATGCAAGCTGCATTTTGGCCTTGCTTGCCTTTTTTTGCAATAGGAGAAAAATAAGCAAAGAAAAGAGAAATAAAAGAAAGCCACGATACAACTCTTATATACCAGCAATATTGTCAGACATTTATCTCTGTAGTACCTCAAACATTCACACATTAAAGCATAATGTAAGTCACCTGCCCCCAAATACCAGAACACATAAAGACCCAGATGATATGAGATTAGTAAAGTTGATTAAAGCTAAACCTTCTGTTTTGGTTAAAAATATTCAAGATATAACTTTAAGCTACTGTACATATTACATAATATTACCGAGGCTTACAGGGAAATGTTCACAATTATCAGTAATCTTGATAATGTCTGGAATATTATGGGTGAAAAGCATCACACAGCGCCTTCATACATTTAAAAACTCATGTGATCATGAAGTTAATGAGAAATGACAGGCCTGTTTAAGTGAGTAGTGAGCAGATGCTTACAAATTGGGACTTAAAATAAGGGAGAGACAGAACAGCAAGGGCCAGTACAAAATAAAATATGTACAGTATTAATGAACAGACTATGCAAATTCTTAGAAATGTACGATTAAATAAGATATAAGATTTTAAATTGGTACAAACTGTGCTATTTTTGCGTACAAACATAAAATATTTACAAGAATATGGACATGTGCAAATAATAACAGGGATGTTCACAACTCATTGGGAATGTTGGAAGCATTGATGGTATAAACAACAGTGGAGGTGAAGGAGAAAATAGGATTTCCTGGACAAAAACCCATCCATGCATGGTGTGAACATAATAACTTCATACAAAATAATGTGATGCAAAACAACATTTTTCCCGATTAAAATAGGTTTATATTGCCTCCCCCGTCAGTGAGTGTACATAGACTGTGGTTTTCTTTATGAACAGATAAAAAATGTTCTGCGAACTGAGGCTTTGACCATAAGAGCTGAGTACTGTCAGTGCAATCAACACGAAGTGACACTATTCTGGAGTGAAAGACAGCTTTAAAATCAGATGATGTGGAACAAAGCATGCTCAAGTTTTATGCCTAAGCTAGTCACATTATGTTCATTTAAGCACAAGTTATTGTGAGATGTGTATGCCCTGTGTGATCAGGCTGTCACACACATATTGTCTTAATATGCCAGTGTGTAGTGTGTGTGTGTGTGTGTGTGTGTGTGTGTGTGTGTGTGTGTGTGTGTGTGTGTGTGTGGACTTTTGTTGGTCCCGTATGTCTCTGTGTGGCCCTGTCAATGACTGGCACCCTGTCCTGTGTGTATTCTGCCTTCTGCCTAATGACTGCTGGAGATAGACACAAGCCCTCCTACAACCCTGAAAGTTTAAGTGGGGATGGACAATGGATGGATGGATGCCAGCCTCTTAGACCATTTATTGATTTGCAGACAGGTAAAGAAATCAAGCAAAAGCATAGCCTCCCACTAAAAAAAAAAAAAAAGAAAATGCTGCAAATATTCTACAATAAGCTTCAGTTATTTTTTTTTATGTCTTCCTAACTATGTTCCAGTAAATGGTGACAACATAAAGTTGGCTCCTTAAGCAGTCTCTTTTTCACAGTTTATGATTTTGAAGAGTTCAGTGTAGAGAACTAGCTGTTTTTATTTAGTCGTTGACATGCCAATGAGCCATTGGGGAGTCTGTAAAAAAAAAAAAAAAAAAGAAAAGAAAAATACAATTTCTGTATTTTTCCAACACATAATAAATTAAAGACTGAATTTTTCTGCAATTTTTAGGTGTGAAAAAATTCTACTGCAAAACCCTACATTTTGTTTTTGGCATTATAGTTTTTAACAAGTAGAGTAGAGTGAAGAAGTAACAGTATATACAGTATATATTTTATTTGTTCATTTTAAGGGTCTACTGAGCTACCCAGCACCCCTATAAAACATCTTATTAAAGTGCAAACACCAACTTCAAAGCTAGCCATGATTAGAGTTTATATTAATGGGTCATGCTTCCATCACAGTTTCAGACTTGGTTTTGGTGGTTTCCAGAAAGAGTGCAAACTAAATCAAAGATTGAAAGGAGCATGTACCTTATTATCACTAACAGCTCAGAGAGCCACTAACTGTGTTCGTTGTGTCAGTGCCCAAGGCAATTCACTCTTCTATACGACAACAGTATGGATGAGAAAAGTAAATTCTGATTTTAGAGCAACATGTGCTGCCTTCTGGACATCTTTCCCACATGTTTTGCAAGAAGACAATCTGAGTTGCATTCGGCACACGTTACAAAGGGGTAGTTGTTGAAAGAGAAAGTCCTGTCTGCAACTCTGACCTGTCCTGAACAGTCAGTGTGAGGAGAATTTTAAAATGAAAACACAATGACAGTGATGCAGTACTGTAGAATGCAGGATGAATACTTGTAGACAATGTTTTGTTTTAAACTGCAACTTCTAATCTGGCCCATCCTTTTTTTTCTGATTTATATTATTTTACCAAGCTCTTCTGTCTATGTATTGTTCATAGCAGGATTTCCTGTTCATTGGTGATTCATCCTGATAATGACTGCACAACGGAGATGCACAATAAGAATTGAAATCTCTTGGTTTTGGAAAACTTTGTCCAGCCAATACCATCTTTTCATAAGGAGTCAAAATTAGTCGCAGAGGCAAAATCATGTATGTTTGAGGGATCAGAAGATTAAAACAAAGTCTAAATATGTATCTAGTCACAAATTTCTCCTTAGCATTTTACATTAGCAATCAGTAATGTTTGTATGACTGACATGCAGTCACCTTGTGCATTCCCTGACTGTAGATACCAAGTTAATTACAATATTTCTGCCAACATCTTACATTCAAACACACCCAGTAAACACAGCAATTAAAATCTCCAGAGAATAAAATAGCTGTGCTTATTTCAGATTTTACATATCCTGAAAGTCCCTCTTTTTCTTGCTTTCTTAGAGTCTGAATGGACTGCACAGGTCTCATCATTTTCTAAAGTATAATAATACGTTCATATAGTACAGATTCCATTTAAAAAGTTTCTTACATCGTTGTTTCCTCTCACTTTGTATGATGTTGATACTGAATCAGCTAACTTTGAGTCGTCCTTATAAAGTAACAGGATACCCACTTAAGAGGGTTCCTGTAAACACAACATTGTTATCTGCATTCATATTATACATTCACAACAAGATTAAAATGTGTCAGTTTCCCACTGTCAGGGCTGATCCAGTTGAAAACGGCCTGATTCTGGTCAGCTGTTGCATTTTTCTATGCATTACACAAACTAATAAAATTGGGCTAATTTGACCTTAACATACTAAATGGTCTGAGTTTTGTCTGCCAGTGTAAGATTACTTTATGTTTTTGTAATTTTGCTTGCAAACATGTTTGCTGTAGAAATATGTCAAAAACATTCACTTTTGCTCTCTATGCATTGAATACTTGAACCTATTCAGTTTTTTTTTTTTTTTTTGGAGTATGTCTGTGTGGATGTGTCCGCGTGTATGGATTTGCTATGCGTACTATAGCGACTGTGTGCGTGTGTGTGTGTGTGTGAAATTTCTCTTAGTTTAAGTGCAGCTCCATGACTACTGCTCCCAGGGCAACGGCGGTGCTGGGAAGGTAGAGACGACTCAGCTACACTGACAACCACCCCCATGACACAGACACACAAGCACAGCCGTACCGCGTTACGAGCAGGAGACTTTTTCTCCCTTTTCTCCGTCTCCTCCTCTAACTCTTTCACTTTCTCTCAGTCTTTCTCTCACTTGTCTCCTCTCCAAGTTCCCCTCAACAACAGCCAGGCCAATTAAGAAATGGCTCTTGAAAGGGTAGCAATTATTCCTTTGCAAGACATAGACGGCTCCTGCTTGCCTCCGCACATTATTATCTTTCTGGTATCCTACAGTGAGGTGCCCGGCCAACCATTCACCGAAACGCCTTACACTTCTGCCAGCCTCACTGCTTCCTCTCTCTATCTGGCTGTCTGTGCTGATGAGGGCCAGATTGTAAAGCATGGCAGGCTGAGGCCCAATGGTGAGCAGAGAAACACAAGATAATGGTTGGATTATTAAGGGAAGCCCTGTTGAGAGAAAAGATTTTTTTGATATCTTTGCCACCACCCGACCAACCTACATTTAGTCTTTTTTTCCCCTCCCATCATTCCTGTTTTTTTCATGTTTTGTGTCATTTATTTTTCCCCCAATGATCACCCTCGCCTGCCACATGCAAATGAGAGACACCGCTGTGGGTTTAATGCTAATCAATACTGAGCAAATATTCATTTAAGAAGATGGCTGCATGGCGAGGAAGGGACCTGACCTACTTGAAATTCATGGAACTCCATGTTTTATTCTCAGGATTATCCTAGAACTGTGAATTCTTCCATGTTGCACAATATGTACATCATAATATCTTTAAAAATGTGCATGCATGCCAACTAGCAAAGAAAAAAAAAGAGAGAATGAGATGATGACAACAAGTAAAGACAACAACTGAAGAGACCGAAATATGAAGGGACTAGGTTGCTTTTAAATAATCATTCTAGCTGTATAAATAATAGAAACCTCTCTCGCTGTCATTACATAAGGCTTTTGTGTGAAAATTGTACACTACTGTAACCAGGAAGGAGGTGCAAATGGAAAAAGGCAAAGGCTGTAGGTGCCGCAGACGTGGGCTCAATGATGGCTCCATCATCCATAAAAGCACATAAGTAGACACCTAAAGGGCTGGATTAAGAACCCCAGTGTAAGAAGAGCAGCATGGGACATGTAAAACAGCTTGTTAATAGAACTTCAATCCATGTGAGTCAATCATTCTGGGTATTTGGTGGAGAGAAGCACAATGTTAAGCACCGCTGGTTAAGACAAAGAATTACTTTTACTATTTTTTGATAAAAGCTCAAAACATCACAGGTTATTACTAAATGTGGAGTGAATAATAGTCTACATTTAATTTAGTATGTGGACTATGTGTACATATTTTCCCTTTTGTGTTTTTGATAAAGCCTTGTGGTTCGATCTGGATTAGGAAACTGGTTAGAGACCAGGATCAGACAGTTTTTATGTTGTCTAGCTCTGACTGGCAGCTGGGTGGTCAGAAAATATGATATCCCCTCTGTTTCTATGAAACAAATACGCCACGGCTACCAATGAGTGGTACTAAAAGTAAACATTTTTCAAAATTTTAAGAATCTACTTGCCACATGCCTTGTCACACTAATATATGCATCCATATTGCATTTAGTGCAGTCTAGAAAAGCATATCTTTGTTGTCTTCCAATGTGGAAATTCATTTGAGTCAGCGGCAAAGCAAAAGGCAGAAGCAGATTCACACTTCACAAAACAATCAGGAAAAGCAGGAGTCACAAAACGTTTTAATAGGCTTTATAGTAAAGAGGGATATAACCCAAGAGGAATGAAATGAAATGGAATTTATTTTTAACATATCTGTGCAGTTATCGAGGCTTATTCAGATTAATGAAATTGGAGCATCAGCAGAGTGAGGTGGCATCGATCAGTGGAGTTAATTTGTCAACATGTGTCGGGCAGATGAAAAACTGTGCAATACAGCATAAAAGCATAAAACTTAAAAAAAAAATCTTTTTTTGTTGAAGGAGTGAGGGAGCTGCGATTGTAACTGGCTTCTGTGCAGCCAATTATGTCTGGAAACCAATGCCTGAAGTCTCAAAATGTGATATAGACTACATTATTGCTTTCACAGAGACCTGCAGTTCTGTGAAGTTCTTATTTTATTAGTTATGTGGGTCTGGAAATAGGGGACACCTCAAATCTGTGCAGCAGGGATGCCCCCAGTTTTCAGATTGCGATCGCGTCCTATACATGTCCAACTCACAATGATCTACTGTCTGACGGCAGGGTGACTCCTGTCTAAGAAGCTCTGCTTTAAAATAAAATTGAACTGAAACTAAACTATTTGCGCTTGATAAAAAAGTAATAGTATAATAAAACACATCTACGCAACACCTCTCGGGGATCGAACCCCTGTGTCCCACATGGCAGGCAGCCACAGGCGCCACTCTTCAAAAGAGGGGGAGACGAATTCAATGCACTTTTGCAATCGAGTCGCAAATCACAGTCGTCCTGATGCTATACGGTAACAGCTTGGGTGCTATAGTGGCATTCCTGAAAGCATGCCGATGGCATAGAAACGAAATATGGCACAAAGAATTTGTCCTTGTTGTGTCATACGAACGATGTGTGCGGCAAAATTTTGTAGAGATAAATTATTGACTGTAGCGAAAAAAGGTAACGCTCGAAAACATATTATTCCGGAAGTGATAAGACGTCTAATCGCGGAGTGATCACCCTCGCACGACAGAGATTTCTGCAGAGAATTTGCTCTCCAACATATAAATGCCAGTTCTGAAGCTTTCCTTGTGTCAGGTCACAGCTAAAACATAGGAGGTTTTGTTTTTCGTTTGGTTTTGCTTTTTTTTTTTTTTTTCCAGACAGCTCTGCAGCAACAGACCACGGATAGTTCACAAAGTAATATGTATGCAGATACATACGCCTGAATTTACTCTGTTTTCACCAACTCTGATTTCTGAAACAGGACCCCGGTGTGACAGCCACTCTCCTCATATAAATAATTAATCACTGCTTACAGCAGGGAGGCTACGATAAATATTCTGAATCCTGTTTCTTTTATTTTCTCAAAATATAGTTCTTAAAAAGAAATCTGAAACGGTAAAATATTGGACTTGGCAGGTCTACATCTCTACTGTAGTTTTGTTGTTCTTTGTTATGAAGAGGAAAAATGCACTACAAAACTTTACTGTAACCTCCTCTAATCTTTATATTTACATAACCTGTTTACATCTTTCTTTACAAGCCGCACCTTAAAGTTGTAAAGTATTACCTTTCCTCTATAAAGGTCTTCATTTTCTTCTTAATCTGACACAGATTATTCTTGGTAGTACCTTGGTCAAAGAAGTAAAATACAAAGCAATAAAATGTATTTTTATTAGTTTGATGTGCAGTTTTGACATATTCAGAGAGAGACATATCCTTGACAAGTACCACTCCAGTGCTTTCGCACTAATACACATTTCTAAACCTAAGAACAAAAGCTGATAGAAGCCCGGGGCGAGGCAGTGCAGTGCCTCACGTCTGGTGGCGCTGTGTCTCACATGGTGAGTGAAACGGGCCCTCTGCTGTCTCTCTTTATATCGTTAATATATTTGGTTAATTACACATGTTTGACACCTGTTGACATTCCAGACTCTGTCTACTATACTTAATGAATATGAGTGACATATTTAGTCATTCTTGTTGACTATATATGTGCTGTGAAAATGCGGCAGGCGGAAAGTATCATGTCTCGCGGATAGGGGGCAGTGTTGAGCCCGTAGGCACAACAGTCGCTCTTCTCTTACGCAGTGGAAAGACTGTAAAAATACAAAAAGTACAGTCAGGATACATCACTCTTCTCTTTGCTATTAAAGCTACCAAATTTTAAAAACAAAAGGAAAACGAGAGGTGTTTGTTTTTTTATAACAGTGACAAAAATATTAGTGGAAAAGGATTGTAAGTAAGATGTATTTATATAGTACCACGACATTAAAATCGCAAAGTGCTTCACAAAGACACAAACATAAAATCAAGAACATAAAAACTGACATAAAAGGCAGCAGTCTAGCTAAAAGCCTGTGAATATAACGATGTCTTTAGCTGCTTCTTAAAGGAGTCAGTGCAGTTCATGCAGCGCAGGGACAGCAGCTCCAGAGCCTTGAAGCCAACAACCTGAAAAGCCCAGTCTCCACAAGTTCTAAAACGGTTCCGTGGTATCGCTGACAACCTCTGATCAGATGATCTTAACGTCTGAGAGGAACAGTAGCGGTCCATTAAATTCTGAAAATATTCAGGGACTTGGCCCTGAAGTGCCCTGAATGTCAGGACCAATACTTTAAACTGTTATAGACAGCGAGGCTAGAACAGGGGTAGCGACAGGAGAATAGAATTCATATAAGAATAAAGGTAAGAAAACAATCATCACCAGGTTCATGGTCTTAAACGCTGAATTATGAGTAAAATTTGCTTCCTTGTGAGTGACACTGCATTTCCGTCACAGAGAATCAGTCAACGTGGCTTTGCTAGATCTTCTAGAGATGTCTCAGTGACGCATTAACAGCCAAGAAGCTTGCGCCTTTCCTCGCCGTGGAAAGCATCTCTTAGTTACCTGACAAGTTCAAATCTGGATAGACCACCAGGGAATGTTTGTCCTACTTCCTGTTCTTTCTGCTGCTCATGAAGCTGAGTATGTCTAAGAGAGAAAACCTGAAGAAATAGATCAACAGTAAACTCAAAGACTGCCACAGTGTCTCAAGAAAACCGTGTTGCGTTCAGCAGAAACAACAGACTACAGCTACCCATCACAGGGTTGGAGGAGGAATTTGGGACCTCATACACAAGAAAGGCACTACATTACTGAGACTGCAGTAATCCTTAAGTTTTAGTAACAAGCAGGAAGAGAAGAGCTCAAATGAGGAGACATTTCTAAACGGTCTGAGGTGCAGGGGAGCAGGTTTGTGAGCTAAGATATGAACTAAGCAACATGACGATGTTAGCAAAGCTTAAAGGAAGCACATATGTCATCTACAGATGCACTCGGTGAATTAGAACGTCTTTTAGGAAGGCTCGTTTGGAAGTTTAGACATGTTTTTAAAAAAGCCTATAAGCATGTACTGTTCATGAAGCCTGCATCTCTGAATTATTTTGTTATTGGTCTGATGTGGTCATTTATTCTCCATAAGCGGAAATCATCACAAAAGGTCGAGACATCAAATCAATCATGTGTGTCCCTTTCCGGCCTGATGAGCATGATCAATTTTTTTTTTATTATTTTTTTCTGAATTGTACAGATATAATTTTTCACGGAAGTTCCTGTTAATTAAATTAAGCACGCTCTCCATTCAAGCTTGATAATTTCCCACTTGATTGAGAATGTACAAGTGTACTTTCATGTTACAATTAATTTGTAATTACAAAGTATAATACTCGCGTTGGGATCTGATGAACTTTTAGGTATTTCTGCAGAAATAAATAGATAATTTTATTGATGCTTCTCAAATTTCCCTGCAACAGCTTTATAAAGTTTAAGTCAGAGAAAAACACATCATCTTCCATGAAGATTTCAAAATCTTAATCGGCAACATTAGTGTTAATTACTTTTAATAAACTGTCTGCTCTTTGGGACATCTTTCTCATTATCCAGTCAACTTGTATTTATGATAGATATTACTTTTAATGGCCTTTATGGGATTTTTGTAACGTTGTTGGAAATGAAAAAGGCTTTGTCTGAGGAACAGAAGTAGAACGGTTGAGTATGAGGCAGTAATTCACTCCTTTTTACTTCAACTCTGACGCATACCGCTTTCCTTTCTTTTCACGCACTTCAGAAGACCCTTGTTTGGCCGCATCACACTCCCCGTGAGAAATCATTTGAAGGCCGTTCTACCGTGAGTGTCCACACACCTGCGCACAGATACCTCGTTCTTCCCCCCCCCGTCTACGACAGACATCTGTAGAAAGGCTTTTCACCTTTAGCTGAAAAAAAGAATGAAAATACCACTTGGGCATGTTTTGTGCTGTTTTTAGAGGAGTTGCATTGCTTGGATAGTTATTTTTTTACAGTTGGCCATGACCTTTTATTGCCAAATATTTCTTTTTGTTGTGCTCTACGGTTGTTACTGTAGTTAGCAGCTAAATAAACTTATTTATTCGTCTTGCTGTCACGGAAAGAATTGACCGCAGTCTTTTCAATCAATGCTCTCTGCAGCCCTTGTTAGCTCTGTGTTCCCCCATGCAAGTCTTTCTTATAGAGGCTAATGTGGGGATTTAACACTGCCTGGCAGCATGACTACAGCTTCCTGAACAAGAAGTTGCATTTACAGTGACATTTGAAAAACTATGTGAAAGCCTAAAGTTACTAGTTTTTTAATTTTGGTCCTGACGAGTAGAAGTTTCTTGAAATATTCAAGTCCAGTCAAAGTTATTCCTATGGCATATTTCAGTTATGAGACAATCCAGAGTGATTTAACTACATGATGGAAACGTGAAACAGAAAACAGCAATAATATTTACCTTGCAGATCCAATCTCTATAGCTCAGAACCAGTGTCAAGACTTTACAACTGGGTTGATATTCTCTGCTTTCCTGGTTTTATTGAGAACGAAGGCGGGAACTTTCTGGATCACCTGGTGGTGTCTGATTGACTTTTTAAAAGCGATCAATCGGAAATGTTGTCCAGGCCTTCTGAATCCTTTTCAATATTTGATTGGAATAAACTTGCAATTTTTTCAAATTTATTATTTATTTAGTTTTTTTTTTTTTTTAACCTGGTTATTTTCACTGATTTTTGTGTTTTTATTTTATCGTGTTAATTTAGCCATGAATCATTAACGCTAAGGCTTACATAAGCATAACATTCGGATCTAAATTGAAGAGATGAGCAGATTGTGTATGATCACATGTTTGAAAGGGTTCAACGTCTGAGGTGTTGCTGTCAGTAACTTTATGCTCTCTCTAAACAGGCGATGTACTCAATTATGACTTTCTGCCTTTTTCTTTCCTCACTCAAAGCAACTCAACAAGCTATTATTCTGTTTTTCATTCATATACTTTACTACTTGTCAAAGCTTATATATCTCACCATCTTTCTTTCCTAGATAAAGCAGATAAAAGAGGCTGTTAATTGTTTACTTTTTGTTTAACATGAAAAGTACTCTTGAACCAGCACTTCTATGTTTTCTCAGGGTTGTCTCCTCAGACTGTTAGTCAGATATGGGAGTATGGCAGACGGCTTCTCATACCGACCCTACTGAATGTTCCTTCCTGTTAGAAATAAGTTCCCCTTTTCACTGTTGCCATGTTCATGTTCACTATTGATGCAAAGTTAAGAACTTGATCCAATCAACTGTCCTCTGTAACTATCTGTTCATTCAGGGGGAGGATGGGTTGTGGTAAAGTAACACACTTCATGGAAATGGCTGGGTGTCCGAGAACAAAAAAATAAATAAATAAATAAATAAATTTGTCAATCATCATTATAAACTAAATTTGAGTGCATTGTTTTAAAAATGCCAAACTGACAAGTATGTAACTGACTACAAATTTACCTATATGATTGCATTACATTTACTTTGCAGATCTATAAATAAATTACGTGTTTGTCTTACAAAAACCCTTGAGGTGACATTTGTTTTGAACTGAACTGAGTGATGAGTCTCCCGCAAATATTTACATAACTGGGTTGGGCTAAAGAATAAAAATAAATACAGTTAATGGCCTCATAAAAATAATGTAAAGGACATTTAGAAAGCCTACAGCCACGCTGCCTGCAATAACTGCAACAATGTGAAGAACACCAAGAGCTCAGGATGTAGAATCGCTAGAAGCAGCAGCTGTCAGCCAACAGTTTAAATAAATGGGTGCCTCCTGCCCTGTCCAACGAGCCTGCTAATTGTATTTTCTCTTACTTAGTAGCATTTGTTGGGCTCTATCAGTCTTGTCTGGCACATGTAAAATGACAGTCTACCGAGTTGACATTGTGGATGGTAGTAAGGTCAGGAGCCTCCTGTCCTTTAAGGGGAAGACGTTTGTTCAAACATTTTGCTTTGCCTCATTAAACCCCCTGAAAAAGACGGAAGGCAAGATTCAGTCCTCCATCATTTTTTGGCTAACTGCCACATCATTTACATTATGTGAGAAAAGGTGAAAAATGTGGAAATTTTGCTAATTTTATGTATATTGATAGAAAATACAAAAAACTTCTGAAGCTGTTGCCCCCGCAACCCGACACCGGATAAGCGGAAGAAAATGGATGGATGGATGGATGGATGGATGGATGGATGGATGGATGGATGGATGATAGAAAAGAGGGACAACATCATTCAGAGATATTACAATGTCAGCATAAGTTGTAGAGAAAGTCGCCTAGGTGTATGAAGTATCAATCATTTAAGTTAAAAATGTTCCCTTTCTGATGAGCAGGATATTTAAAGCATCTTCAGTAACATTTGAGGTCTTTTTTTTTCACTGCGTGTGACATTTGAAGGTAAGTAGTAGCTTAATTTTTTTCCAGAAGCTACCATAACCTTTTCCTTAGCAACACTTTCAGCTATAGCTGTTCACAAATAGAAACGTTTATTATCGCGTCTTGCTCTCTAAATGTTCTCTAGAAAGTGAAATAAAAGAAAATCCAGTCGCACGGATGATTTTCATTTGTTAGCTTGTTCACGAATGATGCGTAATGGTGCTGGAAATATCCGGACCCCTCTCTTGCTTCTTGTTCTCAAATGTCAATGTAACACAGTGTGAGTATAAACGCTTAACATTTAGTGGCAAATAATGGAAGGTGGACAAGGCATTTGTAGTGCTGACATTTTAGATCAGTGCTCATAATGTGTTCTGGGGAAGCTGTAAAACAGCTAATGTGTTAGACGGTCTCAGTGGCCTAGAATACCGCTAAATTAAGGGGGAAAGCGGACAGGGGAGGAAGGGAGCTGGATAACAGCTGAGGGAAACAAAAAGAGGGAAGAAGAACTGCACTAAATGTTTCCCTTTTTTTTTTCTTTTTTTTTTTCAAATCTTCAGTAGCTAAGAGAGCCACGAGAAGTGAGAGTTCTCCCCGGAAGAAAAATTGCCATTGTCTTGGGCAGAGACAGTGGCAAATGGTGCGTCATTTTGCAGTAATTTACAAATCGCGGAGTGGAAACAAAATTAGATTAAGTGGGTCTGTTGAAATGGACCTGCTAAACATCACTATTAATTATGTTGCTGTCAGGAGAAAAGAATATTTATTTTCATGGGAGAGAGTGAAATCATAGGTGACTGCTTTGGTTTTAGGAGAGTCATTTTTCATGTGCGCGTGCACATCTTAACAGAACAACGAGGAAACACGGTCATTCAATCAAAGGCCCCAAACGTCTACATTATTGTTCGGGGCAATAAATGGCTTAACCTGACTTCTGGGTGAGAGGGGACAGCCGCGACCAATGTTGCAATGCCACTGCTGACATTAATCAGGGAGAAATTGTTTGACATGCTCTGATTGGCCAGATAAATGTTGTGTACTTTACAAAAGCCGCGTGTGAGCATGTGAATAAATGTTGCCGATAATGGTCAGTGACATGACATTACTCACTTGCACGGCTCTTCTAAGAAAAAAAAAAAAAAACCCAAGCAGGATTAAGAAAAAAATATCCAAAGAAAATTATCAGCATGTTGTTTACAAAGGGTGCCAACATGCTCATACCTTTCCATTTGGAACCAAATCACACCGCATGTGAAGCTAAGCTCTACTATGAAAACACAGCGAACTGAAATCAAACCACTTTTATCGTCTGAAGTTGCACTTGTGCCAGACTAGAAGTCATAAAGGTCAAAACTACATCAAGGATGACAGTAATCTCATTCATATTCCTGCATCTCTTTCACAAACACCTAGAGCACTGTTTGCTTTATAGTGCATACACAGGTGAATCATTACCTGAGGTTCAGGTAACCTACAATATTACAGTGTAATCTCAGATGAATAGAGCAGGATCACAGACAACATGAATGAGATGTATGTGTACATGGTGCTATAACAATTTTCATTTTACACATATTCCGCAATAATAGAGAATTTCATTGTCCACATGATGTTTATGTTAAATGTCTATGATTCTCAGTCATCTGTCAGATGAGAGTCCTAACTGTGTGAATGGGGGGAGGGCACATTTTGACTGGGAAGTTGATGAGATCTAAAGTTGCGACAATTAAGCCCTTTCATGAGGGATTTCTGGTGTTGACGTGTGCAGAGTTGTTGTTTCCCTCTACCTCTTCAGATGCACTCTGTCACCATAGAGAAAATCTGCCTTTATTCAACAAGTGGCACCAGGAGAGCAGATGAGGTACATTTTTTATATACAAAGCTACAGTTAAAAGTAGGCTGGACATTTACAGAATCCTTTATCATAATAAATTTCTTATGATAAGATTTTGATTTATTCTCATGATAAATTATTTTTAATGTTTAAAAACATTCATAAGAATTCATGTTCTCAATTCCTTTCCGATCGATAAATATCAATACATCTGAAAATATGATTAAATGCAGTTACTGTGTGCATTTAGTGATGCAAATCACACTGCTTTTTTTCTGACTTGTGTCCTAAAGGAGTTCATTACATATTTCTATTTCTAGTTTTTAAACAGCAACATTTGTCACAGTCAGCCATACGAAGGTAACCTTAAAAAGAAAGAAGTAATAAATAGTTATGTCACTTTAATTGTTATCACAATAGAATCACAAAATATTGTGACAGAACTTTAAGTCCATATCATCCACCCCTAGATTAGCATGTAAAAAACGTGTGCCACCCTGTTGTTGTACCTGTTCTTCTTTTCTAGTAGCTTTGTGGCCTTCTGAGGTCAAGACCTCAGGCAGCATATTTGGGTAAGCCCCTGTTCCACCTTCCATCTGCTTGCCATGTTGTCCCCATGTCATTAGGGTCCTGTGTGGGTACCCATTTGGGATAAGGTTGAAGTAGAGTTAAAGAGAACGGGCCAAGTCCCCCTTTACGACTAGCACTGGCCATTCAGGGGTGGATGGGGGGAGGGGGGGGAGCCAAGGAGGGCATCTAGCAAGGCAGCACCCCAGGTCAGGCTATCTGAGGAAGGAGCACATAGGCAAACGCTGCATGGATGGCTCACTGTCTGTCCCTGGCAGCTTGTCATTTATCACTGCTGAGCAGCAACGTCAGGTGGGAACGTGATTAATTTCACTTTACCATTCTCAGAAATAAGCCCTATAAATCATCCTAAGCTCAGTTTGTGCACAGGCTTTACTTCTCGACCGATCTGACAAAGCTTTACCAGGTCCCAGCGCATTTGCTCGAGTCTTGCTCCTAATGTTGTAACAGTAGAGGTTCTGTGTCAGACGGACACGCCGTTGATGGGAAAACGTCCAGCAAACGACTGAGAAGCACCAGAGACAGACAGGCGGTAACCCGACTAACACGCGCCGTAGGATGTTTATGGCGGCAAAGCACAATCCAATCAAACATTATCAGCGCTTTCTCTATAAATCTAATTGTCCCCTCATGTTACCATCTGTCCTTCCCGCGTGAGTGACGGGTGGAGAAAGAGACGAAGACAGGATCAAATGGAACATGCTGATGATGTGCACCTGTCAGCAGAGGCCATGGATGTAAAAAAAAAGTCTAGTTTATCACAGCCGCCACAGAGCGCATCACTTCTGATATGTCAGAGGTAATAAGGACACTCTGCTGATGGGTGGCAGGCTGCCAGCATGTCAGCCAGGCTCCCTGTTAGGAAAAGCTTTTCTATTAATTTTACAGATGTGCTGCTGTTTTGTGAGTGATTTAACCCATCTTTCACAAGACTCCCCCCCCCCCCCACCCCTCATTTTCACTCGCTTTGTCTCTTTTGTGAAAGCTGACACCGACGAAAGCTTTCGCTAAAGCAGAGCAGAATATATGCAAACGCAAGACCAGATGTGTTTTGATTAACCATGCAAAGTGGATGAGAGACAAATAAGATGTTCTGAATCGGCATTAATTAGGTGTCAAAGTTGCATTTTTAAAAATCTCAACGTGTAACAGACGTGGGAAATGTCCTCGAGTGAATAGGGCAGAACCATGGAAGAGGCATTAGACTATCTGGTTGTTTTAGAGAGTAGGATAATGATTCTGGTGCATTAGAAGCTAAAAGTATGATATCCATTGTACATGCTTAATAATTTCTGGTAAGAAGACAACAAAATAGTTAAAAATATGATAGAACTTTTTTTTTTTTAAAAGTGGTTTGATACAAGCAATTGCAAAAAAGGAGAAATAAATAAAAGCAAAATATAGTAAAACTAGACTTTAGTCATATAGTGAGATGCAGAAATGTTATTTTTATTTTCATCCATACATTTGTGCATGCATACTTTTAACTTTTAACTAGCAAAGGAGAACTTTGGCTTTTTTCCCTTCAGGCATTCAGATTAATATTTCACTGAGAAATGTGTGCTTATGGCCCTGTGCCCACAGATGAAGTCCCCGGAAAGTGCACTCTTTTCAAGTCTTCCCTGGCGTAAATAACTCTAAAGCAGGAAGAGAAGCACTGAGTAAATGAATAGTGAGAGATGGACTGGCCATGTGAGTTAATGATCAAGGCCAGAAGGGTTTGTTTACTTTTCCACATTGGAGAGTGTTCTTCTTCTCCTGTTACATGGCTGTAAATTGAACCGTCTTGGTACGTAGCAGATGCAGTAGCTGCATAACGTTTCTCCTCTTCGGTATCTGCTTTGTGGAGGAAACAGTTCATTTTCTTCAGAAATCAGTTCCCATTTGTTTTGCAGTTAAGAATCATTGGATGTTTTCGCAGCTCTCCTCGACGATAATCTTTATGAACCTCACCTAGATGTTTCTTCAAGCTCCATCTTCCTCCCAGCTGCCGCTTCTACATCACTATCATGCTTCCCTCTCTGTTACTGGGATCCCACAAACCAATCACGGTGGACAAACCAATCATTCCCCCTGTTGTCGGCATGGGAACGACAACTCTGTAGTTAAGTAACGTTGCAAAACAAAATCGGCCTTTCTTTTCTTTCTTGACAGTTTTAAAGGACGTCATATGAACTCCTTGGACACACTTGTTTTAAATTTAAAGTTCTAACTTGCTTGCCGTAGTTCAGCATCTCAAACTCTCCTGAGCAGAACACCAATAAAACCTGCTGTCACACTGGCAGTTCTTGCAGGTGTGAAGTTGGCGAGGGATCATGCTCTCGCCTGCGCAGTGCAATCCCTACCTGTTGGCCGAGATTGCCAAAATATGACAGGCAGGACGTGCTTGTTATTCTTGTTATGTGCTCCTCTCAGGCAGGAGCAGCGAGAAATAGGACATGTAAAAGATAGAGCGAGTATTGGCGAGGTTTTTTTTTTTTTTTTTTTTGGAGGCAAATGGAAGTATTTACAGAGGCGGACAGATTTGACGCCACCCTTGGTAAAGATGCGTAAAAAGCTTTCGAATAAATTATTGCAGCAGCGTAGCCTCGCATTGACAAATTGTGAAAACATCCAACCTTTATTTGGAGAATCTGTATTCAGTGGAGTAAAATTACAATGAAATAACTGTAAGAAATAATTGTTCTAAAAACAAAATCGCCCCTGGTAAACTATACTGTTCGACCCTCTCTTGACAGTAAGACAGCGTTCAGTCTTCTCCTGTGACATTTCAGAAATGTGACTCCGACAGTGAGAGGGGCCTTTGATCGTTCCTCTTTGTTCACCCTCACGTGTTTTCTACATGATTTAGGTCTTGAGGCTGAAGTGGCTGTAGAAGAAGGTTGATTTGCTGTTCTGTGGACAACTTTTAATGTTGATGTGGTTTGGACTCAGTGTTGGTCCATTTTCATGTGACTGGTAGAATCCAGCACGTTTTTTTTTATATAAAATGTCCTAGTGTGTATAGTTCTTGAAGTCACACCGTGAAAAGGTTTTCAGAACCTTCGGAAGACGCTCCCACAACATCACACATCCTCCAAAAGTGGACATCAGGATACTTCATCACATATTCATCTTTTGTTTCATGCCAAGCGCACCCGCAGTGTTTTTCTTTTCATGCAGAAGCGCTCAACGTTATTCTCCTCTGACTAAACCAAGTTAAAGCTCCAGTAGTGTCTGACAGGCTTCACATGTTAATGTATGTTACAGAAGAACAGAAAAGTATTTTCCCTGGCATGCTTCCCAAACTCCATCATGGCAAATATATAGTGACCAATGGTTGTTCTGCTTACAAAAGAGATCACTCTGTGCTCCTCCTGCACCACTTATAGTGCTTGAGTTCAAGATGGTGGCCAGTGGCTAAATGAAATTAGCAGCAATCCACCTCAAAATTAAACATAAAATCATGAAATAGTAAAATTCTTTAGCTGGATATATTTTTTTTTAAAAAGAAAAGTTTGCCAGGGGTATTTTGTTAAAAATATATATTTTTTGTGTAAATGGGATTCGTTATTTATTCAAATTAAAGGTTGTTGTTTGTTTTTTTTTTTGCATGAGATTATGCAACTGCAATAAGTATTTTCACAACCAGGTGTGCCAAGAAATTTGTCTACGTCTGTAAAAGGGTACATTTCTGCTTTGTGTGCTAAAAGGGCACATTCTTGCACCTCTCTGTTCTATTTTTTTTTTCTGAGCATATTTTTATAAGCCTATAATTGATGTGTACATCTCTGCGGAAATCACTTATCCTCCTGTGAGAGTTTTCCCCCTTCTTTAACCTCCTGATACCAATCTTTTTTAATTAAGTAATGACTTTCAAATGAATCTCAGATCATGTGTGAGGGAAGACACTTATCCTTAAAAGTATCTTAGACTTGATGGATTAATTGAGGACGAAGTACGCCATGTGTCCTGCGCATTAACAATCCATCTTTTGCTGCCAGGAAGAGGAGTGATGAAGACGTTAGGAGAGCTGCGGAGATTTTTCCAGATGATGGCACAGAACAAAAAAAAAAAAAAACAGGTTTGGATGTGTGGGCGTATGTATCCAACACTAATGTTACCTGCAGTTACTGTGACTTCACATGCACATGAGGCTGCTATAAAAGAAGTGAGTCCATTTTCAGCAGCTCCCAAATCTATATTCACTCCCAACAATACTGCTCTTGACTCCCCAGCGAGCTCAACAAATGCCACACAATCAGCCCACAACATTTATTCCTGCACTAAACCAAGTGAGGCCAATCAATTGGCCCGCACCGTGGTCAGAGCCTCTGTCAAACCGAAATACAGACCCGGTTTCTCTTAAGAAAAGAGCGAACATAAAAAAGAAATCACAAGAAAGAGCGGAGGGGCTGAAGTGAAATGACGCGAGCGAAATTAAGGATTTTTTTTCTCCTTCTCTTCTGCACAAAAGATCTGAGTGTTTCCACTTTCATTTCCTCATCTTCAGCTTCTCTTTCTCTCACCAGCGTGCGGTGGTGAAGAAGCCAGATTGCATGACTAAATAGTCATGTAGAGCTTACTCTATTTGATATTTATATTCCCATTGAAGTGTTCTTGTTCCTGAAGTTTTAATTGGGTGCTGATAAATAAATCATCCAGTCTCTTCCTCAACAGATGTGCGAATGAGCGTTATGCTGCATAATATGTGTCTGCTTTTGCAGGTGTGTGCGCTCGCCTCATGTCACTGGTGTACGGGCTAAGATGTACCACCCGGACCCCGGCGAAAGCATAAATAACAAAGAGGTGTGACAGCTTCGGAGATGGATTTCTCTTAACTTGCAACGTGTTTTGTGGGAACGCGTGTATTTGTTACGTACAGTTCAAAAAGCTAATGTTGTTGTCACTTTTCCAATGCCCGTTTTAGATATCCACTCCTTTCCATTTTTCTGAACACATTAGTGTCATGTGTGAAGGAGCAGGCAGGTGCTTCTCTGTAACAAATCATGATGACAGTCGCACCAGTAGCAGACCGCATCAGACATACAAGTCCAGCAGTCACATTAAGGGATAGCCACACTTACAGGCCATGCTTAATTTGGCATGTAATCTTCTTTTTTTACAGTTTCTGGGATGGTGCTGCTGCGGCTTCCTCCTTATGAACACCAAGCAAAGTCACAATGAAGATGTCTTCCTACAGGTGAAGAAGAAGGTGAGGGTTTTGTCAGGTCAATATCATCCGTGTTCTGCTGCCGTTTCATAGTAACCACAACGCTAAGAATCATCAGTCTCAGTAGTATAGCTCTGTAGGGAGTAGTGTTGAATACTTCTGTACGTAATGATGTGCACATTTTTCATTTGGACTTTCTACAGGAATTTTGCACCCCACTTTCACATAGTACAGTAGTATTTACACCTCTTCACCTATTTTTATGTACTGTGAAGTTACAGCCAAAGTATTTTATTGGAATTTTATGTGATCGAACAACAGAAATTCACAATCCTGACACTGAAGAAAAACGGGTAACACTTTATTTGATGGGGTGTGCAAAGGACTGGCATGACACTGTCATAAACATAACACCTGTCATTAACATGGAGGAGTATTCATGAATGTCCATGACTGATGTCATGAAGTGTCATTCGGTAAATAACCACACTTTTAATGCAAAGTTTCTCTAAACGTTCCATTAAAAGTGCCAACTTTGCATTCTTTTTTGAATAATCACACTTTAATGCAAAGTTGGCAGTTTTAATGGACTTTTATTGCAACTTTTAGAGCAACTTTGCATTAAAAGTGTCATTATTTACCGAATGATGCTTCATGACAACATTCATAAAGACTTCTTCATGTTTATGACAGTGTTATGCCAGTCTTATGCACACCCAGTCAAATAAAATGTTACCGAAAAATGATACATCGTTTTTACGTTGCTTAGAAAAACCAAGTCTTTTCTTCCAGCCCACTTTACTCAGATAACCCTAACTAAAAAAACAACAACCAAATGCCTTCAAAAATAAAAGAGGTTGAACTGCTTGCCGGAACAGTCTGAGCTGAATTTAAGTCTGCATTCTGACATGAATATTCTTTATTTAAAGCAGGAGAGTCAAAAATGTGGCCTGGAGGTGTGTAATGATTGCATGGTAAAATTTGCATTGAGGGCACAAGTGTATGATTCTGATGAGCATATAAAAAAGAAATGAAAACTGATTATCTCCAACAAATCTGCCTTAACTCCTACACAAATTGTTGGTCTTACAACTCAGTTAATTTTAATTTAAAATAGGAAAGACATCAAGCATTCAGCAACTTATGGTATTCCTACTTTGACTAAGGAAGTGCTTTCCAAAATATATCAGCCTGCTCTGGTTGCTGAGCAAGCTCAAAAATGTCTTGGACAAACAAAATAAGAAAAAAATAACCTTCAATAATTTTGGAAATTGTATGTTCATAGACAAATGTGTGAGATCCTATGTTTACTTGACTATTTAGTTAAAATATTGCATGTGTTGACGCGGCAAAACCTTAGCGTAGCGCCAAAATTTTCAGGGGGTATTAATATTTTTAAGGCAAAATAAATTCATTATATGCAGTTTTTCCTCAACGTTTTGAGAAATCCAAGCGGTACTTAAGGCATTAACAGAATCTCATCAAAATTACTTTGATCATATGTGTTTTGTTAGCTTCAGATTAATGACAAAATTCATGTCACAGTTCATTTTCTGCTTCACATGGTAATACCAACTTTATTTAACACAACATTCACATTTCCGTGTAAACAAAGAAGTTGTTCCACAGCAGGTTTGTCGACAACAACAACAAAAAAGAAACGACGGCATAAAGCTGACACACAATTGCAAGGATGAGTATTCACACTTGGGTATTGGACTCTGACAGTTCGAGTTGCTTTTTCAGTGAAGCTTTAAATTGCACATTTGCTTCAGAACACTATTGCCTTAGAACAGAACTTACAGGTTGCAGTCAGTCTGATACGGGCTGAGAGGCAAACAAATACCTAAATATCCAACAGAAAAACAAGCAGCTCACAAAATGCAAAGGTGTGAAAAATGGTTATCACATTAATAATGTGGCATAAGTAAAGCATTACGGTCTTAGCTGTTACAAACTTTCAAAATTGGGATAGTAAGACAGAAACTTATGTTTGTTAAACCTAGTGTATTTTCTCCCCATAATCACTTTTAAGACTCGTGATTTGGGTGGATCCGTGAATTAGGGGTCATAATTTTGGCTTGAGAACTGAATCTTTTAACCTCACATGCTTTCATGAGCTCTATTTTCTGGACGCACCATTTCTGTTATCAGCGTGTATGAAAAACCCTGAGCGAACGGCAGTGAGATTCACCACGATATATACACTTTTGTTAGGATTCCTGGCAGTATCATGCCAGAATTGTCATATTTCATTTTAATTGCAAAGTTAAGAAGAACAAATTGCTCACGTTTTAAAATCCTTCATATCTCTGTGCAACAACAATGTTCTTCTTCACAAACACCTGCGGGGCTCCTGAGTTTTGTTGAAACATTGACAGCTGAATTCAAAATGCAAAGTTGCTCCACCTCGTCAACACAGCTTGCAGAGTAATTTGCTACACACATCTTTTGCCTAATTCGGATTAAAAAACATGGAAGTGTCTCAGACTACACCAAAGTTTGAAAAAGTAATTAATTTTGGAGGAATTAACTTCTCCAACTTATATCACGCTGTAGCGGAAAATACAGTGAACAGTTTAATTAGGCTACTCTTGTTTCCTGGAAAATTTAAAGTAAAACACTGAAATCTGTTTGCATAAGTGAATGGCTTGTATGGGTGAGAGAGAGTACGTATGTGTTCTTTGTTCTTTCTAAAATACTGGATATAGCTCCTTTGTGTTTGCTGTGGACAGTATAAATGCATTTGAATAGAAACTATGACTGCCTTATTTATACTAAGGAGGCTCTCTTTCTCACTTAAACCAGCAAGGACACCAAGAAACAATGTCTACCGCTGTCCTTTGGGTGTTGTAACCATAGCGATAGTAGGAGATATTGTCACACCAGATTAAAACCTCTCTATGATGTGCAAAGATCAGACGGAACATGAATAGTGCTTGCAGGTCGAGATCTTCAGGGCTGCAGACTACCCATCATGCATGAATGATAATTCCCCAACTGTTCTGGCCATGCAGAAAACGTCCCTAACATATAGGTGTGCTGAGAGTTTGGGGCATTGTGGTGGCAGTAGTCATGATGTGTTGATGAAGAGGCTCCCACATTAGCTGCCGTTGCTTTGTTATACACAATCTGAAGCAGAATCGGCCACCCTGGCCTCAAACCTAAACACAAACCTCATCTTGCAAGCAGCACTTCAACCAAGGGTATTGCACTTGGTGGCACTGCACTGCTGCTCTGCCTTTTTTCACAAGGATATCTTCATGTAGCTTCAATTTTAGATGGATAGGGAGAGGAGAATGATGGAGTGCCAGAGTTTCTCCTAATGTATTGTAAGCCTGGTTGGCTGCCAGGCTGGACTCGCTCCCCTGCCAGGCAAAACCCTATTTGTTTGTTTTGTTTTGTTTTGTTTTATTTTAATAGGTTTATAAACCAGTACCAGTGATAGCAAAGACAGTTTTAATAGTATCTTTGGTGAAACTGTTGAAAATGTCTTTGTCAACACTTCCAAATGAGCCTCATACCAGCCAATAATACAATAATACAGGGTTTTTTTTCCATCCAATCAGAGTATTCCTTGCATTTGCCTTGATAAATAACAGCAAATAAAAAACAGTTAATCAAAAATACTGCACTTAGTTCCAGGCATTACTAAACAAAACATTTTGCTTTAGGAAAGCACAAGAAACTTAGATACTTGAATTTTGCACCCTAGCATATTTAGTTAAGCATACAAATATACCAATTTTAGAAAATATTATTAGAAATATTTAGTTTTTGGTCACATTAATTTTACTTTTAAATAAGACCAGCATTCCATAGCTTGTTTTAAGATTCACTAGCTGATTACTTAGAATTTAACTGAGCCCTTTATAAGACTCTACAGTAGGTTTTTAAGTATTGCCAATAATGGCTTCCAATAACAAAACTACCTAATCATATTTTCAAAATTCCTGTCCACTTTTAACATTTTATAACACAGGAACATGGTGGGCTGCTGGTAGACGTCCCCAGAACTCCTACCACTGGTGAGGATGCATGGAGGATACATTTCAAAGGTATAGGAAGTAGTAGGGTAAAAGCTGGTGAGCACTAAAAGCAACATCATTATTGCCTTCACACTTAAGGACTTTCTGCAATCCGGCCATGCTCTGATACGTCATCCGACTCAGAGAAAGCACACCATTGTCTTACTCTCATCTCAAGGCACCAAAATAAATCCTTTAGACCCTGTGAGTTGGATTGTAGGATCATTTTGGATTGGGTTTGCTCCCCGCTGATGCTCTCGGATCCCATTAGATTTGTATCTCAGAATTTAGGAGGCCAAGTGAATAACTCAGTCTCTTTGTGATTCTCTTTGAGCAGATTTTTTGCAGCCCCCATCCGCTCCCCCTGCTGCCCTTTGGGGTGTTTCTACGATGCAGAAATACTCACACCATGTGGGAGTGAAGAGATTTATATATATTTACTTACACACTATATAAATAATTTTGTCATCAGGAGCGTTATTGGAGTTCTTTCTAGGTTGAAGGTAATTAGCTTTAATGAGTTATCATGGATACATGTCTTCCTTTTGAACTCGGAGTTCTTGGGTCTTCATGTTTGTGCATCTCTATGTGTGTAGGTAGAGTTGTAAAACGCAACAAGGCGTCTTGCCAATAGCTAAGGGCGATATATAAAAAGGCATGTACGCATGCTGTTTACTGCAGCCTCCCACCATGCTTCTCTGACTTTAAACTTCCAAACACCTGGAGTCTCACATGAAATGGCCTGCTTGTGGAAGTGGGCAGTGGTCCTCGAAAGATAAAAACCGGCCTTGTTGTTAAAAGCCAAACACTGCCAAAGGGCTCTAATGAAATATGGCTACATGCTGGGTATGCCCAGCCAATGCTTATTTAACAATGAATATTCAAACAGTGCAAGTGCAGTGGTGTTGCATGTTCCTGTCAGCGGCCAATCCGACATGAAGGAAGCTAACTGGTAATTGGGTGGGTTTTAAATGCTCCCTAGTGTTGTGTCCTCAAAGAGGTTCAACAGAAACGGCACAGTTTACATTACAACAGCATATTTTAGTATATTTGATTTAAAATGGATGCAAGAGACCAACTAAGAGCAGAATTAAAAGAAACATGTTACTTATTAATAAAAATCCTAAAATTGTGATGTGCATTTGTTTTCAGTTCTCTTTTAGTATGAATCCAGCTGATCTGTGGAGAGATTAGATGTTTTTCTGGAGAATTGGAGAACAAGCATCATCATTACAAATAAGGAGAAAACAATGACATTTGGAGATAGTTGTTGTAAGGATTTAATAAGAAAGCCATGGCAGTATTTATTTGCAGTTAGGAACAAGCCATGTGGGGAACACGGCAGCCATGTCAGTTAAGGTGCTCTGACCAAATGAGACCAGATGTAACTTTTTAAGCTAACATGCAAAATACTTTGAGACCATGTACGGTATTAGTTTTTCACCTCACAGTCTATTAATACTGAAGGATGGAGTTAAATAAATAAATGTATATGATTTTCCTCCCACTTCACAAATATGCTTTTCTTTGTGTTGTGCTGATGTGTTTTCCTAATAAAATGCAATGAGGTTGGTGGATGCAAGGTGGTAAATTGTAAAAAGTAAAACGGATGTGAATTATTTTGCACAGTAAATGATAGTTTTTGTACATAAAACTGGAAATGTAAGAATTTGAATTAGTAGAAAAAGAACTAAATAGATTAAAGCAATTTCCCAACCCTGTCCTATTCCTGCAATTGATGAGTCTCTAACCATAACCTTTTAAATAGAGTTCAGAGTGTACAAAATTGGCACTGTGACACAAAGAGAGGCATGAGTATATTCTGCTGAGGAAACTTAAGAGAGTAGAAGATGACCTGATTTCTCCACTGAATAGAGCTTAGTACAAACACAGAGTTTAATATTTAATGTCTAATTATTGCTTTTTTCACTTTTAATCTAAAATTAAAGGAAAAACGGGCCTGAAATTAAACTATGGGTATTTTATGAGGTCAATACTTTATAATATATTTTTTGGGCAGAAAAACTGCAGCTTTTAACATCTCCACCATATTATGTTTAATGTTTTTAAAAATGCGGCCCGTCCTCCTGTGTTTTATTGGTGGAGAGTAGGGCTGAGGGCTCTGTTGCTCTGAAGTCCATTTTAATCCAAACTAAACTTAAATAAAAATAAAATATCTCACTATGATTTTTTTTTTTTTTGCATACTCTATTGATGGCACAACTAACACTAACACGTTAGCAGTTGACAGCCCTCATGCCTTATAGCAATAATCTGCAAATGTATTTTATATGGGCAATTTAAAATACAGCCACACAGGAATATTTTCTAGCGCAATCATGTAATTATATCACTTTCAGTAGTTATGAAAATGCTGTATGTATCAAATATCACAAGAAATTTGACTTTGCAATTTAACGCCTTGAAATTGGGCGTCTGTCTCTTTAAGAAGCTCCCGCTCTTTCCGACACGTCATCACATCAACATTCCTCTATTAAACATTTGCAAATGTTCATCGAAGCACTGGACTGAGAAAGTGAAGGAGAGTTGTCAATTTTACATAACACTGTCTCTTTAAACGTTCTCATCGATACCCACACACATTTTTACAAATTATCTTCAGATTCAGCATAAACAAAAAGAGTTGTATTAATTCATCACTGGTAATGTGTGTCGTTTGGTTTATCATATATGATTTCAGTTTTAGTTTTTAATCTTTGGTTTTTATCTTTGGTTTAGAAGAAAGTCTTAGGGAAAAAAAGTAACACTTTATGACTGTCACAAAAAGATTTTAATAGAATACGTTTTGAAGAAAAAAAAAAAACCTAAATCTTTTAGTCATAGCTACTGTGAGAAAAAAAAGAGATTTGGACAAACCCACGCCTTAATAGAGGATAAAAAAGAAAGAAAAGCTCAGTTGTGGGTTGTCCAGTTGTTCATCTCTTTCTGTGGAGGTCATCGTGGCTCATCACAGGTGCCCTATCCCGTACATGCTTATTAATTTAAAATCATTTGCAGCACCTCGAGGGAAAGATAAATGCCAAGTGCAGAGACAGGGTGGTGGTGAAGCCATAAAAACTATTAGAAACCCTCCTTTTCTTAACCCTTTGGTCATGGCCTCTTAATAACCTTACACTGCAGAGGCAAAGCCGAATCATGAAGGAGTAAGGTATGTCTCTCTCTACCTTTATCTGCCTTCTAGGCTATGCAGCTGAATTAAGGACACACAGGAAAAACATCCACACACACACAAAGGCAACCATTAAGTAAAGTTGTGCAGAACTTTTACACTGCCGAAAGGATCCATTCATCCGTGTCAAAAAGCTGCTGTTCATTTTGTAAAGGCCAATGAAATATGAAAATGGCATCAAAATGGTATGATCAATTCTTTTATTGATGGACAAAACAATGCAGCTATAAATTTAAAATACATTTTGATAGGATTAAATATTTGTGCAAAAGAGATAAAGCTTCTTTTTTTTAGCTCTTCTCTAGGCATTTATATAATGTGCCATACTTTACAGCATACTTGACTCTCAATGCATTTTTATCCATAAAGATGATACATTTTCAAAATCTTTGAACGTACAGTTGTGTATTAAATTCAAAACAAAGCCAAATGTGATAAAAACAAATTCAAAATTGTACTGGCCTCTTTTATGAATGTCTCACGCTGGGTTTGTCCACTGGTTTTCTGTCCTCAAAAAGACATGTGTGTATATACAATAAGGACGATTGAGGTGAGCAAATATTTTTCTCTCTCTTTCAATAGTTTTGTTTCACAATCAGATGCAAAACACTGATCATCTAATCCACTCAAAAAAGATGTTTAAAGTTGTGGTTTTAAACTGAAAACTGGAAGTTGATTGAAAAGTGCTGCACCTTAATTTATTTTCTAAGCATATGGCCAAATGTGGGTAGCAAGTCATATTTACGAGGAGAACTCAATTAACTTGTTGAAAAATAGGAGTAGTTTTACTTGACCATACCTTTTACTCGTACTTGAGTAGATTTTGAAGTAAGTTATGTTTTACTTTAGTACCATTTATCTAAAAAACAAACTTAACCAGAGAACAATATTAGAAAGCAGAATACTGTCACAAAAGCGTTCTGAACAAGAACAAAAGCTTCACCCTATAATGCATGAATGCTTATACTTCTTAAAGAAGCACTTATAGAACAAAAATTAGAAGAATTGGGCCAGTGTTCAACCACAGGTTGGTGCAAAAATGTGTGTTTTCTTCTACTTCCCATTCGCCTCTTAATAATACATTTAAGATCTAAAACATTCAAACACATTAGATGTTGGAATAAAAACAAGAACAATCATTAGGGAGAATAATCTGTCTTTTTTTTTTCTGCCTGCTGTAAATAAAACAGAATTTTTTTTTCAGCACAATGGTTGCATCATGTCCTGCTTCCTGTGCTACTCTGAAGAAGAAGTTTCAAGTTGTGAGAGTGAAGAGAATATCCTGCTGTGAAGCTCCTCTATGGAAAGCAACAGCAAAGAAATACAGACCTAATTTGACGTCTACATCAAACAAAATATTATTTGCCTTTACAGAACATCAGAAAAGAAGAAGAAAACAATTGTATTATAAGGCATAGCTGTCAATTTTACAGATTTTTTTTGTTTTTGGTACTATGACATTTGTCATAGTAAAATGGCTTTTCCACATTGCTGATGGCAGTGAAAGATGCCTCGCACATTAAAATAATGCATGTGATTTTGTATAGCTTTTCATTTTAGACAAGTAAAGGACAAAAATACATTATTAAACCCTGATCTTTGAGGAAGAAAATTGCTTTAAATACAAATTAAACATATCTTTAAAATCAACCTCGGGAGCAACCGTAGAGGATAAATGTGTTGTGATGAGTAATATGTGCTTTGGAGTGAGAAGGGCAGCGAATGAATGCGCCCTGCGCATAGCCTCAGATAGTTTTTTATGCATTCAAGCAATGAGGAATGTTAACTACCTGAATATACTCTATGACCAGGTTTTCCATCAAATAGATTTTATCTTCCCTCATGGCCATGGTCGTGTTCCAAGACGACAATGCCAGAATTCATCGGGCGTCAGATTGTGAAAGAGTGGTTCATGAAGCATGAGACATAATTTTCACACACAGATCGGCCCCTACCAGGAACATTTGTGATGTGCTACAGGAAATCTTGAACAACAGACTGACTTATTCCAAAGATATATTTCTCTGAAAAAAATATTACTTATGTCTAATAATCTACACATTTCTTCAGCTACCCTGTAATTTTCAGATAGCCTTCATTTTCCAGAGGACATCTATTGAAAGCTGTGGTGAAGTCAAATAAGTTGAATATTATGTGACTTTATACATGCACAATTAATAACTTGTCTTCAGTATTTAAGAGACCCTTTTACATTAGTTTTGTCTCACAATCAGATGCAAGAAATGTATCATGCCACCCAGTTTAAGAAAATACGTTCTGTGTTGTGGTGAAACAGTCAGAAAGTGGATGTGGATTGAAGCCAGGGTATCACATTTGGTGATTATGGAAGGAGAAAACTGTAGCATAAATTACCTATTAGATATTAAGACCAGAGTTGAGTAGTACAGGTACAGTTGTGAAGTTTCATTTACTTGAGTAACTTCTTGAAAAAAGTTCTACTTTTGATTAATTTGCATCTTTAAAAAATCGTTTAAACTAATATGTTAAATAGATGGATTACACAGAGAGTGATACATCTATGGTTTATTTCTCTGAAGAATAATGAAAACCAGATATATCTCAAAATTACAGGTTTATCGGATGAAAAAGTGGGAAGTCTTATTTTACTCGTACCAAACTACACATCAAAACTACACATCTAAACGATAAAATGTCAGAACCACTGGTGAGGATTAATCTGTGCTCAAAACAAAGACATTTGATTAAGCACAAACGGGTGTGCGATTCAGGTGCGACCAGGTAGACCAAGGAGTTGTGAGGTTATACACTTTCAGGCCACCACAGACGAACAGCTCATTATTTAATTGCAATCCTTTAATGTCATTGTACGCCGCTACTGGGGCCACAGTTCATGGTTTTTGTGACGGTGGAAATTAAAGCTAAATGTATTCATCTGCTTGATGTGTGATCGCAGGATGTGGATTGTCTGTTCAGCTTGTTCAATGTAATGCAACTGAATATGTCATTATTATCATTTAAAAGTTGATGGGTGAAAATTATCATGACTACTTTTTTGATGCCGTCTGTCAAAATGACTGACATAGAAAAAAACCAGAAACACTTTCGTGAAAATACGGTTTTCATTTTCTGTCAGCCATAATCAGCAAAACTGAGACTTACACTTCATATATGTCGTCCAATGTAACAAGTCTATAAACCCTATAATTTTTGCATTTTTAACTGTTTTGCGTAAATAAACACATTTTTCAATCACATCCTAATTTATTCAGGTGAGCCTGTACTTGTTGAGACCTTTTCTAATTTCTGTTTTCTTTTAGCTTATGTTTGCCATAACTTGTAATGGTGCATTTCGAAATGAAGCAATAAAAGCCGAGCCAAAAATAATGTTGATGAATGAAATTTAGTCCCAGCCACCGTCTCCAAAACCTTATTGGGCTTTAATATAAGAACTGTGAAACCACTGTCCTGAGTCTCCTACGCTTTTCTAATTTATAATGTCGGGAATACTTTTTTTTTTTTCTTTTTCTCACTCCCTCTTACTTTGAGTTATACTGCATCTCAGTTTTTTTTTCTCCAAGCTTCAAAACCAGTGTCTCATGTTTATTTTTAGGGACATAAACAAGGGGAAAGCTTTAAGCGCTGAGATGAAAACAACTAGCCATAAAGTGCTCAGAGAATGAATAAACCATCCTCAATCTAATCCGTGGCTTGTCATGGAAGTTTGAGAGAACTGACTGAAACCCCCAAATCCCATTAAGTCTTTGTCGGGAAAATGGCTGACATTTTGTGGTCTAATTAACAATTTTCTGCAGTGAATTGGTGAATGGTTAATAATAATTACCAGCTGGCATGGGAGGTTGGAAGTGGCTGGTCGTCTACTTTCCCTCCACTTTTATCGCACATGCGAAACCCTCGGCTCAGGGCAAAAAGTGATAAATCTAATACCCCCCTGATGCATAGTTATTCACATAACGGCTATGTTTCATTTTTCTCTAAACTTAAATTATTCAAATTGTACAAAGTGTCACTGTATACTGCGCATAAATTAGATTAATGCAGCCATTAATTTATCAGTTGTTATCATAATCAGCCCCTTTTTTTAACCACGTTGCGCTGTGTGGCTGTGGCGGCGGCTTTGTTTGTGTAGCTGTTCGTGCAATCATGCAGTCCCTCTGTTTCCTGCTCATTTGCATTTTCTCCAAATGTCTCCAAGCAACAAAGTATGAGAGGAGGGGCTGGATGGGCCTCAAACATCTCACCAACACCCCCTTGGATGCTCTTTTCTCTCATGTCCATCCCTCCACCAGTTCTTGCTCCCACTCTGCTGTCAGAGCACATCCTTAGAAACCACCCGGGTGTCACCATACTTCTTCCTCCAAAGACACAGGGAGGGCAGACACTCTTTTAATCATCTTTTCTCGCCTCTATACTTCTTCTCGGCGGTCAGAATAACAAAAGCTGTCACACAGAGTCATGTCGTCTCCCAGTGATCATAACGGATAATTACCCTCCCCCCGGGACTCCAGTCCAGCCTCGTCTCTCCCGCAAGCACAGTTTCGCTGCGAGTCCACGGCACTTGTGAAATGGCTGTGTCTCGGTAACAAGCTCTGGGTGGCAGTGATTCAGTCAGAGATAGAGCCAAGTCAGGCCAAGTAAAAGTATATCAGCCTTCAACCCTTATTCACCGTTTTTCAATAAAAAAACTCTTTCTCTTCTCCCACAGAAGATTTATAAATCAGTGGGACAGAGTGAATGTCAGAAATTGTTCAGAGGAGTCGTTTTTCAAGTGGGACAGCAGTCTGTCCAGCCGACAGACGAGTCTCGCCAAAAGGGGGCAGTGTTGGTGTTTTAGAAAGACAGACTGGCTCGATGTACCGACGGTGCTGCAGTGCGTGAGGCAGTGAGCAACTGAATCAGGGAGTGAATGAGTGAATGGGTTATTGAGTGAAGGACGAGGACAGATAACATGCTTGCTGACTGACAGAGGGAAGCTACCGCGATCAGCATTGATCGCTGCCACACAGACCAACAGCCTCAGTCAGTGGTGGATCCACCATCCTCCAAGGCACAGTCAGGTGCTAGATTATCAGACTGCGTGATTCCATCTCGAGCAAAAATTTTATCTGATACAATGCAAAGTGTTGGTTCTTCAACTGCCATGCAGCATTTAACCAGGAGAAGCAGCAGCAGCAGCAGTTCCCTTATCCTCGAAGAGAAACCTTGCAAAACTTTCAGCGTGCTGGAAAATGTGGAGAGACTGAATATTTTCTGTCATTTAGAATAAGGCTGAAGACATTTTAGAAGCACAGGTTTATCCACGTAAATGCATTAAAATGATGCAGATTGAGTTATGAATTTTGGGATTAAGGGTGCTTTGAATAATCTCAGCAGCCCTTGAATTTTTTTTTTTTTTTTACTATCTATAAAACATACTTTTTAACTCCAACGTATTATTAGACAGTGGATAATTGTGAAGGGAAAGGAAAGAGGTATGTGGTTGTCAAATTTCTTGTTCAAAGAAAATTCTGAGAAGTCTGGCATACAAATGTGTTTAGCCCATTTTTACTCTTTGAGGCCTAAATAAAGTCCAGTTCAACACAATTCCCTTTAGAAGTCCACTGACAGCATAAGGAGACATTATACTGGCAACATTATGGGCCGTAAATGCTTTTCATTTAGATGGGACACGAGATTTGGCCACAGTTCATAGCAAGGAACTCTGTTTGAGTCAACGAAAGATTGAACACCATGGCCCTTCCAGAAGGTCAGACCTAAACGTACAGTAAGTGGAATGATGCAATGTTTTAGATCAATGCATGTTCATGTGCTAAAATAGCTTCGTCAAAGTCACATATCAGTCTAACTGAGAATTTAGAGCAAATCTTGGAAATAGGCTTTTTTCAGTAGAAACATACACCATCTGACTTAAATCTGGAAGCTAATAAATCAGGAGACTGAATATGTACAGCACTCAAGTTTTCCATCGTTTTCAACGGTAATTTAAAAACCTTTTTAAATCATAGGTCGTCTAATTTTAAGTTCACATTATGATGAGTCAGTCGTGATGTGTAACTTTTTCATCATCTGTGCTGCAGTTGGAACATAATTTCCTCCTCTGTTTCAGCTAATCTCCCGTTTCTTAAAATAGTGACGTCTGAGAACAGCTCCGCTCTCTCGTCTGCACGTCTCTTCCTGCTCTGCGTTGCGCTGTTGCGCTCGGAGCACCGGAAGATCCCCGAAATTATTTTGCTGTTGTCGACAAAACAACACAGCAAAGCGTCATGAAGTTATTCGTGACAGAAGCAACACGAAACTGCTATGATCGAATAAAAAGCACGAGCAACAAGAAACAGAAAGACATTAAAGACGTGACGCCATGTTCTGTTCATTACATCCTGGTTTAATCAGTCATCCCTAATAAAAACATTTTGAACTCATTTATTAACTCAGTACATTTACTTAACAAATAACTAATAGTGTTTAATTCACAGCAACCTTATGATTAATAAGATAAAAATATTTAATCATTTGACAGCATATATATATATATATATATATATATATATATATATATATATATATATATATATATATATATATATATATATATATATATATATATATATAAAATAAAAGGTCAGCTTGCAGTTTCCCCTCCTTAACCAAAAGGCTACACTGAGTCACTTGTGTGAAAAATTACAGGAGCCTTCAGACTCATTTTACACAGCTTTGTCTACTTAAACTAAATCTTCCAAGATCACGTGGAATCACAGAGGGGCGAGAAATCAGAGACAACCTTATGACAAATGAAGCTATTTCAAACCCTCCCTGTCTCCTCCTCTCCGCTTCTTTCTCATCTTTGCTGACATTCCTTGTACCTACATAGGTACGGGACATAGTGAAATCACCTCAGAAAAGCAATTCACTCCTCCTTGCGCCTGCACTTTTGGTTTCAGGTTCGCAATTTGTAAACCGCAGAGAAAAGCCCCCCCGCAAAAATCTCCACACCCAGTCCACAGACATGCTATTTAAGATCAGTAAACACCAGCATGAGAGCGGGGTTGCCTCCTAAAATATTGCATGTCCACTTTTCTCCCCCTCTCCTTCAGCATGCTCTACGTCTTTGGATGAGAAGGGGAGGTGAGGAAAGAAATGTTTCAAGTGAAATCTATAATTGAGATCCCTCATCCTACTCCTCCCCTGGTGTGGCCAATTGGTATTCTGCAGGATCTTCCGGCCCCCTATGGCGTTCCCAATCTCCAGCTAGGAAGGCAAGAATAGAGAGCTACTAAGCCCCTGGATGGAGAATGCCTAGCTGTGGATTAATGGGCAGGAGAACAAATGAAGTCCAGAAGAGGGTTTACATCTATCAATATAAAGTAGCAGATTAGGTATGGAGTTGGCTGTGTCTCTGTTTTCAGTAGTCAAGCGACTTGACACCATTACTACATCTTCAGAACTAGCAAAGCATAGACAAAGTAGAGCGGGATTAATTAAGACAGCCAGAGCACAAGCTGTTTTCAGTCAGAATAACATCTTAATGTTAGTGTTGCTCAATGCATGATGCAGAGTACCTGGAAAAAGTTTTCACACCCTTTTTTTTTTTTTCACAATATCTCAACTTTTGCTAATTTGATACAATAAAAAAATATATATATCACAAAATTATTTCTATTTGTTTTATATTTCAATCTGAAAAGTGTGGTGTACATTTATATTCAGCGCTCTTGAGTGTTTGAAGAGCCACCCATCCCATGTATTTTGTGCTTCTTTTCTATGCAAAAAAAAATAAAAAATACTCAAGATTTGTTCAGACTGAGTGGAGGGATTTTTTGACCTTGTTGCATATTATCTATTGGAGAATTGGGACCTTTATAAATGAACTGAACTGAATTTGAATTAAATTAATCTTCAGGGTTATTGGGACATTGTTTCAAGTGACACAGAAATATATGTGCTTCACTCATTGTCACAGTAACTTGATGGAGCTCTAACTCAGTTACCTTAGGTTTTAGATTTTTTTGAAAAAGAATTACAGACTTTTTCAAAATGTGTGCTTACTAATAATCAGGAATTCATTTGTGTATTTTTTAAATAATTATAAAACAGAATGCAAACAAAAGAACAATCCAGCCACTGATAGCAGTGAGTGAAGTTTCCCTGGACGTTGTTTTAAACCTGTTTTTATATCTAGATATTTTCAGTCTATAGTTCAAGTATTTAGTCATCTTTATGTTTTTATTTCTTGTTTGGACAACTATTAGTAACAATATTCTTTTTGTTTTGTACCTTGCAGTTCCAGTTTCTGTTAACAGTTTCAGGACTCCTACATTTATATTTTTCCCGTTTGAACCGTTTGCCCTGTCATGGGTAAACAAAGTTGTTTTGTTCATTAATTTTTCCATCTCTTGGTTGAAGCTTGCATGGGAAGTTTCCTCATTTGCAACCCTGAAACAAACAGCTGGGGATACAACGGAGCTCAGAGGTTTAGAAATGTGAGAAGGAAGCATTTTTGCTCATACTATATTAGCCCACGTTAGCAGTCATGCGATGTGACAAACTCCGCTATTTAGGCTTTAAACCTCAGCTTCACATTTTTTTTGTGTTTTAGAAATGCAATGCTCAACAACATTATCTGAAAAATGATGGGTAAAAGTGAGGAATGCAAAAGTGTTAGCTTACGGAGAACTCTGGCCTGCTTGGTACATCAGTCCACAGGTTAAAGCTCTAAGCTTGAGGCAGTTTTTGATTTGGGTCATATAGCTCACCACCCAGGGCGCTATTCTATTGAAGGAGGGCATAAGTATTGGAAAAATATTATCTGTCAGTTCCACCGAATTGCTTGTTTCCATGTCTAGTCAATATGGGCACCCCCTTGTTTTATGTACCAGAGAGCAACGTAATGTTATTCCCATTCAACAACAAACCTGGAATTGATTCATAGCTTCTTATTGATGTCAGTCTAAAGGGACGCATCACAGTATTTGTAAAAGAACCCGGATGTCATTTGATTATCTCTTGAGGTAAATCTGAAACACTGAGATTGGCCAGACTGGAATTGGATTACTTTACTGAACATTGGCTGAAACACAATTTGAGGAAACTTGGGTTTTATCTGTGGCATTGTGAGGAGAGCATCAGGAAAATCCTACACTGAGTCAAATGTAGACAGACATAACAGACAAAAGGGACGATTCACAACAAACTTAACTATTTATAGCTGTTCTCCACTGCTTTATGACGGGTATCTGGTTGTAAGGTGTAAACATCAAATTTTAAATCCTTTCAAAAAGACAAGTAAAGTGTACATCAGTAATAAAAAACAACAAATTTTGACCAAATAAAATTAGTTTTTTGTTTTTTTAGACAGGGTAAGAAACAGAAAGGCTGGCTGCTTATATAAATAAGAAATTAATAACTATTTCAATTTATTTTGTGTGAACGGCATAAAAGGGCTGTTGACATTAGGTAATGTTGGTGGGATTCTTTAAAAACATTGAAAAAAAGGATTTATCCAGCTACTTTGGTTGGTTTCTGTTTCTATGTAGAATAGCCTTAGTTTTAATAACAAACTTAATTATACTCCAGAGAAAACCAGAGTAAAGTAACAAAAATTGGCTTACTCCATCTTGAGACAGGAAAAGCAGAAACTTTTTTTTCTTGAAGCAAATATAATTTGACAAAATATCACAGTTTCCTGCCTTTCTGCTTCCTTGTGTTTATAGCTGCAAGCCTTGAAAATGCTTTTTTTTTTTTTTTTTTTAACCTTTCAGGTGCTTTTAGAAGCTTCACCCTCTGTGCCCATCTCAGGCAACCTTGGTCGATCCTGTAATGAATTTAGCCGGCAGCAATAACGGTGCCAATCAATAGCAATCCGTGGTATGTCATTGACAGGTTAGACACTGTAATGTTTGGCCATGGCGGCGAGTCAAAGAAATCAAAGGAAGGCAAGCTGTTGTTATTCAGCACTTCTGACAAGTAGGTATACACTGGAAACCTCACCCCTACTGGCATCTACAAAAAACATAAAAATATCAATACAGATATAATGCATTGATCATCCACAAATAGGCTTTTTAATGCCATACGAAGGCCTTTAAAGTTCCTTTCTGAGCACGCACCGTAACTCCACATCCTACCTGTAAAAAGTAAGTCTGACTTGGAAAAAAATGAATCAAACACGGTCAACCTTTACAAATAAATATTTTCTTGCCAAAAAGATTCCTGCCATACTGATTATTCAATGCATTTGATTGAGATGTTTTATCGAGAAGCCACAGTAGCAATCATTACTGCAATTATAATTACCAGCAAGCTTGTGTATATTCTCAGTCATCCAAGCAAATGCTCCAGTAGAAAGAAACTGGATGTCTTTTCTTCTTTCTTGGAGACGTTTCACCTCTCATCCAAAAGACTTCTTCATCTCTGAACATGGCTGGACATAACGGGCTTATAAATTGGAGCAAGTGTGTTGCTGCGTCGTTCGTACTACAACTTCTAAGCCTGTTTCTTCCAATCTTTTCAAGAACTGAAGAAACAAGAAAAAAAAAGTCTGGCTTTCCTCTACTTAAGCACTTAGAATTATCAGCAAGCTTGCCGTTTGGGCAGACCTAATTTTTAAACAAGGATATAAAATAACGCTCTGCTAAGATACAAATGGTCAGAGAGAGAGGCTGGACAACACACGCTTAATAGCAAAGTGGATATATCTTCTCCACTCATTCCCTGGTCAGTCCCTCCATAACAGAGCCATTAGACACATTTGCAAGGTTGGTTATGTCATGTTTCTTTTACAAAGCAATACCCTCCAGCCAGGGGACTCCAGGGGATTGAGATTTTACTTCCCTTTGTCATTTGTATGTGTCGAGCCACCCACTGAGGCAAATTGCAATTCTACATCCCATAAGGTCAGCGCTGGCACTTCCTCTTTGTTTCTTTTTCTTTGGGAGGAGGACGACACTCAATAAGGACAGATTGGTAAAATGTAGAAGCAGTGCTTTAATTCCCGTTAGATAGTTGGCCAAACAAAGATCTGCTCTTAAGTTTAAAAGTGCGGAATAAAAGGAAAGCAATTATTGAATTGCCTTTATTATCCATATCTTTTACCTGATTTTATTGTGATATTGTAAAATAGACACTGTAACAACATGTTTTGTTTTAAGCTACACATAGAGATTTCTCAAAACTCTCCAGATTCACTCTTCTGGCTCAGTTTGTCGGAGGAGTAGAAGCTGCCTAGCCTGGCCATTGTCACACTGGCCAATCAGCGAACGGAATGGAGGAGTTGTGAACAATGGTCCTAGTTTTCTGCGCTGTTTTAAAATTTTAGTCTACATGTCGCTTTAACATTCAGTGCATATTGGGCACACTTCCAAATATTGGATTAACACCAACATTCACCAAATTTGACCTTTTCACAGCGAAGGATGATGGTTTGCAGCGCAGGCAATTTCCGGTAAGCATCATAGTGCTGCAAAACATGTCGCTAAGGTTTGGCCTTAGCGACAGAGTAAAATTTAAAGTGCATATCATGCTTCTAAATCCTTCCTTTTTACACTTTTTAAAGCATGATTCTGTTCTTTTACTATCAGCAGGACTGGTTTAGTCGTCGAAGGGATCTCAGTTTGGAGAAACAGGGATTAGTTCTGACTGGATAGTCGAGCTGATTGCTCATGAGAGAGAGAACAGTTCTAAGAACAGCTCGAATGTAAAACTGTAGCAGTTGTTGCAAATGTTATTATTAACATATTGTCAAATTTTATCATTAAATTCATAAAGGTCTATCCCTAGGGAAAGTAAATGCTGTGTTGTTCCATGATCAGTTAATAATAGTCCCGCATTTAAAGCTCTGTCACAAGTTTAAAAAAATATATATATATAAAAATTTTGCCACATATGGTGCTGCATCTAAACATATATTGCAATTGGTTAAAATGTGGGGAATAAATGTTACAGTGCATGTGGTATGTGTTAAGGGTGTTAAATTCACTGTGGTCTGTTCATATAATTAGTTAAATTATTTGGAAAATAGGTATGTCCTACTGTCACCACATCTCAAGAGTTTCATTAATCCATCAAAAGATTTACAGAACTGGTTTTAAAGGCTTGAAACGGCCTGCTTCCCTTGGTCCAATATTGGTACTACTAGAATATTTACTGCTGGTGAACTGCATGTGAAACAGTCAGCACACAGTATACAATTCACTATTTGAAGTAAGACTAAAAGTAGACATAAAATATGCAATAGGCCATGTCTATCTTCAAAACAAAAATTGTATAAGGAAAAAAAACAAAGTGTTACTAAGGGTCTGAAAAGTTGCTAAATATAGTGGCTAAGTGGATAAGTTAGCAAGTTAGCAATAGTGCTTTTATCACAGCCTTGTTTAACCTTTCCGCTCATCCTCACCGTTGGCCGTTTCTCTGTGTCTTGGCTCCACCCACTTTGGTGGAATTTTGCACAATTTGTGAGTTTTGTCGTGCAACGGTAAAAAGAGCAACAGAGACAGAAAAATCCCCATAGACTCCCTGCAGTGATGTTAATTGACATGTCATTGAACACAGTGCTGCTCACCTTCTCTGGGAGAGGGATGAGGAGGAGTGACACTGGTATTGGGAGTTGGGGCTGCTGCTGACTGACTCGTCTGTTGCTGTTAAACGTGGTAAAAGGTGCAGTTAAGTTAAAGCTGCAATATGTGACTTTTATAAAGAATGTGTTTTTTAGCTGTCACCAGGTCGTGATAGCATGTTATGAGACAGATAATTTTTGGAAAGATTGATCTCCTCAGCCTCCTCTTTGAACTATTATTCCAGTCTGAAGAAATGCACCACTCCCAACCAAAAACAATCAACCAGAGCCAGCAGGAAGGTCTACATGCTGCCAATCAATGCTGCTAAATTGCTAATGGCGGAGAAACAACTTACTATTACAAGAAAACTGTTTATCTGCCGTCATCGGTGGTCATGCTAACTAGACTGAGCATTCAACATGCTATAGCTGCAGCGAACCAAAGAGCAAAGCAGTCAGAGGGAGGGAGGATGGATTCAGCTAAATTGAATTCAGTTTAACTATCTGTCTGTCTACCAATCTATCTCGCATTTAATGCCTTTCCACTACCATTTTGAATCACTGAAAAAACTTGTTCTGTACATGTACTTAAACCATGACTATATTTTTTTCTTGTAGTTATTTCCATGAATGAAGGGAATAAATATATCTACTATGCTCAAATCCAGTGTTCTCAACTATGGGCACATTGACACTTTGAAAATATAATAGATATGACGCCTGAGATCGACATGATCTCCTGGTCGGAGATATTTTCTGGAGTCATTGCGATAGATTATGGGTAGATTGTAGAAGCTAGTGTTTAAATCATTTATCATCATGTTTGTTTCATACCCATCAAAGTGGGTATGAAACAAATCTTCTAGTGTGCACAAAGTGCATGATCAGGAAAAAAAAAAAAACGTCCAAGGGTGTACAGCAGAATTTAATACCAGAAACAAATCCGAAATGCTGAAGGGGTAAATTGATCAGCAATCCAGCTGGAGCTGCTCCAATGGTTTGTCATGGCAATTTGAATAAATCTTCATCAGTGTACACAGAACACATGCAAAGCATACCACACGGTGGAGGAACATCGGCATCAGATGATTGCTCTGAAGTAGCAATGTTGTCAATTCCAGCAGTAGCAAAGCACATTATCAGATGTGCAGAGAGGCAAAGTTGTAGCATTATATTAACACTTGATCAAGGGTGATATATTCCTATCCAATTAAACTATTTGGTGTTCGTTTAGAAAATGACACTACAAAGTTAAATACCCTGAATTACTTTTGCATGTTAGTTTTTTTTATTATTATTATTGAGGCCAGATTGACTCCATGTACACAAACCCTTTTTATCCAAGAAAAAAAAAAAGGACTTCAGAGCAAGCACTCTTGATTCTCTCCTGTGAAGGCAGTTTAGGCTTTTGATTTAGGTGTGTGAGACCAAGTAGACTTTGAAAAGCTGGAAACACAAGAACTTCAGGACTAGAGTTTGAAACCTCTAACTCAGAGGGTTTTTTTTTTATTTTATTTATTTTTTTACTGCAGATAAAAGTAACCCCACAAAAAATACTAACTATGAGTTGGAGCGATTTGACAAGTAACATTAGTTACTCTGATCCTGCTTTGTTTAATTCATTATTTAGAGACACAGACAGATCAGTCACCCACTAACGTGTGCATCAGTATTTCTTTGAAATACCCTGTAAAACAAAGTTTTTACGTAAAACCTAATTAACGATTCTGTTTAACAATTCACACTCCATTTTAAAGCAGAAATGAAACCTTTGTAGCGTAGCCAAATGTTAGACAAAATACACACAATATCAATGTCAGCCATTTTGAAGCACATTAGAGCTTAAAATGTTGATACATAAAAGAAACTGCAGTATAAAGATCCAACTTGGGGGAACATTTAAATGGGGAAAAAAAAGTCTCAACTAGATGTGGTTGTCTGGTGAAGTCTGCTAAATGATATTAGCAATAGGTGTGCTACCATTTTTGTAAGTCATTGACTTAAATTAATTTTTTACCACTGGACTGTTGTTGGTGTTCAGAAACCAATATTCTGGCATTCTGCCGAAAGGTCAGACCTGTCCCCTGAAAACCAGGTCACACACCTCTCTCACCTTCTTTTTATGACAGTATTCTGCGTCTGCTTTTATGTCTCCTTTGGCAGTCTCATTTTTTGTCATTTATTCCCTCTGTTCCCTCTTCAATTTTCTTTTCTTTGTAACTCCCTCTCACACTTTCCAACTTTCTCCACTGGTGGGGGAGGCAAGAATGCAGGTGGCAGATGGCTGGGATGTTTTGTGTCTCAGAGGGATCGCGCTCATCTGATTCCCCCACCTCTCTTCCTGCCAGGAGGTCAGTAAGGTGGCCTGAAGAGTAATTGGCAACTGGCAGGGATGGAGCTGACACAAGGGATGTTCAGGGTGGCATTAATTGACAATTGTAAATAACAAATGGAGCCGACAATTCAAATTACCTGTCCACATGATTCCCCCTCATTAATTGTGTCCTGAAACGTGACCCAACATAACAATTTCAGGATTGAGAGTCTTCTCTCCCAGCTAACAAAAACCTGAATGTGGTAGGGGGAAAGGAGAAAAAGGAAGAAGACACGAGTAAGAAAAGAAAAGAATAAGAGTGAGAGAAACACATGAAGGAGCAGATTGTTAATATCAGTCGTTTCATCCGGCCAATTGTGAAATAAATGGCAATGGGCCTTGCAGTAACATGGTGCAACACGGTGCGGCATCTAATGGGACGAGCAGCTCTCCACCAGCAGACACCTAATGAAGTGCAACGTCGTTTTTCACCCGGCGACCACAACGATGTCAAGGTGCTGAAAACTTTTGTAAAACAACGGTCGACTGGACGTCACCTGCTCGGTTAACGGGGCATGCGGAAAAGTCAGACGGCGAGCTTACAAAGAGGGTCACTTTGGAAAAATCAGACATCAATACCATCAATTGACCTTCTGTTGACCATGAAAAAAAAAAAAAAAAAAAAAGACACCCATGCTCCTCTGTTCAGTAATGTTTGACCAAACACCCACAGGACAACGCGACTCAGATGGGAGGTGCAGAAGACGTCCTTGTCGAACATTGTGCACTGGGACATGTTTTTATTATTACAGGTCTGGAGGCATTCATGCACCAGAACACAACGCATGTTTTACAGGGAGGGCTTTTGACTGATGATGGGGGGAAGCTGCAGAATGGCTGCAGTGGCATTTGATTTACTGGCTTCTCACTACACGGTAATGAGGAGTAATTCTGTCTTGACACCACAACATCTCCCTTTCCTCCATTCTTATCCTTCTTTTACTTTACCTTTCGCCTGTGGCAAACCCCCTCCTTTAGTGTTGTTTGTCACCGTTTTAGGACATCCTCCCCAGTTAAACTGCTCCTTCCCGGGGCGAGAAAAAGCCTGGCATGTGTCTCATTAACCAAACAGATTCTGTATGCGTCTTCTTTATCAGACTATTGAGAAAAAGACATGCAAATAAGAGAGAGAAAAAAAAATGTTGCTTCTCTTGAGAAACCTCTGCCGAGGAGATTAAAGATAACTCAAGAGGATTTATTTTTCATGGAATTACTTTATTTTATTTGGTGCGAGTTCAAAAGCCAAGCAAATAATTTGTTGGAAAAAGGTGTATATTATACATTCAGTGTAAATCTTAATTAAAAACATTCTAGCAAACAAATTTAAATGTATTCATTCACTTGGAGCAGTCGAGAGCTTTTAAATGTCCCTGAATTGTCCTCCAAAGAAAACAATATATCAAGTCATAGGTGATGGAGTCTAGTTATCTATTTCTTAATTTGTCCATCAACAAAAATGCACAGAAACGTCTGCATAAAATCTTGATCAATTTTGGCTTTCATCGCCATGCAAAAGTGCTCACAAACAGAAGGTTATTGTTGTTTCACACAGGTCACAGGGGATGCAGGTGGGTCAAGGTGCTCTAGTTAGACTAGATCAAACTTGAACATTTTGGCCAACGTGCAAAATGTTACGTAACCAACACCTCACATGCTCGCATGGAAACATGACGTTGGCTGCTTTTTGTTACTCCGAAGCTGCATTGACAGAGATCCTGGGATCATAAACAAAGTGACAATCCATGAAGACAACACAGTAGAGTTTGCAGAAGACTTGAGACCAGGGCAGAAACTCACAGTCCTGCATTAGAACAACTTTGAACTAACGGCTACGATACACAATAACGATTTAGAACGTCCCAGTCATAGGCATTACCTAAATCTAAGAATCTTTGGTAATACTTTAAAATTATTGTTCGACACGTTTGTGTTGTTCTGTCACCTAAAGGTTTCAACATCATTGATACTGAATGGTAAATTCCCTGTACTTGTATTGCGCTTTATCTAGTCCAGAGGACCTCAAAGCACTTCACAATACATTCAGTCATTCGCCCATTAGCCACAGCTGCCCTGGGGTAGATTGACAAAAGTGAAACTGCCGTACAATCGGCACCACCACGCTTCCAGACCACCACCGACAGGAAAGGCAGGTGAAGTGTCTTGACTGAGGACACAAAAACTGAGACGTATGGAGAAGGGGTTCAAACCAGCAACCCACCAGTTGCACTATGAACTCTTGCCTTCTCAGCTACCGTTGCCCTTTTGAACTGCCAAATCTGGCCTGAGGGCATGAAGGTAAAAAAAAACTCTACAAAAACGCGTCTTTGTGCACCTGGGATGCAGCAGTCTGTCACTCAAGGTGCTCTCCAGTTCAGCAACAGCTTCATGCATGTATTGAGAGACATTGTCCATCAGTGATGTTATTTTAGCTAGAGTCTTTCCGTCTCCCACCCCCTGAACACGGCCACGGGGGCATTAAGCGCAGAGCTGGCCCTTCCTCACAGATTTTGTTAAAATCTGGTGGAGTGTGCCGAAAATGCATTCTTCAGCAAGCTTCTTCAAGTCAGACAGAGTCACATTCAGTTAAATGCAATGTTGAGATCTTTACTCTTTTAAAGTTGAGAGTGAAACTTTTTTTTTTTTTTAAATGAGACTGCTTAATCTGATTAAATGTTATATGATGGAATATGCAGAAAGAATAGAATTAATCATTACATTACTTGAAAATAGCTAATCAGTCAAGTATCTGGATTATTTTCTTGAAAAAGTAGTCAGTAATTAGTAACCAATCACTGTTTCCAAGTAACTTGACCGATACTGGTGTTTTTTAAGGAACATTTTGTAAATCATGTCTTAAACGGGTGGGTGTTTAAGACACCCACCCGTGTCTTAATAATTTATTTGCAAAATAAATTATAAATTTTGCAAATAAATTATTTGAGCTCTCAAATAATGTTATTGACAAACATATCTGGAGAGTTGCTTTGAATCATTCATGTATATCTATGCTAGAGGATTCCTTTGTATCAGTTGATTACTCCGATACAATCACCTGATTGTATCAATCTCCACCTTGGAGATTCAGTCTTTAGCCGAGCATCAGATATGGCTATGAGACAAAGTCTATTTTTTTATTTTATTTCTGGTATGTGCAACATTTTCATAACAGCTGCAGGAAAGTAATATTGTTACTTGATTGTGCTATAAAATGGCACTATGTGCCTGGTAAATACATAATATCCCCCCTTTAAGTAACAATTTAAAACCATTAATGGTATTGTTCAAAAACATTCTCTGTAGGCATTATTTTTCTCAGTTTTCCAACATTGTGAATAGTGTTGTTACTGAATTAAACCATTCATGGCCATTTTGCACAGTGAGAGCTCCACATGACATCTGCTTGATTGGCCTGTGCTGAGCGAGCAGGGATTGAACGGAGGTTACACAGAACGGTGAGCTGCGACAACTTGACTTGGAGGGCGACTCAAGCGTTGTTCTACAGGCTACGGCTTGGTACAGAATTACAAGCTTGTTGGTTCAAAAAGACCATTTGTACATTCAAAGGCTTCGCTCTTCAGTTGTCCTTCGTTTATGATCCGTTTCTTGTTTACGATCAGGACAAGAGAAGAAGAATTACGAGTCCCTCTGTCACAATTTGCTACAACCTAAATTACAGCAACTTATATGTAACTTTTTTTTTTTCAAACAGGATAGTAAAAGGTGGGATATAAAAAGATATTCTTTGTTACATTATTAATGTTCAATATCATTTTTTTGCGTAATTTATATTTCAAAAGATTTTGAAGCCATTGCAGCTTAAAAGTTCATTTTAGTGCACATTTGCTTCGCTTTCAGTAAATTTTTATCTCATCTTCTCCAGTACCTCCACTTTATGCATGATCTTATCACATCCACTCTGCACATTTCTTGGGGGGTCAGAATACATGACATTGCTTTCACCTTGTTGGTCCTATTCAGCCACATTCAGATTTTCATTTTCCACAGAGGGCCACATGATGTCAAAAAAAAAAGATAGCGGCAGCACTATTAGAGCAGTTCTTCCCTTACACAGATGATCTGAAGACATGTTTGTGATTGGAAAAGAAGTGTTGTTAAAGCATCAACATGAAACCGCATCCAGCTCCAAGGCCTGACAGTGCGGCAAAGCGAAGAGACGGGTAAACATGAAAGTAAGGACAGAAACAAACACACTCGCAGATTTATTAGTGGTGGCCTTATAATGTAGGGTCATGATAATAGCTGTCAGGTATGATCAGTCATCTGTCTGATAAACAAAGTTAATCAGAGACAACTCAAAGAGGAAGAGAGTTCAAAGAGAATGCAGAGTTAGTGTGTTGGAGGTGATTAATGAAGAGAGCTGCATCAGAGTTTAAGGCTTTGCTGCTGTTTTTTTTTTTTTTTTTTTTTGTTCTTCATATTGGTTTGCTTTCCCACTAGAGTGGAAGAGTCATCTGTAATTTCTCCTCTGCAGATAAATTTAAAATGGAAACAGACATAACTCTCTTCCTCTCTGTGTCTCTCTTTTCTTGTCCTTCTTGCACCCTCCCAGTTCCAAGTCTTAATTAGCCAGTGTGAAGGCAAACAAGCCAATTTCTGTTGAATGCATTTGCTAAAGAGTGCCATTTCAGACCAAGGTTTCCCAGGCCTTTTGTGAATCAAACTTCACTAAATTCTTTCTCCTTTCATGTCTGTGTTAGCTTCAATTTAATGCCTGCACACCTGCCTATTATCTTTATGGCGTGGCCAAGTGCAGGATGTGGAGAAACCTGGCCGCTCATTAAAACTCCACATTGTTACCCTGGGCAACTGCGAGACTCTCACTCTGAATAACACCAATGTGTTAAATTCATTTGCAGCTTTCATGGATGTATTATTTTGGATTAAAAAAAACCACACATACTAAATAAGTGCTATTAAAGTTGGCAATCCCTCTTGTAAAAAGAAGTATTTGTGTTTTAATTTCATATATTAACTCTGACCCCTAAGGGTACAGCCTAGCTCGAGATTTGAATATCAAGCGTCCATGCCTGGTCTCATTCAAAATACTTGGAAGAAAAAGAAAAAAAAAAACTTTACAAAATCAGAGTGTTTTAAAAATGGCTGTAGACAAGGCATATTTATTTGCATAGCACATTTCAACAACAAAATATTTGTATGTGCTTTATGTAATCAAAACGTAACACAACAAAAGCATTACACTACAGTGGCATAATAAAGAAAAGTAAGGAAAAGTTTCAAATGTTTTAGTTGATATGAATCAAAGGCAGTTCTAAACAAATACGTGTTTTGGCTTTGATTAAAAGGAACTCAGGGATTCAGCATTTTTACAGTTTTCTGGAAGTTTGTTCCAGCTTAGTGGACTGTAATTACAGTCAGAAAAATGGTTCCCAGGAGCGGGAGGCACGCCTCTAGGTATGTACAATTAAACTGAATGTGCTTAAGTTAGTAGACAGCAGTGTGTTTCATTGCACTAATAACTGTACAGTGGAATAATAATGCAGTAAGTTACTTGGGGTTTCTCTGCAGGACCTCTCAAAGAGCAAAGATACAAAGTTTAAAAAAAATAAATAAAAATAAAAACCTAAAATGAATGTATTCTTGGATGATGACTTCACAAAAAACAGGAAGGATTCAGACTAGCAAGGTCTGGCAGGAATTCATGGAAGTTCAAGGTCATCAGCTGACATTAGTAATCCATTTGGACGGATTCGGATGGTTTACCTAGCACTTTCATCTAGTCGGCCAGACATTTTACCCAAATGAAGACAAAATGACCCAGACAGAGCGCGAGTTCTAGCGGCAAATTGTAAGCAGGAACAATGATGACAATGATCACACAACTACTGTTGGTTTAATTTTTTCCTCTTGATTAGCTTCTTTGTAGGTTTGCCACGAGGAAATGCCATTTGCTGATTGTGTTGACTAAAATTACAGCTCTGATGAGAAAAATATAAATGATATGGCAATAGTGGACTTTAGTTGTCGATGGTGACAATGGCAGAGAGAGCCGGGGAGGTTCAGGGTTTAATCCAGGACAGTTGCATCACATATATATATATATATATATTATATATATATATATATATATATATATATATATATATATATATATATATGTATAGCATTGTTGATGTGGCCCATCAAAATTAGGTGTATGGTGCAAGTAATTTTATACATTTGAAACATTTCAGCATATGGCAGCATTGTATTTGTTTTCAATATATTTTAAACCCAAAGGCTAATACAACTATTATTGGTCTGAAAAGTAACTAGAATGGAAATAATAATTCATCAAGTTTGATGCATATGTAGTTCTAACTATGTGACCACCTAACAACTGTTGTTCACAGTGACAGTGCAAAGCATCTCTTATTCACCCAGCCACACTAAAAACATTCACACACACACACACACACACACGCACACACACACCCCCACACACACATGCACACACACACACACACACACACACACACTTATTAGTAGGCAACTTGGGTTTAAGTAAAACTTTTAATCGAACTCAGTTTTCCTAATGCAAGACGGCCATTCTTGCTATTGACCTGGGAGGATGTCTGTGCTGTGTTCCTGTGATGGACTGATGACCTGTTGAGAGTGTACCCTACCGCCTTCTATTTGGTACCAGCAACTCTGTGATCCTAGGATTAAACAGATTTGCTGGATGGCTACAACACTGGCATGTTGTCTCTAGGTAAACAAGGGATTATGATAGTTTCCAGAAGAAATAAATAAATGCGATTAATCAGTCAGGGCACATTCCTCCTCTGACCCTTGGTCCTGCTTGAATGTTAACACCTGTGTATACCTTACCAGTGACATTCATCAGGATTCACCTCTTAACTGGTCTGCAGAAATACATCTGCATATCCAATAAGTTTTTCTTATTTGTTTCAAGGTTTTTTTTTTTTTTTTCTTCCTTTGCAGCAATGAAACTTGGCAGCAAACTGTTCAGCTCCCTCTTTCGTAGGCTTTTTACCCTGAAAAATATTTAACATGTCCTTATCAAACACACTTTTCAACAAATTAAGTTGATGGGGTGCTTTGATGCCATTTTATGACTAGTTGTGATGATTTCTTTTTACAACACATTAGTAGCAAAAACAGAATCACTAGTTAGTACCAAACATGTCCCACCATTTAAAAAAAAAAAAGAAAATCTGTTATTGACTTTATTTTTTCATAAAGTCGTGGATCATTGAAGTAGTTTCATTCAGGTAGCATTCGTCAGAAAATGGACTGCATTATAAAATTAAAATAAAAAATGGTCTGAGTATGTTTTTTTAACTACTCTGCTTGCTGACACCAGATTTTGTTTTTTTTCTCAAAGTTGGAATTATACTCATTTGTGTAAAAGGCTTACCATATACATCCTGTGACATAACGCACAACACAAAATACGAATAAACATGCCTCACCTCACTGATCAGAAAGGCTTATATAAAATGCTAAAAAAAAAAGTCACTGGTGTATTTAAATCGATGTAGGCAATTTGGTTGTGCATTAGTTAATAAATCCACTGCTCCTGTGCTAAAGTGAAACCCAAGCGTTAAGTGTCACCCTCAGGTGGAACTGATTTTCTTATTTCTAACTGTGAAACACACCTCACACTGGCCTCAAAATAAATGCGTTATAAAAAGTGCTTTTTCAGCCCAAACATTTACCCCACATGCGGATCATTTTTTTTCTGATGCTGCCCTAGCTCTTCCTCATATCACTCAAATAGTAAATATTATATTAGTGAAAATTCGAGGATTTACATAGAAAACCCTGAGTTGGCTCTGTGTGAGGAAAGATAATCAAGTTTGCTCAGCTAAAATAAAGAAAGAAGAACCTCTAAAAATATTAGAATACCGTTAGTATTTTCTCCTCAAACATGACAAATTTTCCGAAACGCAATGAATTTGCATAATCCTTTATATATAAATCAACTTATGATTTAATTTATCCCTCCCACTCACCTTTTTTTTTTATTTGATTCCATCATATAAGTATGTCAAATATGAAATAAATGCAGCACATCTGAATGCAGCCTCCTTCCCTCCATATTTTATTTTTATTATTCTTCTACACGTGACTCACCTCACCATTTTTTACGGTCATTAAACAAGTTACATGCACAGGTCATGGGAGCTTTTCGCTCTGTCACTCTTTGCCATTCAGACAGCATTGTTTTATTACAGCTACTAGAGCGCATGCTAAAGGAGACTGCAGGGAGCAGTGCTTCCACCTTGTGTCTCCTTTGCTTGGTTCATGGGGAGCAGGTGAAGGTCAGTCTGAAGCTGAGGGGAAATCAAAGCCTCTGTGTCTGTTGGACCTCTGTCATTTTATGTTCCTTCTCAGTGAGATACCCCTCTCTCTCTCTTTCTCTCTGTCTTTTTTTTTTTTATCCGTGCAACAGCTTTGGTATTGATAGTCTCTCTTTTTCCCCCTTCCTCATCTTTTTTGTTTTCTTCCTCACTCTTGAATGCCCACCATCACTCCCTGCTCTCTATATAGTTCTTCATCTCTCTTTTTGTGGGTGTTTTTTTTTTTTTTTTTTTTTGATTCAACGATACCTTGACTTGAGTCACTTTCATTTTTCACTGGCACAAAAATATCAAGGGTTAACTCCAGATCTTAACATTCAATGAGACAAGTGTGGCTAGCACACCCGCAGATACATGACTATGCAGCACACATCCTAAGTACCTCCAAAGAGATTCTTTTTTTTTCAAAGATATTACCGGTGTCAAGGCTACACTAATTATTGTTGCAGTTGCAATCCTTGCGATAAATATGATGGAAATAATCAGAAGAAGGCAAAGTGTTATATACGTTCAGAACACACACATTTAGAAGTGCAAATGAATGCCTTTATATAACCGTGGTCTCCGTTTCTTGCAAAGGTGAAAGTGGTCTAATTAAAACATTCCTCATAAGTAAAATAACATTTAATTCAATTAATTCCATTAATTGTCATAGATTTAATACACAGGCTCTTGGATGTGCCCGAGAAGCAGAAAAAGGACGACTGCTTTGTAAAAATGAAAGCAGTTATAGACTGAACCACTGTTGCACTGCAACACTTGAAACATTTTTTTTTTTTTTTTCAGCTATCAAGTTCACTTAGTGTGGCTTTTCATTTAACACAAAAACCTGGGGCAGTGGCTGCAGGGGGGGAAAGGGGCTCCACTCACGTATGCACCTGGTAGCTTCCTTTACAGCCACGTGTTTGTACTGCAGGCCAGCAAGAACACCAGCCTCTGCAGTTTGGACTTAGAGGTTTTCCCTGGTAGAACATGTTATGGGACTGTAAAAAGCATTCCTTTCTACGGGTTTTAGACTCGACTACTGAGCAAAGTGCTAGTACTGTGATGTTTACCAAAACCATGACACATTTACATTAAGACGCGCCATCTAAGTGGAGTTTATTTACCTGCTGCTTTGTACGTTAAAAAAAAAATAAGATATGAAAATGTTAAGACACTCTAGGGACATAACACAGTCAGTGCATCCAGTAACCAACCATGTTTCACTCAGTGTTTGATCCAAAGTACTTTAGGATCAAACATATTTGATGAAAAAAAGTTTTTGTTACATGTCGTAGATCTTTGCATGAAGACATCTGTAGATCAAACCTTTGTTTAAAGTGGATGCAAAAGTTGTGGTACAAGAGTAATAAGCTATTCTTTTAGAAACTCAAATTTCAGTTCAAATGAGAACATAAGAAATGAATTAATTTAAGGATAACAACAAGAGTTCTGTAGAAAGAATCTGAACACATGCACACAAGTCAAGTCACCTTCAATCATTTTCCCCTAATATGTCACCATAAATCAACACAATCTGTTAAAAACACGCCATGCTATAAAACTGCTAATATATTTTGCAAGCCCTTCAAGTGGAGATTTTTCAAGAATCAGGCGTGATTTTGTTCAAACACAGGTTGCAAATACATACTGCTTTACTCAGAAAATAAATTTGTAAGCTCCGATTTATTACAATCTGTAGTTTGATGTGCTAAAAAAATCTTAGGTTTGATGATAGTGACGATCACTGGACTGTTTCCACTCAAATGAACAGGAGTTTTGATAATGCAGGATTTATGGACTGTCTTGCATGTCAGGGTAACAAGATGGGTAAAGTTGTCACAAACAAGGGGAGGTTAGGGATTTGATATCCAAATGATGCATGTTCAAGGCATCCACTAAAGTTACACTAGCTGAGGCTGAAGAAAAAAATACAAATCAAGTGTAATTTGGACAGCCTACATCTTTGGCTTTATCTTTAGTTCTGTTGTACAAGAACAGGGATATTTTGTGGTTGTTGCTATGGAAGAGTGGGTTACATGTTTGCATAGCCAAAGAGTTCACTCCATCCTATTCCAAGCATTCTCTCGACACTTTGGAGTAGGACAGAGTGTGATTTAAGTAGATAGTTTGTTGTTTTCTGCAGTAATACAGGATGATAAAAGAGCTGAGTCAAACAACTATTGGCCTCCAGTAGTCTAAGTTAAAAACAAATAAAAAAAAAACAGGCAAGATGAGTTAGTATTGTTTATAGGTGCTTCTTTCTGGAGGTCTTTCTGGCCTGTTCCACTTAGGGAAGACCTTTGGGGCAGAACCCAAACTTACCTAGTTTTATATTCTATTTGGCCTGGGAACAAACAACACATATCCTCCACACTGAAGGGTTTTCTATGAGCATGAATATCACTTCATAATAAGATTCGATCACCTGTGAAGTTCAGAAAAAGCCACAAAGCAAATGTTTTCATTGTCACCCATGGGTAAGGAAGTAATAAAGGAGGCAATGAAGACACATTTCAGTAAGCCTTGGCCGAACCTCTGGGGAATGTGATCCGTGTGTCACATCAGCTCCACCCACCATGTTCCTACTGGGAGGGACCTGCCTAGTGAGGGTTGGCACTGTGAGTACCAGTAAGTAACTTAAGGCTGGCACTAATGATGATTAATGAATTTAATAAAGAAAAAAATGCCAGATTAACAGAGAAACCAAAGAGTCTATCAACCTTTTCTTCTCACAGGTAACTGAATTCAATTACTTCAGCCTAAAAGGCCAATTATTCTGAAATAGAAATACTGTTATTTTGCACAAATAAATACATTATCACATAGAACTGGAAATATGCTATAAAATTCAAAAGAATTTCAATTTTAAATAAACAACACAAGCCACTGCTAAATGTCGGGGCCGTGTATTGACCAGTAAGTATTGTAATACTACAGCAACAATCAATGTCTTAACAGCTTAAAAGAAATCCACTGATTTTGAACAAATCTTTCTGTGAACGGTAGTAGAAATAAATGTGGAAATGAATAATGCAGGTTTCACAAGTTTGCCTTTGTAAATGTATATGTTAGTAATATCTATTTCCTTCAAGAAAGTTTGCTGATGGCTAGATGTTGATCACAGGCTAAATCCTCTGAGATACAGTATATATAGCCTTTTCAAGCTTTTTAAAAAAAAGCATTTTTAAAAGCCAACATTCATTTTGGAGTACATAAAATGTAAATAAGTAAAAGAAGTACTGTTTTTATCATAATTTAAACACTGTATCTTAAGATCATGACCAGTGGACAAATTGCCTCATTTTGCTAAATGGAGTTTCAATTGATTGATTGCTGACTGGGTTTAAGCATCCTCCCTATTAACCATGGTGTACAGGCGGAGTCGTTTATTCCCCGTGCTTGACTGCTTAACCGAAATAAAACTTGGGATAATTGCTATAGGAGTGTAGGGGGTGGCAAATTAAGACTGTGCAGAGCCCTACACCCTATTTAAAGATATTCAGCCAACTGCATTATGAAGGATATGGAGAAAACTAGTTTGTGCTGTTGTCAGGGTAGTAATCTGTGGGAGTGAACCTGAAAGTGTTGGGGTTAAAAAAAATAGGTGTGGGATGCCGAGAAAATGTAGTAGCGCAGGGGATTGTAAAAACACTCACACTGTGTGTTACTTGTATGTGTTTGTACTTTGTGAGTTTGTCAGCAGTTGTGAATTGTTGTGTCGTATGTTATCTCGTGGACTTCACAAGGTCAAATCCCTCCAAGCCACAAAAAGACTTCTCTGCCTCTGTCCGTCTGCAGGCTATATGGACATCTATCTGACACTGTTCCTGTGTTTCCATGGGAAAAATAAATAAATAAATAAATTAAATATTTATTTCTTGTCCAAAAATTTCACTTCTTTGCATCAGAGAGAAATGTGTTTGAAATTCCACAAGTCAATATGTCATTCTGTATTTGTGTAGCATAGACCAAGGCTAATCTTGAGCCCTTTCAAAGGCTGCAGCAGAAGGGGAATTATATTGAAAAGATTAAATAGTTAATGAGTTAAGCAGACTATCTTGATAAAGTTATCATCCTTATCGAGTCATAAAATTAAAGTATTTTCTTATTTAAATTCTTCCTTCAAGACAGCACTACAATCAGCAGTCAAAAAGCAACTCAGCCTTGAATGTTAAAGGTTAAAAGAAATATGCTTTAAAAGATAGATATAAAGTGTTTCAACAAATGAAAGGAGAGGAATTACATGTGACCATTTGGCTATGACAGCCAACCTTCTTTTTTTTTTTTGTTTTGTTTTACTTTGAAAAAGGTTGAAACAATTATTGCACTTTCCATTTGCTGCGTTTTTAAACACTATTGCAGCATAAACCAGACCTTGAACTTTGATTTTTAAACTCCCAATATTCTTTGCTCTTCTATTCACTTTAGCTATCCAGTTAAACTTCATGCAAACTAAATGAAGCCTCACTTTAGCGAAAACAAAGCATCTTTTTCACGGAATTAAGCTATTAAAATAATTTTGTTGTCTGACATTGCAAACTGTTATGCAATACTTTTTCACTCATATGAAAACCCTCTGGAGACGCCGTCTTATTAGACAAAAGATCATATCATATTATGAATCAGTATGAAGCCTTGACTAATGTAAAATATGAAAATGCTAAATACCTTGAATATGCAAATGAATTATTGGTAGACAGCTTGTTTTAAGCTAATAATCTGCCCACATCGGTCTGTTTTAGGAGAAAGTTGTTTTGCAAATTTCAGATTTGAACCTTGGAAAGAAACGGACCCAACTAAGTCACCTGGACTTCGACTGCAAAAACTTTGGGTTTGCATCAAACAATAGGCTAATTTGCATATTTTCAGCAAAAACTTCCAAATGATAATTTAAAATACTTTATTTTATTTTCACACTTAAAAAAATACATACTTTATTATTATTTTTTGTCTTGCTTATTTAGTTCATTACAACATACATCACGTTTAAATTAACTATATGCATGCTGGATCTGCTGATGCTACATCATGTAAAGCTATTGTCACCAAAGCCATTTCTGTAATTTACCTGAGACCAACTAAGTGTATCCCATGATTAGCTTAAAAAAAGAAAAAAAAAAAGAAATTTGAAAGTTTTTACTTCTGACAAAAAGTATCCGAGCAATCAATAAATCTCATGGGAACCAACTGAAGCAAAAACTAAAAATACTTATTTATAAAATTAAAAATTTTAGACATAGTTTAAGTGTCCTCATTAACTCATCTGAAAGTTTGGTTGGGCAATACTGTCAGAAAAGTGACTCTGTTCATATGTCAAGATTTGATCTACAAGTCCAGTGAGGATATTTATGAAAGCAAAACCAAGAAGTGTGTTTGATTATCTCTTGAGGTTTGAATAATTAGTCATAAGTTAGGCTTGTGAGAACAGAGATTAGAAAGGGGCAAATAGGTGACCCCAATTACTTCAGTGGGAAATAAAAAGAGGAATATTGAGACTATTTGTTTTTTGTGTTTATATATTTAGTAATTCAGATATTTTTAGTCCAAATAGCTTGGTTCTCTATTATAAAGAAACATACCAGCAGCATACGTGTTGTTTTTCTCTCCCAAACTTTTCCGAATCTATGCAGCGTGTGAAACTGTATTCTATTTCTCCTTAACTGTCAGGGCATGGAGCCCTATTTTGGATTAGAGTTTAATGGGGCTTTTGGGGTTGAATCTGCTCTCAACAAGGCTGTTTCCCAGGCGAGCCAAAGCACCCCGAGCTAAAACTGCAGGTGATTATGCATGGCTGTCAGTTCCATTTAGCCAACGGTTCCAAACTTCAAAAATGGACACAAAGCCCTCCAGTTTGTGTTTCGCCCTATCCATTTAGATGCTACAGTTTATTTACCCAATACAGGACACCAGTGTGTGTCTTGGTAGTGATAAGGAGCACACTGGAGGATACCCATTTGGAAGAAATCATTAATGTGTTAGTGATGGACCATAGCCCCGATTATGCTTTCTTTCATGGAGTGACTGGCATTTTCAAGTTGGGGATATGAAAGATTCTGTGGAATGACACATTCATCCTTCTGTTCCACAATTTTCTAAACCCCAAACCCAAGGCCCCGAGAAATGTTTCCAAGAAATCATTGTTTGAGTCACTAATTTCAGTGGCAAGCCTTGAAAATCTTATCGGGGTCTGCTGTTGTTTGACATTGCCTTGGGCACGGAATATTTAAACAAATCTTCTCCCTGTTGCCCTCAGACAGGAAATCTGTGAATAAAAAGCTTGAGTGGCTCCAACCAAATTAATTTTATCTTCGCTTGTTGAATGTGAGCTGTGCTCAGAAAAGATCAAGCCGGAGTTGTCTTTCCATTTTCTCTCTTTACCCTTCAAGCAAGAGTATATGCCCATGATTGGCACTTTTAAAACACAGAATCAGGATGTATTTATGGAAGTGGCCAATTTTGCAGTATTTTATACCAAGAATTTCAACAAGATGGGTGAAAAAAAGGAGTGTTTTTTTTGTTGTTATTTTGTAGTTGTGAGCAATTTCTTTGGAAAGTGTATTTATATGATATGCAATGCACTAACTTTGTAACACAAAAGTAGAATAACTTATCTTTTTAGGGCACAAGTAAGAGGAAATGTGCATCAGCTCAGCAAAACAATATTTGAAAAAAAATAATCAGTTTTAATTGAAAACAAATGCAGTGCTCAAACTCATTCAAATATTAAACATACATTCTTGTGTTGTAATTCAGAATTTATCATGAAAAGGAGCACAAGTAAATAAAGACCAGAAACTACCAGGTCCTTTGTGATACTTTATATTTACAGAGGTCTGACAGATATTTCAACAGTTGATATAACTCATTCTCACTGCTTGATAAGTGCAAAAGTAACTGACTCGCATAAACCGTTACTTTTTGAGTTAATATATTTGTTAATCATGCAGGTCTTAAATTTGAAAGGGTAGTCAGTAAAAATATGTGAAACAGGTTTAAATTCAACTAATAGGAATTTGTTTTAAGAGGAATAACAGTAACAAATGAAAGATAAAAAAAATACACAAATATTATCATCATTATACATTTAAAATAAGTTAAAAGATTGCTTCAGGATGTTTTACATAGAATAGGATAGGAACAATATGATGAAACATAACCACACAAGGAACAAAGGGATAACTTAGTTTTAGACTCACCCTAAATTCATGTTTTACCAAAAGCTAACTAAACAGTGAGTGGGAAAATGAAAATAAACAGTGGCAGATAACAAAAGTTTTATCTCAAGGGGAAGTGCTTGAGTGAGACCCAAACTCAGGGGTCCTGGCTGACAGTGTGTATCTCTAATGCCAAGCTCCTCCAGCATTCAAACACAAACCTTTTCATTAAAAAAAAATAAATATATATATATCACTGTTTTTGTAACTGCTTTCCTATGTAGCTTTTTTGTGCTGATGTACAAAGAAGGGAAAAAAAACACCCTGCTTTTCAGGGTATAAATAGATTATATTTTTGACAGCTGCAAAAAGTCCTTGAGATGTTGTTGAATGGACTGTCTCCAAGCAGTGTTACATTTTTCAGGGAGAAAACCAAAACTCAATGTTTTAAAAGCTCCAATTTTTGTTCGGCTGTATTTTACAATGTATCATCTCAAAGATAAAACTAATCCCGAAGAAACAGAAGAATTCTGCATGCTCTATAATTGCATTTGCATTTTATAGCATCCAATTGTTTAATTTAATATGCAAATCTCCAGTAACTCAAGAAATCACCTTATTATTGTGATCCATAAATCTTATTCAGTTTACAATAACATGAGCATAAGACATAAGATATTTAACACATCAATCCTTTGGGAGGATTACATGTAACTGGAATATGCAAATGTTTTTTTTTTTTATCTTTTTGAAATCACCTGGTATATCGACTTGAATTTGATTAATGCAGCTGCTACATTTTACGCACGCCGTTTGGCAGTAAGTTGTCAATGCATATCTGAGGCGTGTCTTGATGTAAAGTAGAACATCAGCACAATTTCTCTCGAGAAAAATGACGCAGCAGATTGAATGAGACAGGGCAGCCCATCACGGACTCATTTAAACCGATAAACTGAACGCGGTGAAACTTTTTTTTAGCCCCACCGCGGACCTACACTGGCTGCATCACGACTGCACGCGCACATCGTTTCAGTGATCAAGTGTCTTTCAATGTCACTTGAGAGACAATATTCCACAAAGAGCAAGACTAAGATTGTCCAGTCCAGACCAGGAGGAAAGAGTTTGTCACCTTGTGGAAGGTGCAGAGAGCAGAATTGGACTAGTAAAAATAAGAACTGACAGGATATTGATTTGCTTATCGCAGCTGTGCAGACACACAGATGTGAAGGGCAAGAGAAGGGGGATGTGGTGGGGTGCTGGTGGTTATCAGGCTTTCACGTCTGAAAGGGTGTGGGGGAAAAAAAAAAGGGAAAGCAAAGATTTATCGGCTGATTGCTTCGCCTCAATTTCTGTCCACTTTCTTCATATGCTTCACAGTAAAAGGCATATACTTTGTGAAAGTAAATAAAAAAAGTGTGCCTGATTATTGGGTCAGCTAAATGGACAGCTCTATCTAAAACACTTATTGATGTGGTACATCAATTTTCCATGTTCTGTAATGGGAAAACGCAGTAAGATATGTTAATTAAATTACAACCATGTTATGAGCAGTAAAGCCAATTTTGTGGTGGTTCTGTAGCTTTTTGACATTACTTTTTACCCAAGTTGTATTCCCACTCTAAAGGGAGAATATCATTATATTTTAGAGACAGAAACATAAAAACGTGAAAGTTTATTACATTAATAAATCACAATCAGTTTTCCACTGTTTTATGAAGCAGATGAGTAAATTGAAAATGCTCTTTTTTGGTACAAAGTCGTTTCCATGGTTGATGATCTAGGGCATGTGACAGTCTGAAAATCTGTCAAGATAGTCAGAAAAAAAGATTGTTTTCTTGACAATAAGGCATTTCTAATGGGAATATGTTGAGTGGATGTGTGCCTGCTTATTGGTGACAGATAAAGGATGAAGTGAGCGTCTTTGCTATAGGTTTTTTATGCAATAAAAAAAAAACCTATGTGAGTGAAGACAGGAAAAGAAGATGGATATATCTTTACCTCTATAAACAGCCTCTCTGTTGGAAATACTTTTTGCCCCAGGATGATGAAACAATTGGAATCTTGGGTTTAAGGGAAAGAACAACTCAAAGCTGACACATGGCTCTGGCGAGGTCAGTGGCCAGACAGTCAAAGCAACCATTAGGGTCCTCTAGAAATATAAAATGCCTGCTGGTGTTTGTGGGTCACAAAATTAAACAACTCAATAACCACACTCTCCAAATATTTCTGCTGGTTGGTCTGCCACTGCAACTAGTATTCTTTGTGCCTGAGCCAAATGAAGGAGAAAATATTTGATGACATTTGCCATTTTAGATGTTTTTTTGTTTTTTTTATCTTCCATTGCAACTGCCACATTTAAACATTTTTATTTGCTTTTAGAGCCAAATACTATGATTATCAATGGACTAATCGAGTTGGGATGACATGGTACATAGTGTCCTGTACCATTTTGACAGCTACATCACTGTTATACAATTAAACTCGCTCAAGTAAAAGACAGGCTGCTTATGTGCAGAATCATTAACATGGCTTAATCATTGCATATCCATGGGAGGGCATACAAACTCCATGCAGTGGACCACAGGCCGGGATTCAAATCCAGGACCTTCTTGCTGCAAGGCAATATTCCTACCAACTGCCGTCTTGCAAGATAAACTAGGCCTATTGTGGCAACAAAGTTAGTGGTAGATATTGGAGTGCAGGATCAAATTAGTAATGTTGTTCAGAAAAGAAACCAGAAATGCAACATTGAAATTCCTGCAAGAAACGTAGTCCTCGAAAAAAATTCTTTTTTTTTTCACAGGTGATCATCAATCAATACTTGGGCATACTGTGCATATTCTGCGAGACACATGGACTCTGTGTGCACTGTTCGCCAACAGCTGAGATGTCATAGTTGAGAGTACCAAGTGCCTACATTTCTTGTAACAAATTCCTTCATTTCTCACAATCCAACCAAATTTAAAGGTGTAGCCTCTGCAGCTCAACAATCAATTTCAGGACTTAAACAGACAAACAGACAACCATGAATGTTCGCAGCCAAACCACTGCACCCATTTGGAACCACCATGTTTATCTAAATGCCTTTGGGCTGTGGACAATTTAGAGCACTATAGAAAACCCAGACTGATACTGGGGAAGTAAGCAACTTCCATATAGCAGCTCATGTTCAAACCAGTGTTGTTAATTTGAGGCAACTGTGCTGATTGCTGCAACAATCCACCTCTGGCCTTCAGTAGTTGCCTTAAAAACCACATTATCTGAACAATTTGACCACTGTAAGCATAAAAGGCTAATCCATGGCCAGATGTAAGAATACCTTCTGGTAATTGAATTACTAATAAAGCCATTAGCTGCAGGCTTTTAAGCAAGCTCTCTAATAGCGGCTTAAGCATAAGAAGCAAAAAAGTGTTTTAAATGTCCGTTTATGAGAGCAAAAGAATTAACATCTTAAAATGGTTGGGTATCTCATGTGGAAATGAACCCCCAATTAGAGTGCTATTACAGTCTAACCACATTATATCTGAAATCACACATGTATCAGCTGTAGCTGTAAACAGTTCTACTCGATCAGTATCTATTAGTCCCACTCAATTACACTGGTTTATTGATTTGACTACTTGTAAATATCCGCCTAAACAAGCAACATCATTACTGGTAACAAAGTGAAGCTTAGCAGTGCCTAAGCCTGCTCTAACGACCCACTCGGATTAAACTTAAATTAATTTTTGTTTGTGCACAATTGCATCTTATGTCAGACGGAAGTCATGACAAGACGTGTTCACCATCAATTGACCAAAAGAGGATTACGCTAATTCTCTCCACAGCTTTGTTTTTCCTACCAAAGAGATCTAATAGCCACTGTGAAGTTAATTTAGAATAATGTTATAATTGTAAAAACCCAAATCATTTAAAGTATTTGTTCATCTTTGACTCATGCAAGATCTCATGAATTAACGGACAAATATGGAGAGATAAAAAAAAGGTTCTTGCTAGGATATTCCACCTCTATTCTAAAAACTTAATTGTCATCCAATGCCTCAATTGAGATGTCAGCCTAGCTATAAAGGAAATGACAATCTAAACTGATCTCTCAACTTCTCTCTCTTTAATAGAAAGATCATCGTCACATGGGAAACAGACAACAGTAGCGAACAGCGGAGACGGGATAAGGAGGGTGCTGATTACATTTCATTCATTTAGTTAACTAGCTGCTAATATTTCAATTAGATCAACTAAAGGCGGTGACACTGTAGGGTTAAAAATGGAATAGGGAGAATTAGTCCAACTGATTAATAGGAGGAAATGACTTCTGTTCTCACAGGAGACCTGCCTCTGGCGTCATTCATCATCGACATCACCATCTCCGAATTTGCATTTCTGATTTCTAAAAAGAAAAAGAAAAAAAAAAAAAAAAGAAAACCTCTATTTTAGAATCTGCTATATGAGGACGATGGAGAAAGTTTGCGCTACATGAGTTGTCAGCTGCAGAGGCATATGTTAAAGCTGGCAGTAGCGGTCGCCAAGCCTAGACTGAATTTGACAGAAAACAGATAGGAGACTTCCTCTCCCCTCCTCTGCCTTATTCCATTAGCATAAACCCACTCACTCATAGTAACCATTAATGTAGCATCTTATTAAAACGCTATCAATACACCCACTGCCAGTGTGTTAATGGCCAGGAATTTCTCTCAGTTAAATCTTGACTTTGGTCTCCACTCTGGACTAATGAGAGTCATCGCTCAGCATCTCTTTGGGCTAAATCACCTTTATTTGTATCTGCCTTTTCGCACTGTTGGTAATTTATTGAACAGAGAGCAATGAGAGATGTTTTGCTAAGACTGGGGGGCTGAGGTTCGGTAATAGGAGGGGTGGCTATGGCAGTGAGAACAACAGGAAGTGAAGGAGGGAGACTACGCTCAGTTGCCCATTCTAGTATTTTTTGCTGGGGACCACGGTGAGCCATTAATTATTTAACATCAGAGCTCTGGCAATAAAAGAGAGCCCCATTGCTGCTGCCACTGATGAGGCATTGTTGTCAGCAAAGTTTATCTCCAGTGCAGAGATGCTGGGAGGGCACGGTTGATGCAGGTGCACCACAGGAATTTGAACTTCTGACTCAAGGGAGGAATTGAACATTGCTCTATCAATCAGAGCATTTTACAGCTCAGGCTTTTTTGGCATGAGAAATCTGGGGGAGTATTTATTCAACTCCTTACTGTGTTGGATCTCAGGCAAACGCTGCATGATTTTTGAGGTGCTAGAACGGCAGGGGCACATCTGTTGGATAGGGAATTTATCCAACAACCCAACAAGGAAAACACATTTTCCACAAGTGAGGGGTTATATTGCACTGGAACTATTTTGTTATAAATTAAGTCTTGTATCTCGGTATTGCACTTGGCTCAGGGGGTTTATTGCACATAAAACCAAGGAGTAAGTAATGTCTTTTATGCAAAAATCATTCAGCTGCTTAGGAAACCAGAAAATCTTAAGCAACATAACTGAAGTGGTGCTCTTTGCCTGCCTGTTTTGCAGGAAGAGTAAAACATTGCGTAAAACAAAAACAAGAGGATATCTACTGAAAACACGTGCTTCTTCACTAAAACATGTCCTTCACACCCATTTATAAGCTCATATTCACACTTTTCAGATGGCAAGTAAATGAACATCTCAGTATCTGCCAATGAGGCAGTCTAGCAAACTAGACTGTTGTTCACTTGTTACCTTCAGGATATCGGATTTTAGCATCGTGCCCTTTATCAAAGCTATTTATATATTTATTTATTACATGTTTGTTTATTTTACTCATTTTCCAATCATGTTCACTATGAAGTAAGAAATCAAAACAAATGTTTAGAATCAACATACTTTACTTTATGAATCTGACTGAATATGACTTTGGGAAGAAGAGTTGAAGACCTGCTCCGTCCGTCTCAGTCGTGGTGTTTATTCTGGTGGCCCTGGAGCATTTTAAACAAATGAAAATATATTTACAGACATCTGGAAAGATGTAGTTTGTATTAACTAAAAGGATAACAGGTTTGTTATTTTTTATTTTTGTTTTAAAGATGTCTTAATAATCAGAAGAAAAAAGAAACACTGTTGTCACTGTCAGGATCTTGGTTTGTGTGTGTGTGTGTTTTACACAGAGCCTCTATTCAGCTAACAGTAACATTTTTGTCATGGTCCAGCTGTTAGTGTATATGACACCAGTGACCGGAGCATCTCACATCGGCCCTTTTTGAAACCATGTCTGAGTGAAACATTTCTGTAACAAAGGTGTTAAGTACTCCACGGGTATGAAAGTGTGCATTTACAGAACGCACGACTGCAAGGTTCATTCTACGCATGCACTGGCTGATAACATCAAAACCTATCGCGGATAACGCCGTGTTGTACTGTACTGCTTAACCTGTTCAGTTTAATGCAATTTCTGATAAGCAATTCCTTAATAATAAGGAATTAAATAGGTCTTAAATAAGCACTTTGTTCATCGAAGTTGGAGACGGGCTACTGCTTACTATAAGGTGGAAGCTAGTGAGGGGGAAGCTAAGGGTTCAAAGCGCATGCATTTGATGACATGCTAAAGTCAGCGTTACATAGCGGCCTGGCACTACAACTACAGCTGACTCAAAGTGACTCGACAGCGAAGTCTAAACATGGAACTTTTCCCAAATCAGCATGTGAAAATACCGGCAGTTTCCTGGCAGCCGTCTTGTATAAACATAGGCTGAGGGCATGTGAAACTTTTTGAAAATATGGCAGTTGGTTTATCGTTCCCAAGCTTTGCCATGTTGTTATAATCACCTTTCAAAACAACAATGATGACTGCTCTATAAAGGTTACGCTCTCAAACGGAGATACAACCTAAGCAGTGATACACATCAAAGGACAATTTTACCTTAGAGAGTTGAACTTCTGAGGCTTCTCTCTTTGAAATGTCCCCTACTGTCACTGCTGTCAATAACAAAACCACTAAACAGCTACAGCATACACGACAAAGGCACTGGCTGGCAGCAAAGGTAACCAAGGGCAGAGAGCCATTTAATATTTATGATACATGTCAAATTACTTAAATCACCTATTCATTAGGGCCTACATGCTGTACCACCACAGCTCTGAAAGAGGAGCGTAGAGGAAGACATATCTGTGGGTTTTTGATACACATGTAATAACCATCACCAAACAAGGCCAATAACAGTTTTTATGTTATGGCCATCGTAATCATCCTCAGTCTGGGAGGCGCTTCAAGCTTTAACCACAAGAGAGGCCTGCCTGCCAAAAGTGCTAGTAATATAAATGCACTTTGAAGAATGAGGGGGTTGGCATACTCTTGGACATATGCCAGCTCCACATCTAAAGCTGCAAAATCACTGCCGCGCTGACTCAGGCAATGACGCTGTCTCAAGCCTTTCCTTTTTCCTCTGGACTTCTCTGTGGGTTGCAAGCGAAACTGGAATGCCTCTGTTGCATTATGTAAAAGGTACAAACAAATTGTGTCACTTACCTTGCACGTTAAATTGAAACTGCTAAAATGGGTGCGCTTGGATTTTAAAGGACAAACCACTGATCCTGTCCCTTTTTGTCTTTGCTCCTAACAGCATGCAAGTACTAGGGGGCAGCATTGCCTCATATACTTTATGTACACTTAAAATAAAGACTCAGATTTAGCTAAGCAGATAAGAAATTTCAACAAAGTGATTAACGTATTATGTAAAACAAATTATTAACATGCAACAAATTGAGGAAACTGCACTGGTTAAAATCCACCAGACTTATTCAGGATTACATGTGCATTTAATAATCTAACTGCAGTCATACCATGGTTTTATTTGAGCAAAATATTTGAATATCAGTGCAGTTTATTATCTCAGGAAGTATCTAAAAGGCCAATTTACATTTCAAGTTAAGGTAAATAATTTTGACACAAAAAGAATATAAAACACTGTCTCAGTGAAGGGTAAGGTTGGTTGACTCACAGTTTGTTATTAGACAATTATATCAGACGTGAACAAGAGCATAAAGCAAAACTAATGAAAACAAATCACTGAAACAACAAGTAAGAAAATAAGCGATGCAAAACTTCTGACATCTGGAACTGATAAAGGCAAGGTCACAACTAGAAACCAAAAACTAGAAAGCTCCACAGAGGAGTCTGTAAACGTTTACACGTATGAAACTCATTGAGAGGCCTCTCAGGCAGCCTGCAACCTGGCTCAGTCATACTAGATGGAGAGAGTACATAAATACAACCTCAAAACAAATTCTTACCAGTATTTAGGACTGGCATTTGATTGAATCATTCCAAGACAAGATGCTTTGATCCAAACCACTGCTGTAGCTATTGTAGCTCTAGCTGTATTTAGATCCATTATCTAAACACAGTCATGGTGTACTTAACTAAATTAATGTAGTTATTTAATTAAATACATTAATTAATTAAATAAATCAATCATTTACCTCCATTAATCTTTCCATCAGGTCTGCACTTCACTGTACCTACTGAAGAAAAGCATCCTTGTTGCATGATTATTCTTTCACCATACATGTTTTTGTATATATTTTTTTTAAATTTAGACCTGACAGTTTAAGTTTTGCCTCATTTGACCAGAACACTCCCATCCACATGCTTGCTATATTCTCAAGGTAGCTTGTAGCAAATTTTAATTAGGACTTCAGATTGCTGTCTTTCAACTGACTTTCATCTTGGTCAGATGTGTAGAGTGTAAAACCAAAACTTAGCGACCCAAAAGACTGTTCCACTTGAGCTGGGGATCTCTGCATCTCCTACCAGATTTACCATCGGTGTCTAGGCTACTTTTCTTGTTAATGGTGTGTTAGCTCAGCCAGTCAGTTTAGGTGGGCAACTATATTTTAATAGATTTGCAGTTGTGCAATACATCTTCCAGATGATGGAAAGCTCAGTCCCAGAGGAATGGTTAATGCTCTGGTCATTGTTCTCTGAATTAACTCTGCTTTAAACTTTTCCATAGCTTTATCATTGAACTGTCCGTTGTGTTCCTTGGTCTCTATAATGCTGTTTGTTTGCAAGAATTTCCTAAAAACCCTCTGTTTCCTTCAAAGTCATGTTTACTTACAGGTGGACTCTATTTCTGGACTGCATGACTTCTGAAAGAAGTTGGTTTCACTGAATTGTTTTAGGAGTATCATCTTAAACAGAGCTAAACAGAGATACATGTCACATTTTTTCCCCAGACTTTTAAATGGTCGGCCATGTGTGCTTTTCATTCCACTTCACAGTTAATTGTGATTTTTGTTTGATCTCAGGTAAAATCCTAATGCATTAAAATTGTATATCATTATATGGTAAATTGCAAAAAATGTCAGAGCTATGAATATTTTTGCAAGGCAGTGTATGGTTATCAGTGACAAAGTACAAAAGATTATTCGACCTTGACAGATTTGATGAAACTGGACTCTTGCCTGGTGTAAAGCAAGGATATAATGCCAGTTGGATAAGAAATAGGATCAGTCTTCTACTGATTTGGATTCCTCCAGGCAATACATGATGGTTTTGGCAAGTGAAGACAGGAAATCAGAAAAAAAAAAGACCATACATTATCAAAAGTCCCTCTATGCATTTCTGGTATATGGATGTGCAAGGAGTCATCCCTGCCAAGATTCAGCTATGACTTTGGTAAATAGCTTATAAACAGTTTAGCAAAATTCAACCTGTTTCCAACACTTTGAACTTGTCCATATTTGACCACCTGTTTATTTGACCACCTCATTGATGAAGGGATGAGTGTCACAGTCACTCATGACAAAAATTATATTTTTTTTCTAACTTTTAGCACCTCAACTCTGTTGACTGCGAGATGAACTGTGGTGTCCCATATGTTTACTTGCAGTCTGGTTTCTCTGTGGCACAAATATTGTGGGTTGTGAACCTGATAGCAATGGGGCACAAATAAGTTACATTTTATTCTTGAAACTTCAAACTAAATTATTTTTGGGATGTTTTTTTAATCTACATTTTTCTACTAAAGTTTCTTTTTTTTTCATTGATAGTTCAGACTTAGTGCAAGAGCCAACTCTTCATTCATTCCATCGGGTAAAAAATAACAAATGGAGAATCAAAATATGTTGCTCTTTGTTTCAGAAAACCAAAACACAATCTCACAGATATTTTCAGATTTTCTTACACATTGTCTCTACTAAAGTGGTCCTACTGATAGTTCAGGTATGTTATAAAAGCAAACAAATAAGATGAGTAAAATGAATAAAATAAAAAAAAACAAGCAACTCATAAGTTAAATTCGTATTTTTGAAATGAGAAAACCACTACAGTCTTGTCATAATCTTCAAAGGTTTTTTTCTGTTCTTTTTTCTGCTCCTTCTGTATTCATAGCAGTTATAATTCCAGTCTTTTCAATCATCAATTATATAACTAAATTACTAAATTACCCTCCTCAAACAGGGTTTGTGCAACAATTCATTCAAGCTTTTTTTATAAGCAGTGGCTAGTGACACATTGAATGCCCTGATAATGCTTAGAAATCCAGCTTAAGTGTATGGTTTTTTTAAAATTAAAACAATAAAAAATAAATAAAGTTCTGTTATTCCCAACACAACTAGAGACAAAAAAAGCAAAAAGTGACTTTGTAAAAGACTTGGAGCTCATATAATCTAAATTCCATATTGATCTTACATTAATGCAGAGACATCATTTAATTTTTTGTTTTAAATTGAGACTTACTTTGTACTGACTGGGGATGTCCTGGCCTATTGACATGGAGGTCCCCTTAACCCTGGTCCTCAGGGCCCATTGGCCTGCATGTTTTAGGCACACCTGGCTTAAATGAACAGGTGATTAACGGGCTTCTGTAGCAATTGCAGGCATGCAAAAGAGTGGGGAAATATCTAAAACATGCAGAACAGTGCACTGGTCCTGAGGGTTAGGGATCACTGCATTAACACATTCTACTGATAAAACACTTTATATTGGCTCAATTTCTTCTTTTCTACCCAGTTTTTGCTTCATCCCAACAATCAATTCACAAAACAAATAGCTCGGATGATGCATAGACACGACCAAACCCATCAAGTACAACAGCAATGAGCAGTTCGTAATGTCTTTGGATCAGGTTGTCACTTGTCCTTGGTTCACAGAAAATGTCAGCTTCACCAGAAAAAGGGCAGTCCCAAAAGAGACAGAGAGAAAGCAGATTTTTTTTTTTTTTCCCCCTCACACCCGGCTCCATAATTGTGATGGACGATGAGCCAAGATCCTGTCAGAACCACATGTCATGATGGAAACAAGTTTGAAAGTACAACAGATGTGTTTAATTCAAAGTGACAGGTTGCAAATGACAGTGCAATGATTCAATCCTTAACCTGATAAATTTAGAGACTGAAAGCATTGATTGAAGTTAAAAATGCATTCAATTTCAATCTTTCACTGAGACTATACAAACATTTCACTCCCTTTGACGTATAACTAGATTTCCATGTGTGCCAGAGCTGCCATGCAATGGCAAACTTGTATTTTATGTGGGTAATGTTGACTTGACACATATCATCAAGTCTGTATTCCAAATAGAAGAGCAGTGTTCATTTCGCCACTGTTTTCACCATTTATTTGTAGATTATCCAAATATTTCAATGCAATCTCAGGCATTCTTCACTGAGACAGAATTCTTTTTTTTTTTGTAAAGGGGCATTGCAAAACATGATCTTTTTTTTTTGGTTTTGTTTTCTCACAATTTCTCCTTTAGCTTTAAAACAACAACAGCTTTCAGGAGACAGTAAAGCTTAACCTTCAGGAGGCATGTCAAAGTTTTAGTTTTTTCACAAATAGCACGGGTCTTTGAGAAGCATGTTTTGTTGTTTTTCCTGTGGGCAGATTTTTCTGTAAATGCATTATACACATGTGGTCAAACAGCATCATAGACAGACATTATTTGATTGACAAATCTTGATTTGCGAGGGCTTATCGAATTCGACAAACAGTCAAAATCCCATTTGGACACAAAATCTTCACTGAAATTTATTGTGGATTTAAATAGATTAAAGATAAAAGATTTTAGTTTGTTTTAGGCTTCTGTATCCCTCCTCTAGTCAAAGCTCTGAGTTGACGAATGTGATTCCATTCTGTGACGTTACAACAAATGTTGATCTTTTTCTTTTAGCTCTAGACTTTGTACTTTGGTGTCCTAAATGAAAATAAATGGTAGGTAAATGCTGCTTCTGAACTATTACAAACATTTTGGTGAAAATAAATATTCAAGTTAAGCTTAAGGATACAACACTAGGGTCCTTTCCTATAAATCCTACTAATGGGATATAACCAGTTATATAGTAATTTATGGGATATAGATAGGGTATAATAGGTTATTTAAAATTTCAATAGTTCTGGCATCTTGGATATAGTAATTTTAATTGTATTGCATTCAACACATGAGTTGTATTTCCTCAGCATGTTTGCTATGGAATATAAAAATGTCATAAAATAATTATATCCAATTGAAAATCTGTTTTGGTAAGTAGTTTGGGTAAATGTTCACAATGCCGAAAACATAGAAGTTAGTACAAATATATCACAAAACACAAACCCTTTGGGACATGAATAGGATATTTTAGACACCTTTAAATCGGCTATCTAGCAGTAACTATTTTTAGGAAATTGTCATGAAGTTTAGAGTTGTCTGATCATTGTGAACTGTTTAACACAATCCTGATGTCCATTGGCGAAGAATTAGCATCATGTTGAACAGAACTGTTAAACTATTATGTTAACAAATTCAGAAGGAAAGGGACAATAGTCTTAAGCTTTTTGAGGAGAAAACAAAACTCTTCCTTAAATGTGCGGAGAATACCTTTAGGTTTTTTTTTTGTTTTGTTTTCTCAAAACAATGACATCATGACAAATAATTGCAAAGTGTTTTCCAGCTTTATTGTGAGATTTATCTTGTAGTTCTACTGAAAACCAAAAGCACATTTAAATTGTTGATCACTGTATACTATAGCCTTGCAATCAATCTGCTTAATCACCCTTGCTACTCATTATGTTGAGTCTCATTAACTTAAAAAAAAAAAAAATTAAACTGTCCTAGCAAAGTTTTCAAGATGTGACAGACTGAATGATAGAAGTGAATGAAAGGGAGTTTTAGTGAAGTATTAGTTCAGGGGTCTACACACTTAGACACCAAGGCTGTTGCAGTGTGTTTTTATCTTATAGTTTTTCTTCCAACAGATTTGTTAGTTTATTTATTTGAACTGTACTGATACAATGGGATAACCTCTGAAATGATTTATCATGTTCTCAATATGTACACTATCAAAATCTATCATTTTGATAGGGAGGTGTTACATTTTAAGAGTCAGCGTTTATATTACCTGCGATTGACATGGACTGACAACCTGTTCAGGGTGTACCCCGCCTCTCACCCGTTGACCACTGGAGATAGGCACCAGCACCCTTTGCAACCCGCTAGGAATAAGTATGTAAGATAATGGATGGATGGATGTGTATTATGCTCAAAGAAGATTTGCATCTACAAAATATGATGTACCTCATAATTCATTGTGCCATGGACTGATTCTTTATGTTGTCAACACAGGAGTGGAGGACATCATTTCTCGTACTAATCCTCACTGCTGCTTCTTGTTTCCACTTATCCAGCTGCGGTACACACTCAAACACTGTTTTCACAATCAAGCACTTTGAGATAACCATTAGCCATGATCTAAATGGGTTCAATTTGTCTTATCTTAGTGCCAAAAAAAAAAAAAAGTAATTTGAAAGAGGAGTGTTGGAAACGGCATGGTACTCTGGTAGATTTTAACCCGGGCTATACAAAAAATAGAGAACAGGAAAACACAATTGCTGTGAAGAGTATTGAATACTCAGTAAAATGCACTTCTTGAATGAAGGCACCTTGCCCATTTGGTTTTTTGCCAGCACTATAACAATAAGCTTTTTTGATAACCCTTTAAAAAAAAGGAAAAGAAAAAGGCAGCTGATCATCTTTATCTGTTAGGAGCACTGGATGCAGATGAGCCAGATCTTAATGTCTCCTCTGAGTATTGTTGCACCTTGTAAATGTCACAGGGGTAGTTGATATGTGACTGCCTTGCAGAGCTGCATTAAAGCAAAAAGGCAAGGCTGTTTTACTGGACATTGATGCTAAATCCACTGTCAGAAATGACCAATGTCACCTATTGTCATTGTCTTTAAAAATTATTGCTGTGGATTTATGCACATACACTGAATTACACATGAACCTGCATGTTTCCCTGTCTCCATCTGAGAAAATGTCACACATGAAAAATTAATGATTAAAAGAACGTCAGGAATATGTTAACTAGCAGACAAAGATATGAGCAAAACCAAAAAGATCTCAGTACTTCCTTCCTTCTGCTTTTTGGTACATGTGTAAGTCCAATTCAGCCCTGCTTGATGCAGTGTGTCAAAACAGTGCAACAGTCCCATGCAGCGCACATTGCTCCAGGTTTGTATCCCTCCAACTGGAGGTCACAAAGTGACATTGTCCTTTTATGGCTGCTCTCCATGGTGCTTCACATAAGCTCTGAAATGACTAAATCCCTCAACCAGTGTCCCTGACCTCCAGCATCCCTGTTAGTGCTGCCGCATTCACAGTCTTTGATGTAGCCCTGAATTGGAATTGGTCACCGTCTTCATTCCAGGGACTGATGCCGCTTCTGCTGTTCATATGCCTACAGGCCCAGAAAAACTTGGCGCTTGTCTCATGTCTTGTCTGATTGTTGGTCCCTGACTCTTCATTTCGGGACTGCATTATCAAAAATGATTGAAGCAAGATCTTCTGCTTCTTACTATGTTTCTGAATAATCAACAACAGCCACGAAAAATAATAAAAAAGAAACTCAACAGAATGTCTAGCAACATTTCTCCTGAAATGTCGCTGGACGTTTCCTGGAGAAAATGTCCAGTTACTGGCCTCCGAGATGCTCAATGAAGAAAGCATGCATTGTACCTCATAATGCAAAGAAAAATACTGAGATTTGATTTACATCATCCTGTAAATAAAGTACACAGCACTGAAAAATACATCGTGTGCCAAAGTCCACAAGACTGAGTTACGTAATAAATATGAAAATGCTTTTGAAGATTTTTCAGTTGGTGCTTTGGATAAATATTAATCCCTTTGGCATTTGAATACACTGCAACCACAAATGTTTATTTTTTTCTAAGTTTCTGTCATAAACCAACACAAATGAATGAATAATTATGAAGTCAAAGTAACAATGTGAAAAGGTTCCAGGGCTGTGAATATTTTTTGCAGGTCACGGTCTACTGTGTGCCCAAAAACAATATCTTGCACACACCTGTTCACTGAATGAAGAAATTAAGAAGAGCCAGCTGTGTGACTGGCATACTGTACTTTGACTAAGACAGCTTCATTGTTTATATGAATTTATCTGATACACTGAAATATAAAAGTAAAAAAAAAAAACCTACAATGATATCATTGATATTTCATCTGATTGTTTTTCTTATATATTTTTCTAGCTAATAATTGAATGAAATCATTTAAATAACTTAGGTTAATCACTACATCTGGTGGCGGTCACATAATTATAGCTCTGTATAGACTTAATTCTATTTTATTCCACAAAGTGGATTTATTTTATATGAACTACATTACTACTGTTAAATGGTATGTAATTGTATGTTGGAATACAAATATTAATTAGGTTCAACAATTAAGCTAATTTAATTTGAAGCATAATTCTTGCAAATGCAATGCTTAGTGTATTTGTCTATGAAGTGAAAGTATTTTTTTTATTATTATAAACTATATATAAATTGCATCAGCTGCTTACCTTCAGTTGTCCTTTAAATTGACCTCTATGCATAGGACTGGGTGATATTGACCTAATTTGTGTTTGTTTTTTCCAACCCTATTATCTGGCCCGGTCACAGATGACAAATGTATTATAACACTGCAGCTAAGCCAAGTGAAACTTCCATTCATAATGCAATGGAAGTGCATGCTGGGGTGAAAGTAGGAGGAGTTGCTTAGCTAGCCAGCAAAGACATCTAACGGGGGTTTAGATAGGTGTGAAACAGCTCAAGGGTATTCTATATGAGGAACCTCCCCCTGAGATTTGATCTGAACTCAGGCCAGGCTACTGTGGAGATATTGTTGGATACAACTACTAATGAGACAACGCTTTTCACAGCCAGAGGTGTTGTGCATTGCTTACCCCTGGAATAGTGCTATATGTACACAGTTTATTGTTGTGTGGGGCAGCATTAAAATAAGACACATATTTTACAGTTGCAAAGTCTTGTGATTTATTTTAAGATTGTTCTCATGCCACCCAAAGGATGAAAATTTAGGATCATTATTATTATTATTATTATTATTATTATTATTATTATTATGTAAAACGTCATTATGGTAAACATTACTATGTTTTTTTATTAAAATGTGTTGGAAATATGCAAAAACTATGATACCAACTTAATGTTATTGAGATGGAGCCAATATCACTCAATTTTCCTCCAGCACAACGCTGCCATCAACTTTAGGATTATTATTAGTCTCATATTCACTCTTTTACATATTCACACAATTTCATCTTGCAAAGTTTGAAAATTGTACCGTATCTCAAAATATAGACAAGAATATTCAGAACTTAATAACTGCTAGATTTGCACACATACCGTTTCTGTATTATAATAACCAGCAAAATTAGTAAAATGAAAGAGACTTGTGAAAAATAGTCTTTCCTACCAAAATAAAATTCTTAAGGATTGCAGCAACAAGTAAGTAACTGCTTAATTTTTGTCTGTTTAGCATCACTCATGGTACACACAGGTCAGGATAATTTCTAGCACTAAAAACAAGTCGATACTGGAAAAGAAGAAACAGATGTGCCAGGCGTTCTTAATGCACAAACCCTTCTAAAAGGTAACGCAGTTTGCCTGACTACTGAAGGCAAAGGACTACTTGTAGCACTTTCTTTTATTAGCAGTGAAGAAAAAAAAACATGTTCAAAAAGTTTTCCGTGTGAATTATAAAATCCAAGATATATTTAACTCTTGATCCTCTTTTGTGATTGTAATATTCATGAAACAATGAAGCTGATAGACAATCAACGAGCTCAGATTTTGATTAGCGCGATAATGAAAAATCTTGTTGAAATTATAATTCCACTTTAGAACAGTAGTATCATTTGTTAAATGTTTTGTTATTGTAGCTGTTAAAACTAGTAGTGGCTACATCCCCACATCACCTAATGAAGTGTTTCTCAGTAGAGTTCAGTGTTTGGGATACAGAACTATCCTCAGTCTTTAAAGATGTCCATGCCTCTTTTTTTTTTCTTTATAACTATCGTGGCTTGGGTTCTCCCAAACCCCACCTTTTACCAGATCACTTACTAATTGTTTCTGTCTCCAAGGTAGCATGGCTGCTCTTTGATGTTCAAACCCTTTCCTTCTCACAAAGGAGAGTGACGGCAAGAGCAGAGAGAGAGGCAGATGGGCCGCGACAGGATGCTACGAACCTGACGTCTCTCTCCCCCTTTCAAGTGCTCTGGTTCAATCAGCCCTCGCCGCACAAGCTGTTGTGGAGCACCTTTGAAATCACGGTGTCTGCACAATAGTCCTGACTGTTAATGACTTCTTGTAAAGTTCCAAAGCAGCTCTGATTACCCATCCTTGTCCACATGCTCATGTACCAGCAGGCACATAATAGAACAACAATGTTGTGCTTCACCATGTGTGCATTAAAACATCTTTCTCTCTCTTTCTTCGACCAATCTTCACAAACACACATACACTCACGGGTCAAACAGGCAGAGTGCTCTGAAACATTCTGCATCTCCTTGGCAACACCTTATATACTTCAATGAGAGTAAACAATTAATATGTAAATGTGGCTGATCATAGAAGCCTGAGTACTTGCATAAAAGAGGATGTGCACATTAAATGGTCAATGCTCACTGGAGTACAATCATACTGTGTTCCGATGATATTAAAAACAAGCAAACGTATCTTTATCATTGTACTACACACTTGTAATTGGATTAATGGTTGGCCATGAAACTAGGCTGCAGCTTTAAAATATTGAGTGCGATTGCATGGGAGGCATATGAGATTAAAAACATGTTTCAAAAGCTCTATTGGGTTTGATTTGATCCCATGTTACATCTTGTTAGAAGCTACCACACTTCTTGAGCCATTTAAGAGAAGCAGTATCAGACAGCACAAGATGTCAAACACGCAGGTGTTCACCCTAAAAATATGGCACTACAGTTAACAACGTGCCTTTAAAATACAACTACTGCATTGGACTGCCTTGAAGGAGATAGAGAATCCAGTCCTCTCTGGAGCTGAAGCTGCAAGGACCAGCTTTAATTGGGTGGTAGGCTTGGAGAAACTGGCACGTTGAAGAGTGTGTGTGTGTGTGTGTGTGGGGGGGGGGGGGGTGAGTGTGAGTAGATGTGTGTTTTGAGACTGAACCGTGTGAGCAGAAAAGAAAGACTGTAGAGTGCTGTCCTCTGCTTAAACTTGTGAGGCTTATTACTCAAATGTGCCAAAGTGATATCTTGCTGTCAAAACCGTCAAGAAAGCCTTCACCTCTGGTAACCGATAGGCAGGAACAGTAAGGCAATGTTTTTCCTTGGATTAGTCTTTTGCACAGTGTCCATCTGCAGGGATTCCAGGTTGGTTTATGTGTGGCACAGTGCTTATGCATCACCACAAGCTGTGCGTTCTGGCTCTTGAAAATCTGCTGCTAATTACAATGTTCTGTAAATAAGACTCCCTAATATTTACAACACCTGACAATATTAGACTTCGCACGAATGGAAGATATCTGCTCACATGTTTATGTTACAGCAAATAAAGACCAGTGAAGGTCATTACTCGTGTAATTCTATTTTAAACTCAAGCATAATAATTTTTTAACAGTGTTTTTGGATTTTTGCATGTTTAAAGATGATGCTCATTTTAAGTAAAAGAAAACCCTATTCATTGTTTACTTATCCACCATTTCTTTTAGGGACAACTTGTCACTATATGGTTAAACCACCTTTTGCCTGAATTAACTGAATTAAATTCTTCGTAGCATATATTCAACAAGGTGTAAGAAACATTCTTAGAGATTCTGACTTTCTACTGGACTGAGATCTGGTCATATTGTAGGCCACTGTCACTTTTAAGAAAATTGTTGAGTTGATTTTAGCTTTGTAACATGGCACATCATTTAGGTGGACATATCAGCAGTTGGGTACACTGTTGATGTAAAAGTATCGACATGCTCAGCAACTATACTCATGTAGACTGTGGACTTTGACGCTCAATTAATAATACATATGAGTGAAACTCAGCTTTTTTTCAAGAAGAGATCTTAGCGCTCTACGGGTATTTTAAAGCCTTCTTAGGGATGTTTTTGTAGTTTAATTTTGAAAAACCTTCAACATCATAGGCTTTTTTAATCTTGTTTTGCTTTGCTTCTTTTAATGTACATTTTCTGGCCAAGTAGAACACATAGTACAGATCTCTCCTCCTTGGAGCCATACATCTGAGGCTGCATGAGGTCTTACAACCTCTGAAAGAAATTATACATTTCAACATTTTGTGTTGCTGTGCTGCAGTTCACTGATGAGCTCGAGTCAGAAAATCATAGTCATTAAATTAATATAACTTCACTGGCATCTGGAAGTTGGAATTTCCACAAAATTACTCTTGCAAAGCTTTGGACTGTGTGTAGTCCAAAGCTTTCTTGGAGAAAACCCATACATGCATAAGGAAAACATTTAAATTCCACAAGGAAAGACCACACCCCACATTTGTTCCCATGGCTATTGCACCCCTGTATGCAAGCATAAGTAATAGAGTTAATCCGTGCATAGAAATACATCAAGTGTATTATGTTAATAATTAGTCATTCGTATCACTATTACAAAGTCCTGTTCTACCCATGCAATCACCCATAATTTTGATCTAAAATTGAGTCTAAAATTCATCGAGTAGATTTATATGTTAAGTAAAATAATATGCCATTCAGAAGACCAAAACTGCAGCTCTAACGTTATCAACAAAATGTTCCCTCAAAAATTGCTATATTTCAGAATCCAGTGGGAGACTAACATGGAGTTTATATTCAATTTCCTGTACGCACTTTGACCATTATCAGTCAAACAGGGCCTCCATGATTTCTGATGACACCTCCTTCCATCAGCAAGCAGTGTTCCCTCTGTTTTCTGTTCAATGGGGGACTGGTAAGGAATCAATGGGTCCATCTATGCAGACAAGGCACTTTGTTTATTATGGTAACAAACTTTGTTGAGTGTGTAAATTAAATTTTGCTGCCATCAGGTAAAAATGCTAACTATATGATTGTGCACCACTCCCATTCTATATAATTCAATACAATTACATGTTATTTCAATTCAGCAGAGACTGATTCAATCACTCTATAATGACAAAATCATTAGAAAATTACTATTTGTAAAAAAAAAAAAAAAATTTGCACTGCCCTTGATGCAAATTGCATTGAATATTTAATTCATTTCCCCACCCTGTGCATGCACAATGTGGTGCGTGACAGTGAAGCAGAGAACTCCCTCTTTATAGAAAGAGACCTCTAGCAGTACAAGAATTAAGACAGACAGCAGCATTTCCCTTGACTGGCTGGGAGGCAGCAGTGTGGAGGGTGAGAGAACAGGGAAGACAAACAGGGAAATGCCAAATCAGCAAAATCTGGATTGGAAAAGGGAAAAAAGAGGGAGAAAACACAAAGGTTAATCACAACAATGTGATTACGGTATACGTAAATGTAAAAGAAAGAGATTGAAGACAGCAGACTGACTAGAGATGGTCAACACATTGTTGGGGGTTGCCAGTACCTTAAGACTTCAACAGCATGACTAAAGGGATACTTCAATGTCACCTAAGCCAAACCTACTATAGGATTTATCAAAAAGGAGCATTTTAAGCTTAATCTTAAGCTGGAGATACTCCCTACTTCCTGAATTCACTGCGGTATGAGTCTAGCTGAAGCATGACTGTCACTAAACTAACTGCAACTATGCAGTCTCAGTGAAGCTTCTGTTAAAAATGGAGTGGATTTATTATCTCTAAAAGATCATTTTTTTCAAATACAAAAAAATATTTTTTCCTGACAGATTTTAATGTCAGTTTTACATTTAGAAGACACTTAAAATAGATATATTATAGCAGTTTTACAAAAAAAAAAGTTTAGATCAGTTCATAACGGAGAATTATAATAGTCCTAGGTAGAGTGATAAATGCATGAATTATATTTTTGTAACTAACACTGAATGTTAGAGTTGCATAGCTGTGGATCAACAGGGAGGTAGGCTTTATCAGGCATTATAGACTCAGTTCAAAAATGTTATTAATTCCAAAGGGAGTTCAAAAGTTAGGCTAACGCATCCAAGTTTCTTCAAAGAGTTGTTATAGAGGCTGTTGGCTGTTTGCAGCAAGGATCTCCTGTAGCCATCTGGAATACAGTGATACTGAATAAACCTTTGACTGAAGACACATTTGTTTTACATCAATTTTTTAAGAGGATGATCAGGGTTGTCCATAATTTAATTTTATCAAGAATCCTTCTTTGATACATTATCTCCAAAGGTTGAACCAAGAACTACTAATTTTAAAGACAATTATAAAGAAATCTTTAACATATTTACAAATTTAAAAAAATACTTTATTTATCCTAAAGGGAAGTTAAATAAATTGAATTTCTCTCCATTATTGTCACATTTAGCAAATAGAAATAATTGTTATCATTCTAACTGACTTCAAACAAGAGGAGCTTGTTCTGATTTAACTTCAGACAATGAGGGGAACAAAAGGTCCCTTTTTAGTGTATGTGGACGTCCAGTTTCAACTGTCTCTGTATCAATCTATCAATATCTGTTCTTAGAAGACATTTGAGGGTTGGTAAATAGAAAATTAGTGAGGACAACATCATGAAGACCAACGATAAAAGCAGAAAGGTCAGAGATAAAATTGTGGACAAGTTTAAAACATGTTTTGGTCATGAAAGAAAAGCTTTGAACTTCTCATCATCTGAAAAATAAAAAAATAACTACCACAACACAGCCATCCACCTAAACAGACATACTGGTTAAGGGGAAGAGAGCCAAGCGAACTCTGAAGGAGCCGCAGAGATTCAATGCTGTGGTGGGTGGATCTCTTGATATGACAGTTAAGCCTCTTTCAGAAAACATTTTCATCACAAACCTGCCTCAGTCAGTGTAAAGAAAGCCACTCCATTCAGTCTACTCACTGTATCAGTGGAAGTCTTAACTTCTATTCTCATTTAAATCTTCTCACAAACACTGTTTAACAATTACCCTGTGAATATTCACAATATTTATGTCCCCCCCATGGTTGAAAGCCTCTAGTCTGAGCCACTTCTAGAGTACGGATTTAATTGGGCCGATGTTTGGTCAAGCAAATTGCTTCATGCGAAAAATTAAATCCTTGACTAGCCTACCGTAACCCAATTAGCTCTGTAATTACCTGTAGGACATATGTCAAATAATATTGGCTGAATCTATTATCTAAGCAAAACATCAATAAGAGTCACACCTTAGTATAATGAAATATCAATATTCAATGACTCTCAGACAAAAAGAAATGTGCTATTTCTGGTGTTTCAGTAAATTGCTTAAAGGAGAAAATCAATGAATGCTCTGCCTCCAAAATCAGAGTTCATTTTCACACAGCTGATAAATATATGCAGCATGCTGATATTTTTGTCCGACTTCTGAATAGCAAAGTGAATAAAAAGTAGTCTAAATGTGGAAAAACAGATTTCTAAAAAGGACGATAATGCTAAAAATAATCATTTCACAATAGTTTAACAGAAATGCTGTTAGCCTGCATATTTAGCAAAACTATAAATATGAATGGCCCTTAGCCAAAACAAAGAATTTTGCCTAAACATATCATAACACCAGCAATTAAAATGTGGCTCATATTGGCTCATATTTTTTAATTAAACACTGGTGCCTGATGGTGAAAGAAATTACTCAATGCTGTATATGTATTCAATATCTGTACAACTACGCAATTAGGAATAACAAAACTTGACCATCATTGTTGATTTTTTCCTCTTTGGTATTCACATCTCACTTGCCAGAGATAATATGATTCTAATGCATATTATTAAATGTGCATTTTGTTGTGTCATTCTCAGAGGTTAATATATTGAAACTTCTAACCCCCCCAAAAAAACAAAACAAAACAAACAAACAAACAAAAAAAAACAGGTAGATCACAATAGAGTTTGGAAATGTTTGTGGGATTATAAGGTCAGAAAGGTCAAAAGAAGCTACATCTCCAGATTCACCCCGAATCTAAACCAAAATTATATGTTTTTTTTTAATTTTTTTTATTGACGTTACACTCTGTAATGTGTGTTTGGCAGTGCACGTCTTTGATTAGATGCTCTTCTTGTCTGTTGTGCTGGCAGTAACATCACAGCATTAATGACAAAATGAGGTTAACATTGAACCTCGGAGATGTCACATTGCATCCCTCTGGACATTGTCAATTCCTTAACTGTGTGTGTGTGTGTGTGTGTGTGTGTGTGTGTGTGTGTGTGTGTGTGTGTGTGTGTGTGCGTGTGTGTGTGTGTGTGTGTGTGTGTGTGTGTGTGTGTGCGTGCGTGCGTGCGTGCGTGCGTGTGTGTGTGTGTGTGTGTGAGACAGAAGCAGTGTGGGCAAGCAGAAGTCATTGTGTTCAGTGTAAACATGATGCGACTTCAGCCCCGCCAATGTGTGTGGCAATAGATGTACCACAATGCCATGGGAAATCAACTCTATTAGTGTCAACACAAACAGCCAAGATGGCTTTTGTGATGTGGGAATGGAAGAATGTGTGTGCAAAGATCTGAATCTTGAACATGTAAATTTGCCTATTTTTTTTTTAATTAAACCTGCTAAACTTTATTTAGAGTTTGATTATAATATTAGTCAATAGATGGTAGTTGTATGACAAAAATAACACAACGATAAAGGATAAAATCAGTAAAAATACCAAGCTCTGTTTAAGTTAAATGGCCATAAGTAAATTTCCGTTTTCAGCAGCTGTACTATGGTTTTCATTTAAGAAATTATTTATCTCACATAAAGAATGTGACATGAAGAAATATGTCACAATGCTGCAGGCAAATATGCATGTCCCTGCAGCAGATGCATATCTGTCAACTGTACTTTCACAGCGCATTTTTATTTTGCCTCAAAGTGGTACGATCTTGAAATTAAAAATGATACTGTGCTGTGAAAAAGTTGTCCACTTTATACATATCTTTGGTTTTTGCTTTTTAAGTCCTGCATAAATGTTTTCGTTCAGATTTTTTTTTTCTCGAATCAGACAGAGATTAGATCCAGTTTGCTTTGTTAGGTGAGGATTTATTTGGCCCTGCAAGGATTAAGCAGATACAAAATGGGCAGATTGAAATATGGACCATGTAATTTAAATTCATACGGACTGTGTGTATTCGCAACAGCAGCATAATCTTGGACAAAATCACGTTTTTGATTCTGGGCCTCATCCAGATCACAACAGAAATCACCGAGACTATTGTGGCATTTGAGTCAATGTTCTGAAATGATACTACTCAAAACTAATTTTAACCCGAGCAAATGTTTCCCCCCATGTTTCAAACAGTGGTGATATCTGCCAGCAGTTATTTGCAGCAACCCCTTAGGAAGAACCATCTGCAGCCGTTTTCAATTTCCACACACACACACCAGGGGATGTGCGCCTTAAAATCTTTAATTGAGATGGATTGGGTCATCCAATTAACCTCAACACACTTGGGTGTCCTTTGTGCAGTTGAAGCTTTTGCTTTGGGGTATTGTTGCAAATCTTTAAGTCACTACAGAAAAAACACCTGTCTTCACTGTATTTATAAAGTTTAATTGGGTTGAGCTTTCTAAATCAAAAGACAGCTTTTTCTGCCACCTGTCTGTTTTCACTCCTTTCCACAATAAGGTGTGACAAGACAGCCTCATTTGCTAAGATGTATGGTGGCAACATAATTGTTTGCTGTTGAAGTAAAACGTGTGATGGTCTTTAATTAAATTTGAACAATAATTTATCTTAGTTGAACTGAAATAAAACACTTTTTTTTTTTTTTTTGCCTGGGCAGCTATTTTTAACCACATGATTCTCCTGCATCTGTCAGTAATGAACTCAAAAGTATTTTATGATGTACTTCTTTTAAGAGTACTGAAGCAAAAATAACTGAAATATTTACTTTACAAATTTAAGCACATAAGATGCTTAACAGCATCATAAAGACCAAAAAAAAAAAAAAAACACAACAGACAGATGAAGGATACATTGGTGAAGATGTTTAGAGTTAGGTTGTAAACCTAATTCTATAAATATATCTTAAGCTTGGGAGACATTTCACATAGAACTGTTCAGCCTATCATATGAAAATGGAAAGAATGTGGTACAACTTCAGTCCTAATGCATGGCTAATCACCTAATCTAACAGGCCGAGCACAGAGAGCATCAAAGAGAAGCAGTCAAAAGCCCAGTGGTAACTGGAGGAACTGCAGAGTTTACAGAATAACTCTTAATTGTGCAGACAATAAATCTCACCTTTATCACAGAGTGAGAAAAAGAAAGGCACTGAAGAATGACCGTCATCAGTCCTATTTAAAGAGACAGCAAACATCTAGGAGAAAGTGTACTGTTCAGATGAAACTAGAATGCAACTTTTATATTAACCTTAACACAATATCTGCCAAGTGACACATGACAACCTCACTACACGATGTTGTGAGGATGAATGTATTCAGACAGGAAAACAGGTCACAGTTGACAGGAAATAGCTAAATACTGACCAACATTCCTGAAAGAAAACCTGTTAGTGGCTCCAAACACTTGAAACTGGTTCAAAAGCTGATGTTCTAAGCACCCTGCCAACGCAGCAGTAGAATGGTTTAGCTCATTAGATCAATTGTGTTATAATGACTCAGTCAAATTTTAAACAAATCATGTGGAGAACTTCTGGGAAAACATTGTGCTTAAACTATTTTGTATTTTATCAAAGCAGAATGGGCAAGACTGTAATTGTTTAGATGTGCTAAACTGGTGGAGACATCCCCGAAGGTCTTGCAGTGAAATACGGTTCTACAAAGTACAGCATTAATTCAGGGAGGCAGGAAGTACAAATACAGACGAAAAAAATGTAAAATCATGCATCGTTTCCTTTGCTTCTTGAAGATTATGCACTAGTTTGAATTAACCTAACAAAACTGGTTCAAAAGCTGATGGAAAAAACTGGAAAAAAAATTTAAATTAAAAGAAGCATGAATAAGTTCGCAATGCAGTCCAGGCTGAATATTAAGACAACTTTTTTGACTCTAAATCTAAACACTTTAAATGAATTCCAACGTCACCACCATTACTAATGTTTAGTATGAGAGATGGGAAGAAAGCTATGAAAACAAAACTAAAGTGAAAAGTTGTGACTAAGAAAAAAAAAAAAGAAGCAAAAAGCAGTAGATTCACATTTAAACGTCGGTCACCAAAACAACCCTTTTGCTTGAATTAGAGATAGGGCCTGCCATATTTAATTGTTCAGGGGAAGTAAAGCAAACGCGTCTTTTGGGGGCAATTTAATTTGAAATGCAGCTCTGTGAGGCAGGGAGAGAAGCCAGAAGTCATGCAGAGAAAATAGTCTTAATTGTTTAATCCATATCAGTTAGACACCATATGGGAGAAATTACAGGTGCTGTGTGGTGGGATAAACACTACAACCAAACAAATGTCTGAGGGGCAGTCTACACTAGTTTGTGTCTTTTAAGATCAATTTGTCTTGGCTCTTTCCCCTTCAGAGCAGCTAATGCGGTGTGCATTAATTAAAAGAGAGCCTTTCAGCTTTAAAGGTTCTACTCAACTCTTAAAGTTCTTCTTAGAAGATTGTTTAAATGTTGAGACAATATAAATGAAATGCTTTACCTTTGCTGTCTCCAATTAAAACAACTTGTTGGGAAGACATTTCATTTAAAAATATAAGAGCATAATGTATTTACAGTGCTTCGCATAGTCTGCTGAGTGAAGTGTGACAGTAGATACAGACTAAGTGTGACATTTTTTTTGTTTTTCAATATTAGATTTTTAAAAATCCACCACTGAGGTTTCTGCCAGGCTAACCATTTAAGCACTAAAAACTACCACTCCATGTATAAGAATGGTTTAAGCCTTGACGATGGATATTTGATCACAGGGATTCGAGAGATTTTAGTCGTCGTGATTTATTTTGAGCAAGTGAATCTGTCTTAGGGAGGGATCGCAATTACCATACTATTAATCACACTATAATTAGAGTCCACGGCTTGACTGTGACACAAAACCTCTATTTCCTAAATGAATTAATAATATCGATGTCATTTTATATTAGGAAAAAAGTATCTCATGAATTTTATATCTATTTTAAGGGGCGACACAGGTCATTTGAACTGAGTGAATGTGTATTAAGACAGCCCTTTGCAAAAGAATTCACTGAATTCTCATTTCTTTATGTTGTGCTTTCAAGAACTCGTTTGTATTATTTAGTATATATTTTTTTAAGTGGTTCTGAGAAATGTTTCTACAGACTTTAAGGACGTCTCTCTTTTCTACTTTATTTTTACTCATTTTAGTATAATTTATTACTATGTATTATTGTATGTATTATTATGTATTTAGTATAATTTATAAAAAGGGGAATTGTTTCATTGTTTGCTGTTACTTAAATTATAAATTATTCATTGAAAGACTGTCTCTACATTACTAAACAACAAAAAAAAAATTAAATCTGATCTTCAGACACTTTGTGTAAGAGAAAAGTTACACTTCATTCCAATTTATTTAGTTGAATCTATGGAAAAGCGGTTTCGCAAACATAAAGGTAATTCCCAAACAGTTGTTTGTGTAAAATGTTGCATGGATTAGATGGTAGCTAAAAGATAAAGCACTTCTATTTCTAAAGCAAGTCTTTCAAATGCTATTCATGTAAAGTGGAAAGTCTTTTTAGTCTGACTTTCCTTTTTCATTTTGCTTGTCTGGTTTCTTTGTTTTATATATATATATATATATATTTTTAAAGCAGACATTGCACAACATGCATTTAAGATCAAGCATAAAATCTCACAAGAGAATGAGTGAAAAAGCACTCAAACTCAAAAGGAAAACTTCAGAAAGCCTGAAGAACCTCAAATTGAAACTACTTTCAAGACTACAAGAAAGCCTGGGTCATTGGCAGCAAAATACAAAGGAATTATTTGTGGTATGAAACTTTTCTGGTGCCAATCTCCAGCACGAGGCTAGAGGCGGGGTACACCTGGACAGATCGCCATACAGGACAAACAACCATGGTCACACACACTCATACCTCAGCGATTAAACTTACAGTCATATTTTTGATCTTTGGGAGGAAGTCAGAGTACCCGGAGAGAACCCCAGCATGTGTGACAGGCCCAGCCTCAAACTCTACGTTGTGTCTTTGATGTGGTGCGTTCAGGAAAACAGATCTGGATTACCGCCTTTTATTCCATCTGTTAAAGATAGCAAAAGAGACGGCAGTGAGTACTCCAAACAATCCGGTCTAAAACTCTTCCAGCCTGCTAGCCCAGCACAGCTTTTCTCCATTTTTGGACATATGTAGAAGTACATTATTTACAGTACATTAAACAAAAGCATTTGGTCTTGTTATAATGAAACGGTAAAGACAAACCAAAACAACATTTTAAATATATTTATTATATTTTGTATAACTCATACCTGTTAAGAGATATCAAAAGACAGAAGTGAGTACTCCAAATAATCTGGTCTAAAACACCTCCCTTTAGAAGAGAACAACACACAAAATAAAGAAAAATTAGTAAAAAAAAAACCAAAAACATAAAAACCCAGCCATAACTGCATGAATTGAAGCTGAGGTAGATCATATTTACATAACTATAGCAACCCAGCAACCGTGGATGGGCTAAGCGCTATAAGGTAATTTTGCTCTTTAAATGTTTGATGTCCGGACATAGAAAAGACGAGACACACATGTTGAGTTTTCTTCTTAATTTAACAGGAAGTATATTATTTTCTGTCATGAACATACTACATATACAACACATTATATGCAATACTTCAGGTATTGCATAACTGCAATAAGCTAGCCCTTCACATATAGACTGGCCATTATTTACTCACTGAATGTCATAACAATATTGTTGTTGTTTTTTATTGTTGTTGCAATAACCCATAAAGAAGCGTCAATTTTACAAATAAAAAGACCAAAATAATATCCTTTGTGTGAGAACCGTCTCAGACTGTGCAAAACACAATATATTCAAAGTGAACTCAACAGTTCGTCAGCTGCCCCTCTGCTAGATCACAAGCATGCATAAAGTCCGCTAGCATTAGCTTTTAATTATCTTTCAGAAATATGTCCCGGTTTCTCCACGATACTAGTCACAAACTAAATAACGTGACTCACTACTGACACGCAACTTAATAACTTATTTTAATCTTAAAGATAATTAACATATATGCATCGAAATACATTTTAATGACCTGTGATAGAAAAGACGAGACACACACGTTGGACTTCCTTAGCATCTAACGCGGGTTATTCTTCTTCTTTGTGTCCAACCTTCTCTAAGCCATCAATGCGACTTGCGCTCCCCTAGCGGCTGTATATGGAATAGCACCGAACAACTGAAACAACACTAAAGAACTTAGTACAACGAGAAATTAAGTATATACAAAGAAAAATTGTTGCGTTGATTATTTTATACTTAGTGTTTTCATTTACTTACAACTTGTTTTTTCACCTCTCTACAATAAGACAGAAACTTGTACTAGCTTGCAAGACATAATGCAATTTAATTGCGGCTCAAATAGGCCAGAAAACAATCCACCTTCAAAGAATAGACATATCTGTTCAAACACAGGTACAAATATCGAACCATCCATCCACCCATCCATCCATCCAGGAGGGGTGCTGGTGCCTCCACCACTGGTCAACGGGCTAGAGGTGGGTAACACTCTGGACAGGTCGCCAGTCCGTTACAGAGATAACTTATGAAATGTGAGTCCACCAAGAAAAGTGTCTAAACCCAGAGTATCGCACGTTTTACCTCCTGCTTCAGGAATATCTTCATTAATTGATTGGCTCATGATTACTTCAGGAAAGCTCCAAATAACAGTTTAACTGTGGACCGTGGACATGCCGTCTGCTATCAGTTGTTCAGTCTAGAGGAGGGTAGGTGTAAGTAGGGTCACCGCCAGGAACACATGTGTTAAGTTTTGTAGATAACCGTGATTTAGCAGTGCTGCAAGCAGCAGTCTCTCAGAAGAAAGGACAGCAATAAAAAAGACAGAAACTGTGCAGCTCTGGTCAGAGTTCTGTCGGGGCTGCAGTTTTACGTAGCCACGTAAAACCGATGTGAAACACCAGAACTACGTACAATTAGTTTGGTGTGATGTAAATTTTCATTTCAATAAAATGAAATACCTGGGTTTATTTAATCAGACTAACAACTTCGACGTTCTCCATTATTGAGTATTTCCGCAAGCATTAACGGCCGGCCCACAATAATGAGAAACTCTGAGGGAGCTGCGTTCAAATGCAATGGGAAATACTCACTGCTCAGTTCAAACATGTACTAACAAAAAAACCTAATCTACATGACAAGTTATGACCAATTTGATGGAATTGAAAGCATCACTTAAAGTAATATAGTTAATTTGCAACACATGCAGAACATACTGTGAGGTGGGATTTGAACCCAGTACCTTCTTGCTGTAAGGCAACAGTAATACCAACTGCTTCACGGTGGAGCCATATGCACATTGTCAATGCAAACTCCTGGGTTTCCTTATGGGCAGAAAAGGTTTTATGCTACGAATAATGTTTATACCAAGAATCAATTAGATTGTACCTGTGATTAATTTGAAATGACTTTGTTTTTTTAAAGTTTGTCCAATTTGTAATTGTGTTTTTTTCCAGTTCATGCTCACTACATTTAAAATATAGAAACTTATTATCACTAAGGGAAGATCTATTGCCCTAGATGGTGTTGCACTTATTACAATTTACATACCATCTACTTTTATATTTAGCCTCTTAGTAGACAACAATGTCTAAATGGAAGAGTAACTTTAAAACTTTAGTGCAGTAAAAAATAATAATAATAAAAAGCCCAGCCGATAACTGAGTAAGTGCACAGCTTAATCTGACATCCTCTCCTTACTTGCTCTATGATTTTGATGTCATTTTAGGAAGCTGTTTTCCACTAAGCCACTAATGTTTGAAGAGTCATGAAAACGTTGTGAAAACCCAGTACAGACAAGTTTTTGTTGTGTCATTTGCCCACCACCACCACCACCAACAACAAAATACATAAATAAATAAACAGATGCAGGTTATAAATTCCATCTCATTTCTGCCAGAAGATATTCACAAACAACACATCAGGATTCTGGCACTGGAGAAAACGTAGCCCCAACCTCTGCTTTTCTCCTCTACCTTTTTTGACCAAACAGAATCATGCAATCCGCTCATCAAACTTGAACCTTAAAAGGGGGTTTCATTTGATGCTGGCAGTCCCAGAAAGGTCACGGGCATCAAGGAAATAGAAGAAATGAGCCGAGAGGATTTCAAGTTGTATTAATGAGGACCCCCTTGGCCACGGCGCATCTTAGAGGTCAGACCATCACCTAAAATGATAAAGATTTATCATGGGGAGGCAAGACTGGTCAAAGTGCTCTCTTATCTCAGGCTCTGCCTGTTACAGCAGCAAACACTGTCAAGAGTCTCACATGGATAAAAGTGCTGGCCACTCTCCACCACTGCTGCAAACCCCCAGAAATATTTCGATGTCAGTAAATAATTCATCCCCCAATATTTTGTACTCTTTGAGAATTTTTGACGACGTGTGAATGCATCGTGCCATGCTGCCTGCTAAGAGACTGACTGCTACTAAGAAAAAAAAAAGGTGGCAAATCCAAAGATAGACACAGCCTGTAATTATGACGGGATCATGATAAAAAATTTAAAAAAAAATACTTTTATTCACTTCCGTCCAGATGTCAGTCTTTGGCTGTGGTCCAACGTTTGTGCTGGTGGATTTCTATAATTGTCCTCTAATTAATTTACATAATTTATAAAGAAAAATGCTGTGTGACATTAAAAAAAATGTCACAAATGTAAGCGTAGTGAAAATATTTTTTTTTAGATACACTGAAATTAATTCAAATACATATTTATCGATTTACTAAATGTTGTTTTATGTTGTAGTTCAGTTGTATGGATTTGATATTTTATAGAAACACAGTGGCGTTGCAAACAATCTTGAAATATATACAGCAGGATCCCTGTGATGTTCAAGCAGCAGTGGCCCCAAAGAGGAGAAAAAAAACATTGTTGATATGCTAGCCAGGCATTTTTTTTTTTTTTTTCAGTTTGAAGCCTGTCATGGCCGACTCTCTTCTTTTAGATATTTATGCATGCAGTGGCCTGCAAAGTTTTTATGACTTTGCTTGTATGTGTACACACATTGTAATCTGTCAAAATGACAGACCGATTTAACAGTCAAATACGAAAAATGTTCTTTTGATGCGACCCCTGATATAAACAATTTAATTTTCCTTTTTAATAACAAAAGAAAATGTAGAATACTTGCATAATGGCATTTTACAATTTTATTATAATTCTGCATTAAAATTCTAATTTTAAATAAATCAACCATTACAATTACGTGATCAAAGTTCTGTGCATGCTTTAAGCCGGTCAGGAAACTTTGAAACAATTCAATGCCTCACTGTTTCTGCCTACTATACTGCACCTGGACATTACTATAAAACTTACCTCGTTTGTAAAAATACAAAAATAATTCTTCATATCCCTTGTAAAACTCATTTGAACGGTAAGAAAAAAATCTCTATAAGAAAAAAAAAAAATCAAACACTTAGCCCTACTAGTTTTACTGACACTTTTCAATGTCAGCTTTTTCCTGCTGGACCATCATTACATTGTGATTAAGAGTAATAAGTATGATCATGTGACAGTATTGCTTCAATAATCACTGCTTTCCACAAGAGACTGTGGTCAGTCTGGAAACTACATAAACTGCAAACTCAAAAGTATTAAGGGATTTGGTACATTTAAGTAGCAATTTAGATTTTTTTTTCTAATTTAATGCCAACAGTGACAGAGCTGTTTGCCTCTTGCAATCTTTTTTTTTTTTTTTGCGCCATGTTCGTCCCCAGCCGCATTTTCCTTGGACATAGAGTTCGGCTATAAGGAGCAGTCAACGTGGGCCACACCATCCGCTAAATGTTTAACTTCCCTTTAGGAGTCATTCAAAACAAGAACGGGAACTTGTCTATTGGGAAATACCTCCGGATTAGGGGGGCTGAAAGATTGAAAAAGTAATTTGAAAAATAATGGGCTTTTTAATGACTAAACCTATGGGACACCCAGATGTGCTCTTTGTTAATTTTCACTAGTGTAATGTAAAATTCCAACTGCTTAATTACTCTAGGACACACAAAGCAACTGGTTTTTAACGAAGCAATTATGCGAACAGCTTCTATTGCATTGGCGCGCCAGTCTCCATTCTCCTCCAGCTCCTTCCTTGATGAACTGCGCTACTTTTTGCTACGTTATCTGGCTTTTCATGTCTCCGGCAATGACAGAAATTCCAAAGCCTTTCCTTCGGTTATAGGTTTGTTTTGCTCCAGAGACCGGATCATTTTAATGTGTCCTACTTCTCTAACGGAATAAAGAAACATAATAAATTCATTATTACATTTCATAAATAAGAACAATATTTATCACCATTCTCAGCTTTCCCTCCGGTCCCTCTGGTGCATGTTAAGGAAGCTGGAAATTGGGTAATTTAGACAAGGACTAAAACATGACATAAAAGATGATATTTTAGGGTTTCATGCTGCATACAGAGTCAGCCACTGCTTTTGAATTTATAAAGCCAAAATGTATGGTTCCTTTTGTTTTTGTAGTATCATCTTGTTTTTCGGAAATATAGGAGCAGATTTATTTTTCCAGCCATAAGGAAAAAAAATACTGGTAATATTAACCTCCTCTTCTCAGCCTCCCATGGGAGTAGCTATGGAGCAGCTGTTGGTAAATATTATACAATATTGCTAATTTAACAGTGAAAAACCAGATGTCTAGGATCAGAAGTGATTAACATTGAGTAAACCAGTTCCATTTTTACAGAAGCTCTTACAAGAATACAAGGTGTGATGGGATATTAAATGGTGTAACGATCACAGTGATCAGCATATTTGTGAATATGATCTTTAAGTGCAGTTGTCATGTTATTTAACTTAGAGCTTTGTTCAGATGGACACACACATTGCAGGAAATGAAGGGAATTGTACGGAAGCATTACGATGTAGCAAAAGCAGAAATTCATGCTGTATTTGCTCAAGCTTTACAATTCATTTATATTCTTAACAATCAAGAGGAAACAGATTTATATTCAAATAGCAAGCAACATCAAATATATTAAAATTACATTAACATACCTTTGTTTTGCATCAACAGGAGAGTGAAGATAACCCCTTTAATAAATTATACCAAAGAATGCCACACTTCCAGGGAGAGATCATCATTTTTGCTTTATTTAATTTTAGCTTTTTTTTTTCTTTTTTTTTCTAAAACAAGATCTTCAGGGCACAAAAAGGAAGGAAGGAAAGAATGAACAATGAAGAAAAGAAAGAAAATCAAACTACCGCCACTCCAGACCATTTTCAAAAATTAAAATTCTTCCTTTGACATGCAAATGCTCAAACAATATTCTTCATGTTGAATCTAAATTGCAAATGTACACAGTATATAAGCCCAGCATGTCCCTTTCAAGACATGAACCTGATGGTGTTGATCAAAGAGCCCAGCCTTGAGACACTGGGGAGCTGTTAAGATGCATGAAATATGGCTATTTCTTCTACTTTCTACACTCAAACAACACACACACACACACAAAATAACTGAAAAAAATAAAATGTGTAACAAGCAAACACACAAAATTGTCAAAGTCCAACAGTAAAAAAATGATCAGGATTATATAGTCGTGCCTGTACGAAACAGAAAAGAAATTCAGCCTCATCAAGAGAATTGCTAAAAACTTCATTCAAACAATCCTTTTAGATTCAGGAGGTGTTTCCATGACAGCAGGCTACTTCTTTTGATCCCATGTAGCGCAGCACCTTGATAGACCAACTATATGGATTAATAGCACTAGTTACAACACAGCCTTTGGCCCCCTGTATCTATGTTAATAGAGCCTATCCATTCCTGTCAGCTACTGGGGACATATGGAATTGCAGAGGTGGCCGTGTATCCACAGAGCAAATCATAAACCCTTGGATGTCACTTGAGCTGAATGGCTGCAATTTTCATGTAAAACTAAAAATATTGTGAAATCTATCAAACACAGCCAGATGATTTTTCTTTCACTTTTTTTTTCTTTGCCTTTAGACTGGGTGGGGAATGGGGCGATTGTCAGTACAGGTCGCTTGTCTTCATTTTAAGGTAGGTGGCCGACGCACACAAACCTGCACCCGCACTCACAAACATGGGCCTTTTGAAGTTCAATCTGACTGACGCAAACATTTGTCTCCATGTGCCGTCCACAAAGGAGCGATGTGTTGCGAAAGAAAGTCTATGCTCCTGCCGTAATTGATCATGTCACAGCATCTTCATTTGGTGGAGTTGAACATTTGACAAAAAAAAAAAAAAAAAGAACACGCTATCAGTGATTAAAAGAAAAAACAACTTAATGCACGTGACATCTTTTGAGAGCAGTGCATTCTTTGTCACTGACATACCTGCTGCTTGTATTTCTCCTCTTTTGATTTAATTTGAAAAGAGTCCAAACATTTCACTTACTTACTTCATTTAATTTATCTGTGCTAAATATCTAATACCAAACAATAATAAGACATTTACATGTGGTGCTCGACCGTAGGTAGAACCAATCTATATCTGCAGTTCCTGAACAGCTTGATGTTAAAAAAAAGAAGATGAAAACAAATCATGGAGTTTAATCACACCTTCACCCACTGCACCTTCAGACACACCCAGCTAACAACCTGCATTTTATGCAATTCAAAACAGTCTTGAATTTATACTGTTCAGTTCTATAAAACGAATTGAACTCAACAGTATCTTTTGTCTTACTTATGATAAACCTGTATTGACGACCATCTTCATGTTAAAGCTAGATGCGTTTTGTTGTTTCTCAGTAGTTTAATTAGTCCTTCTTGCATTTTGCGATTGCTTTTGTTTATATTTTGCAATCAAAATAACAGATGTTTTGGTGCTTCTTTTAAAACATGTGCAAGAAATTTTGAGATATTTGTACCTATTAAGACAGTAAGTTTGACTTTTACTCGCCATACTAATCACGGACTATAACACCAAGTAAAGCTGAGGTAGCAGTGTAGTCGAAGTACGAATTACTGCCACCTGTAGGTGGGGGTTGGCAGTCACTTAGACCCAATGTATCTGAAAATCTTGCAGAAAATTTGCAACACACACAGTTATGCATTATTGCAAAACTATGTGGGGATCTGCTGACTTTACAAGAATTTTTATGACAGGAGAATCACAAAATTCTGGAGGGACTGTTTCACGGTCAGTTTAGAAGTTATTGACGTCAAAGAAAGAACTGACCTATGTTTACTGAACCCAAGCAACAAACTATTGCTTGTTCTCAAACAGAGCTTGGCTAGAAGCATTTTTTTTTAATCTCATGATTCTGCTTCTGTTTTTATGTTGACACAAGCTCAGTAAATTTACAATCTTTTTTTTTTTAAAAGATGTTTTTGGCTCTAGTGGCCTTTATTCGATAGTTAATTGACAGGAAAGTTGGTAATGAGAGAAGGGGGAAGACATGTAGCAAAGATCGCCAAGGTTGGGAATCAAACCTGCGGCAGCTTCATCAAGGACTAAGGCCTCCATATGTGGGTTGTGCTTAACCCTTGCGCCACCACAGCACAACCTGTAAATTTACAATCTTAACTTTTTTAGACTTAGGTCTTTTTTTCTCCTCATTCTATGATGTGGAATTTAAATACATGTTTTCAAAATGCTCAGCTCTAAATTTATGCCAATTAAAATAGTCAGCTGTGGAGACTTTGAAGCTGCTAGACTTCTGGTCAGTAGGTAGCCACTGTATGTTTCTTAAGGGCTCTGTTGAACAGTAAGTTGAAGCATGGACTATGATAGAGTAGATTAATGCAGCATTTAACATAAAATGTCATAGATGAGAACTATCCTCAAATTTAATTTGATCATTTATCATAACAGTTCAGCAAAGTCATTTAATATTGACAGGGATTTTTTTTTTGTTCAGTTTGTGAGAAGACAAAAGATCCCGGTGTTAACAAAGTGACTGGGACAAAACACAACATCTTTGTATCCTTTGCTAAATGGTTCAAAAAACAGAGCTACCAGTTGGGGATTGCTTTCAAGTAATGTGAGCAATCTGACAGCTTCCATCATGAGAAGCTAACTCCTGCGGTGCTAATGGCACACCACATCTAACAAAATCCCAATTAAAATGGTAACATTAATACACTTCAAGGCTGGTACAGTGCAGCATCCTGACAGAAAGAAGAAGGACCATCGAAATAAAAAAAAGTTGAAGACAATCTTCACCTCTGTCAAGTTGCATATTTCTTCCTCTGTAGCTAATAATGACAAGCTTGCTCTTTGATGCAGGCGAGACAGTTTTTCATTTTCTGCTACCTTCAGATTCCAGGTATTTAATCCTCACTGGAAATGCCAAGCTTTGAGGATGTTACCCCAACTGTTCTTCAGGGTTCAGTGCCTAGGGAGAGCAGAGCTAATGTGAAAAGCAAAGTGTTAGAAATTATTTCCTTTCGTGTTGTTTGGGCTTCGGCTCTTGTTTTTCTGAAAAGTCGGATGTTTCTAACCTCACGGTCTGAACGTGACTGAAAGCTACAGCCAGGCTGTGAGGAGAATCCAGAATGAGGCTGACCCTCATCCTCTGCTGTGATTAAGGAGGTGGGCAGTTGTTGGAAGACGTAAACATATCAGTGAGTGGCCATCAGACTCGTTCTTGCCCCCCACACGGTGTGAGCGCACAGCCATTAACACCTGCATTCAGAGAGTGAAATCGGTCACTTCATGCACATAAACACAACACACAAAGAGAAAACTGAAAAGATGAGTTTTGCACAACCCTGTCTACATGCCCTCTAAGGAAAATGTTGATTTTCTGCTATTGAAAAAACATTGTTGAATCTTTATATATATATATATTTTTTATTTTTTATTTTTTTTTTTAAATACAGTATCGTTGGTCTCTCAGGTTACTACTTTTAAAGTGGCAGAGGGCGCCCTGCGTCCTCTCATCTCCTGGGGCCCTGAACCAGGATTGAATGAGCCAGATAACAGGACAAGGGATTTCAGTTCTTCTATGTATCACTTGAAGACAGGAGTTCTTTGCTGCTGTTTTGCTTGTAGTTATTGAGAGCAGCCTGTGCTATGCGCACTGTAAGGCAACATCTGCGAATCTGCTGGACAACTGAAACTCACGGAGACATCTGTTGGTACATGGGAAAACCAATGGGACAGATCTGTTAATCTGTCATCAAACCATAATTAATTTAGGTGACTTAGGACTCAACAATGCTTTCGAGGCATACCAGATTTTTGCAAATTAATGCACAATGAGTAATTTGAATTTGAGTTCCCTGAAATAGCTGTGATGATTAAAACTACAATCTGTCATATCCAAACAGCCTTTTTTTTTTTTGTGCAAAATATATCTTGTGTCACCTCCTGGTTTCCTTCCCCTGTGTCCGGGTAATGAAAAAGTTATTTTTTTGTATACTTTAAAATGATTTGAGAAAAAAAAAACAGCAAAGTTCAAGTCAGTTTAAAACATGCATATCATTTCAGAGTTAAATTTGGCAGAAGTTGAACTTTTCTCATACTTTAAAGGGCTTCCCATCCTGTCCTATAAAAAGATTTACAATTAGCACGTCAATCGCTACCATATTGCCAAATTACATTTATAATGATGGCTCAATCAACCCCATCTGCCCACTGTAATGGACAATGAGGCTATGATTTAGGAGCTGTAATTGGTTTCCAGCAGCGTCTAGTGTCATTTTTTCTGTTCCGCCGTAGCCTGTGTGTACGTTTTGAGGACAGGGCTGCTTGTCACAAGTGCAGGCTTGACTGGACAGGGAAGAAGATATCCGCGGAGACACAGCGGCTCCTCTGGCACAGCTCTCTGTCTGTAATGGCCTAAATTCACAGGCTCTTGATGAAAGGTTTTACATGGGAACTCCAAAGGCTAATTGGCCCATGGAGATCAAGCTTATTGTTAGTTCTGCATGGCTTCCAGCAGCCATAGCTGCCATATGAGTGCCTGATCACCACAGGGCTCCACACCTGACTAAACAAAAGAATAGTTTCAATAATTCTTTAAAGTGTCTCATATCTTTAATGTGTATTTTTCCTGCTCTATTTATTTCTGTCATTCTATTTCTTTTCTAAGTTAATAAAAGTTTGAAAATCAGTGTATAAAAGTGGATTAATTTTGGCATTAATTCAATCCAAATCATCCTCGAAGACCTCATTATTAATCAGTCATTGTCACCTAAGCCTATCTGTAAGGTCGGTCCAGATGTCCATGGTCTCAGTAGTAAAGTAAATACATAAAAGCATGAACTGCTAAGCTATAATTAATAACATGTAAACAATGGGAATTATTACAAGAGACCGTTTCTTTTATGTTGCACATTTTGACATACGTTTGCTGCATTTTTCTACAGCTGTATTAGAGCTAATTAGTCCCAAAATCAATGACATGATGTGAATGGTTGCATAAAAGGCCAAAATGAAGCTTTATAGCCTATGCGCTTTATATGCGCTGTGACTCAGAAACAGTGAAATACCCTCGAGGTTTGTGTTTGGATCCCTGAAGGTATAAAACGCAGCCACAATATCAAAGGTTGGCAAAATGTCAACGAGCTTTAGAATTTTTGTATGTCATTTTGATTTGAATACCCACCTGATTGCTCCAGGATGATATGGCTTACAAGCGCCACGGGGCTCTCATCTTACCTGCGTGAACCCTGGGTCTGACGTGGGCAAAAGGACGTTGCTTCATCTGAGAAGAATAAAGCAGGGTTAGGTTTTAAAACAATTTCCCGAGCTTCAAACATTTCACACTACTGTTCAATGCATCATCTCAAAAAGAAAAGGCTATGGCACAAACCTACCAAGACATGGCTGTCTACTTAAATTGACAGGCATGGAAAGCATTAATCATAGAAACAGCCCTGTGACCCTTGGTATCTTTAAAGGAAATGCTCAGGCGAATTGTTGTTTGTTGACAAAAAAGCTATTAGTGATGCACTCCACTTGCCTTTGCACAGCGAAAAGAAGCTCCTTATTGAAAGAAAGCCACAAAATGTCAAGCTTGCAGGCTACTCCAAGCCACATATATGACAACATAAACAAGTAGAAAAAGGTGCTCTGGAAGGCAAGGAAGATAATGAAAACGAGAAGAGGAAAAAAAAAGAAAAGAAATGAAGTGACGTGAAAAGAATGAACAAAAAAAAAGTAAAGACATGACGAAAACATGGCGGAAAAGTGATTGTACTACACGGACCATAAAGAGGGACGGACAATGACGGAACAATTGGCAGATAAGGTAACACAAAGCAAAGGGGAGTTTGTATCATTTTTGAACAATGATCTGCTCATGTGGGGGGCCTGTGCGGAGCTGGATAAATCTACAAACAAGCAGAGAGGCAACCGGTAAGGCAGAGACTGTTTTATTGTGAGATCGCACTGCCTACATTCTGCATTAGCTTTAGCCTAGCCACTGGCTAATTAACGCCTGTGTTATCGACTAAATCTGAACTTAAATGAATATTGTGATTGTGAAATCTAGCATATTATTGGTGATTTGGATGGTTGGAACGAGTGTTGCATTGTAATTTTTGTCATAATTTAATGTATTTCTAACATTTTATAAAATGGAAATTCTGCAGTTGCCAGTACTTTTTTTTTTTTACCCAATTAAGAATCATTGACAGAATAATTGATTATTAAAATAGTTGTTAGAATTCTAATAGGTATGAATACGATCATAGATCACTTCAGTGTTTAAATTATAAATACAGGTATTGAAAAGGAAGGCATGAGTAAAGATTATTTCAAATTATGTAAAGCCCTGAACCAAATTACTTTTGTTAAACACTCGTAAAAGTTGTTTGTAACACATATTAACTACTATTGACCAGGTGTATACAGTAGCTGATTGCACAATGTATGAACCACTTTCCCATATTTTGTGACGTAAAACTGGCAAGCTAAAATTCTTAAAAAAAAAAAATTAAAAAAGCAGGTAAAGCAGAATTTTTAATTATTAAGCATAAATTAGGACTGCTGCCAGGTAAATATAACTCGTTACTAATTAATAACATTTTGTTGTTTTCATATGCATGTTGGTTGGTCAGAAGACATGCAAGAGGCATGAGCGCAATTAGGTTGCTCATTACATGATGGGGCTCCAGACATTATGCAGGATGAGAAATGTATAGTCTGTTTTTAACTATTGATGACTCACTCGCTAGCCCATTGATACATGCATAATTTAATAAGCACTCCTCTGATATTTGATCATTAATATTTATTACAAATGTTCCTTAAAATGGGTAAGGAAAAGTCTTAAAGATAACATGCAATGCATGAGTGGTAGCACTTTTTTTTATTATGGTGCAAACTCATTTGCTTATCAGTTTTTTTGGATTAAACAAAAACACAAGAATCTGTCTGGAATTTATTTTTCCTTTGCAAGTATGTATTTTCTTCCCCACTTTCTTACAAAGATTCTGTATAGGACAGGATAAGTTTTTGAAAAGCACGATATGAACAAGTCCCATTTAAGTCCCAGATGTCTCCACTTGTTGTCATGTATGTTTGCTTGATTTTTATCAACAGTCTGGCCAGGAGCACTCAGACGTCACAGTTTAAACTGAAGGTTGTAGGAACAGAGAACAGAAACAGTCAGCAAATGCCATTATCCATACCCCTCTATTACATTCAGTTATAAGTACAGCTAAAAAGTCAGACAGAATTACACGTCTATAATAAGACACTGTTGTATAAATCTGCCATCTGAATTTGAGTTAGAATTTAAAGCTATTTTAAAAGCTTTTTTTTTTCAAACCTAAAAATTACATTGAACACAGTATGCAAGTGAATACTCATTAAGTCCAGCTAATTAATGACCTAATTGGTACTTACTGAACAATAGTGCCTGAAAATTAGTTGAACCTGATTGAATGGGCACATTAAATTAACACTTTAATATAGCATAAGGGATTAGGGTTCAAAAACAACCTATTCAATATTATATTAAGAAGTGATTTTTCATCTTAATTGTGCAGCCATCTTATTAATGAGTGCAAAGAATGACCTACATTCAAAGCTGAACAACACAATTTTGGGGAGTTTGGATTATCCCCTGAATGTTAAAAGTATAATGAGTCTGTGTTACCATTGTATAATTGGTTTGCAGTTGTTTTTAGGTTCTTAAAGACAATAGCATTTCTTAATAGTAGATTACAGTTTAAAGCCACACTGGTAGCCTCTCTGTTATAAGAAAAACTTATTATGATTTACATGACGGTCATGTAAGTCTGCTATGCATGTTTTCAGGCAACCCACATCCAAATGTCAGCTAATACGCACGAAGTGCTTCCCTAGTGTCAACAACAAATTATCTGTCTTGTTAACTAATTACCTGAACATGTCAAAAAAGTTGCTGCTGGTTGGAGGTAAAGTGGCTTCATTCATCTTCATCTTTTGCGCGCTGTGTGCAGAGATGCAGCTGACGCCTGCTAAGGCTGTTGCAGGGAAACTGGCTTTCAGTTCATCAGAACTAAGCTCCACAAATGTAACATTTAGTTCTCCCTTTCTCTTCATCATATGTGTCCAGTCCTATGTTTAAGAAGACTGAAGCTAAATCGTTTACATTTTTAGTCACAGATCTGCAAACCTAGTTTGTTTTGCTTTTGCAGGAATTAATCATTTCTTCTTCAGTAAAGTTTTAAATCTGCAGAATTTTACATGATTCAGTGTTTCATATCCCATCTTTTGCAAAATATTACTCCCATAATTGAAACACTTCCCTATGATGATGATGATGATAATGATGATGATAATAATAATAATAATAATAATAATAATAAATTGATGTCTACTTTGCTAGGAATTTGTCTTGCCATTTTTTGCATAATGCAAAAATTTATTTTTAAGATATTTTTAAGTCAAGTATGATTCAAAATTTTAAACCTAATAGAATGATGAAAATATACCATTGTCAATCTAAACTTAATATTTAACCATTAATATCCCTGTTTTAATCCCTAGCCTCCTGAAATATACCATTCTGAAGTCCGTCATGGCTCCTCGAATGATTCAGTGATGCAGTTGCAAAGGGTTAATAGTTTGAATCATGCAGAACTGATTTGACCGTTTCCATAGCAACGATCAGAAGCAAGACATTCCCCCAGAACTACAGACTCATTGTAGCTATGACCTCATCTATGACATAGATCAAAGAACATCTGAGGTTATGAATGCTTGGATCTCAAAACAGGAGGTTATATCCAAGCATCTCTTTGATCTGTAGCACACGTTTTTCACAAATATTTTGAGAATGGAAAATATCGCAGTCACTATGTTTTTTCCAGTAGCTTTTGGAGCAGGATATTTGATCACCTCAGGAGTGAGGAAACTTTGCAATAAGCTACTTCCTGGGGTCACTTTTGACATGGCTATTTGCACGGATGAGTCCATAGATTACGACGAATTTGATGCATATCTTTTCAACCCTTCCCCAACTTCCCAGTTGGGGAAGCAAGACTCACGGCAAACTTCCCCGGCTGGGAAAGTTTGCCGTGGCTCATCATCAGGCCATGGTGGGAGTTTTCAGACAGCTCTGTCCCCGGCTAAACGCTCAACCTCTGCGCTGACAAAAGCACCATTGGAAGATCGGACCCGAGAGAGAGCTGTCCTAGGGGAAGATTTGGCTAATCTTCCAAAGCAGCAAACGTCCCCGGCTGAGGACGTTAATTCTGGTAAGAGAAGACCTGACTACCAAACATTAACTTCTGTGCTGCAGAAAAGGGCAAAAGAGGAGGATATCTACGGTGTTCGATCTCAGAACAAATCACAATTTGCCGCATGCAGAACTTGCGATGACTTGGCTAAATATCACCACAAACAACACGCTAGAAATCCTTGTTGTCCACTATCTTGAATGACATCATGTTATATCTGTCGCGCTCTCCCTGATTTTTAGTGTGGCAGAGATCTTAGCATGTTTTTTCCCCTGGGTTTTGGTATTAGACATTTGATTACCTCAGGAATGAGGAACGTTTCTGACAAACCACTTTCTGGAAGCGATTTAGGACGAGTGCACTTTCTCTCGGTATTATCTTTTCAATGTTTTTCTTTTCGATGCTTTTCATTTTGATGCTTCCCCGGCTGGGGAAGTTTTCCGTGAAAAGGCAACAGCTGAGTCTGAATACTCAACTTCTCCTTTGATGAAAACTGCAATAGAAGACAAGACCCCTGAAGAGACCACTGTCCAAGTAATGATTTTTCCAGTCTTCCCTAGGAACAAACATGGAGACAGAGATATGGATATTAATGGATATGATAATGAACAGTGAAAAACGTGCTTGAAGTGTAAGGGAGTTGTAATTACAACTGTGCATCCGGGTGCCGGAGCTGGTGTGTGAGGTTGAGAGGTTTTGGCTAGAAATAGTTGGTTTCACCTTGATCCATGGCTCCGGTTCTGGAACCAGTCTCCTTGAGAGGGGCTGGACGTACTTCCACTCTGGAGTTGCCCACGGTGAGAGGCACCAGGCAGGAGTGGGCAAACTTATTGCCCCCCCATCTCGGCGCCTGTACGTTGGGGTTTACCCCGGTTAACGAGAGGGTAGCCTCCCTCCGCCTACAGGTGGGGGGACGGGTTCTGACTGTTTGTGCTTACAGGCCGAACTACAGTTCAGATTACCCACCCTTCTTGGAGTCCTTGGAGGGGGTACTGGAGAGTGCCCCTCCTGGGGACTCCCTTGTTCTTCTGGGGGGCTTCAATGCTCACGTAGGTAATGACAGTGACACCTAGAGGGGCGTGGTTGGGAGGAACTGCCCCCCCACCCCAATCTGAACTCAAGTGGTGTTCTGTTGTTGGACTTCTGTGCTCGTCACAGATTGTCCATAGCGAACACCATGTTCAGGCATAAGGGTGTCCATATGTGCACTTGGCACCAGGACACCCTAGGCCGCAGTTCGATGATCGACCTGGTCGTTGTTTCATCGGGTCTGCGGCCGTATGTTTTGGACACTTGGGTGAAGAGAGGTGCGGAGCTGTCCACTGACGCTTCACTGTGGCATCTCGGTCCAGACTGTTGTACAGATTAATATTCTTCAACCACCTCCACTTCTTCTTCCATGATGGAAATGAGGTTTGATTTCCATCATTATTTATAATTATAAATAATAATAATAATTATTATTATTTAGTGTATTGATAAATGTAAGCTTCTTCGCTAGGCAGTTAGCGGGGACACACAGCGGGTGGTCGCTTTTGGAGTTTTTATTGTGCGTGTTGTCGCTTGTCTGTTTATAAACCATGGATCAAGATGAGGCTTTTAATGGTTAAAGGATGTGTGGTAAGAGCAGTTATAATGATGGCAGAGCATTATGATGATCACTTGAGTGTCACGTAGGAATGTGATCAGCACGTCTAGAAATTTTAATTTTGTTTGTGTGCTTAAGCCTTGTAACTCGTCTCCGTCCTTAATGGCGAGTGTCACTAGTTTGTCCGGTGGGCCGCAAACGGACTTGTTTGAGTTTCAAGTTCAGTGGAAGGAAAGGGTGTGCTTTGAGCCTGCTGCAATGTCCGTTCTGGTGTAGGAGTTGGCCCACATTTTGTTTGAATCCCATAAGAGTATGGTGCTGGACCATGCTGGGTTTGTTATGCGTGTGGCTCTCTGTGTTTTGTTGGTCATGTGATGAGAACCCTGGGAAAAATTTGTGAAGCAATGATGTGACTGTTTGGTGTTGCGGAGATGTCGGCTCACTTTGGTTGATGCCCTTTTGGTGTTGCTGGCTGTGGGACATGAAGGCTGATGTGACGGTGGTCCTCCTGAACACCAAGATCTTCGGTAATGTATTACCAGCCCCATCATTTTAAATTAGTTTTTTTTTTGTTTTTTTTAAAAGGTTCCCCTTTGGGGCCCTTTTCTTAAGGGTGGGGGTGTTACGGCCCTAGGCCTTGTAGGCTGGGCTGCAGGTGTTGCTTTTGTCTGTCTTTGTGCTCCTCCCCTTTGCAGGTGTCTCTGGTTCATTGATTGGGAGCGCAGAGTACTTGAACCTGGCTTCTGGGTCGCCTTCAGCGTCCACTCTGCCGATTGACACTGGTGGTGTTTGTTGCCAGGCCTCAGCTCCCCTCCTTTCTGCACATTTGCGTTTGCCTTTGTTTTTGCACTTCAACACTCCCATATGCACTCATACAACACATCCAAGCATTACACCACTGATACTGATATCCACAATCCATTGTTGTTTTTGTTAATAAATATTAATTTAAATGCACTTTAACCCCTGCATGGTCCCCCGTTTTGTTATGACCTTGAGCCAGTCGTAACAATAAATATTACTATTGATAATAATAATATTAGTAATATAATAACATAAAGTTCTAATAATTCAATATTATTATTATTATTATTATTATAGCAATAATAATATGAATATTAATATATTAGTATGTTAATCAATATACAATTAATTATATAATAATTAATATGATACTTAGTAATACAATAATTATTAGATTGCTAAGTACTATACTAAAATGATTATAATTAATCATAATTATTGTTAATAATAATACATAGTTATCACTATAACTCTTCATCATATGTGTCCAGTCCTATGTTTAAGAAGACTGAAGCTAAATCGTTTACATTTTAGTCACAGATCTGCAAACCTAGTTTGTTTTGCTTTTGCAGGAATTAATCATTTCTTCTTCAGTAAAGTTTTAAATCTGCAGAATTTTACATGATTCAGTTTTTCATATCCCATCTTTTTCAAAATATTACTCCCATAATTGAAACACTTCCCTATGATGATGATGATGATGATAATAATAATAAATTGATGTCTACTTTGCTAGGAATTTGTCTTGCCATTTTTTGCATAATGCAAAATTTTATTTTTAAGATATTTTTAAGTCAAGTATGATTCAAAATTTTAAACCTAATAGAATGATGAAAATATACCATTGTCAATCTAAACTTAATATTTAACCATTAATATCCCTGTTTCAATCCCTAGCCTCCTGAAATATACCCTTCTGAAGTTCGTCATGGCGCCTCGAATGATTCAGTGATGCAGTTGCAAAGGATTAATAGTTTGAATCATGCAGAACTGATTTGACCGTTTCCATAGCAATGATCAGAAGCAAGACATTCCCCCAGAACTACAGACTCATTGTAGCTATGACCTCATCTATGACATAGATCAAAGAACATCTGAGGTTATGAATGCTTGGATCTCAAAACAGGAGGTCATATCCAAGCATCTCTTTGACTCATAGCTCTGTGTTTTTCAACAATTTTACATATGGAACAGGTCGTAGCCACCGTGTTTTTCCCCCTGACGTTTAGTGCTGGATATTTGATCACCACAGGAGTGAGGAAGATTTTTAATAAGATACTTCCTGGGGTAACTTTTGACACCAGTAGTTACAAGGATGAGTCTATCGAGTACGACGCATTCGACGCCTATCTTTTCAACCCTTCCCCAACTGTGAAAGAAACTTCCTTGAAAAGCCAAAAGTCACAGCAAACTTTCCCGGCTGGGAAAGTTAGCGGTGCAAAGGAGGGCGTTGAGTCTAAAAGCTCAACCTCTGTACTGACAAAAGCGGCATTGGAAGACCGGACCCAAGAGAGAGCTGTCCTAGGGGAAGATTTGGCCAATCTTCCAGAACAGCAAGCGTCCCCAGCTGAGGACGTTTGGTCTGGAAAGAGGAGACCAGACTACCAAACTTTAACTTCTGTGCTGCAAAAAAGAGCAAAAGAAGAAGATATCTATGGTGTTCGCGCTCTCAACAAATCAAAATTCGCCGCCTGCAGAACTTGCGAGGACAGGGCTATATATCAGCCCAAACGTCAAGATAGAAATTATTGTTGTGCATTATCTTGACTTGATAACTTGAGCGAGATTTAGTCGTCCCCATGTTAAATGTGAGGTGGACTGATTTAAAAATAGGATGGCGGATTTAGCTTCATTAAGTTTATAACCGGAAATATAACCAAACTCATTGATGGTTGATAGTTTTAAGTAGTGGAGGGATTGAGGACTTCAGATTAGACATTAAAATAATGTCATCTGCAAATAGTCCAATTTTAGATTCAATACATTTTATTCTGACACCCTGTATGTTTTGATTGTTCCTTATGGCAAAAGCCAATGGTTCAATTGCCAGAACAAAGAGGAGGGGTGAGAGGGGACACCCTTGACGTGTTCCCCTAGCTAGATTAAATGAATCAGATATAATATTATTTGTTATAACTGAGGCTGTGGGTTTATTATAAATTATTTTAATCCAGGTTATGAAATAACTACCCAAGCCAAATTGAGATAAAACATTGTATAGATAATTATGTTCCACTCTATCGAATGCTTTTTCTGCATCAAGTGAAAGTAAAGCTATATCAGGATGTTCATATTTAGCATGGACTATATTCAGCACACGACGGATACGGCTTGCCGCCCCTTTATAAATCCGTTCTGATCAGGTTCAGAAAGGGATGGTAAAAATTTCTCAAGCCCAAGTGCTAGTACTTTAGATATTATTTTGGCGTCAGAATTTATAAGAGAGATTGGTTGAAAAGATTTGCATCTGGTGGGAGGTTTTCCAGGTTTGGGTAGTACTGTTATGATTGCATTTCGTAGAGAAGGAGGTAATTCTTTAAGGGTATAACTTTCTGCAAGCATATTATAGAGGGGCTGTAGCAGTTTGTTTTTAAATATTTTATAAAGGTCCAAAGGGATCCCATCCGGACCGAGTGTTTTTCCTGATTTTAATTTATCTATTGCATTTGAAAGTTCATCTATAGATACCGGGATATCCAGCTCTGATTTAACTGTTTCATTACGTGTGGGGATATTTATAGAGTTAAAAAAATGAATCAAGTGATATTTGTTATGTGTCCTTTAGATGTATATAATTTTGAGTAATAATCTTTTATGGGTTAGGGTATAATTGGGCAATTTGTACCGTCAATGTGGCCCATAGAGGGCGGCCAATATGCTGAAGTGGGCCTCGGTGAAATTGAGTTTGACACCCCTGCCCTAAAAGATTTAGCGGGGGTACGCAGTAACCTGCAAAAGAGGGGAGCGGCTTCTGCTGTAAAAAGTGCACCCATCAGTTTACCTGATTAGTTTTTCAAGAACAATCTAAAACACGACTTAACCAGTTAATGAATAGCTTTTTTCTCATTTCATATTGTTTCTGAACTGTTCTTTGCTAGAGAGCAGGGGTTCAATACGTCGATCGCGGAAGGTTTTGAGTTGATCTCGCCATTATGTGACAAACTGAACGCTGCCAGGACGCTGAGACCAGCACGTCCTCCTCTGACGCCTTATCAAAATGTTCGTAACTTTATTAAAGAACAACAACAACAACAACAAAAAATCAACAAAACGTGTTCAAATTAATGACCCAACGAACCATTACCAAAATGGCAGAGCAGGAGTTTAAAATTAACTAATCAACCACCTCTGTGTTCAGGGAGCGCTTATTAAGAATCGCAAAATAAATATCAAGCATGAAAACCTGATATCGTAACGGACTGAATGTTAGGCTTTTTAAAGAAACCTTCGCTTGGCTTGCGCTTGTCATGGCAACGGGTGTGCTTAAATGAGAGAGAGAGAGAGAGAGAGAGAGAGAGAGAGTGAGAGAGAGTGGAAATGTGTGCAAGTGGTTTAGAGTTGATCACCTGTTCGTGTATATATATATATATATATATATATACACGTTTGTCAAAGTACCCCCAAGAATTTAAAACTACGTTCACCCCTGGCTATTATTGTTAAAGGTTAATTTTCTAAACTACAAAAAAGGGTAACACTTTATTTGAAGGGGTGTGCATAAGACTGACATGACACTGTCAAAAACATGACATAACACCTGTCATGAACATAAAGACGTCTTTATGAATGTTTATGACAGTTGTCATGAAGTGTCATTCAGTAAATAATGACACTTTTAATGCAAAGTCGCTCTAAAAGTTGCATTAAAAGTCCATTAAAAGTGCCAACTTTGCATTAAATTATCATAATTTACAAAATCATGCAAAGTTGGCACTTTTAATGGATTTTCAATGCAACTTTTAGAGCAACTTTGCATTAAAAGTGTCATTATTTACCGAATGACACTTAATGACAACAGTCACAGACATTCATAAAGACTCGTTCATATTCATGACAGGTGTTATGTCATGTTTATGACATTGTTATGTCAGTCTTATGCACACCCCTTCAAATAAAATGTTACCCAAAAAAGTTATCGTTAGAGAAGCTCAAATACGAAAAATTGTATTGATGTTGATATCCGATATTAACTCTGTTATGTTAGATTTACCAATGTTTTATTTTATCTTTTTATTTAACCAGATTACTGGATTAATCGTAAGAATAATTGATGGATTACTCAATTACTAAAATATTCGTTTACAACAGCCCTATTTAAGTGTTATACAAAATTGTTAAACAGAATAAACACTTGTAATAAATACAACTGTTTATTACAATTATTTATTCTGTTCAAGAATTTTTTTTTTTTTTTGGAATAATTACATTTATTTACGGCAATGTGGGTTTTTGTGTAATAACTGATGTTTTTCTGTAAAATTTGCGAGGCTATGGGGAGAAATGATCATTTTTTGATAATTGCTGGAGAAGATAAATTGATCTACACTCTGAATCAGATAATTAATCTTATTTAGTCATGGCTCATAATTATTAATTTTATTTTGCAATTAGACTTTTATCAAGAACATTTTGAACTAAATCCTGAAACTGCACATTTCATTCTATCTGGAACCCAAAAATAAAACCACCATAGCATTATATCAGTTGTTTTTGCTCAGTGGAAAGCACACCATTGGTACTCTATCTGATGGGAAAGCATGTTCAGTGATTAACTGATTCCCCACTACTGGTTCCCATTTCCGCGCAGATAAAAAGGTCTGGCCGACCTATTTCCCTCTTGTAGATGGAATAAAATATGTCTTTTAATGGATAGGCCTATTTTAATCTCCCATATTAATACTTTAGTACGCAGGATATTATTGTTCTGTACCAATGACTATAATTAGTTTTGTTTAATAATCTCTGTCAATCCTAAAATTGCTCACTTGCTTTTTGCATGGAGGGTCAGTCTTCACAGCAGGGTGGGATGAAAGCTGCCCATGAACAGGTTAAGTGATTAGCTAGTTATGTGTGAGAGAAAATAAACATGCACTTTGCATGTTTGCTGTTTTTAACAAGCTACATGCAGTGGTATAATGTGGGCTAGAAATCTGACCCCTCAAACAAAAAATCATGAGCAATTGATTGATTTACTTTTTCCTCTTGGTCATTTAAATTTAAATCTGTTTCTCTACTGGTTTCATCAAGGAATGGTTCACTTTTAAAAAAGCAAATTAAAGCTGCAAAGAGTCTTTTTAAGTTTAGAGTTTGAGGAGAGACAGAAATATCATGGAAAACTGACTGGCATCTCTGGTCTGTCATTTCAATGTTAATTTATTTTCTCATGTTCCTCCTATTTTGTCCTAGCAAAACAGGCATTATATCTGTGGTATCATAATGTTAAGATAATAATCTGAGTGCAGCGTTCATGTCAGAGGCTCTAAAAAACATTGTAACAACCGATAAATCCGCTGAGTTAGCATTGACACTTGATAATCCCATGAACTGAAATTGATCAGTTGCTGTTATGTGCTTCGGCCACATTATGATGATTTTTGTCTATTTTTTTGTCCTTTGTTTTCTTATAGACTTTAGTAGAATGACCTCTTGTTAATATATTTTGGAGTTTGGATAATTTCTTATTTTTGGTCATTTGATTACGTTAAGTTGTGGCGCTGTTGGTCAGCCTATAAATAGGCTGGGTTTCGACATGTTAGAGAGGTCCGCCCTTCCAGTCGCTGTGGGTCGCAGCTGACGTTTCCAGCCTGCCATGCGGTATTTCTGTTAGCCTTTGTTTGTTTGCTTTTTCGTTGTGATTTTGGCCTGGTGGGACCGGTTGTCCTGGTTTCGAACTTTCTTTTGTTTTAGGTTCTTTTTTGCTTTAGTCCGGTACTAGTAGGGGCTTCGACGGCCCTGTATAGGGTTGGCCCCCTGCTGTACCGTTTTGTTCTGTTTGATCGGCTCACCAGGTCCAACTTTCTGTTAATACTTTTGGGGTTTTGTTGTTTCTTTTTTTGGGACACGGGAAACTGAGGGCATTTAACTCTCTTTTTCTTCACAGAAAATCCGAAGCAGCTGAACAAAATAAAAACTAAAGTTCAAGAGAGTTTAAGAATAATAAACTTTTTTTGAACCTTCATTCTTGTCTCGTGTCCTCAAATATGTTGTTCCCTTGGTGGACGTAACAGTTGCATATCAATACAAAAAATAAAAAAACCTCAAGTGTAAATTCCTTTCATCAACCAGGTAATTGTGATTGCACAAATGAACAACAGTGAATTATTGTGGAGATTTCTTTCTTTTGAGATTCACAAAACGGGCTTGTTTAATGGAAATGAATGACTATATAAGAAGGAATCACTAGCAGAATCAATAAACCTAGTAAAAGTAATTCCAATCCAATTAAGTATATATACAGAGTATTGTCAACTACATAAAAGTATAATTTTATAAGAAGCTCTATTGTGGTGTTTTGCTTTAGTAAAATTTAAACTCGCGGGCTTCGCACAAAACTCCACATTGCTACTTCAGTTCAGAAAAAGGTTTATACGAAAAAAAGAGAAAATTTTTGAAAGGAGGAATAAAGTCAAATGTTTCAAGAAATGTTAATTCCATTCATTTTCAAAACCAACTTGATCAGAATTATTTTAATTGAATTCAGTCAAATACATAGCCACTTAAATACAGTCCCATTTCAAACTAGTTATTCTGCATTGAATTCAGAATCATTTGGCTAAAGATTATACAAATTATAAGTCATATTTAATCTGTTTCATTTAATCAACCATTTGAAATTCAACTGTGTTGCAATAGTGTGCAATATTTTCCTCTGAATTTATTTATTTATTTATTTATTTTTTCATATTGGCTGCTATTTCATTTTTAACTATTTCCTGCGAACCTGTTGAACATGAATCTAATATTTCAGTATTCCTAAGTGTATATTTCCATGTTAGTTCCTCTTGAAGGGGTTATTGCTTCTCCTAATGTTCTTTTCTTAATTATTATTTTCTAAACTTTTTCTGGCTCTAGTGGCGTTCATGTGACAGTGGCCAGACAGGAAAGTGTGTTGTGAGGGAGAGGGAAGACATGCAGCGAAGGTCATCAGACTGTAACTCGAACCTATGACGGCCCGTGACCTACTCTATTTTTAAACTGGGGCTTCTCTCTGTGCTGTTAATATGTTTATTTCTACATGTTTAGAGATAAGTGGTGCAAAGGCATCTTGGGATTTAATAATGTTAAAGGCAAATAAAAGATTAGGAACCAAGGCTTGTTTGAACCACTATTTAAGTTCTGAGATTTGATTTTTAAACCAAGGTCTGGTTTAACAATTTCCTGACTGAATAGATGTTAGGTGGACTGTCTGATCTCAACATTTAAGTTTTTCAATGACTTTTTTTTTCACAAAGAGAACATATTGATTCCCGATAACTCCATAGAACTCGCATACTTCAAGGTATCTGAAGTCCTTTTTTTTAATACGGTAGAACTGGAGAGGTAGAAATTGCAAAGACCTTGTGGTGGTAAGGGCACGAGGACAAAACTGTTGTCGGTGTTTGTGTCTTAACCAATTCAATGCTCATTCAAACAGTTATGAATCTCACACTAAAACCCGTATCCAAAGGTGACACCTGAGCCAACAATCTTCATCTGTTTCTTAAAACGCCATCAATAGTCCTTTTGTATGTCTCTCTCCACCCGCCTCGTCTCAATGCAAAAGTCAGAATGGCAAAGCCTCCAATCACATTACTGTAAACCCGAGAACATTTAAATGCTAATGTTATAAGCTCACATGCCTAATATGATAAGCTGACAAGCTTATTATAAGCTCAGAAGTTTTAAGAGTTTCTCCCATTAGTTATCACAGGAGGCATTAACTTGCATCACTGAACTGTGCCAGAAGGTATGGAGTTAAATTCTCCTTCAGAAGAGATTATTTTGGCAGGTTTCTGACAGTACTATACAGTTGCAGGATTGTGCAAAAACGGTTTTCCCTGAGACAGGGACGTTTGCTTGGAGAGAGGTTTGATCTAAACGTGTGTGTGTGTGTGTGTGTGTGTACACACGTGTTCTACTGACTGGAGAGCTCGCTACATGTGGCTATAGTATGAAGGATCATTTATCCAACCGGGAGCTAAATAACAGCTGAGCTTTCTGCTGTCCTCATGATGCATTGTGCAGGGTTCAGAGTCTCTGTGTGCATCAGAATATAAAATAAACGCTGTATGTAGCGTTGCGTCTCTTTTTTTTATATCGAAGAAAAGAAAAACCTGGGTGGCACAGAGGTGCAGGAGTTAGGACTGTTGACTGAAGTTCTCCAGTTTGGGTTTCTGCTTTCTGTGTGGTCTCTCTACCCGTGGCTGCTATGGAGAAAGTGTACAAAAAGATTTAAATAAGATTTGGATTTGATAGTTCCACTACTTCCCACAAACAAGACCCAGAAAAAGGATGATTATAGCATTAACATAGCAGCAAAACTCTGCTTTGCAAAGTTATTTAAAATATACTAAAGTGGAGATTGTTTAGCTTCCAAAATTGTGTTTATTTCAGTTTTTAAACTAAAAAGAAGACTCACTGAATTTGTAACTCATAATTCTTTGAGAAAGTGTTTGAGGAAAAAAATAAAGTGAAGGATTGTGAATACTTTTGCAAGGCACAGGAAGTCTGACAGATCTCTCCAGAACAGATGTAATTTTCTGATACAACCGAATCATTAACATTTAAAAGTATTTACATTTTAATCAGGTCCTGTGTTTCACATCCGTCACGTTGATTAACCTTATCACCAGATGATATACTTTAGACGCATTATGAACGACAGGATGGGAACGACTGCAATGGGCCTTGCTCCACAATCGTTCTCTGGTCTCAATTAGTCAGTGATACTGCATCTGAGTAACAGCTGGCAGCTTCTGTCTGTCTAATCTCTCACTGCAGCTGTGCTGGAACAGGCAACATGCTAGCCTAATTAGCCATGCTGTCTCCACGGGAAAATGAAGCCTTGAGGTCCTAGATCAATGTTGCCATCCCCTATTCACTCTCCTCTTCTGCTATAGAGGAATACAAATGTCCAAAGCATTGTCACTGAAACATACAATAAAAAGCCGCTGTCGTCCATGAAATGGCTTTGCAACGCTAGCAAAGAGTTGGCTAGTCATTTTTTTCTTTATAGCAAAAAATAAATATACATAGGAAATCGGATTTTCCATATGTTGTAAAATTAGTGTAAAAAAATAACAAAGGGGCAGTGCATGTATTTTCAAGGCTCATAGTGCTACTTTAAAGCACAAATAACTATGCTAACTAATATTAAGTTACTAAGATAATAACATAAGAAAGCATGTGTATGTGCCATAAAAGTGGGTATGATACACTGGCAAATTAAATTGGTAGGAAAGGGACCAAGAGACTGAGAGATGAACACCACCAAGTTATTAGGTTGAAACTACTTAATAAAACTGATGGTAGAATCGTGGAGAACTGTAGAGCCTTAGTTCTCAAACTGAGGTATGAGTACCATTATTGTTGCTTTGGTTACCAAAAATGATATTCGGTAAAAAAAAATAAAAAATTAAGGAACTAAAAAATTGCAAACATTTCTAAGGCTTCATAGGACTAATTAAACATCACAATAATGATTCGTTCTGACCTGTGTTTTAGACAGAAACTACCCAAAAGAGAAGAGCAAGGAGAACATTTTATAGAACAGCCAGTAAACTAAATTGGAAATTGGTGAACCAAGTGCATGTGGAGTAGGGGAATGACACCATGGCCAGCTTAATAAAGTTCCCATTACAGAAAACCTGAGTGTTAATCCCTATATTGGCTACAATTAACAATGCCATCTAATAATAGTGTATCTCTTTAGATTTTGTATACTCGAGACCAATGAACATCTCATCTCATAGATGTTGAGCAGCATCTGAAAGATTTGATGAGGTACAAAATATAAGTGCAAATAGACTACTCATGGCAGCCTTCACTGTATTTTAAACGAATAGCAGCGATCTTCCATTTCGAGGTTGTGTTTGAGGAAAATCTGACATTACCACTAGCAATTTTTACTTCAGTTTAACACATGTCTATTTCTACAACTTGCAACTTGGAGCTTTTTTACTTCTGGGTAAAATTGATTTGCTCAAGTAAACTTCATTACTTTTTCCTTCTTATTATCTCTTGCTTGCCCTGACATTGCTCATAGCATGGCATAGAATATTTTCTCACCTCAATCTTTATGCCCTACCATATTATTAGATATTTGGATTACATTTTAATGACAAAGAAAGATGAGCAGCTGTAAGTAAATTACACTACCCAGCACTGCCATCGAACATGTTTAATACTTTAGCATGAACAATTGGATCATCAACTAAGTCATGGAGCCAAAACCTATTGGTAAATACTGAAGTGTGACAATTCTGAGACTTGATACAGTATAAAAGCACCACTGGATGTTTCTACTTGAGCTACGTAGAGAATCAATGTGCACTGATGAAGAATTGCTTTAGGTCAAAGAAGCTCGAACTGATGGTATTGTGATTGTTACTATTTTCTGATTATTTCTGCAACTTTCGTTCAACCACTTTGGGTTGGGGTTCTGTACAATTGGTCAGTTGCAGGAATTCAGATACTTCAAAGTCATGACAGAACCTGGTGCTTAAGTGTGCTTCATTACTTTACATTTAGATCGACGTGAGATGGATCTTCAAATGCTTCAGCATAGATGGTAAAATAGGAAACGGTACGGGAGCACCTTTAAGAACAGATTGTCAAAGGTTTGACAATCTGTTCACAGTTCAGTGTGATTGAACTGTCTTTTATATTTATGTTTAATAGCTGGAGGTAACATTTCCCTTCAGAAATCCATTTTGATCAGTGAGTACAGAGAAAGGCTATTAAATAGAAAATTACATATACATTTTGCTGGTAGACTATTTCTTGTTGAGTTTCTTTTTTTTTTTTTACCTAACATCTGGTTATACCAAACAAATGTACTGATTCTAAAGCTCTTCCCCTGAGAGACTTCGGGAAGTTTTACTTTCTTTAACTGCTCTCATGCCATTTTGGCTGATGTGAAGGAGCACAGTGTCATTGCTACGACCCCTGTTTGCTGTAACACTACCTCCCCCCTCCACCCCTGCTCAGCGGGGCCCAGCATGGGTCACAAACCTGTGATAAACAGGAGGGGCCAAGGCTCGATTTGGGAAAAATGGGCACTTTCCACAGCATCTGAAAATGTCTAGAGTAATGCTCTAAATTATTGGGGTCAGTGACTGCGCTGGCTCTGTTGATTTGTCCGTGGACACAGAAGGCTCACACTGACATTGAAGGACATTTTTCCACTTCCAAGGACTGTAAATTTAGAGACGTGCCCGCACCGGAGTCGCTTATGCGACGGCAGCATGATTGAGGTGTTTAACTATAACCCCCCCTTGTTGATGCAAAACACACAAATAAGAAAAAAAAAAAAACCGTAATGGTATTTGCGCTGGGTGTTTGTGCTGTGTGGTAAAGGGGACATCTTACAAACAAAAGATTGTGAGGTTTAATCTCCTGACCTACCACGTGTCTAAATGTCCTTGGGCATGATACAGAGCCCCACACTGTCTGACACAATTATAGGTAGGTGATTGAGAGAACAAGGCAATGCATAAATAGCAGGCAATTGTATAGTAAACCTACAGTGTCTTGTGTTTGTGTAAACGGGAGAGTAAAATCCCATGTAAAGTACTTAGCAGAGCCAGGATAGGGTTAAAAGGGTCAAACCTTTGTAAAAAGCTATTCTGACACAATGGTGCCATATCCACCATAACAAACAAGCATGTCAAGTGTTCTGACAGGCAGGCCTCAGAGCATATCTGCCATTAACCCCCGAAATACGCATCCTCACAAAGCTCCAACAGTGTATATTTAAACATCCTGCATCACCAGAGTTACATGATTCCAGCTAATCAGCCTAATGAGCCAAAGATTGCAGCAGTAATCAGGCATCATTAGGTTTATGAGTATTTATTGTCTGCAGCGTGGAAATAATAAAGAACAGCACCTCTTGATGATGGCACACAAAGGAGCACAGTCCTGCAATCTGTTTATTAATGAGATCTGTCACCTGGCCACCACAACTCAACAGGCCGGGTCATCCATCAACGCCGGGCTCCCAGCACTCACAAGATGCATGCACTTCCCCGTTCTGACCTGAATGTTAGACATTTCGAAGTTGGCGCAAAGAGCTCTGCGTGGCTCAGAGTATCATGTAGTTGCCCTTAGGCGGCACTGGGGCCCCTTTTGTTTCCTTTCTTGTCGTCTGCATTTTGTGCATGTGAGCATGCCACGTCTGCTGCAGAGAAACAAACCATATGCAAGTGTGGAAAGTTAATTTGTTTGCATTCAGTTCCAACAGTGCCTCATGTTGTTTGCCTGTGAGCGATGTGTCACGCTGCTTGCAGCTGACTTGGGTGTCGGGGGACAAAGCCACCGTGCAGGTCCCCCTCCATATTTGCTCCATTTTATTTCAGCTGTTTGCAAGTGATGTCATGCTTGTTAGGATTAAAATTATATTCACACCCAAACGAGACCCATTTTCACATTTTTCTTGCTTTCAATTTTTTTTTTTCTTTCCCAAAGAAAAGTGTGATTAAAAGTTGGATTCTGTTTGTCTTGTACTCTCAGCACCTCTGCTAAAGAATGTGAAATCATAAGGAGGCTTGCCTTCAAGCAGGAGGAAGAAAAGAAGGTTAGAGAGATGGCAACACAGACTTTTTTTTATCTGGAGTGAAATATAACACCCATTGCATGGATAATCTGATCCATATTGAGACGCGAGTACGCCAAGATTTAGGGCGGATATTCTTGAATTTTATCTGTGACTGCTATAACTATAAATGTGTTTTTGTTTGTTTGTTTTTACATTAGTGCCCTGTAGATTTTTTAGCACTGACAAGAAACTGACACGGTCCATGCATTAAATAGTTGCTGTTCTTTTTCTATTTTGAGTTTTGATTGAACCATGCTCAGTGTTGCTGCGTCATCTAAAAGGTTGTGTGACTGGTGAAGTTTTTTTTTTTTTGTTAAGAAAACAAATGTGAGAGTTGTTTTCGTAACAGTTCTGAAGATGTGAAAAGAAATACACTGTAATATAAGTCTCCAAACCAGTGTTGCAGCTGTAGCAACGGATCCAGTTCTGTGCATCTGGAAACAGGCTTACATTAGCCAAGAGCTATTTCACAGGTACAGCCAAGCAGAAAAATAATTCAAAGGTTTGCTTATCAGGAAGACCAGTGTTAAAGTTCAACAAATGATTTTTTTTTTTTTTTTTTTTTTCCTGAGTCAATGTTCACATAGCTGCCGGTTGGAAATGGGAAAGGATGTCGAGGCAGAGATGTAGATTCAGAGTATTTACTTTATCAGTTTCTTGTAGTACAGAAATGCAGTCTTCCCACAGGACCTTCAAGCATGCACAGTGTTGGCTTGCGCTCACTGGTCACTTTACTCCACACCGTGGTAGATGTCACGGTGGACACCCTTTTGATTTTAAAGCTGCCTTCCTTTTTCATGGTATAGATTCAACAGGGTGTTTGAATTTTTCCTTGGAGATTTTTCTCCATGTTGAAAAGTTAGCATCTCACAATTCCTGCAGATTTATCAGTTGTCCATCCATGATACAAATCTCCCATTTTGCCACATCCCAAAGATGCTCCATTGGATTGAGATCTGCTGTTGCCATCAGATCACATGTACACCGCAGGCATAAAGAGACAGACGTGGTCAACAAGTGGACTGTGGCATTTAAACAGTGTTCAGTCGGTACACCATAGGGGCTCAGAGTATTCAATTAAAATACAATTCAAGATATGCAGAACACATATTACTACTTCAGTCATCTCAAACCAGTCAGCTCAACTGCTGCTGATGTTTTCTGTTATTCAGCCATCCTCTGTAAACCCAAAAAGTACTTGTGCATGAAATTCTGACCAGACCCAGAAATTTATACACAGACCAGCTCATCTTACCCTCTTAATCATGCTTAATTCAAAGCCAGTCAAATATTATCTCTTTCCGATTCTAATGCTCAGCTTGAATATCAGAAAGTTTTTTTCATTATGTCTGGATGCCTAACTACATTGAGGTGCTGCAATAAATGGGGAATTCGCCATTTGTGTCAGCAAGTAATTGAATGTGTACACCTAATAAAGGGAAATCCAGGTGCCCATACAAAGCCTAAGAACAGAGTTTGCTTCTGAAATCTACTGCCACCCGTCCATTTTGGTGCTCACAGCTCCCAGTGCACCAAAGACCTCTGGCACAAATGAGAGACCTTGACTTTTCACAACCTTACCATTTCTTCTTTGAGCTCTTGGTATATTTCCAGCTTGCCATTTTTCTTATTTGTAATATTGATGTTGCTAGGTATTGCTTTGTCTCTCCCTGCTGACCCCCATTTTATCTTTTCCTTCACCACAATGTCAAGGTGGTATGTGCTCATGGTACAGGACCTTAGATCTATTCATCTCAACCATTCTTGGGACTGTCTTTAACTTGGGCTTCCACATAGAGCTCAGCAAAAATGTTCATGCACATTGTTGCAGTTGGGGGGTTATGATGTTTAACATACAGTTTGCCTGCCAATACTTTTACCCTCCATCATGTTTTGGTTCAGGGTTGTCTCTGCGTAGCATGCATTCTTGGATACTGTTGTTGTAACCTCGTCAGGCTTTACTTCATCCTTGTTCTCAAGTTAGGGCGCTGGTTAAAAGGACTGTGCTTTGGCCTGGGAGGTTACGAATTTAAAACCTAAGGACTAAGGACTACTAAGCACTTTGCTGAAAATGTGCTATGAAAATAAAATGACCTTACCTTTAGGTTACTAAAGAGCAACCTTTACTAAGAAACAAATAGAAGGATACAAAATAATAAGATCACAGTGACTGAGATGTTGCCCAGACTATCATGTCAGATGTTGGGGACCCACAACAATCTGCTGGAATGTGGGCTACAGCAATAAATGAGTAGGAGTGAAGAACATGTCTTAAGATATAGAAAGAGATTAATGTCTGCCTCTTTGAAAACTATTTGATATGTTGGATGAATTTGTACTTTGATACCAAGACAAAAAAAAAAAAAAGGTTTCTTGCCAGTTCTTGGTAATTTATTATAAAAACTTGCCACTGAAAGTTTCCTCATTTCCATTTCATTAATCTATTCATCACAAAGAAAAATGCATGAACCCCTTGGTAATAGGTTGCTCAGTTAAATGTTCTGAAACTGTGGCAGAGTGAATCAAAAGATAGATGCTGTGAACACCAAAGTTAAAGTCAAAAAATTTTAACTCTGAAAGGGCAATGAATGTCTACTATGCTGCAAATGAAAATACCCCTACAGTGTGTCTTACCACTGATTAAAATAACAGAAATTCGGGGGGAAAAACAGGGAACGTTCTGTATTTCTTATCAGTATCCAACAGTTAAATTCTCTCTTTATTATTGGTGATTTAAAACGATGGTTTGGAAGTTCTGGTTGTGTAAAACTGTAGAAGCAGACGTTTTTGACCTAGATGCAGGGGGAAATTGTGGCGTGAAGGCTACAGTCTGCAAGTGTGTGAGGGGATTAGTAACCAAACTGCAAACACATGTTGCTGACAGCCAGTGAATAATAGACTGGAACCAAACATCAGCTTAAAAAAAGGGGGGAAATAAGCCTTTATTTGTAGCTGTACAACATTATAAACAAACTACTAGCTAATTATGATAATGTAGTGATAAAAATAATAGAGACTAAAACACACCATCAGGTTTTTGAAATTTACGAGACCTTTATTCTATTCGTAAAAAAAACACACAAACATTAATTATATGCATTTTTGTTGGCATTGACAACCTATATCTATTATTCATATCACTTAATACCAGATTATCAGACAAAGTCACATAATAGGACCTCTCCTGTTAGGTGCATTTTAGTGACCTCGAAGCTAGAGTAATAAAAATAAATTAAACAAATAATTGGGGTAAATAAATAAAGTAAAAAGATATAAACGTTGTTTTTCTCATTATTAGGTTTTCCTGTCTCTGACTGAACAGAAAAAAAAATGTTAATTGTTTTCTGAATTGACTACAGATGCAAAGATGTTCGTTTCAGGTTACGGTGGACGAGGAAATAAAAAGAAACAAGAACCCAGGGCTTGATGATGATAAATCTCACAGTTTGAATCATATGTTTTTACTAAAATTATCTGACAGACCAAGGGAAGATTTATGAGTCTGTGGGATATTTCTGGTTTTTTTTGTTTTTTTTTTTCTTTCGCTTCACCGTGAATGTGCCCTGGCACACTCGGCTCCAATTCAAACACAGCTGCCCTGCTCAGGGATATTCATCTACCTTCATTAGAAATGCCAAAGTGACTCTGAAGATGCAATTCATTAATCCTTAGCAGCGAACAGTGTTCTTCATATTGTTATGGAAAATCAATGTGATTGAGTTGGAGGTCTGCCAGCGTGAGCTCCTTGGAAGGAGTCATGCTACACAGTCTTAATTTATGCCAGTAGCACAACCAGATCAAGGGGATGGGGGGGAAAAAAAAAATCCACACACACTTCTAAAAATGTTAGCTTTACTTAACCACCAAGTCAGCATCATCTTCCAACAACGGTGCGTTCACAGCAAAGGTGAGCATCTGATAAATGAAGAAGATTGATGACATTTTGTCACTTTGCTTAAAAAGACTTTAAATTTGATCAGCTGTTCCTCACGTCACCTGGCTGACACATTAAATGATTTTGAGTGACATGCAAAACTGTTCAGTAAATGTTAAGAACAAATGTCACCCCAAATAAAAATGAAATGAGTTTAATTGAAGCCAAAAAAATATGAAAAACTTTAATTCTGATCATTGCGCTGTAAAAGTTTTGACTTGTGTAGCTGTACTGAGTAGGTTATACTGAATAGCTGGAAATGTGGGTAATTTGATAATGATTTTTATGACTATTATAATGAAATTGGATCACATAATAATGGCAGAGTCCGAGTTGCTATCGCCCCTCCGGGGGCGCCATGTCAAAAGGTAGAATGACCAAAGGAACCTAAAACCCAGGTTTGACAGGTTGGGAGCAATTTAAATGCAATTAACATACAGAGCTTTACTCAAAGTTCCTGAAGGTTTCAAATATCAGAGAAAAATACTATTCAGAAGAAGCAGCACCGACTGAAAGCCATGTGGGATAATAGCTTGTATCAGAGTCAAAATTCTCTGATTTGGGGATTGTTATCATCAAGTAAATCTCACAAATCGGTATGTATGCAAAGTTGTCAAGAGCTCAAATAGATATATGACTGGTAACAATACAACTGTTTTATACTACATAACACTGTTTACTGATTGCCTTTTGTTTGTTATGCCTGGCTCACGCAGTAAGATTTTAATGGTTGATTCTTAAAACCTAAAAGAGGGAGACACAATTAGATTTTTGTCTCTCCACAAAATTTCCAGTCTAGCCCAGTATTAGTGATCCATTAGCATTTTGTAATGTCTAAGTGGGATTTGAAGACTGTTAAAGGATTCAACAACCTCTTGGATAAATGTTCGGGTAATTTTAACTCTGTTTCAATTGCCTCTCAACTTCCCATTGCTGTTTGAATGATGGCTTCCAGTGAGTATTAAAGGCTGTAGAATACAAAATTAATTGTCAGTCCCTTGGAGTTGTCATAGTAAGTCGAAGCAGAAAGTGAATACACTATAGTTTTGATTAATGCAATTTGTGACATTAAATAATAATAAAAAAAGAAATCTTTAATTTTCTTGCAGGGCTTGGGTCCTGCTCACTCTGCCAAAGGTACCAAAAGCCCTGTTCAGTAAACACGGTGCTGCTGTTCTTGATTGGCTAGCAACTTGATTTGACCATGACCTCAGAGAGTATCTATCAGGTATTGTCAAAGGGAAGATGAGAGACGCCAGAAACGACACAGGCGTCATGAAGGCCAATATTAAGCAACCTGAGCTTCTTTTACACCTCAGTGGTGCCACAGACTGATCGCCAACATGACATGCTGCATTGATGAACTAATTAATGCAAAAAGAGGCCCGTCCATGTACTGAATACATAGAAATGAACATGTAAGCCTGACATAGAAAGCATTTTTATTTTACTGATATTAATGTAATTTTTTTTTTTTTTTTTTTCTGAGACAGAATTTCTGGTAAAGGTTTGAGATATTCCATTTGATGTGTAATGAATATATATAATTCATGAATTTAACTTTCTGACATGAGAACGAATATTGAACTTTTTTACGTTGTTGTAATATTTTCAGATGAACCAGTACCAAAACATAATAAAATAAAAATATTCCCTCCACCCTTAATGCCATGTTTTTGGTTAAATTACTTTTAAGTGTTGCCAAAAACCCTTTGTTGTTTTCATGAAGCAAAAATGCTGGCTGGTTCTATTACAGTAGTTTTTTGAACATAGGGCTTAATAAGCCGAATGCTGTTTCTGAGCTACAGGCTGCAGATCTCCAGTGGAGGAACAATTACAGATAACATATTTACACATCTTTTCAAAGCCATTTAAATTAACCTCACATGTCATCAAAGAATACATTTTTTGTTCCTTTATTGCATCATTCACTGTTTTCTGTAAATCCTAAAGCTACCAAAACATGCCAAAAAGATGTTGGCTTAAGTTTGAATAAAAACAGGAGAAAAAAAAAAAAAAAGAATCACTGAATTGATAAAAACCCAAAAGTCTACATAGTTGACCTATTTCCTAACCTCCACTTCCCACGGCGTTGAAATTTTTTGCTAAATTTATAACCAAACAAAATAACGTCATGGGCAACTGAGATTTTTAACTTATTAAACCTCAGGGATGTCTGCCTTGGCCCTTCTGGCGTAATATCACTGGTTTACTAGTGTATGTTTAATTAGTGTTGAGAGCTGACAGGCCTTCTGCTCCAAGTTCCTTGATGTTTGCTGGTTGCCTTTGGCTCCACTGACCACATAATCATTGCTGGGCACATCAGGGACAAGGCTTGATTTTCAAAGCCTTTCGCTTCACTGATTCGCTGTGCATCCATGAGATTGATCACAGTGGTTTATCTGTGGCAACATGTGCTTCATCCCCTCAGATTTGGGGGTTGGTGGGGGCGGTTGCCTGAAGGAGTCGTGTCCTCGCTTTGGCCGAGCCACCAATGTGCGGGGTAGAAGAAGGGACAGTGTGACAGCAATACAGCCATGGCCCATCAGATTCTGCCTTCGGCTTCCCTTGTGATTAAAGGAGTAAGAGGCCAAGAGAGAGAGAGAGAGAGAGAGAGAGGGAGAAAGAATAGGAGGCATGGAGAGCGAGAGGAAGAAGCTGGGATAAAGATGCATATCAACTGTTGCTTCAGTGTGACCAAACCTTCAAAAGGTGTTCATCTCAATTAAACCTAAATGATCTCTAGATTTGTCCAATCTGTAAGCTGTCGAACAAAAATAACTCGAATATTGCCGCAAGCTATACAGGTCCTTCTAAAAAAATTAGCATATTGTGATAAAGTTAATTATTTTTCCATAATGTAATTATAAAAATTAAACTGTCATATATTTTAGATTCAATGCACACCAACTGAAATATTTCAGGTCTTTTATTGTTTTAATACCGATGATTTTGGCAAACAGCTCATGAAAACCCAAAACTCCTATCTCAAAAAATTAGCATATCATGAAAAGGTTCTCTGAACGAGCAATTAACCTCATCATCTGAATCAACAAAGTAACTCTAAACACCTGCAAAAGATTCATGAGGCTTTTAAAAACTCCCAGCCTGGTTCATTACTCAAAACCGCAATCATGGGTAAGACTGCTGACCTGACTGCTGTCCAGAAGGTCGACACTGACACCCTCAAGCAAGAGGGTAAGACACAGAAAGAAATTTCTGAACGAATTGGCTGATTTCAGAGTGTTGTATCAAGGCACCTCAGTGGGAAGTCAGTAGGAAGGAAAAAGTGTGGCAGAAAACGCTGCACAACGAGAAGAGGTGACCGGACCCTGAGGAAGATTGTGGAGAAGGGCCGATTCCAGACCTTGGGGGAAGCAGTGGACTGAGTCTGGAGTAGAAACATCCAGAGCCACTGTGCACAGGCGTATCTAGGAAAGGTGCTACAGGTCCTTCATTCCCCAGGTCAAGCCACTTTTGAACCAAAAACAGTGGCAGAAGCGCCTGACCTGGGCTACAGAGAAGCAGCACTGGACTGTTGCTTAGTGGTCCAAAGTACTTTTTTAGGATGAAAGAAAATTTTGCATGTCATTCGGAAATCAAGGTACCAGAGTCTGGAGGAAGACTGGGGAGAAGGAAATGCCAAAATGCCAGAAGTCCAGTGTCAAGTACCCACAGTCAGTGATGGTCTGGGTGCCATGTCAGCTGCTGGTGTTGGTCCACTGTGTTTCATCGAGGGCAGGGTCAATGCAGCAGCTATCAGGAGATTTTGGAGCACTTCATGCTTCCATCTGCTGAAAAGCTTTATGGAGATGAAGATTTCATTTTTCAGCACAACCTGGCACCTGCTCACAGTGCCAAAACCACTGGTATTACTGACCATGGTATTACTGTGCTCAATTGGCCCGCCAACTCTCCTGACCTGAACCCCATAGAGAATCTGTGGGATACTGTGAAGAGAAAGTTGAGAGATGCAAGACCCAACACTCTGGATGAGCTCAAGGCTGCCATCGGAGCATCCTGGGCCTCCATAACACCTCAGCACCGCCACAGGCTGATTGCCTCCATGCCATGCTACATTGAAGCAGCCATTTCTGCAAAAGGATTCCCGACCAAGTATTGAGTGGATAACTGAACATAATTATTTGAAGGTTGACTTTTTTGGTATTAAAACACTTTTATTTTATTGGTTGGATGAAATATGCTATTTTTTTTAGACAGGGATTTGGGGTTTTCATGAGCTGTTTGCCAAAATCATCAGTGTTAAAACAATAAAAGACCTGAAATATTTCAGTTGGTGTGCAATGAATCTAAAATATATGACAGTTTAATTTTTATCATTACATTATGGAAAATAATTAACTTTATCACAATATGCAAATTTTTTGAGAAGGACCTGTAGATAACAAATATTACTTAGCCATTCAGGACAAAACAAAAACAGCAATTTGACACTAGAAAAAGATGCAGAAAAACATCTCAGCCTTGAGTACAAAGCAACTGATTTCAAATGGATGATAAAAAATACGTATATTTATTTATATACATGGTGGTGGTAAATCAAAGTAGGAGATAGTTGGCACTGTTTTTGGTATTCAGAAGATGGTGCTATTTGTTTGAGGAATGCATTGTGTTCACGAGTCTGTTTATTTGCTCCCTGTGGCTTTCACAGCTGCCCTTTGCAGAAACAATGTGCTTTATCCACAATGCTTGACACCGGCAGGAGCCCATATTAAAACATATGCATGCTATCTATTAATTTGTTGGGAGGTTGAGGGAGAAAACATGAAATATAGTTTTATTTAGCTGGGACCTCTATCCCCCTGTTGTCTCAAAAACATCCACATGAGGAATTTATTTCCATACAGGACTCAACCTCCTACCATTACCCAGCAAGTAATAACACACGCAACAACTCTGAATATTTATTATAAATTTACTTCAGCTACTATCTTACATGATTAAGACACTAAAGATCACCTTTCCCCTCAATTAGCATATTGGCACAATAAATGGAGTTGGAGTATTTGGAAAATAATAATAATAATAATGATACAACACAGTGCGCATAGTTGGAAGCCAGTTATGTTGCAAAATTCTCAATGTAATCTTGAACTAAACTCACAAAACACTAAGAAATGTTGAAGTGTTCACATTGCAAGGTTGTGTGATCGTTGTCTTGTTCTTCTGACTGCAGAACTTCATACTAGTTTCAGAATGGAGGGATGGTAGACTCTGCAAAGAAAGGAAAGAGTTGGGGTAATTTGCACTAATTTGAGCGAACTCAAATCTCAGAGCCTATTCCACAGGAGACCTCAACAGCACTTTCAGATGGTCAAAAAACTGCGGTAGTGTAACCAGAAGAACAAGATCATTATTTCCATTGCACTTGTTCCACACACTCTGTAAGCCAGAGACAAGCCGAGAGGGAAGGGAATTGACATTGATTTTTCTTTAGAAATTGATTTTTCTCCTCACTGACAACAGTGTGAACGCTTCAAAAATAAATCAACAAGAGTGAATATGAGCAGTAGTAGTTCATGAAGTGCTTACTTCAACATTCAAACCTGTTATCTGTGCTGAACTATTAAGGGCAAAATAAGGTGCTTCGTGTCGCCCTTCTTAAAGAAAGTTTTGCCTCAAACTTTAGAAAGTAAACTCAAACTGCAACGTATGAATAATGAAATGTACCATCGATTTCAATATGCCGTCCTCGCCTTTTCAGGGAGGCAGATTGTCCCTTAACTGAAGAGTAAATATTTGAAATCAACAATAAAATATTTAGTCAGTTCGTGAACCTAGTGCACCCAACACTTAGACGGAGCATGCTAGATATTTATGACCAGATTGGTTGGTAATGACACCTTCAACATGGCTCCTCCATGACCAAACTTGTCCATTATATTGGTCAGGTAATTTGATCCGTCTTTTTTTACTTACATTTTCTTCAAGGTTCTTGAAGTTTCTGGGGGCCTCTAGTATGAACTTAATTAATAATTTTTTTTTCCATTGATTTTCTATTGAATTCAGGTCAAGAGATGGACTGAGCCATTCCAGCAGCTTTAATTTCTTTTTCTGAAAGTAAAATGTTTTTTAAACGGTGCCTATCAACACAGATATTAAAATCGCAAACATAAAAGCACTAATGTAAATGTTTGACATTAAAAATGGCGGTTTAGTTAAAACTGTGAGTATAGCAAAGTCTTTAACTGCTCCTGAAAGGAGTAGAGTTCATGGAGCGCAGGGATGGAGTTCCAGAGCCTCGAGGCCACAACTTGAAAAGCCTGATTTCTACAAGTTTTAACACGAGTCTGTAGAATCTCTAACCACCTTCTGATCAGATGATCTTAAAGTCTGAGAGAAAGAGTAAGCCTCTAATAAATTCGAACAAAGTGTGCCCAGCTACAGCTAACTGCTGACCTCATTTGACAACAGTAGTTTTAAGTTTTAATCGTTTTTCTTTCTACAAAACATGATCACGCCTATTTTCAATAAAGTTGCCATCTTTGCTCCTTTGCTTACACTTACATTCGTATATTGCAAAAGTAAGACAGAGTTTGCTCCACAACTTTGGGGAGTGGACATGTACTACTAGCAAGGTGTTGTTCCTGGAAAAAAAAATTGTGAATTATAATGCAAGAAATTACAAACATAAAGGTTCAAATCTGCTTAATCAGTATAAAAAGATAGCATGTTCTACATATTGAAAGGCTTCGCAGTGAAAGAGGTAGATGAGGTGATGTGTTTGACGGCATTGTAACAACAGAACTACGCTTATCTCTGCACCTGTCCACCAGACGGCCTATAACAACAAGATTCTTTGTCCAACTGTGTTATTCAAAAGATTACACACAGAGCACAGACCACTGCTTTTCTTCCTCATCTCTTTTTCTATCCGCAGTACAGTCTGTCCTGAATGTTGCTCATTTTCTTTGGAAACTCTGCCACATCTAACTAAAGAAGGGTATTAGTAATTTATAGTGAAGCTGTTTGTTTCATCAGGAAATAACACCTGCAACAGAGATCTTCAGAAGCAGATTTTATTTAATATGAAATATGCTCCTGTGGGGAATTTCTTCTTTAATGAAAAGTCTTCCCTGCAGCTCAGCACACCCAGCTCCAAGGGTGTTTACACTTCTATGTCAACCGAACATGAAGCCTCGACCTCTTTTGATCCCCTTAAATTTCTTTCCATGAGGTCCTTCTTCTACTGTCTTCTTTCTGCATCTCTTGAGTCCATTTTTTTTTTTTATGGGAACGTGTCAATAATTGCCCCAGTGGCAGGTTGAAGCATGAACCGAAGACTCATATTTACAGTTTACAGTTCCTAGCAAAGTAACAGTTCTATACCTTTAGAACAATTCCACGTTTTCATTGTGATCTGTGGACATTTTATGCGATAGACAAACACAAAAGTACTTATATTTGTAACATGATGTCTTCTTCAATAGGCTTGTCAAAAGTTTATGGGTAAATGATTGAAGTTAGATATATAACTCTAAACTTTGTGCACGGATTCTACCTGTGTGTACACAGGTAGAAACCTTTGAGGCTGCAAGAGCGTCCATGTTCAGCTTTCAGTAGCACAAGGTAAAATGGAATCATGTAGACCTGAAAGCATTTTAAATCTAGATTTAAATCAAATCACTTAAGTTTGTAGCTGTAACCTGACAAAATGCAAAAATTGTTTAAGCGGTATAGATACTTTTTGCAAAGTGGTGTATGGAAAGACTAACATGTTCCTCCTGTGGGTAAACCAAGCGTAGTCACAAACATAGTCCACACAATTTGCATATTCCACTTCTCGTTCTAATCTAAAGCAAATGCTGAAGATGACCAAAAGTTAGGGTTGTTGAGGAATTAATCAGTTTCTAATATTGCCATTCCTGCTGTAGTTTGCCTGCTGATCCTGCCTGCAGAATCAGGCGGGATTCTGCAGGCAGGATCCAGTCTAAGTTATGAAGACAACTTAGACTGATTAAATTTGACAGTGGTTGAAAAAGCAGAATATGTACATAGAGGCAGAGACGGAAATTCTCTCCCGGGGAGTTTTCAGCATAGAGAATCACTGCGCATTGGTCAAAGTGATTTTATTTAATGTAATCTGATGAATGCAGAAGAATTCAGTAGCCAGGCTTTGAATTGACTCCTATGGTAATGGATGGGGTTAGGATGGTGATGCAGTGATTTTTTTTTATTTTTTATTTTTTATTTCACAGTAATTTCCAGCATAGAATCTGTTTCCGAGGTTACCCATAACCCGCTTCTCGTCACGTTAAGCATTTCGTGTACGTATACTCAGCACTTGTTCTCTCCGTAGCCCTATTCTCAGCTATCAGGACTCACTGAGGGATCCAATAAATTAACATCAGTTCGTCATTGAGCAGATTAGGTGTCCGCTAACTGTCGCTTCTGCCCACGTGCCATCTAGAAGCCTCAGGGGGACCTGTGTCTCAGGAATGATGGGTAATAAAAATGAATCATAGATGAAGGCCAGCGACGGGGTGCTACAGAAGGGGTCTGGATGCATTAAACAGCAACAGTCGATATGTCCTCTTGTGATAATAGAGCATACATGAGCCGCAACCAAGCTGTTTAACGCTTGTCAATCTAAAATTCAAAGGGCTACAACAGCGAGCCGATTTGGAAATTCAGACTATCACAACATATGTTGTAAATGAGTTCTAGTAAGACAATTTTTGAATTCTTTATTTTTTTCCTGACAAAGTGCACAATTAGTCACCAACAAGAAATAAGCCAGATAAAAAACCCTTTGTCATTTGTCTGGGTTACTTTAGTAATTAAGCAACACAGACGTGCTTTTTAGCAATAAGATTTAGAGCCCTGCGACTTTCTCCTTTACACTAGTTAATTGGTTCTGATCCCACTTCCTCCGGTCATCATTGTGAGCAACGCTTTCTGCACGCCTACAAAACCACTTCCTTGTTCCACCTTTCAGGAATAATTACCTCCTCAGCACACTGATGGATATATTAGGAACAGAAGGACAGAAAACCCTGTTAATCTAGTGCTTTCTCGGAGCCACGTTCGCGTTTCGGTGTATGTCACTTTATAGAGACTCCCTCTCTGGCAAATTGAAAGTATGTCAAATTGGCCCACTGTGATGAAATCGTTGATGAATGAATGTCAGTTCCTTGGAAGCAAGTACAGTAGTTACATCTGTGTACCCGCTAAATGAATGGGATATGTCAGTTCTGCACAGCTTATCCAGCTGATGGTTTTGCATAATTATTTCAATATGATGTATATTTGCATAACCTCTTACAAGGCATAAAATATGTGTGCCTTTGGCATTAGAGCAGAGACCATAAAGATCACTATCAAACATAACTTGGTGTTCCGTACAATCCCTTAAAAAAAGCATTAGCAGCCCTTGAAGTACTACGCTAAGTCAGAGGTCTTTAACTCCAGTCTTCGACAGATGCTATCCTGCAACTTTTAGACGCATCCCTGCTGCATGCACCTGAACCACATAGGAATTCAGATTTTTGATTCAGGTATGTTGGAGCAGGGATGCGTCTAAACGTTGTAGGATGCGGGAGGTCTTGAAGGCTGGAGTTGGACATCCCTGCTCCAAGTCATTCTGCTACAACCAACTTCCATTATTGTTGTAGTAACAGCTGCTTATTTTCAAGTCCTGCCACAGAATCTCACTCCAGCTTGTCCTGGAGTCAGTTTAATGCATCAATGTGCCTTGAGCCAAACATTATAGAGAGGTTGTGTGCATGGCTATGTGCAACGTTATTTTTCAACTACACAGAGGGTTTTGTGTGTGAAGGCCAAGTGATTTATCTGTGACCTCAGCAGACCAGATGACCACATCAGGTGTCTTACGGCAAAGTGCAAACAAGAATTCTTAAGGTGTTTTTGCAACAATACTTCTGTTCTTGTCACTATTTTACACATCCAAATATCCAGATGACCTGAAAACCCAACTCTCATCATTTACATCATCCATTTTATTTGTATTTTTTAAATCACAGTTTAAAAAAAAAAAAAAAAGAAGACATTTTCAACTCTCTCTGTTTACTTGTGATCGTATTTATTTTTGCTCTGTTTCAGATATGTTCTGTTTGTATGCAAGATTAGGCAAAGCACTAAAAACTCGACCAAATAAAAAGTAGGTTTAGCGAAGAAAACGATGCTTGCACCAAATGAGTCATTTACGCAAACAGGCACAGGGTGCTGTGTTAGACAATGAAAACAAAAAGCTTATAAGCTGGAGGAGCCCAGGAGGGAAAAAGGTTATTCACCATGGTTATCCTGTTCACAGCAAGTATTTGTTTGTCCCTGTATTGCAATTTAAAATTTGTCATATTGAAACCTGAAACACAAAGTGAACCTGTGATGGAAAAAAAAAAAAAAAGAGTATTTTTGAGTGGTCTCAATACAAGGAGACAAAGGGGAAACGGATGAGAGAATCTAACACATATTGCCATTAATAATTAATCACCCATTACATTTACTTAGCAGATAATGATTAGTAAATGATAAGTTATTTATGAAAAGACCGGGGAATGAACACTGAACGCCCTCATAATTTATGATTAATGATAAATTAAAAGAGAGCAGGCTGTGCGCTCCTTCATTTGATGTAGAAAACTTTAGTAAGCAAAACATCTCTAATTTTAGTCTGAGCAAAAGTGTTTATAGTGCTATTCCTTGTGTTGAACAGCAGGCCATAGCTAATTCATTTGATGTTTTTTTTTTTCTGTAAGCAACAAGTTGCGCTGTATTGATTTTTAACTGCAGATATGGAGGAGACTGCTTTGACACCCTGTCTCTACATGTGCGACTCTTCTTCAGAAGTAAGAAAATAAGCTCTTGAGCTACCAGTTAAAGAAGACTGCCCACTGGGCTGGCTGACACTACAAAAACTTTATAAAGTCCAAACACTTTTCAGTTTTTTTTTTCTTTTTTTTTAAATCTGAGAAACAAAAAAAGAGCCATTTAGTCGACACTTAAAATTGGAGTTCTCTTCGCATTGTGGTGAGTTTCATAGCATTGCTTCCTTCACGATCAAGTGAGCGCATTGCACGCGTCTTATTTTTATATTATTTATGACTTTATTTCAAATTGCTGCAGCAGTGAAAATCACAGGTCTCTGATTGGTAACTAAGAGTAACAGTTAATTAAGAGCGACTCTTTTTTTTTTCCTTCCTCAAATTAAAATCGTCAATAGAACTATGCTCACTAATGAATTAAATGGAAATTTTAATTGAAAACTGTGGCGACAGGTTCATTTGTAGAGTAGAAAACCCTGTTCAACTGAAGACTTTAAAGTTGCAAAAATTGTTTCATTACAAGAACATGGTTAATGTAACAAAACAGCTTTTATTTGAAGTTATAGTAAAATTTAACAGTGCTTCACTTTTGCAGCTGTCACACTAAGCACATGTTGTCTTCCTTATCAAATATTCTCTCCTCGGCCTCGTCTCCACTCTCATCGGAAAGTTGAGGTAGCTGAAAGTCAAAGTTCGGTGTGTCTTTTACTTCTGACTCCTGTTTACAACTTCACTGAATCCAGGTGTGAAAAATAACATGACCTGTTCTGGATGTAAAAGTAAATCCTGGGTTCACTGTTTCGGTTCTGACACAGTTGGTTGGAGCCAGTGGGCTTGCTTTGATGGGTTGACTTTTAATCTCCCTCTGTTAAAAACAAACATGCACTGATATATCTTTCATCTATTTTTTTTTTCATTATTAGCTTTGATTCCATGCTTTCTTGATGGAGGGAATAGTAACATTTGTTAGATGCAGTAAGGCAATTGACGGCACGTATGCAGATCAGAATGTGTTTCCAATTAAAAATGGAATATTGCTTTCAGTAGAGGATTTGCTACATTGCTCACTCTGCAAAGTAGAATGTGAAACTATAGAGGAGATGAATCTATTCAAAAGAGATTGAAATCAGAGGATCATCCCTTAAACTCCTGATCAACAGCACACACATTTATTTCACATCTCTAATAGTCTCTTTTAGATCTCACCTTAAGCTGGAAAAAGGGGCATTTATTTGGAAGATATAGTCCAGAATGTTGCAGACCTGTCAGATTTTGACAGCAGCACCAATGAAAGCCAACCAGAATGGGTGAAGGGTGAAAAGAGCCTTTGCAGATTGTTCGTCCTCCCTCTCAAAAGACATAACTGAGGGATGGAGTGTGCTCCAAGGTGGTTTCTCGCACCTTTCTTTGTCAGATTAATAAATAATCTGTGAAAATGTAACGTTATTGTAATGGCTTTCAGGCAGCCTTGAATTCAGGGTGCTGCAGCAATGGCAATACGTGGCTTTAAAAAATGAATGGGTTTAAAAACGGGGACTCCATTAACTATCTTTTCTATTTCCATTCCACCTTGTCTTGTAGCTTTGTGCTCTTAAGGAAAGTCTTGTTCAGACCCAAAGGTAAAATACTGATATGTCTTCTCTTTGGAGTATATATGCCTGTACCATACTTTCAGTTTTTAAGTTGACAAAAAAACCCTTAAAATAGATCGGAAGTATATTTAATTTTACAGCTTTGAAAAGCCTTTTATACATGTGGCACGACACTTTACACAAAGTTGTGCACCTGGAGCTGTTTGCAGCATTCAGTGTTTTTGACTGATATAAATATCAAGTTTAGTTTAGAAATGATGTGCATTAAACCATTGTGAAAAGCCAGTAACAATGGGGCTCTGTCAAGCAAACAAGAATAGAAATGTCAGTCCTGTCAGAATGGATACTGACCAAAGTTCTTCCTCTGTCTCTCACCAGCTGGCTTTTTCGCTCCCTCCGTCTTGACAGAAACTCACTTTGAGGATTTGAGAGGAGGACTCTGTTTCTTCCATTATTCAAATATTTTAGAGTTTGATATTTGTGCGAGGCACAGGCTACCCCCTTTGTCAGGCATGCCCCTGTCGGAATATGGAAAACCGGCAGCTAGAATGCACTGAAATATTTATAGAGGGTTTATTAGGAATTTTCTCTTCTTTTTTTCTTCTTTTTTTTCTGATGAAACGTTCTGCAAATGTATCTTTCCTAGTGATAAATTATCGAAATGAGCCACTAATAATGGACTGGCACTGGGCACACTGTGATACACGCACACACACGCATATACACACACACACCTATATATATATATATATATATATATATATATATATGTATATATATATATATATATATATATATATATAGGTGTGTGTGTGTGTGGGGGGTAGTGTTTTTTCCCTCTCATGCCAACACAAAAGTAAATCAGCTGTAAACTTTATAATTATTATTATTATTATTATTATTATTATTATATTAGAATGTAAAGTGGGTGTATTTTAGTATATTGTAACATTTATTATGCAGCTGCTTTTGTGGAAGTAAAGAAAAAGGATTTGTCCTTCCCCGCAGAGCTGACTTGGAGTTTTGCCTGATTCTTTTGTATGTTTGTACTGCACATTTATCACCACAGGAGTAATATAAAAATCACTCTTCCCCCCCACCCCCATCTTTTGGCAGCACAAATTACTTATGCTGTAAATTAATATAACAGCAGATAGTGTATCGAGAATGAACCATTTAATTGAGTTGTGTGCAATCCACCACTTTTGAAATTGCTGGAAATCTACCCGTCATTTTGACGCTATCTGGGTGCATTTCTAAAACGATGCATCCTAGTTTAACGGACGAGTTCGGAAATCGGACAACAATTTGTCGTCCAAGGTTCATGACTGTGTAAATCAAACGGGCTGCGGCTGGATATAGACGCTTAAACAATACAGAGATAGTCACACATTCAATGAGCGTAAATAAACTAAAACACTCTGAGAAATTTAAATTAATGCTGCAGCCAATGCTGCACAGCCAAGGAATGAACAATTTGCGAAGCACATAATCATATTTCTGAAAGCATATTTTGATGATTAGATCAAAATTACTGTAATTTAGCAGTGAGTATTTTTTATTTTTTATTTTTTTTGTAGAGGTGAGTTTTGCTCTTGACAGACATCACCGCCTCCTGTGGCATTAGCCTTTCAGAGTCACTTGCTTATCTCGTCTCCCTTTTTCATTATGCAAACACACACAACACAGGCGCTGAGGCCACACTGGTGCTCTGAATGCTTCAGTGGAAAAGGATAAGCTATGGTTTTTAGTTGCACATATAAAAAAAAAAGCGTGAAACGGCAACAAAAGCTTGAAACACGCTCCTTTCAGTTTCAAAATAGCAGCCAGAAAACATCGGGGAGATGGAAGGATAGGATCATTGAGATAGAAGAACACTTCATTAAAACCTTTTTCTAAAACGATGCAGCTTGTTAAGTGGCCAACATTAACGTGTTATCGTTTTTATCCTTTCTGTGTGGAATAAGGTTGCTTTTTCCCACCACTAAATGTTGTGTCTGCTGTTTAGACTGAATTAATGGCAAACTACTATATTATCCACTCCATAGAAGGTTATCTAAATGTCACATTTTCCTTTAATGCAAAACAAAGTATCCAAAGTAAGGAACTCTACCACACTGAAAGACCATATTTTTTTTTATCAGTAAATGCAGCAAATAAATGATCCTTAGTTTTCTCGGAAAGAGCCTAATGAAGGAAAGTGCCAGCGCTTGATGGTGATGATGATGACTTAGGAATTGAGCTAAAACTGGCATTAAAAATTAACTGACTTACACATCTTTCACATTAGCTCCAACACAGAACATTACCATGGATTTAGAGAGTGATGGAGTTTTCCAGCCCACAGTTCACGACCCCCCGCGCACCGTCTTGCCACCGTTTCACATCGCCCTGTCTTATCTCGAAAACAATTTCAGGGAAATTAGAAGCAGTTTTATTAAAGCTTGCCGGCCATGAGGTCAGTTAACTGCCTGACTGTGACAAATTTGCTGTCTTCTGTCACAAGTATAATGACCAAATATTAAAAGTGAAAGAAAGCCAATAAAATAGCTTAATATAGCATGGCACCTTTCATTAGCATACCGATTATCATTCCAGGTAAGTTGATAATAAAGCATTTCTGGTAAAAATGGAACATTTATTCAAATATATAAGGATATAATAACATTCTTTTATTATTATTATTATTATTATTATTATTGTTGTTGCATTTTATGTCAACATTTAGAATACGAGAGTTTACACATATTTTTTTCGTTTTAGTCCTATTATTTTGTGTTTTGAAATTCAAGTTTGGAAAAATAGCCCAACTTCACCCCATATAGGCTGTGCATCTAAAATGCTCTACCACATGCCTGTCTGTCAACCTGCCCAAGGTTATTGCTCTTTAATTTGGAACACACTGTCTAATCAGATCAGTGTGTGAGATGGCTGTCGCTGATGTCAAGGAGAAGACAGCTGGCAGGGACACAGATGAGGATGGACAACTGAGGGAAGTGAATAAACATCCGTGGATTGAAAGAAAGACATGAAAAGAACATTATGTCTCAGTAAATACTGGTCACTTTTCCTTTTCCCATGGTCCTCAAGATTAATTCTGAATGCACACTCAGTTACTCAATTACTCAGTTAAAGTTGGATTTTTTATATATATATTTTTTGTTTGTTCATGCAAAATGAAAAAGGGCGGCTTGTTAAAATGTTTTACTGTCTTAACTTGGTTTCCTCTCCTCCAAATTGCTGCACTTCTTCACCAGACCGTACCTCTATCATCTGACTCATTAAGCCAAATTAATGATGTATAATATTCATTGTGGCGCTCCGTCCAAGGTTCTTTCTTGTGGAGGTTAAACTCCTTGAATGCGGTGTGAGTGTCATTAAAAAGTGGTGAAATTGTAGATGGGGTTTATGGGATATTAACCTCAGGAAAGGGCTAATCTTAATTATAAATATCAAAGCAGTTCAAAGGAGATCTTTTTTTTTCTCTCCTTTTTTTTTTTTTTTGCTTGCAAATGGTCCAAAATTGCCTTAGAGTTTATTATCCATTTATCCATGTGTGGTTATGATTTCAACACTGACAGGTGACCTCAAGTGACCTCATTAGTGGTGTAGATTCAGTGGTTATCAAAGCAAAAATCCAGTGAGCAATGCAAAATCTGGCTCTCTGACTTTATGTCATTTGTACAGTTAACTTTTGAAACGCCCCTTTAGATTTGTGTCTGAGTTCAATTTCTGAGTCAAGGTCGTGTCAATGAGGGATTCTGTGGTGCTTTGTGCTTGAGATATGCTTCTTTATGTCTTTAAATCACTGCCTCTTGGCTACAAGTTGAGGAAATAGCCAGGGTGGATTTGATTTCCAAACCCACCTTGAATATTAGGTATTAGTTTGTGACATTTATGTGTAGAAATGTGGAAATCCAGGCCAAAAATAAGGACCTGCTATTCCAGAGTATCAGCATGTGCTTTGGGACATGACGGAAGGTGTGTTGTCAAATGTGTAGATAAATTATTTACAATTATGTACAAAATTATTATGTACAAAAATTGATTTGTTTCACTTTTTAAAATATTGTGATGTAAAATACGAAATTTGCAGACACTTTTCAAAATGATCTTTTCAGAACTCTTTATATGGCATATTGAATTATATACGCATCCATTGAGTTTTACTGTATATTTGTGAGGATTAAGACTTCTCTGGGTCAACAGTTCAATAACTAAGTTTGAATTAAAAGAAAACGAGCCGAAGGAAAACCTACAGGAAGTGGCAATTACGGAAATCAAAATGTAAATCTTAATTATTCAAGTTAATATGATTGCTCGTTTTAATTTCGACTTTAATTTACACCAACAAAAACGTGAACAAAATAATTTTTTTATCAAACATTCATCGGGTTTAATAACAGGGTTTTTTTTTTTTATGACCAACAAATTATGAGCTTTAGTATCTTGCATTAAAAAAACAAAGGAGGAAATCTCAGAGTATATGAGCTAATACTGCTTTACACAGCCCAGGGAAAACAGACTCTGTAAGTTTTTTCTTTATTTCATACTTATTACTAGAAAGACCAAACATGTGGAAAATCTTTCCTGTTGAAATAATAATAATAATAATTTTTAAAAACCCTTATGACCAAGGATTTTTTTTTTACATTCAGTTCTTCAGACACATAATCCTTCTGAATTCACATGCTCAAATTTACAACTGAAAATGATGCATTTTACAACTCATTATGTTTAAAATGGCAAAATAAGATGAGTCAAAAAGAAGGAACTATAGACAGGTGTTCAAATAACGATGAATAGATTATTATGACAAAATCTTCTGTCTCCTAATGATATTTTGAAGTTCCCTGAGAAAGAAAACAGTTAATGCAGGTTAAAAGTCAAATCTGATATTTGTGTACAATCAAGTCAACCAAACCAAGACAGTCTCTTAACATAAGTGCTCTCAAGTAGGCTTAAGATAATAAAAATGATAACTCGGTGTTGTCACACTTTGGAAAGAAAAAGGTGCAATTTTGATTAGGAGATTGAGTTTTTCTCTGATGAGAAATATGACAAAGTGTTTTGAAGTGAAGACTCCAGCAGCACTTGTGGTAGGAAACAACTTCATTAACAAGCTACCTTGTTTCAGCTTGCAGTACAATACAAATGTTCACAATGCCAATGAGCTGAGCTTTAGATCTTACCCAAAGGTAATTTTTGTTTATCCGGTCGACGTACACGATTCTGTTGTCTCGCATCAGTGGGCTGTCCGTGTTACTAATGACAGGCTCGGCCGAAGAGAGGGTACTTAACTAGCGACTGGCATTTGGCAGCATTTTATCATTAGACACGCATGTTGCTAAAAAGCAAACTCTGAGGAACAGAGTAATTATACAAACCTGCTTCTTGCTGTTGTTAATTAGACCAATCCACGTGTCACCGTTGCAGGTTAGGATGCACAGCTTCCTGGTGGAAGTTGATGGAGAATCTCAGCAGGCTGCTCGGAAATTGGTAAGAGCTTCAACAAGCCCATATGCTTGCTGTAACCTCATTTGAGTCATTATTGTCAAAAAGCTACGCGGGCAAATCCCAAGAAAATGAAAATAAAAATTATAGCAAAATCTAGACTTATTTCATGTGACTGAGGTCAAACTGTTGTGTTCACAGCCAAACAGACTTTAAAAAGAAACTGGAAGAAGAGTTAAAAGGAAATAAACAATATTTCCAATATTTCCTTTTGTTTGTTCTCCTATGGTATGGAAGATCATAAACCTGTCTTGAAAATTGTAGCGTCTTCCACAGTAAGCATGTTGAATAATTAAATGATTATGAAATGCTATCCGAAGTTTTAAAATTTAGTAAATGGAACAAGGAATGTTGTTTTTTATATTTTTTAAATCTAGAGAACAATCAATAATCTGATCCATTTTTACCTAAACAAACCTAAAAAAAGAGGGGAAAAAAAGGGTTTTACAAATTTTCTGTCATTTAGGCAGAATAAATACATTCAGATTGTTTTATTATTCATAAATTGTTGAACTTTGTTGTTGCATGAGCTGAAAACTTCATGTTAAAAGAAATACTTTTGCCAAAACATCCTCAGATGGTGTCTGCTGACCCAATGAGTTGCACTTTCTTTGTTTCTGGCACTTTGATGCACTTTGCCAGAGTTTTGATCCTATGAAGATAGCATCAAGTCCCTCTCAAAAAAAAGAAAAAAAAGAAAGTAGGGTTCGTGTCCTTATCTAACGTTTTGCCGTTTTCCTCTAGGACCTTGTGCTAAAGGTAATCTCAAGCTCACCTACTGAAAAACTGCTCTAAAATATTCCTGCTAAATACAAATCTAAATTATTCTATATGATCACGTCTTGGCAGCTCATGCTAACTCCTCCAAGTAGAAGAACATCCAGCTATAAATGCACTTTTTCAGGAGAGTGAAGGATCTGCAGACATGACATTCAGGCCCCTTTAAACGACCACAAATGATTATTTTTGTAATTCATACTGCAAGAAACATAAGCATTGAGTGCATTAATGGTTTTCTCAGTTAACTGCACTGATTAATGAGACGGCTGAGATAAATTGTGCACCAGATGTTGCTAAAAACCCAAGTAATTCACAAAGAAATCCAAACAAATTGGTCTATAAATTATATATTATGAAGTGAACTGACATGCAGAATAAAGACAGAGCAAGCTTTAGACAGTTTATTGAATGCTTTATAAAACCTCCAATATTTCCAGAATAAAACTGAGGGGAATTTTTGACCCATTTTTCCATAAATAGTCTTCAAATCTCTTGTCTTGGGAACGTCTTCCACACATCTTGAACTTCACTTCTTTCCATCCATTTTAAATAGGTGATTTTTTTTTCTACTATTGGCTTTTTCTTGGATCACTGTGTGAGATCACTGAGTTTCTTAAAAAAAATCCTCACTTGTTTCATCTTCTGACTTTTAGCAAAAATGTCTTTGTTAATTTCTCCTTCTTCCTGAAACGTGGAATTGTTCTGGAGTCACAGATTTCCTCATATTATTTTAATTTCTAATTCTGTGTCTTTAGACAATATAAAGTGTTGTAACAATTCTAGTTCCCTGTTTATTTCTACATTAGATATCCGAATGGCAACCTTGGAACATACTGTCCTACTCACCTTTTTTTAGATTATGAATTCAAAGCCGCAGTTGCTGAGCTGGTGTTATGATAATGCATTGCAACCTGCTGTGATATACAAATTGGTTTTGACAACAGGCTTGCTTTTAGATTTTTTTTTTCTACCCTAAGACCATGGATTTAACATATAACATCTCACAGACTCCTCTCCTCTGGTAACAGTGGGGGCGGGTGCTGGGGGGGGGGGAACGGCTCCCTAACTACTGCTGAAAGACGCGAGTGGCCAAGGAATTCATAAAATACTGCCGTTTCCTCTGACACAAACACTCACTTGCCTCTCCCTGCGGATCTCCCCTCTCGTTGAGGGAAATGTGCCCTTGACAGTTCCAATGTCAGCTGTGATTTTTGTCACTCAGTGGGCGAAATATATTGTAGTGCCACAGCCCTATTGAGTTCTAATAACTTCAGGAGGGGAACTCCACCCTCCCGATAACCCCAAAGTCTTTTTAGTTGCCAGCACTTTTCTTAACTTTAAGAAAAAAAGAAAAAAAAAACAACTCAACAGCCATACACATGAAATTTTTGTTTTTTAATTCAGTCATCTCTCATTATGTTATCTGTTACAGGCCATATACAGTGCCGTGCAGAATCTTAACTAGCTAATTATTTTTGAGGTGGAGCAACTTTCCTCTTTGGAGCTAACACAGCTGTGCTCCAAAGGGGAAAAAAAAAATTAAAGTAAGTGCTCCCATGTGCATACACAAATGAAGTTGCAGACATTAGAGGAGGGGGATGTCTTCTTCGAGCTGAAGAGGTGAATCAAAAATGTTTGTCTTGTGATCGAAGACTGGGGAAAAAAAAAAACAAAAAAAACATATACAGACACACCAACCTGTGAGAGGACATCAGTAATGGACTCGCATTTTCCTAATCTCCTTTGATGGATTCAGGCCATGATTTTCATTTAGTCCAAAAGAGATAACCAAACTGTCAGCTGTGTGGCTGCTTTCCTTTAATCTCCGCCTGCAGCCAATAATCACCCGGCAACCCGCAACCCTTTGTCAATTGTTAATCTTGTATTGAAGACATTTAGATGCCAGGATGGTGTTCTGCATCCAAGGATAATACAGGGGGGCACAGACGAGAAGCAAATTGGATTCATTATTAAATTTTGCATTATTAAAAAGACAAATGAATTGAGTTCTCCAAAGAATTTGTGGAATCAATTTAAAAATAATCATTACCGTGCAGATGCATATCACTGTCTCCTGGAGACTGCACGGAAAGATTAGCTATCTTTTCAGTAGCATCTTAGAGGAATTTAACACATGGTTATGCCCTGGTTGTGAATATACAAACAGCTGTTGCAGGAAGTTTGCAAAGTCCTCAGAAATCATTAGTTTCCCCCCAAAAGCTGAGGAGGAAAAAGTGTCCCATTCTGCTTTTTTGATCTTGCTGCAGTCTAAAAGTTAATATCTGTTCCCGTGAAACTAAAATAGTCTACTTATACTTTTATTCCTACATCAAAAATAATCAGATTTTATATGTAACAATGGCAAAAAATAAAAATAAAAATCTGCGCAGTTGTTGGACTTGTGTCATCTAATCCTGTGATGCTAAGGTTAAGCTCTGCTTATGTTTTTTTTTGTTTTTCATCTCACCTATTATTTTCCAGTGACGCTTCAACTGTGTGACATGTTTTGAAAAAGAATAGTATTTGGTGTGACTTTTTCTTTAATATTCCTCTTCCTCTCTAAAGCAACTTGGAACACAAGCAAATATTTGTGAGAAAACAATGTATACCATTTGCAATTAAAAAAAAAGAAAAATGACATCCTTATTATTCGTTTAACTGCTGTTTAATTAACACAAGCCAAAGTGCTAGAGGATTGCAGCACCTCAGTAGTTGCCCTGAGTTTCTTTCACACCTCACAGACGGCTACCCATTGTAGCTGTGCTTTAATTTATTTTCACACAGAGCTCGCAGTATAGCGCTGTGCAGAGATGCTCTCTTTAAGCCAACGTTTCTTCTTAGAGATCAATTATTCCAGCCACATCTTCTGGGGTTTAATTTTATCTCACAAGTGTCCGTTTTGAGCAACTTGTTGCATTCCCTGTTCTCACCTAACTCTGTACAGCATTCTAAGACTCATAGATGTTGTCTTTCCGTGGGGCTTGTGCTGTTTTGCATCTTGGAGTGTCAAACATCTTGATAGATGCTCTCTCATGATACATTCATTTACATGTCTAAAGCTGACAAATGGCATATTCGGGACTCAACATATATATATATATTTTTTTTTGCTTAAATCAAGAAATCAGGTTGTGCCCCAAGTACAGCTGTAGTAGACCAGACACTACGGGGGTCCATTGCATCTTAGTATCCATCTCTGCTATTTGCTTCCTGTTCTTAAGGGAAGTCTGGCTAAACAGGCTTTTTGTTATCAAAAGTGTACAAATTGTACAAATTATTTTCTCATTTTCTCCAAAATTATAAGCAGACATTATCATGTCACAACTGAGAAAAAGATATATTTTGTAATTATTACAAGTTTGAGGACTGTCAAAAAAAATTACTTTAATTCCAATTATTAATCCAAAATGTTTTTTTTTTCTTCTTCTCCGGACTATCGCTATCATTGGAAGATTAAGTGTAGTTTTATATTAAAAAAAAAAAAACATAGCAAAAACAGGCAGTCTTTTGCCAACATAAAGGGACAATATTTTAAACTAAATTTAAACCTCTCTGAGCAAATGACTCCCTAGAGAACAACTTTAAGGAATCTCGACATTTGCAGATAGAAACCTGCAGAAATTGCCCACGTTTATAGAATGCAGTGCATGTTCTTTAGTTAACGGAACAACAGTCTGTGGATAAAATGAATCAAACAGAGATTGATTGAAGGGTCACTTCTGGCAATTTTATGATGGCGATTATATTAGGAAAGGTCTTCACATTTAAATGAAAAATTTTAAATAAGTTCCCATTTGCTATTTGCTTTCGCTGCCGTGCATACAATGTAGGATATGCCAGGGCATGCTCAAACAAGACAAAAGCAGAGGAGGCTGATTAAAGTTTATCTTTCGGGGCCATAAGTCTACTGGCATTCATTATTGCTTGTCAGATTGTAAACGGTCTCCGGGAGACGTATTATGCAAGCTCACACACCTGTGTTAAAGTGATTGATTGAGTTGCACTATCCAACCACACACTAACTTGTTTGTCTCGGGGTTTGTCAGTGATCAGTCTGTCTGAAGACAACAAAGAAGTGGGAACATTATACAAGGATTCTGGATGTAAGTTATAAAAGAAATCCTTCATGACGGTAAATAAGATCAACTTTCTTAAGGAAAAAAAAACAACCTACAATGATCTCAGTAGCCTTAAAACAATTATAGCTGAACTTCTGTCAGATGACCAGCTTCATTGATATGATTATTGTTGAGCAAACTATTAAACTGAGCAAAGGGATGTGATGGTAGCTACACCAGTGTTGTAAATGCTCAGCTCTACCTTCATTTTGAAGATTATTTTTCATGAGTTAATGTACTAAACCTAATCCCACCATGACTGGTATGGTTTTAATGACATGCTACAAAAAAATCAAATGCCAGTTAGATATTTATATCCCTTACTTAAAGCTACAGTATGAAACTTATAATTTTTTTAATTTTTTATTTATTTATTTATTTATTTTTTTACATATTTGTCGAAACTGTCGCTATATTGTGACAGTTTGTTATTAAATAGTCGATGTTAATCTGTGAAAGAAATCAATCTCCTCTGGCTTCTCTCAGTGCTAACTAGAAACAACATATCAGAGCCCGGAGGCGGGACTTAGAGCTGTCAATCAATCCTATATGCCGCTGCTCATTCCCAATTTCCCTGCTCTCTGCTAACACTACACTATATGCCCGTGCAGGCAAGTTACCATGGCTACTGATGACGGCAGATAAACGGTTTTTCTGTAAGTTGCTTCTCTGCCATTAGCACATTTAGCAGCATTGATTGACATCGCTAAGACCTTCCTCCTGGCTCTGGTTGGTTGTTTTTGAACGAGAGTGGTGCATTTTTTCAGACGCCAATAACAGCTTAAGAGGGACGTGGGGGAGATCGATCTTTTCATACATTTTCTGTCTCATAACATGCTGTCACAACATGGTGACAGTTTTGACAAATATGACAAAACATTCTTCCTAAAAGGTACATACTGCAGCTTTAGCAGAGGCAAACGTAAGTTTTTGTCTCCAATCCGTAACTCAAAAAAAAAAAAAAAAAATCGATAATCGTGTCTTTTCTCTAATTTAATTGATTCTCCTCTGAAATTTGCTTCGTTCTTGCTTTGTCTTTCGTCCAGCTTGTTTTGTGTATGCTGCTGCCACTAGATTATAGATTAGTTTCAATGTACAAAGCAAAACAGAGTAAGTCTGAATAAGAGTGAAAATCATTTCCTTTGTACATCAGACTGTTAAACAAAAGCTCAAACAAAAGAACAATTACAGGCTGGTGTTGTGCTGCATTGAAGAATAAAAACCTTCACTTTTTCTTGACTTTGGCTTGGCATTGTGCAGAAAACCCACACATAACATTTTCAGTATTATTTAAGCAAGCACAGTATCTCACTGGTATATATATATTTTTAATTAATTTATGTGGGGGTGGGGGAGGATCATTCTCTAGAAGTTTTTATCTTGAATTTGCTGATGCAGAATATGTATCCACATTGTAACAATTAACTAACCAAGTCTCTTTGGTTATGGTAGGACAAATAATGCAACTCTTTTTATTGTAGATTTACATTCACGTTCGCTATAATATATTCTATAAGCACCAAATATATTTTTTGGTATATGAAGTTGAGTAAAATGTCCTCGTTCAGTTTTAAAGCGGGCCTTCATTTGCTATATGATCAGATTTTTCTTCTTTGTACAGGCTGTGCTAGATTTTTTTTTTGTTGTCATCTTGACTAACGGCGTTTTAAAAAAAAAATCAAGTGAATCTATTTTTCTCCGTCATAAGGTGACGAAATTCCATTTGATTTTCATTTGGTTTAGCTAATATTCTAAAAGAAGCTGAACAAATAATCCACACGGTGCCATCAGACGTCAAGCAGATGAATACAAGTAACTCAACAGTGGTAAAACCACCGACTGTGGCCCCAATAACCATGCATAAGCAAATAAAATTAAATCATTGTAATTAAATTATGAATGATTCGGCTGCCTTCTTGCCCCACAGTCTCGCAACTCCCTGCTCCGTATGAACCTGAATTATGCACCTTCTGCTCTGAACAAGGGGTTTCCTAATTGCACAAGCCCTTCATTCAGTGGTAGGAAATGGACTCCTTCTGCACCAGCGGTCCAGCTGCACCAGATGCGCTCCAAAGCACCCCGTCCAAAACCCTCGACACGGTCAGCTTCCTTATAGTGAGATGGAACCTGCAGCTCTGGAGCTGCAAGTGGCTTTCTGACTTCCTGAGATAAATTCGTTTTGGGCATGTCATTTTCAAAAGCACATAAAAACACATTTGGAGCTTGGTGATGATGCTTTCATTAAATGAAAAAAACAAAAAAGAAAAAACAAGATAATTTTTCCCATAACCAGTTACAAGGTGGTGTAAAATTACAGTTCATTAACTTTAATTTCAAATCACATCCATGTTGTTTCAGACCTTCAACGCGGAAATCCAAAAGAGTTCTGGAAAGCAACGATTATGTTTAATAATGGGTCTAGGGATCCATGGGGTTTGACTATTTGTGCCAAATTCAAAATTTATCCAAAGTAACTCACAAAATCTATAACACTTAAGTAAAAATGACAGAATTTATAGTACTATAGTAGATGCATGCATCAAATGCTTTTTTTTTTGTCTTTTAAACTGATTATAATGGATTGAAAAAGTCAACCGAACATGATGTTTTAATATTTATTTCACCAAGGACTTGTATTATATGATTTATTGATAGTACAGTAAAGTACATCAGTTAGCAGCAAGACTAATCAGTTTACTTTCCTGAGTAATACATTTTATAATTTCTTCAAGGCTATTTCCGAAACAACTGCGTAAGCGTGCATTGACAGAAATTATCCCTGAATCTCAATTAACCTGATTCCTCTTTACCCTGGTGAATGATTGAGAAACAATAACAGGCTCTGGTGGAGATGTAAAGCACAAGATGTGAAAACACCCCACACCCTAATAACCTGCGGTTTTCCTATGAGAAGCGTATGATCAATTTATCAAAATAAATAAATAAATAAATACTGTTGGGACACATACATTTTCACTGGGCACTGATAATATGCACCGTAACCCTGATTTATTAGATATAAAACCACATTTGTGAATATAAACAGCTGTGGTTTCTTCTGAAAAGACCTCAGTGACAGAAATTCACCAAACAGACATGGTTTGAATGCACAAAAGATGCCTGGGAGTAGAGAGTTTACAGGGTACAGCTGTTCAATAAAATAAAATAAATAAAATAAAAGTAATGTTCTTTGGGAACATAATGGAGGAGTTTATCCAGAGCTTATGCTGTCATTCTCTCCCATACAAGTCAGTAATGTAATACATGTTGCGGCATCGTTTTCGGCCTTGGCAAGTGACTCATACTAGTTGTCTAAAGAGAGGTGTACTCTGAACTTATGTTCAGGGCATGGTGGTCTTTAAGAGAGTTTTTCACCTCACAAGCTGGGGAGCAGCCTGTGATTAGTCTTCCAGGTGAAGGAGAGTGAGACCCTCTGAAGACCCTGGAGCAAGTCAATAAAACATACAAAGAACAGGTCTGCGCCGTTATTACCGGTCCATTCACTCGAGACACTTACAGTAGGACATGCTGAGGCTGAAGAAATGTTGTGGCAATCATTCCTGCAAGAACAGTGGCAAAGAATGCTGGAGAGCTTGGTGTACAATTTTGGTAATTTCTTCTTTTGGAAATTGAAAAAGGACCTCAGTCATACAGGCTGACGCTTCGGGTGTCTCTTTTATTATATTATTAAAGTCAGAAGGACATAGAAGATCCATAAATAGCCCTGAAAGCACATACAAAGACAACATATCTGATTAAAGAAATCTAAAAGAATATGAAGACTGGTTGGTGTTTACAGCTGGGATCAGCACCCCTCATCACTACAGGAAGCAGTGGATTTCACTTTCCCTGCAAAAGGCCGTTACACGTGGCTGCTCAGTGCCGCAGTAGATAAGGATACCGACTTCCTATGTGAAGGACTTGCAACTAAAATCTTTTTTTTTTTTCTTCTTTAAAATATGTGGCTGTGTTTAGTTTCAGAAATGCTGCTGCACTGTTCCTATGAGCTGCTTGGATGATTTGTATTTACAAATTAGGACTAAAATGATAAGTGATTCACTGTAAAACACAGGCTTTCAGAACCAGAGATGTACAGTGCAGTCAGAACTCGGACTGATTCTGTAATGTGTGTCTATAGACTCAACATCTCTAACGATCTGAAACCCTTTCCAGTTCATGAATGATGTTACTTCCGGTTAGCACATCTGCAAACATCATGCATATAAATAATATATAAAAAGGAAAAAAAAAAAAAAAAGTGGTGGGAATAAGTATAAAATAATGCCTGCAGCTGCGTAGTCCTGTTCACGCTTAATGTGGTCTGAGCAAATTGCAGCAACCTACATGAAAAACATTTCCCAACATTAATGGCTTGATAAAATGCAAAGCTTTTTTGTGTTCTGTTTGATGCATGGTCAGTAAAACAGATTTAGCACTGTTCTAACAAATCTAATTCAGCTTATGTATTTTTAATCAATCTGCCTTTGATTTATTTGTAGAACATTTTTTCAAACAATGAGGAGAAGACAAAGTTATTTTTGAAAGGCAGAGTAAAGAAAGTGGATGCGATAAAACAAATGTAATAATCATAATCGGCTGTATTTGCCAAGTTTGTAAAGCAAAGAATTTAACTTTGGTTCTGCTTTGCTCTTGAATATATATATATATATATATATATATATATATATATATATATATATATATATATATATATATATATATATATATATATATATATATATATATACATATATAGAAAGGTAAAATAAAAAATAATTTAGTTAAACAAGGTTAGGCATAAAAAGGAGAAATTAATTTAAAAACTGTGCTGTTGAAAGTTGGTTTACCTTTTTATATTACCATGAAAAGACTTTTAATTCCAAAGCAAACTGTGGTCAGACTGAATCAACTCAAAGGAAAATGAGGGTTTGAATAGAATTTGGAATATTTAATTAATATTAAAGAAAAACAGTCAAATCACAATTCACAGACTAAAACATGTGAAGGACACAAAACAGGAGATTACAATGCAAGTTATCTGTAAGATCTACTTAAAGTCTTAACATTAAGTGCAAGCCTATTGCTCATTTAGGAGATATTTGTGTAAGTGCTTTTGAAACTTGCAGAACAGGATTAAAAAAAAAAAAACATTTTTGAATATGAACTGGTTCTGTTTGTCTTGGCAAGTGCCTCAGCATGATCTTCGTCATGAATTAATGCTATATGAACAATATAAACTAAACAGAATGAAATGTTCTTCGTCAGGAACATTAGCTGATGCAGCTGTTCATTTCTGCCTGAAAAGCTCTTTCAGTCTTTATCTTGGTGCGCAACTTCTTTTTTTTTCTTCCCATCAAATCTGAGCTGCTGTGGAATCGCTGCTGAAAAGCAGTGCATCTCCAGAACAGAAATGATAAGTTCAATAGGATGTTTTTGTTCACAAATCAGAATGGGTCAAACATCATTGACTGAAACAATTAATAATCAACCATAATCTAGATTCTATGCAAAATCTGCATCTAATCACAACTGCTCTACAGTGTGGGCCATCAGTTATTTGCCTGATCTTCACGTCGCCATTGTAAATGGAAAGAACAAGTTTTGCACATGAATAACTTTGATGTTTCCAAGGAAAACTCACAGAAACTTAAACAACAAAGACTGTAAGATTGACTGAACGTGATGTAGTTTGAAAGGGTAAATTAAATATCTTGACCTGAACAAATGGATAATAAAATCAAACTGTTTTAGATTACGTCTCAAGGTCAGTGTGTCTTTGGATCAGCACGCTGCACTCAATCCACATTCCCACACGTTGCTCTGAAGGTTGTGCTGAAAGTTGAGGCAAGGTCTGAACAGATAAGCCTCAGATTAATTCTGTTTTGAAGTCATTTTTAAGTCTCTTTAAATCAGACATCTCAAAATCACATTGGGTGTCTGACATGGAGCTACAAGGACATCGTGGAGCAAACTCTAAAATAATGTTTTTTTTATCAAAAGAGCCGCGTCAAAACCCTGGAAATGTTCTCCCAGCAACCTCAGTATGCAACCCACATGTTAGACAGTAAACAATGTTTGAACTGATCTGTTGCTGCTGCAGAAATAACCTTTAAAACTTGCAGAAACTAGCATCCATTCAACTCTCTGTACTTCACCCTTACTTGCACAGGTCCAGAAAGACAGTTGTATGTGAATTTGGATAGGATACACTTGCTGTCTTTCTCAGTATCTTGTAGGAACCCATGTACTGCGCCAGAATTTAAATCAGTTCATGAATATGGAACGGTCCAGTTGGAATTTCCGTACGGTAAAGCAGCTTGTCACTCAGAACGTCAGCATCAACTTTTGCCCTCACAAGCCTGAAATACGAAATTCAGAGACTATGATAAATCTGGCAGGCCCGGCTCTCTGACAGCGGTGTGGGGCTTCAGAAGAATGACCTGCTAACTGTGTACCGCATGTATAGGGGGTTCTGATCCGCTGCTCCTCCGACAGAAGAGGGAGACACACTCAGACAAGGGAATTGGGAGGGTCTACATGCGAATACAACAAACCAAGCATGCGTTCAACTGCATCCCTCGGGTTTCAAGCTTGTCAATGGGCTTGTTTTCCACCTTTCAGGACTATAGTTTACTTTTCGAGATTAGAGAAGGGTAAAATGGTGCACTTAGATATTCCCCCCGCCCCCCGCCCCTCTTCTTTTTAGCTTGGTTTTATTGCCGACTACAATTTATCCCAGAAAAATTCTCCCCTTTTTTAACAAGCAGAGATGATTCACTAACTATCACAAAGTCTGCTATGCCTCCGAGTAACTGATCCGTTTCTCTCGCATGGGGAGATACTGCTTTAACAAGATAAACCATGACATGATCTCACAGAGTGAAATTTGCAGCACTTCCTTCCTTTGACTAATGCAGAATATTGTATTTCTGATTCAGAATGTCATAGCCATTCCTCATGTCAATGAGATTACAATATGCAGCTGATCCCTGTTGATCCAGAAATCCTAATCCCAAAGCCCAAGAATACCCGCTTTCTAACACCCCCAATCTTCTTAGAAGTAACTTTATGTTCGTGCGTCGGCGCGCGCGCTCATGTGTGTCTGGGGAGAGTCGGGGGAGGGTGTCTGCACCCCAATAATTATACTCATTCCACATGCTATGAACTCACTGTGACCTGTTTTTGTAGAGGGAATGGAGGCTGTAGGTTGTTCTTGGGATATATCCAATCCAATTGAGTGGATGAGAAGTGACAGAGGCATAAAAGCCCAGAGAGCCATGCTGCAGATTCTGAACACGTAATTAGACCTGTCCCAGGAGGACATGCGGTGAGTCTGCTTATTCCAGACTATACATTAGGAATGACATCCTTCTCCAACTAGGCGGCAGGGGAATGAACATCAGTTTACAGCAGCTGGAAAAAAAAAAAAACTCAATAAAACAACAGATAATAATAATTAGCTCCCATTTGCATAAAATGACATTTCTCAAAGCCATAAACTTCAGTAATGTTGACGCGAGAGGTTTTGTTAGATCTTCTTTTTTTTTTTTTTTCTTATTTTTGTGGCGTTACTTCAGAAAGTTAGAACTGGTGACTGTGTAAGAAGCATAACAGATTGATTAGCTGAATGAAATTAAATCGCTGCCACAGGTCTGACAGCAAGCTTACCTCAGAGATACGGCTCATTCTAAAAGCAATCAAACCTTAATTGTTCCACTCCATGAGCACTTAACAAAAAAAAAGAAGAGCAGATTAGCATGGCAGAAAAAATGATTATGTTTTCATTAATTTTCCTTTATAAAACTAACTGCTTAATTAAAAAGACTGGGTTTCTTTGACTGTAAGCCTTTCTTTCAGTCTTTTTTCCTCCCCCCCTCCCTGTTTGTTTGTGCTCATTGTATGGCATGCGTTTCCCGATGTGCTTTGAATCTAAATACAATGGTATTTAATGTGAGTCTGAGTTCACATGCTCTTTGTAATCTGTTTAACCTGCTATATTGTGATCAGCCGACTGTTTCTTTTCAGCAGCAGTGGCTTTGGTCAAGCTAGGAAGGCATCTCTCAGTTGGAGATTATCCTTTACCCTTGAGTGGGATTCTTCACTGAAGGGACTCGAAGACGAGACGTGAGGGACACAGATTTCCATCTCGTTTGGCACCCTCCCCTAACCCTACTTTCTCTTACTTCTCTCTTGCTTTCTGTCAACATTTACTGAAAATAGAGCTTTTTGTCAAATGCATTCATATGCAATATTTAGGTTAAATCAAAGAGCACTAAATGCTTGTTTCATATCTCATTTACATACTCGATTGGTTCCGTACCACTGACAAAATTGGGATCCCTTCCAGTTCACAATTTAAATATGTTTTAGTTTGAAAGGAAGTGTAAAGAAATCAAGGCTATTAATAAAAAAATTATGAGAGATGCGATATTAAAAAAAAAAAAAAAAAACTTTCTGAAATGTCAGGAAATGTCAATTGGTGACTGCGTGTTCTTTTTATGACTTTTCATTTTTGTGTATTTATGATGTACTTCACTTTGAAATTGATTGATATACCTTTATAGAGCTAGCTCTTCATCGCCCTGAGAGAAGACCGAAGAACAGACCCAGAACTCACCGAACACTATATTTTCCTTTAGGTCATTGGCTGAACTAATGCTAATCCCTTGACAAGTCATCGTCTAATTCACAGCAAAGATTACATAAACTCTCTCGCAGTGTTTCTTTAACCTAAATGCTGTTGGGACAAAAGTTTTCTGTCTTTGATAGCCTTAAAATCAGGCATTAGTCATGTTAATAACCATACATATCAATTAATTACAGACTGATCGAGTCCATGGATGGATTTATCCATATCTGACACAGGGGCAGATTAGGGGAAAAAAAAAATCCAGATTGGGTTTTGTATTCACTCAGTGTAATCGGAATATAAACAGAATTGGAGAAGGTATTTCATAAAAATATTTGCCCTTGTCTCCTGCTGAAAAGTTTAAATTGAAGCCATCAAAGTGTGTGTAACCAGAAGAGAGATGAGAGAAGCTGCTTATTATCAAGTGCACTTCAGCTGTGAACTCCGGTAACCATGGTGAGATTATGCGCAGCATTGTATCTGTCTCACTACGTTCAAATTGCCACTCATGCACTACTACAGTATGTAAGGAAACAGTCCTGGCATGGTTAGCCCAAAATGTATTAAAAATGACTTTATGGTCTTTCAACTACCTTTATAAACTAAAAAGAAAAAAAAAACTAAGTATATTTCATTTCTTTTTACTATTTTTCCAAATTTTATTGAGTGTTATTATCCACTTTTTATTTTCAATTGATTAAACGTGGCAGTCATAACCTAACAGCAGCGATGACATATCCCTTAGTCCTTTCAAAATCCTTGAAAAGACAAGAAACCATCATTGTGACTCATTAACTTTAAAATGGCAATATAATAAAAGTCTCCACATATTAATTTCAAAATCCTTAAAGCGGTTTAAGGATTCTGCCATTTCGACGCAGAAGCATCACTTAGATGCTTCTCTGTGTGTGTTCCATCTTTGGTGCTAATCAGTCCTGAAATCAAACGACAGACGGTATGGAATTAATGTCAAAACAAAGAGTGATGGGGGATGAGGTTGCATTGTTTCCAGGACACACATCAACCGACATGTTTGTCAAAGGAACGGAGGCGATGAGGAGAAATAAGAGAGGTATGGTGAAGAAGGGCAGATTATGGTGGATTTGGTTTAAAGGAAAGAAATGGTGAGTATAAATTATAAAGAGGAATAAGGCTTATGTGTTAAAAAGGAAAGAAAAAAAAAACATGTTCAGCGATAGACATGATAGTGGACTGTCTAACAGTGGTAGGTGTAAGGCGGTGGTATCAGTGTTGTGTTCAAGACCACCTAACCCGAGACCAAGACAAGACCAAGACCAGAGTGTATCAAGACCGAGACAAGACCAAGACTTTTGGGGTCCGAGACCAAGTCAAGACCAAGACCGAGGGGAGTCGAGACCGAGTCAAGACCAAGACCAGCGGCCCGCGCTACATGACACAATAAAATGTAAAATATGATCGAAATTGCTTCTCAAAATAATCTGAAAGATCCATATTACCATAAAACACCTAGATATTAAATACTTAATACATTTTACTAATATTAAATATTCCATTTATGTGCTAAAAAGTGTGATGGTCTCGTGCCATCCCTAAAAAGATAACGCCCTGGGCATTTGCCCATATTGCTCATATAAGAAACCACCACTGTCTGCACCATTAAACATAGCAATTGAGGCAATGCCCTGATGGTAAATAACGCTCAACCATGAACACTGACCAAGGAGCAACAAGCAAGAAGTAACCAAACAGAAGGCGCTCATCGTGACTGTTTTCACTCTCTATCCCAGTACATGAAGCCAGGTAGTCTGACACCATGGCAGACATTACAGCTGCCACTTTGAACAAAAACAATCAAAGAGCAATGTGCATGCTCTGCGTGCTCTTTCGTTCTTGTGTTTTAGTTATTTGTTAATTTAAATATTAACGTACATAATAAAATAAAATAATGATGCAGTGTACACAGAGCATTACAAGAACAAAGAACAGGTGTTCTGTCAGGTCAGCATATGTTGTCAGATAGTCATACGCTTAGCTCAGATATGCATACGCTGTCATTACCATATGATTTTATTTAATCAGCAACATAGAATCATGACGTAGATCATCATACACTTGGTTATTAACAGTTGTATGGCATCCAGCTGCAGCCAGACCTGCTTTAAACACACTTTGAAACCACGACAACGCATGTATATCCATCTAGTTATCACATTATGTCATATTATAAACAATTTAATTACTTATTTTCGTCATAACTTGTTGCGTATACTGACAACTCCACTGACGGTCGGACTTAATGCGCATGCGCTGGCATGGTACTCACTGCATGTATGCTATTCTGACAGCGTATGGCTATCTGATAGAACACCGGCTATATCTGTCAGACACGTCATTACCATAAGATTTCATTTAATCAACAACACAGAATCATGACGTAGATCGTCATACACTTTGTAATTAACAGTTGTATGGCATCCTGACTTAGCGGTTAAGTGAGTTTTACACGGGTGTGTGTTGTAGCTAACTCCAGCTGCAGCCAGACCCTGCTTTAAATACACTTTGAAACCTTGACAACACATGTATATCTATATAGTTATCATTGAAAACAATTTAATGACTTATGTTCATCATAACTTGCTGCGTATGGTGAACTGACAACTCCTCTGACGGTCGGATTTCTTAATGCTTAATGCATGTATGCTATCCTGACAGCGTATGGCTATCTGATAGAACAACGGCTCTCAGTGAGTGACACTCCAGTCCTATCTAATAAGTAAAGAGCCGTGCAGAAGAATCGACTGTTTCTGAATGTCACCTCACTATATTGCAGACTTTTGGACATAGCGTTGTCCCATATATGCGACAAGTCAGTCAACACCTCCGCACAATAATTCAGCATAGTGAGTGATAACATGTTTCATCACAATGCTTATGTGTCTCTGTACAGCTAGCTTTGCTAACATCACGTTAACGGAGCTTACCTTCTTTGAGCTACTTTTCTAAGTGACGAAAAAAGTTAGACGTTGTCCCCACCGTCTGTGAAAGCGAAGCGCTGCTGAGTTAGCTGTGGCCATCGGATTTCTTACTATTTATGCAGCGCTATTATATTACTGACGATTAGACAAACATTTTCTGCCACTGAGAGAAAACCACTGCGCATGTCCTGGAGCGCCGCGTGCGAGTGAAAGGTGGGGAGGGGAGGAGGAGGGAGACTGAAAGGTGGGGAGGGTGGGGGGAGTAACAGAAACACGTAGTTGCTTGGATTTTAATTGGTGCGTTTTGCATCCACTGAAAACAAAGATGTTAACAAATAAAGTGGACAGAATGCTGTACGTTTAGTGATATTTTCACAGTTGTGGTCTTGACTGGTCTTGAAATAAAATGCCGAGTCCTCAGCGCCCGAGACCGAGACAAGACCGAGACCAAATGCGGTCGAGTCCGAGACGAGACCGAGACCATCAAAAAATGGTCTTAAGACCGGTCTTAAGACCAAGACCAACTTCGAGTACCACAACACTGGGTGGTATCATGGGAGAATGTGGTTGTGCAGCTTCAAATGGCTGCACAACCACAGATGACTTTGGAAATCAAGACGAGGAAGCAATTAAGGGCAACCTCTAGACTTTAACAGAAGTTTAAGAAGTAAGAATGATGCACCGAGTTCAGTGAGGAGTAGAGACAGACTGTGGGTGTTAGGTAAGAGTTATCAGAAAACTGAAAGCAAAGTGGGTGTAGTTGCAGAAATTGTCAGAAGGAAGAAAAAGAAGTAAAGGAAAGTATTCCTTTACTTACATACAAGGAAGAGGTAAGCAAATCAAATTGAAAACTATATTCATCAAGGAGATGAATAAAGTAGGCAACAGTACCCTGAAGCTAAAAGTATATAAGGCTGGACACCAAGGACAGAGAAAATGACTTGTATTGACCGACTAGACGGAGACAGAGCAATGACACACTAGTGATTAAGGGTGTGACGGAAATGCACTAATAAGTGGAGATTAGTTGAAATTATGAAAGAGACACAGAGTAGTTCAGGGACGAATAAAACTAAATAGAAATGCATACCTTCTGGGAATCATGAAGTGCAGGGGTTTAACAGAAGAAAAAATGTGAGGGCAGATTTTTAGAAGAGAGAGTCTTTTTAGATGTACCTGTATTGGACAGCTTCCATTTCTCTTACAAAAAGAGGCAAGAGTGTCTAAGCCTAACGGTAAAACTCTGTAAACCTGATCACAGAACCATCAGAAGTTTGGGTGCAAAGCATCAACAGTTTTGCAAGAGACATGTTGAAAAGATCCACAAAGATTGCTGCCAAAGATTTGAGAAGAATAAAATGTGAAGCTATCAGGTGCTGTCATATTCCAGAACTTCAACCTACATGAAGAAACCAGTTTATACAAGGTGAGCTTTGCTTAAAGACATGGTTGAGGCGAGGAAGGCTGGCTTCTGATCACTGTTGAACAGGTGCTACACTGAAAAACCAAGACTGAGCAGAGAAATTTCTGACAGCAAAAATTTCGAAAGTTTTATGGACTTAAGAGATGAGTGACTCTTGATGTACTCTGGATGCGCCCGAGGCTGGATCAATAACGGGCACAGAGCTCCACTTCGACTCAGAGTTCAACTCAGATACTTGGGCTGGTATTATTAAAAATGAGCTAGTTGGACCTTTTTGTGATTTCCGTAATGTGGAAAATGCAGACAGAATTGCAGACTGTAATGAATGAAACAGAAATGCCTTTAATAGCGTAAAGACACCTTAGCAATGGCAGAGAGGATTTCACAAGTTTTTCATGGGTGCAACCCACACTCCCAACTCTACTACTCAACCCACAAAATAGATTTTGTTAAGAAATGTGGCAGCATCTGAACTAGAAATAATCAGGCTTTTCAACAGTAAAAGTTTGACTGCCATGAAACATTAAAGGAAATAAATAATTGATTAAATTATTGCACAGGCTAGCTTTGAATAATGTTCATAAGCTTCAGAAATTAACTGTAGATAATATTAAACATAGACCATAAAAATATAAATAAAGATCCTCACAAATGAGCTTATTGCATGTTTGGTAAAGAGATAAAAAAGTGAGGTGGACAAAACCAACTTGTGCCCAAGGTGTCTATGATGTCTTTCCTATGAGACTTGATGTTATGAACAATGCAACAAAGTATAAGCACATTAGCCACTGGATAGTATTGGTTAAAGTAACCGGCAGTTGCTATTTGTGGAGGATAATTTATTCAAAACCTAAAGGAAAATATGCATACACTCAACACTACAAAAAATTATTACTTCAAGCTTCACAATTACCGGGGATTTATTGGGTTCTCAGAAGAAAAACTCAAAAGGGACTTTGTGGCCTAACCCTGACTTCTAATACTTAACGTCAGTGTAAGTTAGATAACCCAAGTGTCTCAGGATAACCTTAAGAATCAGCCAGTTTACTAGGAGCAGACAGACGTGACAGTAGAAAGAATGGAGCGCTTTAGGTCAGAACCATTTCCTTTTCTTTCTCAAGGAACTAGAAGCAGTGCCTTCCCCGTGTGGCACTGGGTCACTGCGCAGGCAGATAGACCCTTCTGGAACCCAGCACAACCAAATTAAAAAGACAAAAGGGAATGTACTTAAAGAAATGACTGCGAGAAGTTGAGTTTCGATGGTGAGCAGAGAACATTTAAACTATTACATTTTTTTTTTAAATATGCAAAATAAAGTTTGGGGACATCAGTGATCATTCCTCTCTTCAGTCACAACAGGCTATTTGAGGTACATGGAGCCATGAATCCACTCGCCTCAGCAGAAGATATCCATCCTGGGCAATGCTTTAGGCGGATTGGTATGCAGCGGTGCAGAATTCAAGAACTTCAAAATTTTTACTCCTCAGGGAATTTGTTCCTGCAGCCGACATGTCCTAGGACTTTTTTTTACTGTGTTGCATCAGTCTGTGCTCCCCCCTACGGCTCCGCACCGCCCAGTCTGCAAAAAGTCTCCATGCTCATAGCAAGCTCGCTCCCGGCCCGTAACTGGTGCGCTCTGTTCTCACTCAGGGGGCCTATGCAACTGTGAAAGCTAACACGCTCTGTTTTGCCAATCTGTACGCACTGCTCACACCTCCCATCCTCCTTGCTCTGCCCTATGCTACATCTTCTCCCCGTCAGCAGAGCCTGTTGTGAATCCTCAGGCTAGTTACCATTGCCACCAGTGGGTGACTGACCTTCCTCCTGGCTCTGATTGGTTGTTTTTGACTGGGAGCGCTGTAGTTCTTCAGACAGCAATAGTAACACTAAGGGGAGCTCAATTTTTTCCCACAGATTGTCTGTCTCATGGTGTCAAGACATGGTGACAGTTTTAACTAATATGTAAAACAAAAACTGTTCATATACAAAGTTACATACCCCAGCAGTGAGTGATCTACCAACACTTCAATCACTG